>NC_059666.1:14159643-15409643 GCF_905147105.1 Pieris brassicae | reverse complement strand
TATATTTCCAACGCATAAAACAAAATAATAGAGTAGAACTAGGTATGCATTACTCACAATAATTACAGCACCACTAGTCTCCTGGTAGAGAGGCGGTGTAGGGGACATGACGGCGGTAGCAGTTATGTAGGCAGTCAGCCCTGCGCTGACCACCAGCATTGCTGCAATGTAACGTCCACCCGCCATCTTAAACCACACTCCCGCAAGACATGCAACCGGATTTGCTATGGTACCCAGGGTCACGGCCAGGTGAAACGCACGTCTCCCGTACGGCAAACACGAATATGTTTGCAGCGATGGCATCAAACCGTTAAAGAACATGTTTATAACAGCCATCAGAATAAACAACCCCATCCAGTACGAGTTCAGCATAGACTCTTGCGATACTTGTATTTGAGCTTCTTCAGCGACTTCAGTGTTTTCCTTAGCCAGTTCTTTTTTTTCATCCTGGGATACTCTTTCGTCGTCAAAACCAGAATAATTGTTAAGGAAGAAGAAACTGATAATACTTGTGGCACATATAGACGCCACTATACACAAGAACACTGTTGAATCAAAACGGGCAGATGGGTAAATGGCCTCCATCGAGTTGCCATCCGGTGACAGTCGGCATTCTGGTGGCCCTCCAATACCCTGTATGAGCGAAAGAATCGCCGGGAGCAGCCCACCGAAGCCCTCACCAACCAGGTACGTAGATAGGTACATTTCACGAAAGTTTCTCATGTACGGATAAAACACCACGGAACTGGTGGTTCCCACCATAGCAGTGAAAACAGTAAGAACTATAAATGTCACTGATCTCTCTGTAGAACCGACGTAGGCAGTTTCTGTATATAGAAACGCGTTCAGGAAGAGAGCTGTTGTGCCGACGGTCAGCAGCCCGTAGATAAACATAGCGTCAGTGATCTTCGGCAGAAATCTCCTTACTAAGGCATAGATGAGAATACCGCTGTTTGCGATTTGCACTGCCACCGTGACTGATGATCCTAGGGCCCATTGTTCAGGCAATCTCTGGACGAGCTGCGGCAATTGCACAAAGATACCATTGACTCCGAGCCACGATCCCCAGCCCCATATCAGAAGTGCCAGGTCCAAGGATACGCGCCGACCAAACATGAACATTTTGACCTAAATTAAAGTCACTGACCGCGTCGTGCTTTACACTCTATAATTGTCTAGATGACTATCAAAAACGTAACATAATATATAGCTACTTGAAACAAATGGATTACTTACGGCTTTCAATCCAATGGTCTTATCGATAATTCGAATTATCTGTCTTATTTGATAACCATTCATCTTTGTGTTCCAAAGTTGGATATATATATGTTTACTTAAATATATTTAGAAAAACAGTTGGAACTAATGTATTGCTAATTTATTATGTACATGTGCGAGCATAGATATATTCTATTACTTTATACATTATTTATATTATACCGTCTTTATACATAATTTAATACAAAAGGTCAATTTCTACTATACAAAGACATGTAATTCTCCAAGCCTGTCGTGTAGATAATCAGCTAGGAACAAATTACATGGTTCCTACCAGTCTTTGGAACTAATCACTAATTACACAATTTGGAGCACACTACTAAGACACTAAATCACGCAGAAACGGATGTAATTTAAACATGTAACTTATCATTATGATAATTTATCACAATTAATATATTTCGTTATATATTTTTCATTTTTCACCTAGCAGTTGTATCGTACACTCGGCACAATTACTTGTAAGTATTGTAATATATTATACCCAATAAAACCTATTCCTATTTATTATCAGTGCGGTTTAATATTATCAGAGAAAATTGACACTTTCAGTATTATCAGAAATTCTTTACTAATAAGATATATTAATCTACTCGTATTAAAATTTACACGAACATACAACCTAAAATAAAAAATACGAAAAGTACAGAAATCATTACAATAACGTTGAGGCGTTCGGGCAAGTATTTCAACTACGTCACATTCTCATATAAAAACACCTTTTCTTAGGAAAATGCAGCAGTATTTAAGGCTGAAGTACGGTCACCTAGCCTACTCTCGGAGGAGATAAAATTAAAATAAAAAGCTACAATCTGCAGAAAACTTAGTGATTGAAGCGGTAGTCAAATTAGGAAATTAAACTAGCATATTTTCATTTGTTACTGAAATGAGTATCATTTTCCTAAAACAAGCATAAAGGACAGGAAAGCCACGGCATCCAAACTAAATATGGGCAATACAAATACTTCAATAATGCCATTTACTTTATTTATTTAATATAACACTCCTATCTATGCTATAACGTATTAGTTAATATTCCTATGGTAAGTTATCTATGAATAATTACATCCTTATTAACATATTTGATAGAGAATTTAAGATAGGAATTAATAAAACCACATAATTTGAAATAAATATATTCTATTTGCATAGTTTCTGAAATAAAATAACAATTGTATATCATCCGGCTTACTTCTACTCTCACTGTATTAATGTTACTTTGGAACATTATTACCATAGATATAATTAAATAAACATTGACTGTGTATTATTATCGCCAATTGGAATGTACTTATACCCTATGTATAAGTATGGCATTTTTATTAAGACGCTTAACGTTGTTATAGTAAATTACATTTCATATTAAATTTCCAATAAGAACAAAAACGCATTTACCGCGTCTTAATTAATTCTTATGAATTATATTTAACTCGCTGATAAGTTCTCCCAATTGGCATGACAATATTTCAACAGACAATTTGGAGGACAGATATAACGAAAGATACAAGTAAAAAAATTATGCGTAATCACAATACATTAAAATTAAAGATTTATGCTGCGCTACTACTTTATTCCTGTCACATCATTGGAGACATTTCGGTCAAGGTCATACAGTATCAACTGTTAAGTACAAATTTGTTTACATAATCAAAAAGTTATATCAATGTAAACGTATTAGATCTATAGTATTAATCAGACATTCAACGCGTACTGTGACTCCCGTATGACATAACGGAATCATGTTGAGCGCTAAAACTCTATCCTAATTCTATCATATAATAAAAAAAAGTTTGTCTTTACTTGAGTCTATTAATTTCTATTCGACTAATAGCTAATAAGTCAATCGCTGAGTTATAAAATTTTTTTTTAGGACTTGGTCAACAGGCTTTGTCCAAATTCTTATATAAACAATGGTAACAATTTAAACGTAGATGATTTTAAAGTTGAGTTATTATAATAATAAATTAAACGTACAAGTGTTAAACGACATAGTAATAATAATTAAAAATTAATTAAAATATTTTTGTAGTCTCTAGCAACGCTGACACTGTTAAGAAAATGGAAACAATATACACAAACATGTATACAATAAATGTCTCACTCACGCGACATATTTTCGAGACAAACTTAAAAAATATTGAATACTGCTTCATCTTCCTCAATGTGAATGCTCTGTCAGTACTGGACCAACACTATCATATCCACAATAACCACATAACATTAGTCTACTCCGAATAATCAGTAATTAAAACATAATCCTTAAATAACTTAAATTCGTGATACCGACGGAGTCGGCAAGTCTTTAAAAGAATATTTTTCACCATCCCAGCTTTGAGATTTTATTAGCTAATTTGTATCACTGTTAACTATATTCGACCATGAATGAGAACCATGCACCGAACGAGAGAAAAGGCACAATTATCGCTCTAAATTACATAGATAGCCTATCTTTTAAATAAAATACAATTTTTATAATAACAAAGAATTTAGTAATATGAAATAAATAACATCGAAAAAGAATTTCTTGCAAAAAAAAATTAGAACGTATAACAACTTTTAAAGGCTATAAGGCTAGGCTTTAATGCATACATACTTTTAATGCTATAGACAGTATTCGATACGTTTAATGTTTAAATTACGATAGAAGCGGTGTTAGCCGCAGTCATAAGGCAGTATCATTTTAATAATATACTACAAAGATCAACTCATTTCGTTATAAATTTAATTTCCTACTTACAACTAAGTCTTCGAGCTCACGTTACATTATATTTGACAAAACTCATTTGAGCATTATATAAAAGACCGCACTTTTAAACAATCATAAAATTATCATAAAGATATAACAATATCGAAGAAAGTTATCTTTCCAGGACCACTGCTTTAAGCATTTGAGATGACCCGCTATATCGGCTGCGCGGGGCAGTCGGGCGTCTGTTGAAAAAAGGTGGTGTAGTTTATGAGAGCATAAAACGTGAGCGATCCTAAAGCCGAGCCCACCTGTCCCAACGCCCCACATACCCGCATGCCGCGAGCTCCTCCGCGTCGCGACCACCCATATACCCACATACGGCCATACGACACTAGACCACTGCACAACACCCAACAACATATCACTATTACCGCGCCCCCTTTGCTACCCGCCATCGGCGGAGTCGGGCTCTGCACCGCCGTCAATAGGATATAGCCGAAAAGTGCCGCGCTCAACCCCAAAAGCGGCGCCAGGAAACGACCCGCCAAAGGTCGCAGCCACACCCCAGCGAGGCACGCCATCGGGTTAGCCATTGAACCCAATGTCGCAGCCAAGTGGTAGGCGCGCTTGCCGTACGGCATGCACGAATATGACTGCACCGATGGCATTATGCCGTTATTGACCGCGTTTAAGATAAGCACTAAAACCATCACCCCGACCCATTGCGGTTGCAGCAGCGACTCTCTTGGCGCTGCTTCGTCCTCTTTAGCCACAGCGCCCTCCTTTACGCGTTCCGATGCAAACCCAGGATAGTTGTGTAGAATGCAGAAGCTGATGAGACTGATGGTCGACAGCAGGCCAAGTAGCGTGATGTAGACGGTGGAGTCGAAGCGTGGAGATGGGCGCACCGCAATGTAACTAGAGTTATCAGGTTTCAACACACACTCCACCTCGCCGCCGACGCCCTGTATAAGTGCCAGAACGGATGGCGTGAACCCGCCAAGCCCCTCGCCTATGAGGTACGTAGCTAGGTACATGTCGCGGTAGTGCCGCAGGTACGGGTAGAACAGCACCGAGCTCGTGCAGCCGACAAGGGCGACAAAAAACGTTAAAGCCAAAAAAGCTATTGATCTCTCGGCGCCTCCGAGGTAAACGGTCTTCGAGTAGAGAAGTGAGTTAAGGAATAGGGCGATTGTACCGATAGCGAGCAAACCGTAGATACAATGGGTATCAGAGATCCGCGAGAAGTTGCGCAGCGATGCGTAGATAAGTAAACCGACGTTAGCAGATTGCACAGCAAGAACCATGGCAGAAGGCAACGTCCAGCCTTCGGGTAGCACCGCTATGAGCACCGGTAACTCCACAAAAAGGCCATTGACACCGAGCCAAGTGCCTAGCCCCCAGCATACCAAGAGCACATCAAGCGCCACACGGCGGCGCGTTGCCCACATCATGCTGCTGCTACTGCTATCGCTTGACTCCGCCAGACACGGCGCACGCTCTTTCTCCTCGCTCAACCTACGAAAAAAATCAAGCTTTACTTTCTTCAAATTTTTCTTCGATTGGATTTAAAATTAAGAACAAATGACGCATACTCACACCCATACAAAAAAATGGTTCTTAAAATCAGGAGACAGACACACAAGTATAATTGTATTCGACTTTTATGGTATTATTAGATACGCAATAAATAAATTAATAGTCAATATATTACACAATAATATACCAGTAAAACTTATGTTCCATGGTCATAGAGTACAATTGATTTAAAAGTGGAGCATTTTATTGATTTATAATTGACATCACGTTAACATGAAGAATTCCGTTCTCTATACGAGGAAATTTTGAGAAAGAAATAATTTTGTTTATGCGCATTTCGTTTTGAAACCTTTTTAAATTAAGTATTAATATCATAAATAACAATTAATTACTGATCTATTAAAATAATTTAGATCTAAACAATACTAAAATAACTAAAAGATTCCTTGATAACTTTACCAGCTTACAGTGAATATTTAAAGACTGAGACTGCAGAATTAAAAAAAATATTATTTATGTTTCATATTCAGAATATCATTGATTTTTAATAACGTAAGAGATTTGGTAGAATAAGTCAAATCAAATAATAACCAGTTCGCGACTGGTTCTCCCTCAAATACATGAATGCCTACGTTTTTCCAAGAACATTAGTTATAAACAATGGCTTTAATGATATACTTTTTGCAAGAATTCCTATACTTGGTATTGCTTAACAACCTAAATAAAGGACGTCTGAAAGCAACAAAATTTAATCATGAAACAAAATGTTGTTATTCTTTGATTGTGTGCATTGTAATCTGCTATGGATTCTACATCCGCAATAACGGAAAACATAAATCATGTTTTAATTGAAAATGTAAAATCCGTATGAATTAAGAAATGTTAGTAAAAGCATATATAAGAAACACTTAAAACTTGCTTTATGTTGTATTCTGTTTTACACATTTCATTTATTGTGTAAATTAATTTCCTTACCACACAAATTATGCCAACTCAAACAAACTCCAATATAACTTTGATGACAGCTTTCTGTTTCTTTAACACTTAAACACATTAAAGTTTCATGTAAAAACCTGGTAGTCCGGAGCAACAAAGCATTAATTACCAAATGGAATTACCAAAAGTATATGTGAAAACTATTTTCAGCATACCTGGCGACGCCAAGCGATACAGTACGACGGAGGACGAGGAGCACCTGGGCGTCTTCACTGCCCGCGGCGGCTGTCGTTTCAGCTGATGACATGCCACAAATACACTACACACACTAAGTGCCACTATCCCGGTCAGTATGCACCGTGACTCCTCACCACTCAGCTGAATGTATAACAGTTTACTACTAGAAGATGGTATGCCTCAATATGATACCATTCCGAGAATTCTCCAAGACATTAAATTTGTATATCAAATAACAAAATTATGTATTTGAATTCTAAACCATGTTTTTCTTAACATTACACTAAATAATTTATTTAAATATTATTAGGAATTTAATTTGAATGACATTTGGATTTAGTCTAAGTCATTGATATTGGAACGAAAGATTAAAATAGTAGATAACTTGTAATAAAATTATATCTAAGAGTCACGGCACATCATCTGGTGAATAATTTTAGATAAGCACTGCTGATATTGTACAAAATGGAACCAGCTGATAAATAAATCAATATGAATGACATTGCAAATATCCAATTAAATAATTGAAATATATTTAAACTATTAAAAAAATCAACATTCTCATTATTAATAAGTAATGTCTTATTCCTTCGTAAATTGATATGATAAGTAAAAGCCTTTAGATAAATGTTAGCCTGTCCAATCATGCACAAGCAAATGAAATTAAAACCTTTTAAGTCATTAGATTAATTCGTTTTGAAGCCTCAAAATATAATATTAGAATAAGTGAGAGAGCACTATCAAGAATAGTGAGATTTGACTAAGTTAATTAAATATTTAGTTAGTAGGTTATTTATTACTGAGCAAGACTAGACAGTAAAGATTACAATTCATGACAAGATTAAGATTATTTGCTTAAAGTGGTGCAACCAGTATTTATTATATTTGTGTAGTAAGATTATATAAAGATTTTTTTCATTCTTTAACTGATAATGAAGAACAGTATTTATACTATACAGGCTGATCATTTGTAAAAATATCAACTGTGTTAACTGTGTCTGCATTACTTAAGATTATCTCTATGATATTGTATTAATTAAACATTAGCCTATATATTAGTTGGTACAGTTTAAACTATGCAGAATAACCTATGCTATTCCTAGGAGCAAATGTGAATAAGGTTTAATTTGAAGATAGTTGATGTAATAAGAAACAAATATTGAGAATTCAGTGTTTATTTTATTTTTTTGTAATGTCTAGAACAAAGTACAGGTGACTACGTTCGGAAAGTCAGAATTATAAATGATATGTGTTGGCTTTTGTTACAGTTATAACTTAACTATATAATGCAAAATAAAAGAACTCGTAAATCTTGTTTGACTTGAATGAAACTAAATAAGTATAGATGTTTAAGGTAAAACCTTATTATTTTAGTATTAATGACCATCAGGCAGCTCATCACAAGGTTAATTTTAGTTAATACATTTTAAACAAAAGCGGCATAAATACATAATTCTAGAAGAAAGATGAATTAATTAATGGAGGATAAAGATGAATTAATTAATGGAGGATATAGTTGAAGTAATCACGAGTATTATCAAAATTTAATGTTTAAAAACTTCATGATATTTACAACAACATGTTAATTTACAAACTTAGTTTTATTTATGCAATTACAAAGCAAATTATGAAATAACTTGTAAGATTATGCTACCAATCCTTAGATATTACATTGATAATCGGTATTTTCTTACCTTGTTAAACTCATCAGAAATTATTATTTTCAATTGGTATTTCGACTTTGTACTTTTATTTCGCCTTATTGAATACTCTTGTCCTTCAGCATACACATTGGTACGATACTCCAGTAGAGGCGTTAGAGATTATATAAACACGTCTTGGACTTGTTTAGAAGGGTCAAAGGTGCGCGAAATTTTCAAATAAAACTACAAAAATTCAATAGAAAACAGAGAAGTGGTCGACAGACGTCTAAACACCATGGGGTCACAGATGACGTCTTACAAATGTTTAACGATTCACGATTGACTAAAGCTGATGCACTGAAGTGTGAATATTGTAATTTGTAGTTGGTACCTATAATATTTGTTATTGGACATAAAAATTAAACAACTGACAGCTTCTTCAGTGGCATTGCCAATTGCCATCTTTGACACTCTCATGACATCTTTGAATCATTACAGTTTATGTCAGTCACTGTCAAGTATACAATATTAAAAAACTAATACTTTGTTCGCAGATAATAAAAGACTTATTTAAAAAATATTCGTTAAAGTGAGATAATCAAAAGTAAGCAGTAAACAACGTTTAGATAATTTAAAATAAATAAAAGCAGTTATTTATATAAGTAATAACTATGCATGGCAATATTAAAAACAATATGAAAGGTTCTAATTTAACTACTTACTATGAGTTCCCAAATCAATGCGCGGTTATTTCGAAATTGCTTTATAGATATGGTGCCCAGTAAATAGTATTTATTGTTTCTTATTCAATTCGTCGTCACTATTTTGCTCTTATAGACTACCTTCAGTCATTGAAATTTACTGAAAGCATTGCATTTTTTACAAAACAATCTTAGTCGGCCAGTTGGCGTTGGGATAAGATATTGTATGGTAAAACGTAATGGATTCGGTCCAATACATTATTGGCATCAAAGGTAGGAGTTATTCTAACTGCTAAAATATCTATATTATAAATTTTTAAAAGGGATTTTATATAAAAGCACTTTACGACACGTGTAATCCATTTATGACAAAATAAATTATAACAACATTAGCTGACGCTTGGTCACCTAACCATTATTGGGTCACGCCTGGCACATTCTGGTGACATATGCAATTGGGATCCGTCGTTGAGCTTGGCCAGCTCGAAGTCTAGACCTCAACCCAATTGAGTATATCTGGGATGTACATGTAAGATGCGTGCAACCTACACAACATCAGATAACTAAAAAGAGTCCTTGGAGAAGAGTGGGATGGTATTATTCGAAACGATAGTAAAAATCTCGTGAATTGCATGCCCAGAATTCAGGCTGTTATTTAGGCTAGGTCACACTCGGTTTTAGGTTTCTTCATTTGTAACTTTATCAAAGAGGGAAAATAACTTATCTTCATTGCCAACCACTTCTTATTGTTTGGCCGTGTAAATCGGTTGTGAATAAATCATTAGAAAACCAGTAAATTTCCTTAGGTATAGTTTATTATCCTAGTGCTTTACATCCTTCGAGTATTAACGTAATCAGACAACTAAATAAAAAAAATCGTTATATTATATTAGAAGCAATTAAGTGATATTAAAAACTAATGAAATTATATGTTTGAACATAGAGATTATCATTGTACCAACAAACTGTAGCTGCTATCCGCCCCTACCGCCATAGGATATTTGTATGAGAATGATCTTATGTCCATTTTTATTCAAACTCGTTTGGCGATAGTAGGTCACGCCTGACGCAAATTTTGTCTCAGAGTGGGGCTCAGTACATAGTGGATAATTGATAGGACATAAATGCAGATTTTATTGGACTTAATTCTCCAACACTTATAATGAGAGAACAAAAATATAGACACAGAAACATAACTTGTTGATTTCCTAGGGCCTTCACTTTTTTTTATATTTACAATAATAACAATAAAACAACAATTGGTTCGACAATTATTTTAATTTAAAATTTCAAAAAGCAAATACAATAATAATCTCCGCATGACTCGTCTCATAAAGCTTTACACGTAAAGTAGGTATTTAATAGTAGATAATAAATATAACAAACAGTGAAACTCCGGCGCTACTCTGAGCGTAGTGCTCACTCACTCACACGCACACTTCCCCGCTCTACTTTTCCTTGTCACTCTCTGTCTTCCTGCCCAAGGGTACAGCTGCGCGGACCCTAAAACATTAAATGTACACGTTAGTCAATGAAAACTAGCGCCGCATAATTTATTTGCCAGCTCAGGGTAAGATTCAATATCGAAAACAGTGAGTAGGGCTCCTGCGAGACAACTCCAATAAGTTTTTGACGACCGGGACAATTCACCATCTATTTAAGCTCATGTCCCCAAACGCTTGTTATATGTTTTGAAGTGATCTCTTTTAATTTTTCATTTTTTTGTAAAAATCGTTTCTTTAAATATCACATCGATATACATATTTGTATGATTTAAAAAATTAAACTTAATTTAAATATAGCATAGAAAAATATAATACAAAAAAAGTAATTTAAAAAGTTAAACTAACTTCGAATTCTCGTCAGCTAAAAAGGAAAAATGCTTGAATAATCATGTATTATGTTCAACTTGGAATGTTTCTTTAGTTGAAATATAACCGTTTTGAATCATTTATAAAGTATTATCTCGATGTAACTTTTCGTTTCCGAGAATTTGTGGACTTAACCAACATTATATCAAACATCCTGAATGTTTTAAAAGTCGGAGTAAAAGATAATCAAGTACATAAGGGGATTAAAAACCCTTACTTAGCGGTAATCTCGTTGATCTTTGCGCGCGCTAGTTCCAGATTAGCGTCAACTTGCGCCTTGTTCATCTCATAAGCCTTAGGCAGCGTGAAAAGCGCTATCCAGCCTGAAAAAAAATCGCATACATTTTATAAAAAAATAGTATAATTTTATATTATTGTAAGTATAAATTAGTAGATAAAATTACTGATCGTTATGTAATTAAGTTGTCAATGTGAACAGCCTGTGTGTTCAAAAGCGCCTAAAATGATAGAGGATAATTATTAACCATTCACGTACAACAGTTTCATAATTAATTCGATTCTAGTATTGAATGCTTTTTACGTTAAGTAATCGCCACGCTTACAAAACTAAGAAAACCTTAATGAGGGAAATAGCCTTGGCTCGTAGTAAAATATTCGTAATTTTAATTAAAAAACTTCTGTATAATAAATAAGTGTAATTTATGGCCTAATAGTGTGTATAAAAAGCATGACAAATGATAATCCAGTTGTGCTACTCTACAAGTTAATTGCGCGAGGAGAATGACAAATCTGGGATTTGAAGGACCCCAGAGCCTAGTTGCACTTTTAAACCACGACCAACACTGCTAAATTTTCGGGTTCAGGTGATAGTGATTTGCGATAATTTTAGGTCCTATATGAACCATTTTAACTTATCATGTATTTCAGCTTTTTTTCAAAATAACTCAAATCATTTATTTTAAAAATGTATCAATTTTTTGTATATCAATTTGTGTTTTATGTTTTATTTACGATATCACAACACTGGTTATTGATTTTAATTAATTTTTAAAGAACCTTAAGTTTAGTTCCAATACTAATTTCCGCCCGCTTCCTTTATGATCAATTTATTCTTTGCCATAAGTTCTTAGTTGTAATGCAATGTGAGAAGGCTAAGAAATTAGGTTATGTTTTTAAAATAATTTACAAAGCAATTAAGTGAAAAAAATATTGAAAGAATGATAAACAATTACTATTTAATAGTTTTTATAAATCAGAAAACTTTTCTTGTTCCCAATATGGCACATGCTTTCTGAATTCCTTACAATTACTACATGTTCCGTTTCTAACTTTAATTGATTGCCATTTTCTTTATCCTTTATTTTATTATAATGTATTATTTTCTTTCATAATCAATAATAATATTAAGATGTAATATTTTTATGTATATTTTGTTTTTAACTAGCTTATCCATTTGTTTCCTTTTGATTCTTTATTTTTTTCCTGCGTGTAGTTTCCCTACCTTTTACTTGAATCTGGCATAAAGTTAAAACTACTGTCATAAAAAAATTAGAGAAAAATGAGTCTTAAATTAATACTTTTTTTTTAATTTTTGATGTTGCATTTTTGGCTTATGTTGAAAAAATCAATAAAACATGATAACAACGGTTCATAATGCGTATTTGTTAACGTCAAACGGGTATACGTCAAATCGTCAATAACGTATATAATAAGTTTGTAAAAATAGTTTTACTTACCGAGTATGACGAGCGTGATGCCGTTAAAGCATGCCCCGAGGTATGTGAGGCACCACAGCAGAACTCCAAACTTCAGAGAGTCCACCAGATCCTCTACCAGGAACAACCTAAAACCAAAATTTTATTAGAAAGCTATATAGCATTTGATACCAGAGGTATTTTGTATAAAACTGCGAAAGTAAGAGGGTGCTGATCTCAAGTCAGAGGGACTTAAAGAGAAGCTCTTCGACAAGTCAAGAACCTAAAACGACTTGCTGACCTTACTTAAAAAATAATTATTTTTCTATATTCCATAACAGTATAATAGCTGTAATATATTATAATAGCTTTACCGTCATTGTCGAAAATGTCATTACAAAGCATAACTCCCAAATTGGACATATTTCAAATTGCGCCGACTCTTATAATATCCTACAATCACTTGATCTTAATATATCATTTTTTAAAAATCAATGGCGCTAAGACCTTTTAGGTCTGGGCCTCAGATTTCTGTATCTGTTTCATGATCGTTTGTGAATTGAATAGGCAAGTAGGTGATCAGTCTTCTGTGCCTGACGCACACCGGCGACTTTTTGGGTCTAAGCAAGCCGGTTTCCTCGCGATGTTTTCCTTCACCGTTCGAGCTAATGTTAAATGCGCACATAGGAAGAAAATCCATCAGCCGGGGTTCGAACATACGACCTCGGGGATGAGAGTTGCACGCTGAAGCCACTAGGCCAGCACTACTATATAATAATATTTATAGAATAATTTATAGAACATTTAAACATCCGTAAATTAGAGATAATTTTTTTTTTTTTAATTGATTTCGTGGAAAACAATGGTTAATGAATGTTATCACCTGCGAAGCTCGTGCAGGGCGGCGTTAAGGTGTGCCGTAGCGGAGGCGGCCAGCGCCTGTGCTCGCTCCGCGCTCACGCTCACGTCCCGTTCCAGCAGCCATCTGAAATTTTAAGCATCCAATGTAATCATAAGAAAGAAAAACTGTTATACTTAGACCAATATTGGCTGAAGGTGGTAAAAATTTTAGCGGTTGACGGTCATATAATCTAATATTATTTTGCATTTCCAACAAAATCTATTATAATGTTAATATGTAGTAACAAAAAATAGTAATAAAATACTCTTGTAACCCGATCCTTGTGTCATATAAGAAACTTCCTATAAAGCTATATCGTCAAGTCTCGAGTCCATAACGATTTCAGGTGAATGACCCGAAGCAAGCTGTCTATTGTGCTAACCTAAATTCTATACATTTTAATAATTACCGAGTGTGATATTTTACGAATGTACTTCAATACTAAGAATTATGTGTCATATACTCACTTGAAGGGGTGTCCTTCATTGGTCTTCTGAACGGCCTGAAGAACATTTTTGTATATACGGAAAGCGACAGCGGCAGAAAGTGCCAGCAGTGAGCAGTAAGCAAATACGGACACCACGGAGCAACAGGCCAGTGCCACCAGCAGGACTAATCCAGCACCCAGTGCTGCACCCGATCGTGCTGCATTGCGCCAGTATACCAGCGCCTCCACTGTAACACACCAAGCCACGTTTCTTAATGAAAGCCCAAAAAAAATCCATGTTTAACAAAATGCAGTAATTCAAATCGTCTTAGACTGCCATGACTAAGAAGTAATGAAATCTCCAGTAACCAAAAATGAGATGCATATGCAAATTTAAAAGTGTTTTGAATATAAGGCTTTGTTACGTGAGCTCGTCTAATGTCTGCGACCGGGGTACGGACTTCCTGTGAAGCCTTAGACATGCTCGTAGCTTCCAGCCGCCACCGATGACTACTGAGCTGCTAATCGCTCATAACACGCGATGCCTTGCTAATAAGAATGTGCTAACACTATTACACACTCGTGATAATTGGAGTCCTGAGACATAATATTGACTTTATATTATTTTCGATCCGGAGAAGTTTACCGAGTAAAAAATTATAACTTAAAAATACACGTTTACAGAAAATAAAAAAAACAGTAAAAACAATTTTAGAAAACAATAGTATCCCGTAAAATGCGGCGATATTTTGTAAATCATAATTTACTTACTTACTCGTCACAGTGTGTACAGGTGTTACGTTTTTTAATTATTTATAAAATACACGTGTAAAAGTTCGATCATGGAGTTTTTAACATATTATAAAAGCGATCTATGAAACTTTGAGTATCAGATTATTAATTACCTTAATTAATCATCACGGATAAATATTGTTTAAACATAATTTGGGTTAAATTTAAACGCTGTATATATGAATCAAGCAGAATAACTTTTATCAATGGAATTTACAGTTTTAAGTTATTGAGGGACAGGTTCAAGAACGCCGATAACAACATTTAGGAAACCGGTCATATATGGACGGGAACTCGCCTACGTGGTTCACATACGCTTATATACAATGCATATAAGAATGATAATCCCCATTAAGTTAAAATACCCATATGGTTATTAAAAAGACAATCTAAGGGAGCTTTCCGGCGTTTTTAAATGTATCCATCATTATTTCTTGAATACATATACTAGTAGATAGTTTTATAGAAAGTAAAAGTAAAACGTTCCAAGTAAACTAGTGAGAACGACTCGCTTCATCGCACGTGACGGACACTCGCAAATATAAATAGGAAAACTAAAAAATATGACAGAAACTGACCAAACGATAAGATAAAACCGAACACGGATGATCTGGATTACGAAATAAAGCCATGTTTTATGTGAAACGCACAATGGAATCAATGGTATCCCTACAATATGGTGTACACGTAATCATCGCGATTATCGCAACTCAATAAAATACGTAGCACAAAAGCACTTCACTGTCCCTTGCTATGGACGTGATGACGACGTTTCTTATAACAAGGATTAAGGATTCTACCTGGTCCTCGCGGTGGGAGTTCAACGTACTGCGCGGCGTGGCGAGGCGACTGCTTCGGGCGCGCCATGTCGGCTAAGTGGTTGGTCGAAGTGCCGCGTACTGCCACGCTGCTGACTTTCTACGCACACGTCACCCGCACTACTGACTCCACGCGCGCCCGCGCAACCGGATATCTCGTCAATACCTTGCTATCTAGACGTCTGGTATTGTTGGATATATCGCTATACTTGGGTTTCATCTCCAAAAAAATATTGATATTCGAGAATTGATCATAAGAGTACAATAAAAGCTTTTGCAATATTAATTCCGCAGACACTATCATATATTGTCACTCTACAGATAACCCGGGATAACTATTTTATACTTATTGATGTCAATAAAATGCTGATTCCTTTCGTGATTAATTTTATAGGAATAGCTATAAATTATTATTGTACAAGACGATAATGTATCACTTCTGTAGACGGAAAAAACCCACCATAAGAACTAAAATATTAATATGAGGTTAAAGACGTAAACGATCTAGGATGAAACTAATCTTTTTGAAATTGCAGATACAATTTCAGTTTTTACGTAAGTAGCGAGCTCTGTGATATGCAATGAACAACTTGTTCCAGCCTCCCTGACACTCAAACTGCAAATAGTAGTTGCGTATAACCAGTTCTTAATCAGACTGTGTGCGTAAAAAGCTTTGCTGTAGGTCAAGTTTGCGTTTTTTTAAAGACAAGTAAAAGCGAAAACAAGTGCAGTATATATGTCAAAAGTTAAAGGGCTCTAAACCATTTGAACATTGTCGTTATGCAAAAATTTATTTGGATACACCCAGAATTTTAATTATAACCAAGGAGTGCATTTTCTTAAGAAGCGTATTAAAGTCACAAGGGTCGTAATTCAAGCGTGCTCTAAACATTGATGGCAACAATCGATCAGAGATGTGTTGCGAAAATAAACATAAATTGCTAACGATTGCGCGTGAGGAACGACCAAGTGAGGAAAAGGGTGAGGGGACGATGCCGATGTCAATGCTACGTTTTCAGGACAGTTTATATGAATTAACTATCTACATACATGCTTAGTATGTCAAAACGAAACAATAAACAGTAATTTTAATTAACTGTCAATTGTAAGTCAATAAAAAATAACAAGATAATCGAGAGTGAAATACCTCAAAACGTGAAGAGAAGTAAAGTTCATTCGACAACTATTAGCACCATCATTGTGAGACGAGATTTCGTCGACACTGGTAAGTGATACAAGCAATAATGCAACTTAATACAATAACGATAAGGTATGAACTGATATGAAGATCGTTATCGATCGGTTGCCAATTTGATAATTATCTTAATTATACATAGTAGTTAAAGGTAGGTTAATATTTTGTAATTCTCTTTAAAATTATTATGTAAGACAAAAGCGAAAAACCAAACAATTATCTTAAAAAATATCGGTGTGAGTGGAAAAAAACCTAGGCGCTTAGTCAAAATGACAATTCGCGTCGACAAATTTTCATACAAATTTAGATTTCGCCGTTTCACATACACTTTTAAGGCATCTTGACTAAGCCCCCTTGTGTTGGATAGTCCATTTGTGTAAGAAGGCTTCACGCTAGATAACGGGAAACCTCGGAGCCCAGCTAACAAATAATGTAGGTATATAACGAAACTAAGAATACATGAAGAAGCATATTGCATTGTCTTATTCGAACGTTCGTTTTCTAGATTATCATAACGACTAATCAAGTTCCATAATAAAAAGTAATGCCAAGATAAGTATATGTCGTCGAGCAGAATGGCAATATAACAACGATAATACATTTATTTTTACGAACTGACAATTTGAATAACATGATTTTTTCAAAACGTATTTTTAAAATGTTTATGACTTACTTTGATACACTTTAATTTAAAATATTCTTCGTTCGAAGAGTTCTTCTCATCCGTTCTACGCCCTCAATTTAAGAACTGGTAAATGTAAAATTAGAAACATTTAATACTTATTTATTTTTTGACGTTCATAAGTGTAATCTACACATACTATATGAATAAATGATATTGATTTTTTGTTTTTCAAGTCGAGCTCGGCCAATGAGCTGCAGTAATATTCATTCGGAAAACTGCAAATTATCTTGAATAGAGTTGCCTCTTTCTATATTTCCTTATTATATGAATTATAACTTGTGTTTGTTTTATTAATATAATATATAGAGAGAGTTTATGTAGCTTGAAATTTTATTATTGCATTTGTTTTAGCAAGGTTGTTTCAGTGATCGTGATAAAAAATGATGTGTGTATACTTTAGAATTTATATTAAATTCTTTGATGCTACGGAAATTCGATACAACAATGCGTCGGCGCTGGTATCTGTGTCGCATCGCCTTGTCCTTGGCGCACGCATGCTGCTGATCGCAGATAAGATATTTTTATAAAAACGAGTTTTTATATTCCAATTGCCTGCCTGCCTTTTTAGAGTTGAAACGACTATTTTTTTTTCTCAATATTTATAATAAAAATAAATATATTCCCTATGACTGGAGAGAGGTCATGTCATGATAACAATAAGGATGTAAAAGTGGATGTTTAATTAATAAATGAGTTGCGCCCGCTCTCACTTTGTTAACGCCAGGAAACATAAACCACAGCCGGTGCCTCGACTTATTCTTCAAATTACCAATGCCATGGGCATTGCAATTATTGCTTTGCTTTTATTATAATTACGTTGTGATGAACAGATTATTGAATTACTAAGTTGATACAATGATCTGCTAGTGAAGGTCAAGGCAAATAGTTTTCTACGCCACATCTATGCTCGTCGCTGATGACGGCCATAATGTCAATAAAACTGACCTTCCTACACATCAACGACTCGGTCGTTACACATATAATAATATATACATCATATAAAAAATTTATACGCTTATGCATAAATCAGTATGTCAAAAATCAGTGACAGCACACTATCGGTAAATATGTAGAATCTTTCTCTAGACCAGTATCGTTACCAGGCCATAAAATCCGAATTTGATTACAGGTACAGAAGACACTCACTCATTAAAAGCATACAAAGGAAGGAACGCAAAAATTAGACTGAGGATTATTTTGTCTATGTTAGAGTTGAAGCAATATAGGCCTTAATACGAGTTCAGTACGCAGTACAATACTAATAAGCACCGTTATATTTAATTGGAACGCCGAAACCATGTCTAATAACTGAGGATTAGAATACCGTCAGGCATCAAGTTAAAACATAAACAAGCAGCTAACTTATCGATCGTCGTTTGGCGAAGATCCAACATCAAGTGGACAGGCTTTGTCTGACCTCCTACACTTTCATGATTTGCAAACTCATGCAATATCCCGCCTTTGTAAACGAACAGTTTATTGCCTTTTATTTAATACACGAAAACTATGCCCTATTTTTATGGAAAATCACTGGAATGTTTCAGACATTACAATAGTGACGTTTATACTTGTTCCGAATAATAAGCAATTTTATATAATTGATTACAAATGGTTTATAGATAAATGAGAATATGATATAGACATAGATTCGCAGACAAAGACGAACAACGAGCTAGATGTTACGTTCACGTACTGTATGATGAATGGTGCGAACTGAGACACATTGAGACCGCATGTTCTACGATGGATTCTTAACGTGTCAACTGTGTAATGTATTATTTATAGAACTTGGACTATCTAGCCGGTACTGTAACAAAGATAGACTACATTGTACGAAATTTTTTCGATTATATAGAGGCGAAAAATGAAACCACACAATTTCAATAAGGCACGGTTAACAAAATATTTCACAAGAAATAATCCATTCCAATAACCCTTAAATTATGTCGTTCGATTTCAAACTAGTTGTTTTAATACTGTTGTAAATCTTCTTTAAGATGAGTGAGCGGCTCATAAGGCGATAGACGACACGGCTTTGGAAGCATTAGGAACAGAAATACAATGCTCGGCGGCCACGGCGTTAAAAATACCGCTCAACTAGACTGACTGGGAAGTACCGGCACACGTAGATTACCATATTATATCGTTCGTTCTCTGATCAGCTATTGCCATATAACTTATATTGCTAAAACGACAAAATAAAAGACGTAATTAGAGCAACGGACCAACATGCACTCAAACGACTAGATAAAATATATAGTCCTATTCACTGGGGACGACCTCATCCGCAATTTATTGTGCGCCTAGAACAAAGTATCTACATTTATCAACAATAAAATACGATCCATAATATGTTTCAGTCATTATTAAAGCAGCAATGTTAATAATGCATTCTTCAAGTGCGTGTAACATCGTATGGTTTGCGAAAAAGTTACTATAAATGAAAAAATCAAGGAATTCAGCTAATATAGAATAATTATTAGTGTGATATATAATAATTATATGGGCAAACACCCGTCTTAACAATTAAAGATGATTAATTTTAGAAATCTGCTTTTAGTCAACCCCCAAAGTGTAAAGATGTCCGGCTTCTTTTTGGTACATAATAAAATTTTTTAGACTTTATAAATTGAGCTTGATAAACACTTACAGAAATCGCTAGGAGCCTCTTCGAAATATAATAAACTTATAAATATGTAATAATCTGCAAAATCGTTGCGATATTATATGCATATAATATTACATATGTGTAAGTTAATAATCTGTAATAATTACAGTCCAATTCTTTTGAAAGTACGCTCTTTCTTCGTTACGATGGAATAAAACTAAAACCTTTTATCAATTTTTGATAACATCAAATTGAAATATGACGACAGTAGACACTCTGACACAGATTTTATAATCAATAGCAATGATAAACTTTCATAGTTTAGATATAGGTAGACCAACCAATAAAATACGTGAAGTAATCCTTATTCCGGATTTATAACCCAACTATAACCTACTTCAATATTAACAATAAATGCCTGTAGGCTGGTAACTGTAGACTCTAGGCAGTAGTCACATGCCAGATCATGTTACATCCGACTCGCCAGGGAACACCGAACAATACAACCTTTCTACCATTAGCAACCATAAAACCACACCGTATACAAACTCAGCATCTCATCACAACTTTAATTAAGGCCAAATTAATTAGCACTGTTAAAGTTTGGAAAGTATTTGGTAAAAATATTGAAATGCGATAGAACGAATTAGTATCTTTTACCTTGAAGTACAAATAATTTCGTGAATTTAGTACGTGATCAAACTTTTCCACGCAGTTTTGCGTGTACTTTTTGTTATGTTAGTTCAAAAATTAAATTTGACGCCGAATTCACGTCAAAATTAGGACAACATTACCAGATTCTAGATCAACAATATTTGGGGAACAAAATTATTAGCAAATGGAAGTGTGCCATATCTAGTAATAAAATCAGTATTGGTGGCCAGGACTGGCTAGAAGTTGTTAGTTGTTAGTTAGTGACAGAAGTGAGGCTGCACATGTGACGGTTGGTTGTCAAAGTGGTGTCAAGTAGCTCGGCGCCGGACGTATCGGCCCGGACTCACCGACTCGATCGATTGTTACTTCTTTATTTGTGACATCGTTACACTGAAAGCACACTCAACACGGGAACCCGTTAGCGTCGGCGGCGCTCGGAATGTCCTCGTCACCCGTCGCGCGTGCCCTCCTTCACTCACCTTCAGGGTGTAGTCTCTGCGGGTCGAACCAAGCATCTGCAATAGAAGGCTGCGCGTTAGCGGGTTAGTCGCGATAGAGAGAAAGCGAAGCGAAGCCCGCGACACTTACGCGGGTCGAGTACGCTGCAGAGAGAGGGTCCCGAGCTCGCCATCCTGACACTTTACGTAATTACTAAAGCCGATAACGGCTGTACAGGCGCGCGCCGCGCTTTACACTCGCGTCGATACTGGCGGTCGCGGCGCAGCGCCCCGCTCACCGCACCCTCACTCGACCCGCGCATGCGCACAGACAATGCGCACCCTCTACTTCTGGCATGCTGCATTACATATTTTGCCCGTACTTTACGAGATAGATATGCCGTACACTAGACCCACTACCCGTAATACACTCTTACCGCTTACCAAGATAGAGATACTTTTAAGTTAGGTTAGTAACAGCAATAAGCGTTGTCTATGTACAGTCACCACCACCCGATTTCGTGTTTCAATAAATGAATGTAATACATAGATATTAGATACACAGTACATATATGTTAGAAATTAATTGTAAAAATAACAACACAAATGGTAAACGAACCAGGAAACACTGTAATAAAATTGTTAAAATTAAATAAGTAATAGGTAGGTACAAAGGAAGGTATGTACGAATCTCCGTAGATATTTTCGTTCGAACTAGGAATTAAGAATGAGTCACAAGTAAGCACTTAGGTAGATCCAGCCTACAGATGTCCAAACTTTAATGAGCCAAACAAAAATTGAGATTGTGCGTTGTTATATGAAAATAATCGTTTTGTAATTGCTAAGATGTAGTTTGTGTATGAGTGAATAATTGTACATTGCAGTTTTAAACTTACGAAATGTGTAACGGCGCCGGCCCATGGAGACATTACCGAACTCACTCTCGACCACAAGTATTACGTCACAAGGACAACAGACTGACAAGTTCAAGGCAAAAGACAATGTCTCATCCGAACCAGGATAGGTCGCCCAATAAAATATACACCAAAACGCGATGTAACACGTTCAATTTATCTGACCACCAAAAGTTTTTACGACAAATATTTACAATAACATAATAATAATAATGTTAAAATTCCGTGGAAAATTTAACTCTTAAATAAACAATGCATTGAACGATTGCAGCGACATCGAGTGATATACGTCATAGTGCCAGTTAAAAATATCATTCGGCCGGTGACTGACTGCTGACGACACCTGCACCTGCCCATTAAACAATATCACAGAAATACGACCAATCCTTAACGCCCTATACACAATACATTATCAAGAAACCTTGTATATGATGTACTAAACAACTTAGCATAGTATAGCTTAACGATTGGAGACATTAATCAACGAACACACAGTCATGCATGAGTCAGCTATGATTTACCTTGCACGAGCGCACCAAATAGAGCCTCCTTGCTATGATATCATACATTATCATACAGAAGCCGATTATATCTACAATTTTCATGTATAACTCTAGAAAGAAATCAGACTGAAAAGAAATATAAATAGATATGATGGCGAAACGGTTGCGTCCGCTTATGCAATATATTTATCATTATCAGTATCATAGACGAAGTCGCGACTTTATGACGCCAAACGATCGAAACGATCCCTTCACAATTGTCTACCAAATCACACCAAAAATTAAGAAAATTAACAGAATTTTTTTTAATGCCATTTCCCGAAGAGGTAGGATACCAAGGATATCCACTTGCTCTCTCAAGCCACTGTCCTGACATACCATTCTCACTAAATAAACATATTTTAATAAAGTCATAAATATGAATTGTGGGTCAGATCCCAGGTCATGTGAAGTTGTATTTTATAAAATGGCCGTTTTGCACTGAAATTAAGTAGTTTACTAGCAACCCCTATTTACGTCCCGTTAGTTATCTAGTAGGGAGAAAATAATAAAATTTCCCCATGAGTCATCCGCTTATTCACCAATATAATTGTTGGTTATCTTCTATTTCTCGTACGTTGCTGAATAATTTGAAACTATGGGTCATATAACTATAGAACAATATAAAATTTTCAGTAACAATCTTCGATCACCATCACCATTTGTACTAGCGTGTTCCAAATGGTAGATCAATAGTTTGGTTGTTGGTTTTAAACTGAATCCGAATCATGCGTATAAGATTTCCGAAAAGAGCTACTGACCTTAAACGCCTAAACAGAACTTCATATATTGTAGCTAAGAACCATACTGATCACGTCAGTTTTCTAACAAAAAGACCGCATAATAATAATAATTGGTCAATTCGTTTGGTGTTTCTATGCAACACACAAAAAAACACATACCTCAAACTTAGAACACCCATTCTTTGAGTCATGTTAAAAATCTATGATTTAGTCCCCAATAAACTTCAATTTTTAGTCACGTCGTCTTTAGGACATACTTTTAACGCATGGACTGTGAATAGTCTCACAAATGTTCATGTTAATTTTAATAAATAATTTAGAATTTCAACAAGGATTTTTTCTAATTTTGATTTTATTCGAGGTGAACTCGGACTATATGCTAAATAAAAGTGCACATTAAGTAATGTCTTTATCATAGGCAGTTCGTCTGTTTCGTCGCGTGTGCGGTCTATCGATCGAGTCGGCGCGCCGCCGCCGTCCCCTAGACCTAGCCTTTATAGCACCAACGAACCGTCTACCTCTTTCCGGAAAATCCATACAATCCGAAGCTCTGCCAACATATTTATAATTCACAGCCAAAGAAAAGCTAAGAGAAAATCGATAAATACCAACTTACTCATCTATACCCACAGATCGTTCCGCTTGAACTGGATGATAAAGTTAACCTTTTTATTTATATTTTCTCTAATCAGTTAATGAATACACAAGGCATTATCTATATGAGGTTTGGCCTTCAAGCAATGTTGGCAAAGTTCATTTTCTCTTTGTTGTATAATTAAGCGCAAGTAAACAAAGTAGGGCGCCGGTAAATGTCGCCGATACGGAAAGCCTTGTCTGTTATGACTCAGTAATTTACAATAACTTGTTCCGTAGGTGCTGAGCGGAAGGATAGCATTTTCAACAATAAGTAAAATAAAACTGATAATAGAACACTAAACAAAATATATGAAAGAAAATCGTTTCAATTATGAAACTAGATCTGAAAGTATAAAAAAAATAATTAGGAATAGGAAGAAAATTCCACCACCAAATGATAAGGCAAAACAAACGACACTTACGTGTAACTGCATCATCTCCTGGTCCCATGATTGTCCAGTCACTAATAGTTCACAAAAAATATGAATAGGTATCCAAAAGAATGCGTTACGTATTTTATTCTTTGAAGTGATCAACGTTGGACGTTAGCTCACCGCTAAGGATTCTCCACTTATGAGCGAGCTGCGTTTCTGAACTGCTAAAATTAGCACTCTACATACAAGACGCATTTAACATGTTATATGTATCTGAAAATGACGTAGCAGATTGCTCTCTGCTCTTTCTAGCTCTTTTAATTCAGCTGATCCCGAGATCTTTTCATACCAAATCAATTGCCAAACCAAACCAAAATCAACTCTGGGTTCCAGTGGAAACATGTACCGTAATATTATGTTGGCATATATACGCGCATGACATACGAAGATAAGATAGTGCAGATATCTGAAATATGTTTGCACTTTTTGCAATACCTAAATTAGATAATGGTGTGAATATACGTTTCTTTTTCGTTTTGTAAGTAAGGCATTAAATTACCCATGGTATCGTTTATATAAATATTGCTGAGTCACATTGTACGCAATACGAACGCATCGATTTTTAATTAACACAAAAAATATATTTTTATACATAGCTATGCAGTTGAATCATGGGTAAACTCCCAAGAGTTTATCTGACATTAGCATTCAAATGATTATTATAATGAGTAAAGCACATTTATTTCATGAATAGTATTATAACATACCATTTAATAATTTGAAAATGCAGAGTAACCTAAAAGGCTTAATATTTAATTTAATATTGAACAAAGCCGAGATCGCGACAGGTCAGACAACGCTTCCTTCCGCGTGCAGTGAGAGGCGTGGGTTTCAGCGGGTGCCGTTAGCCCGTCGCTGCACCGGTCAATGCTCTTATCGCTTCGTCAGTTCCGCCACCTAAGTAAACCTACCTGCCTAACTTAAATCTTACTTCAAAGTCCCTACCCGGAGGCCAATACACTAATCAGGCTAGGGACATGGAAAAGGATCCAGAATACGTCTTTTCCATAAATTTATACTTTTGAACGAAATGACTAACAGTTTTAGAAATTTAGAAATCGTCATCATACATTTAGTTAATACAAGACATTCATAAATTGGACGCTTCTGCACTAAAATATAGAAAAATCTGCGATCAGAATTTCAGTAGTGACGTAATTCCCAAACTTACGAACATGATGATAAATTTCTAATTTTAGGCTTTTTAATAATATGAAATTAAGTCTTACCCAGTCCCATTTGGCAGAAAATAACCTCTGCCTCGATGATGTGTGCAGTGGGGCCTCGAGGCGCCTCGGGCTTCGGTTTAACTGAAACTACGGGAGCAGGTGCGGAAGCTGGCTGCGCTGGTGCAGGTTTTGGCTCCACTACCGTTGATATCGTTTCAGTCTTAGATTCTGAAGGCTTCAGTAAAACGTCAGGGGAAGACATAGGCTTGAAATCAGACTTCACTTCGTTTATAATGGGGGCAACGTCAGAGATTAATTTCGGCTCAGGTTCTTCCTTCTCTTGCGAAGGAGCTGGGATCGTCACAGTAGCTGGAGTCAGCACAGGCGTTGGGTCTATAGGAGCGGCGGGTTCGGGATCTCGTGCTTTAGGTGGAACTGGGCGGTGCATAGGTGACTCGCCGGCATCTGATTCACTGTCTGTAAATTTGTCAGCGATGTGTTCCAATTTTTCTGTGACGGAAGGAGCACGAGGTGTGTCTAGAAACACATCTCTTTCCATGTCAAGGAAACTTTGAGTTGTATTCCGTGCGCCATGCAACGGCGAGTCACTAATATCATCCTTCTTGCCCTCACCCTCTAGGTGCTCAAAATCATCCACGGAGTCCTGATCTCGCTTCATACTTGCCTCTGGAACCACAGCATCCGCGGGCGCTCGGTCCCCGCTGGCAAGCCCAGTCAAAAAAGTGTCAGCACCGTCCATAGTGAAGTTCAGACAATTAAACTTTACAGGTAATAAAAGGGTGCGGTGTCGCGGTTTTTGTATGAGTGGAAAGGTCTAGACGTGCCTCCTTGCAATATTGTACTGACTACTAAGGTCTGCGCGCCGCTTGCCGGTTGCCGATGCACGACGTCACTCAGCTGTCAGCACGAGAGACGGTATTAGTCATCGCACAAGACCCGGCCCTAGTGTTGCAAAAAACGAACGATATGTAATATGCCGTATCGATTAAATGAAATATTACTCGATCTGTATGGTAGGCGTTAAAAATATCGTTAAACTATAAATTAATAGTGACAGAAAATTGTTTTAATAAAATGATACTATCTGCTTCACTAAATACGTAGCAAATTCACTATACAGTATACAGAAAAGTAATGTAAAAATTATTGACTTAATTTCAACGGATTTCAGCTGACAGCCTGTAACACTGCTTTGCCGACAGTTAGAGATACCGACTATCGACCAATGACCACAAATTATTCTGTCAAACCTAAATCGTTCCTAAACGATAAAACGTCATGACTAACTAACTTTTATAAGGTAATTATTTCATTGTACGTTTACAATATCTGCTGAAAAAATTGCTCGATAAATTAAATTATGATATGTTATTAATGATAACTCATAATTTTTATACTACTGGACAAATTGTTGAACGATTATTGATCAATGTCAAAGTCATGGTCAAGTCATGTCAAACATATATTTTGACAACAGACATACATTGACTATTTGAAACTTGTTAATTACTTACAGCTAAAGTAAAAATTATAACAATTTCTCTAATCGTTTTCCCTGATTACATTTTATAACTAATCTTAAATCAATAAAAATAAAATATTGACGCCTAAATTGAATAATGACATATTTCCAAATGTCAAATTACTAAATTCGTGCTTGTGTGACACTTCTAGATAATCTGAATTGTGATTTCTTACTCTTAGTTCTGACATAAGGATGGCGGCGTTTAAAAGAAATGGTTGTGTTCCTCCTATTACCTTTAACCATTCCATAAAATCTCAACGCACTACAAATGATACAAATAGTAAATTAATCAATGGAAATGTGAATCAGCCTTCAAATGGTTACACTAAAATTGCTCAACAGAGCAATGGCGTTACGGTATGTTTCATTAATAACATATTAAACTCTTGGTCATAATCCACCGGCGATTAATAATCTTGAGCACTTTCACCCTATAAACTGAACTTCTAAAAAGGATAATAATTATTATTTGTTTTTTAATTACATAGTTTGTCACAATATTCGCGTTAATAATATTTTCAAGGCCAAATGTAATTTCAGCTAAATTAGAATCAACCAATCTCGATGTCACCACGCTCTTATTTGATAAAAGCCTTGTTTCAATAAGAGGTGGTATGTTAAAAATACGTTAGTTTCGCTTTATATGTTCATATTCGTTTTACAAAATTTGCAGTGATTATTACTTCAACAGAATTTTTCAATTTAAATCATCTCTAATAAAGAAATTTATTTTAATATAGCCTACGAAGACTACATAGATTAATGATTAATAAATAGTGGTTACGAAAATTAAATTCATTGTATACATAAAGAAAGGTAAACCAATGTTCTCATATTTATTAACTTGACCAAATAATTAGTTCAAATATGTAGTTCTGTAAAATTAAACCTGTGAAATGAAGCATGGACTAGGTGGCATGTTAACAGGTACAGTTGTATGGTTAGATGATTATTATTTTAATGAACCATATCCATATACTATGTTAATGACTGCTTTGTTTAGTACATACTACTCAATGCATTACATTTTAAATATCTTTATCTATTATGCTCTAACTATGCTATTAATTTATATTTGTTATATTATTTAGGATAAATAATAATCAGACTATCTAATTTTTAGGTAAATGGGAAATTGTAATTAAAAAATGAATACTGATTACTACTTAATAGTAAATTTTTTTTAATAATTTAGAGATGTGAAAGTATGAATTTATTTATTTACATAGAATTTGTTGCATAAACATGAACACTAGTATTATCTATTATAATATTATCTCTAACAGAGTTGGTTAAAAAGGAACCAAGAAACTTAGTAGTTACGCTATTTTCTAATTTTGTCCACAAAATTTTTGTTTCCAGATATAATTTGTATTAATTTCTAGGCCATGATAGTATTGATTATATCATGAAATGATTGGCGACTTTAGGTTCTGATACTGAATTGTTTTAGTTAAAATTGATGTTTACAAGATGAATAAAAAAGTAATTATGAGCCAAGATCTCACATAAATAAGTAAAGTATAGTTTTTTTTGATAGTATGTAGATTTTTGCTGAGATACTACTGGGTTAACATTTGGCAATAATGTTCTAGAATTGGTTAAGCATGTTCTGAATTTAGTTTTAATATTTGGTAAAAATATTATATTGGCTAATAAGATTGTCGGATAGTGTTGTTATAGTTTTAAACACTTTTATATTAAGTGTATATTTGTTTAAATCAGTACAATACGGTATAATAGTTTCTACTTTCTATTACTTCCTACTTGCTTTCATGTAATAGGCTATTTGACAGTATGAAAAATATAGTTTTATGTAGAGTAAAACATAGCATTAAAAAGATTAGAAAGTATAGACTAAAATAACTGGTAAATAATAATTATTTAATCACAGAATCCGTAATTAAAAATTTAAACTTATGTGTTAATAACATGACACAAGAAGGTCCCACATTAGTCGAATCGACGATGACGTAGTATGCTTGTAAATATGCCTCCACCTATCGAATAATAATACCGACTTGGTGTTTGATTTCATTGCAGACGGATTTTGATCGAAATATGATAAATGTTTGTATATAATTTAAGAATAGTAATTTAAAAATTTGAAGGTTGGTAACATGTTTACAGGCATGGTCATAGAGAATGGTGGGACGCCATCTTGCCTTACTTGTTTTGGCGGGTTATGTTTTATTTGAATCATTATTAATACTTAATTTTGAATAATAAATAATCTAAAATATTTTTTAAAATTTTGTCACTTGGCCCAAAATCAATTTATGTATACGATTTACGTTACTTTACTAATTCTTGTATACAAGTATGGATGTAGCGGGTTATAAGGCAGTTGTATGTTGTTTTCCTGTATTCATGTATCAGTGATAAAATGTAGGAAACTTTTCAAAAATTACTTTAGTTGTGTGTGAGATTCTCAGCAGAGCAGTCTATTACTTATACACTGTAATAAATATTTGTTATGGCGTAATTGTGGTTAATTTTATTGCTTTGTAACAACTTAAAATTTTCTAAATACTTTAATAATTTTAACATATATAATTTCAGAAAATGTCTAGAGGGAAAAGTAATGAGGCGCCATGGATCGATTGGTCAAAGGAAGAGACCTACTCGGGCTCCTTTGAGAAGTCCTCACTGCTCACCGCAGCGCTTACGCACGCTGGCCTCTACATACTCATGTTCCTTGGCTTCATAAACCAATTGTTCTTCAAACCCAAGGTCGCCACCGAAAGAAATCGAGAGGTAACTTCATAATTTTTAAAAATCAAATATCCATTATTTAAATTTAATGTCGTTTGAAGGCTTAAATTTATTGACTATTGAAAAGTGTGAGTGTAGATAGCCACAGTAATATTTTTACGAGCAGTGCGTCTATAAGTTTTTGATTACTGATTTGCGCAAAATATCTTTAAAATTAATTGTTACACATAGTATGGAGAACACTCCGAACATGTTTTAAATAATTTTACATAGCCACAAGACAAATTTCCTTATAAATTAACACATAATAAATGTTACTCCTGTGGAATGTATTCGTGACATAGAAATGTTAATTAATTGTTATATATTTATAACCAGTCATATAAAGTTCTCATATGACTACTGCAGTGTCGTTAATTACGTGAATATTTCAAGAAGATAAATAATTTACGAAACGATGAACTTTCTTTAAAAAATAATATCTAAAATTCCGTAATGCAGGTGACAGATTAGGTGTTTTCGGCTTTTCATATAAAAAATCATATTAAAACGCACCTACTAGACTAGGAGTGCTATCAAATCATCCAAATTTAATTATAATCTATGTTATTATAGTTTGTATATGAAATGCAGCTAGAAGATTAATAGATGGTAAAGACATCTGAAAAGTCAATATTTTTAACAAATCTAGGTCAGTCGGTTGAATGGAACGTCAAATCTCTCGGCATTCCGCTTCTTGCGCGTGCCCGCAGCTGTCGCATACTGCACTGCGTCGTTTGAATGTTTGCTCTAGGTTCCGTTTTGTTAGGAATACATAGGAATTAATGGGTCTGTACAGGCAGGAACTTTACATTTTAGACAGCACTGTTTGACGTCATTGCTGCTCCAAGAGTACTGCACTCGCCACGCTCTAATTAGGTCTAAATGATATTTCGGGTTAATTAGCGAAGCACGAATGGAGCGTGTCCGTAACTACCTGTTGTTGCTACTTGAAAATTTTATAAACGAGGCTATAATACAAAACGACTTCGAAATTAAAATTATTTTTATTATATTCACTTAGTAAACATAATATTGATGGATGCAATTATGTTTATGATAAAGTCCTGCAACGGAAATTAAATTATACCGCAAATCTTGTCGAGGAAGGAAAATGTATGTTATGCTATTGACGCACAATATGAAACCCTTAGCGTAAACAAAAGACGCATTGGAATGTCTGAACTGTGAATATACCATGGTTATGGTTTTGTGCCTAACATTAATAAATAAAGGCAATGTACAGCAAACTAATTATTTATTTATTTATTGACGTACACCATATATTATTCATTTTCTATTGTATGTTACAAGCTATCTATTCTAAAATACGTTACATTATGCCGAACATAATTTTTACAAAGAATATTAAAATATAAAAGAAATATTTTACACTTCCAATTTAAGGTTTTCCTAGTAATTTTTTGCTTATGAATGCGGATTAGGTACAAGATAGGCGCTAATAACCCTTTTTTAAAATTGTTCAGCCCACCACCGAATATATCAAGCTCTGGATAAGTAGTGTTTATTCTGTTATATTCGCTTTAACGATATGTTCCTGGGTACGATATCTGGCGAAACTAATAATTTGGGGTTGGAACAAACATGCACTTACCATCATTCCGGTGATCGCATTAAAGTAAAATGGTCGATGAATCAAAGACAGAAAAAGTCCGCTCCATGTTTCATCCGGTTACGAGCTTCGGACTTAACAAGCGTAACATATTAAAACATTTACGTAAATTGAAAATGGCAAGCCAAGCCCATAGAAGAATTGCTTATTATTAATAGTAGTTATATTGTTCATATTATAAGAAACATACATCACACACATGATACATATACAAACAACACACAACACATCGTGCGACATCTGTTTCGACTCACACACTTCTGTCGTACATAATCCATTGACATACGCACAACACAAGCTAGTTAAGAGTGACTCCCCTTTAATCTACAAAGACCGTAAGACCTATGAGTGAAATAGACACATACTTAGTGATACGTAAAAACTTGTATTTTTCCGTCGTAGTAAAACAAAATGCGAAACATGTTAATATTAGGTCCTTACATATGAAATTGGCGTTTTGTCGTACTGGCCACTTTGACCTCAAATACCTCCTCTTTGGTTAGGAATTTCAAATTCAAATTTGTACAGCTATTTACTCATGTATTTGTGCTTCGATGATCGTCATTCATTTGTTTTTTCTGTTTGCGTCACTCATTTTACAAAATGGAAAACTTAAAGTATCGCATTATTTACGAGTACGAGTACCGCCGTGGCACTAGTGCTGCGGAAACGACTCGAAGAGTGAATGATATGTATGGCGATCATGTTGCAAAAGAAAACACAGTTCGTTTTTGGTTCCAACGTTTTCGTTCTGGAAATTTCGACCTGCAGAACAAGCCCCGTGGACGGCCTGAGACCCAAGTTGATAATGAAGTATTGAAGGCTAATGTGGAAGCGGATCCATCGCAAACCACGTCCGAGTTAGCTGCAGGCTGCTTTGTTAGTAAAACTGTTCTAATTCACTTGAAGCAAATTGGGAAGATTAAAAAGCTTGAAAGGTGGGTACCTCACGAATTGACTGAAGCAAACCGGCAAACGCGCGTCGACTGCAGCGTTACATTACTGAACCGGCACAATAATGAAGGTATTTTAAACCGAATCATTACCTGTGATGAAAAATGGATTTTTTACGATAATCGGAAGCGCTCAGCGCAATGGTTGGATCCTGGCCAGCCAGCCAAATCCTGCCCCAAGCGAAAATTAACCCCAAAAAAGTAACTTGTACGCGTTTGGTGGACTAGTGCCGGTATTGTTCATTGCAGTTTTCTCAAATCTGGCCAGACTATTACGGCTTATGTCTATTGTCAGCAATTGCAAACCATGATGGAAAAGCTAGCGGTTAAACAACCTAGGCTGGTCAATCGCTCCACGCCACTGCTACTTCACGACAACGCTAGACTACACACTGCACAACAGACGGCTACCAAATTAGAAGAGCTTCAATTGGAATGTCTAAGACATCCTCCGTACTCCCCGGACCTTGCTCCAACAGATTACCATTTTTTTCGAAATTTGGACAACTTCTTGCAAGGGAAAAAATTTAACTCTGATGGGGCAGTCTAAATCGCCTTCACAGATTTTATCGATTCCCGTCCGACTGGTTTTTTTAGTAAAGGGATCAATGAACTACCTATGAGATGGCAAAAGTGGTTTGTTTTCTATGCACTGAACCATCATACTTTGATTAATTAAATATATTATATTTCAAAATATTCGACTTTTTGTTCCTCCCATACAAAACGCCAATTTCATATGTAAGACGTACCAATGCTTAACGATGCTAATTATTTTTGTTTATGCTCATTATGCTAGAAAGTTCTTACGTAGAGGAAAATTTTTTATGTTTCTACGATTGGTCCATAGATCATAAAACCTTACCCTTACTAAATAAAATCTAAGGAAGAAAAGTACATACAGAGATACATGAAAAGTGCACAGCGCACTTTTATATAGCCATTAGCGTAAATAAACGCTCCATAAACCACCAATATAGTTATAACGGTTAACATATTAACAGTTATATAATAGATGGAATCTCATTTGATCATTATCAGCCGTTCTTTTAGGTCGATCTTTGGACGTAGGCCTCCTTCATACTCTTCCAATTCGATATGCGCATTTTGAATCCATTTGCAGCCTGCATGCTTTGTGATGTCGTCAGTCCAACCCAGGCTAGGCGGTCTTTTGTTCTGCTGAGGTCGCAATTAGAAGCCATCGCGTTTTGTCCCGCCCGCCTCCATTTTTAGGTCACACTACTACATCGTTTAGGCATACGCGTCCTTTCTCGAATGGCTTCATTCAAAATCATTTATTCATCATTTAGGTAACACAATGTACACTTATGAACGTCAAAAACAGAAATTTATATAAAATGCTTCTGATTTTATATTTACTGCCAGTTCTCAAATCAAGGGCGTATCCCTAAATGGAAGAGAGATTTTAATCGCCTACAGTCGACATTACGACTACAGTCGCGTTTTTATAACAGAGAGTCACATAAATATGATTTTAATTATTAAAAAAAAATCAGTGGCACTACAACCTTTTTAGGTCTGGGCCTCAGATTTCTGTATCTGTTTCATAATCAATTTTTAATCGAATAGGTAAAGTAGGTCATCAGCCTTCTGTGCCTGACATACGCCGTCGACTTTTTTTGATCTAAGGCAAGCCGGTTTCCTCACGATGTTTTCGTTCACCGTCGGAGCTAATGTTAAATGCGCACATAGAAAGAAAATCCCAGCCGGGGTCGAACCTACGACCTCAGGGATGAGAGTCGTACGCTGAAGCCACTAGGCCAACACTGCTCAATGCTCGATTTTAATTATTACATTTTTTAATATCTGTTACCTATATTAATGATAGCCTATACTTAGTTTCTATTAAGATAATACAAGTAATATGAGTGTTTAATTTCTCAAATAAAACATTATGATTATACCTATTTGAAAGCATCGCATCTTAAAAAGTCATGTTATTTTTAATGAATAATACTTACTATAAATTCTTGATTATTAATTATCAAATCACAGCACATAAGTGGTATGACTCAATATAAGCTGTAAGTTATCGCGATAGCAGAGGAAAATGTAAAATATGTATTACTTTTTATTGTTCTAATATGATTGTTTTCTTTATCACTCCTTGAAACACGCTTGGACGTAATCTAATCGGTATTCTGTTCTTTTGCTAGTTACAGTAACATAAGTGTTTTTTAAATGTAAACAACTTCATAGTGTCCAAATTACTTCGAAAATTATGTATACAGTCTAGTTACCGACTTAACATGAACTTTGAGATACATATTACGTTTTAACTGCTGAAATTTCGACTTACAAAGGCCCGATTTCTAAGTGTATTTTCGATTTGTCGCATCGTAGTATGCATTTTTTACATATTTAAACAAATTACATATTAATGAAGTAAACTGTACATACATTGCAAATAATCCGTTATTTTCTTTTGATTTAAACAATTGGCAGATTTTTTATAAACATATTTTATGAATGTACATATTCATTACACGTGTACAAGGCAATCACAATAGATAAAATTATATTTTACTAACTACGACTTCTGGAGTCTCCGTTTTGAAATTCGAGTTATAGAGTATAAATATGTATTATCAATACTTCGTAGGGAAGTAACATTTTATTCGAGTTACAAAGTCCAAATAATTCCAGATACCGCGTATTTGGCGTTCAGCGGAAGTGAATGGCAATTTTTTTCGACTTATTGAGAATTTCGACATAACGAGGTTCATATAATAGAGATTCCTGTATTTTCTATCGTTTTTCGTCTTCGCAATAGCTATGCTAGTTATTGAAATAATAATATTATTATTATTCAAAATTTTGTTATTATAATAAACTGTTGAGTAACATTAAGGAAAATAGCTGTATGGTTCTTGGTTCAACGGGATGCTTTAAATAACATTGGATAAAATTAATAATTTAAATAATAAGAATATCGTTGAAAGAAAACACTTTTTACCGGATTGAAGCTATGTATTATTATAAACTTATAATTATTTTACATAATTTTAAACTTTCACGACGTTTCGCGCGCTTTACAGCGTGCGTCACGGTATAAATTTGTAACAATTTTTTATTATTTATCTTTATCTTTGACAAGGGATATGCGATATGTACAACCCGTTTGAACAATTTAAAATTATGTAAAATAATATATATAAATATAATGTATAATACATAGCTTTAATCCGGTAAAAAAAGTGTTTTCTTTCATTGTGTAAAAGCTATGTTAACAAAAGACAACGATGTTGTTGCTAAACTAAATGCTATGCTAAATTCTGAGGAAGGCGCCTATGTATGGCTATACTCTCGGGGCATAACTCCAACGATTTAGGTAATTGCCACGCTTAAAAATCTAAAATCACCTGTTATTATTGTAATTGTCGATGATCTAGACAGCATTCAACCATATTTCTTTAGTCGCGTCCTTCATCGCTAGTTCAATTTCCATGTTTTTCGGGTAGATTCTACAATGCCCATAGTATTGTCTTTTCTTAAAATAGGTTTTACACATTAAGAAAAACACTTTTTGAACGGATCAAAGCTATGTATTATTATTAAAAACTTATAATTATTTACATAATTTTAAATTTTTTCCGACGTTTCGCGTGCTTTTCAGCGTGCGTGACAAAAGGTGTTAAATGTCAAAAGAATCACAGCTGCAGAGAAAGTTATTTTATTTAAGTGTTTTTCTTCTACTATGCCCGGCATAATGTAAATTTGTAACATATTTTTTTTATTTACGTTTGACAAGGGATATGCGCCATTGTACAACCCGTTTGAGCAATTCTTCTCGCGCTACCTGTACCGTCGAGTGAGACACTGCTTCAACTTGCCCGTCACATCGACACCCGCCGCTGAGGTCACGCTAAAGGAACGTGCTACTGATGATTACAACTGGACCTTCAGGTTTGTTCGATTGCTGTATTTATGAATTGCTAATTTCTGTGTTATTAATCGATTTGTACGTTTTCTTTTTTGAAATTAAGGTGCAGAATTTTAAGCTTTCTTTTCCAAGGAAATTAAAGAATTTGTGACCCAAAAGTGTATTGTATTAAATAATTGTTGTGTGGGTTGGTTTAATTTGTGAGGCCGATTTCATTCGCTGGGACGCATCACCTAGAACTTCTTCAAAACAAGTAGTACTAGTAACGCTCACTAATATAACATATTATGCATCAACGGGTGCATTGTGTGATTTGTCAACAAAATGGATATTTGTGTTCATTTTTCAAAATCACCTCCGAGGCCCTTAGAGTAAAATCCCGCAAAAAATAAGTGACATAATGTTCCAGATTCACCGGGGAGGAAAAGACATATATAAACCTGGGTTCCTACAACTACTTAGGTTTTGCGGAACCGCGCGGCGAATGTGCGGATGCCGCTGAAGAGGCTGCAAAACGATATGGCCTCGCGCTTGCTTCATCGCGTGCGGAGTTGGGCACCTGTAACCTGCATCGCGAGCTTGAGAAGACCACTGCAGACTTCCTCGGCGTGGAGGTACTTTACTCCATCCTACGGTTGTATCCACAAATTAATGAAGACTATACAAATATATGTTATCCTATTGCAGGACGCGATCGTGTTCGGGATGGGTTTCGCGACCAACTCAATGGGAGTGCCTGGACTGATCGGGGAGGGGTCATTGGTGATAAGTGACGAGAATAATCACGCCTCCCTCATCCTGGGTTTGCGTTTAGCACGTGTCACTGTGCGAGTCTTCAAACACAACGACATGAAACATCTTGAAACACTCGTGCGTCGCGCTATTGTTGAGGGGAAATGGAAGCGGATCGTTGTGGTTAGTATATATTTTTACTAAGAAGTTCTAGCCTTAATTAATATTATGTAATTTAACTTGCTGATAGTAAAGGCTTACTATAAAGCGTGGACTAAAGATAGTAGTCATGTAAATCTGGTGTTGTTTTACAGGTGGTGGAAGGTGTTTACAGTATGGAGGGGTCCCTTGTTCCCCTACGCGCCTTAGTAGCGTTAAAGAAGCGTTACGGGCTTTATCTGTACCTAGACGAGGCGCACTCGGTTGGCGCTATGGGCCCCCGCGGCCGTGGAGTCACGGACTACAGCGGAGTGGATCCACGAGACATCGATATACTTATGGGGACCTTCACGAAGAGTTTTGGCGCTGCCGGCGGGTATATAGCCGGTTCCCGTCGACTAATCGACAGTGTGCGTGCCCGCGGCCATGGCCACACGTACGCACATTCTATGTCGCCACCTGTAGCCGCGCAGGTGGTGGCCGCCATGCGCGCCATCGCCTCACCAGCTGGTGCGGCACGCGTGGCCGTTCTACGCGATAACACACGCTACTTCCGCGAAAAGTTACGCTCCCTGGGGGTTATAACATTCGGACATATTGACTCTCCCGTTGTGCCAATGTTGGTGTACACATTTAGCAAGATGGCGGCCACAGTCGAGAGGCTGCAAGAGCGCCGTGTCGCTACTGTTGGTGTCGGCTTTCCTGCTACTCCTCTGAATAAGGCGCGCATACGGTATGGCTTCTTCTACTTATTTCTCCTATTAAGAGATAATAGTTTTAATAAATTTAATTTCTTGTAAAAGCCCGTACACAGTATGACATAAATATAGTATATATAAATTACAGTTTAGTAATATTTTTTTTGTGCAGGTTTTGCTTATCAGCTGCGCATAATCGAGCACAGCTAGACGAATGCCTAGCAGCAATAGAAGCCGTTGCGGACGAGATAGGTCTTCGATACTCGCGCAAAGCCTAGAACCTTACCCTAATTGTTAAACTACGTGCTCTATCACGTGAGTCATCATGTTCAGTTCACAAAAATCGCGTTACATAAGTCTCGCTGCACTGCTGCGTGTTCATTCATATATATATATATATATGCGGGTTTTGCCGCCTTGTTAAACCAGTGATAAAAGTATTACAGCAATATGTTAAGGAAACCTAGTACGTTTTGATAAGCGTAGTGCGGCCTATGAGTAATATTTGTTTGAATGTCAGTACGAATGTCAGAAGTCAGTGCAGCGATTGACAGTGTTATCTTAGATAGTTAATTATTGTATAAGTTATACGTAATAAATTATTTTCGTATTATATTCTTTTTTTATACCACCCAAACTTAATTTAAAATGACTTGACTTTGACTTAATGTCCTTTACCTGCAACAGTACTGGCCAGCCAATCCTTGCCGGTTCCAACCAAGCGCCTGCGTTTGACTCATACACGATAATATTTTATAAATATATTTTTTTATCCAACAACCTATTTTAAACGCACGGGAAGATACACATTTTATATTAAATTTCGTAACTTGAATGCGTTAGAATTTTATGAAAGTGAAGTGATTTTCAATGAAATTCAACCTAAAACCCTTAAAATAAAGAGATTAGTTGGATTTATATTACCTTATTTGTATGACCCATTAACGTTTTTTAAAATTATCAGATAAGTATTGATCGCTGGAATTGTCTGCGGTATCTGATAAGTGTCCGGTTGGGTTGTTATCAACGGGCGGTATTCGCACTCAGTGCTATTTGATTTGTGTCACTACAATTACTCATATATATCTTGTTTAGAATATGTAGTGTAGATTTGCTTAACTCTCGAATAAATTTAAGTGGTAATGTATTTATTGTGTGTGTTAGTGTGCATCGGTTATGCGCACGCGCAAAGCGTCACCGTAGTGCAACTTAAGTAAGTATTGAATGTTTGAAAGTGGAGATTTAAATAATATTTTGTGATATTTGTTTTTAATTGGGAACAGTCTCGATTTAATGAGCTCTTTCGCTGTCTTAGATGAATTATGTATATTATTAGTAAATTATTCGCATATCTCAAAGCTGCTAGTTAGAGATAATTTAATACGGACGTCAGATTAGAAATAGTTACAGCGGCTTAGGTAGTTGTTAAAAACTACCCAAACACGTGTATAAAAACGAACATCAACACTTAAATTTACCTTATAACATAAAGACAACATGTATATACTATTAACACAATAAACTAGACGTCAGTTTAACGATGGTTATTCCAAAGTGTCCAGAAAAGGTTATGCTGTATAACTGTCTTATTATTTTTAAAAACACAATTCAAACCATACGTATAACTTGTTATTTGAACTAGATTGAGTACTGAACACATTTGGGCGCATGTTATCAGTTCAAATATTTTCAACGAATTATATTTAATAGGGGTCAAGGGCTGCGTCTAATTGGCATATTTTTCGAATTGTTAATATTTGTTAATACGCGTTTAAAAGTTACGTTGATTTAAGGGAGTTAAACGAATTAAGAATATTGAATTTAATAATGAAATTAAGGGATTGAAGATTAAGCTAGCTAAATTAGCTTTAACGTAAATATTTTCTTATTATATTTTCTTACTTGCATATCGACTCCTGTGGGCTTGCTTCTTTAAATATTTTAATAGCAATCTTATGACAGATAACAATTAGTGTCTACATCTTTGAATTGCACCTTCATTGTTATAGCTGTATGTATCAAGGGACGAAAATATTCTTAATATTACAGCCTCCCATACGATGAGATCTACTCGCTGGAGCTTAATAGTACAGTGGAGTACATTCTAGACTTTACACCAGTAAGTAGCGCATTCTGAAATATTTACCACACCCTTTACTTTCGTATAAAGTTAGTTAATATTTTTTTTATTTACAAATATATTTATCGGTATGGGTTTCTTAAGGGGGCAGGTGTTAGTCGTGATGCTCCACGTGTCGTATGGGCGCGCGTCGAGGGCGGAGATGGTTCACGACCCGTGCTCGTTACTGCCCGGCAGCGCGCAGGTATGTTTGGGTCATTAAGGATATTTCCGAACATCAAAACCATTCAGTTGATAAATTAATTATAACGTAAATAATTGTTTACGACGTCATTTTTTTATTTCATACACATAATGTTTCCGAGAAAATCGATGTATGTTTATTATACCGAACTCAAACTCAACATATCTTTATTCATATAGGTAAACAAGTAACACTCAACAAAACAAGTCACTTATAAACGTCAAAAAGAAGTTAAATTAATTGTAAATTCACATTTACTACCAGTTCTCATGTCAAGGGCGTAGAGCGGGTAAGAAGAACTGGCAAGAAACTTTCCGCCACTCTTTAATCGCCAAGCATTGAGTCATTCAAATTGTTTGAACTAGTGCAAATCAATCCCAAGGATTAGGATCATTCAAGTATTCGTCAAATTTATAAAAAGCCTTATTGTTTAACGAGGGTTTTGAATTTATTTAGTGATAATTCTCTAATTTCCCTTGGGAGTTTGTTGCAAAAACGAATACAATTTCCATATAAGGAGTCGTTTATCTTCTGGAGCCTGGTTGGTCGTAGACTCAAATTAGTTCTATTTCGCGTATTATACTGGTGAAAGTTACCATTTGTTTTAAAATTTGTTTTTATATTTTTTTGTACATAAAGCTACAAGAATATGATCTATAATCATTTCCACAAATAGGCGCCCATTCAAGCTATGAATATCATATATAGTTTTTTTAATATGCATAGGTGCTGAGACATGGCAACTACCATACGAGGTGAATCGACGCAAATTGTTCGAGCTGGAACGTACACTTTGTCCTGATGACGCACATCTAGACTCGGCAGGTAAGGAAAATATTATATGTACCCAGGTGTCTGTTAAACTAACTATAACAATATTGCTTTGTTTTAATTAGGTACGTATATATTTTGTTTTTTTTTTACGAAAAATGTAATCTGTTTCAGTGATCGAGCAACGCAGCTCTTACTCGTTGCACGTGTCGACATCTAGTTCCACGAGCGTAGCATTTCACGTACGCGTATATATAGCTCAGACGTGGCGTCTCGACGCACCTACCGCGCTCTATGCCACACAGGTAGGTTCCTTCATGTCCCAAAAAAAAAACTTATGCCTCCCGTATGTGTTAAAACTAAATCTCGCTTCTGAATCTTACCCTGAGACCACACTGGATTTGATTTATGATACCGTGATTACAGGCGCAATCGATCTTATTACAAAAATAAACGAAAGGTAGTACGGTATACGTAACTATGTTTCCCATTGATTTTATATAAATTATTCGTTAACCAAACGTTTTATAAAAAAATTTATACACTTTCTACATTAAATCTCGTATTACAATCTACCTTAGATAATTATTTATTTTGATTCTTTAATTTCAAAATACTTTATGTAACTTAACTGATGTAACCTAACATAAGTTACATATATATCTTTATATATATATATACATATGTATATTAACTAATATATATATATATATTAGTTAATATTTAAAAGCGTAAAACAAATATAAACAATAATCACACCTTTGAAGCCAATATGAATCCTTTCGTTCTTACAACTCTCATAAATTGTAATTCTCGTTTCCGATAATGTCCAATAACATAAGATTTACAAACTCTTAAATCTTATAAGATCATGTTTTAAACAATTAAAGCCAGTTGTTACCCAGCTTCAAACAAAGTGTTTCATTTATCTAAAGTATTGACATATCTGAACATCCATACAAGAAAACCGCCACCAAAATTAATTCGTGCTATACAGCAATTATGGACTTTAGACAATTACGATGAGTTATCTTTGGTTAAAGAGTTAGCACATTATAACCGAATAAAGAGTATTTTCTAAAATATGTTTAATACTCGCTAAATATAACATTTTAATCTCATATGTTTTTTAGTTTGCTCCCCGCGTGCTCTCATACCAGTTCAAAGGCGAAGAGAATCGCGTGCGGCTTGTCGTTAATTCTGAGAGCGAGCTGTGTGCGACATTATCCCTTCAGAACTATTCGGTAAGTATCATGATAATAATTGAAGACATACTAAAAAAATCTTACTTAAGCTACGTATCTTCGAATAAAAAGGGTGTTTGCGGTGGCAGTGATTGTTAGAAGGCTGTCCTTATCGAGATAATGACGATCGCCATACCCGAAAATTAAAAAACGCAAATGTATAAAACTAATTTATTTAAAATTAATATTACGGCAAAACAATCCGATGTTAGAAATTTGAATGCCAAGACAATATATTAAAATGAGGTTCCACGAGGTAATAAATGTTGATTGCGTAGTGTTCTCACGAGAATGTAAGTGCGTGCTCCTATTTCACCATGCCTCCTGCTGATAGAGGATAAATCTTTGTTTTTAATTTATTTTATTAATTAAGATGTCATGTGGAACATGGTGTAATGGTTGCAGCTTCTTACAGACGTTGTGTAAAACAAAAAAAATTAGCGATTAATTACGAGTTTATTGCCAGTTCTTCTCTTCCGTTCTACGCCCTTGATTGGAGAACTGGCAGTAAATGTAAAATTAGAAGCATTTAATGTATATTTCATTTTTTGACGTTCATAGGTGTACATTGGGTTACCTACATGAATAAATGATTTTTGGCTTTGACATCGTGCACCGTGCGTGAGGCACGTGTAATTCCAGTCAATTGCGAAATGGTCACTGGACTGCAGATTCTGTGATATACTGCTACGTAATAAAATAGTTCTTTGCTACAATCTATTGTTTTCCCTAGAACAGTATAATATGGGTTCATTTAAGCGGCGATTATATAGGTATCTCCTGGATTGTGGCCAAACATCGGTCCGGATCAGTATAAAAAAATCTAATATTATTATTGTTTGGGTTTCCAGTGTCCTATTGCGCAGACGATAGACTCGACAGGATTGACTGGTGAGCCGCGGTTAACAATGATGCTTTCAGGAGCTATGTCGATTGCGGTATAAATACTTTTTATTTCAAATTGTTGAGGAAGTAAATAAAACTGGTTTCGTAGAAGATCGGTGTCACGAGAATTATATATATATATATGGTTTTAGTTATATATGCAGTGTAAACTCTATATAACGACACTGAAGGGACTATATACTTTATGGCGTTATTGACAGTTGGCGTTAAATGGTGAAAAGAGAAACGTATAGATCCATGACTCCTACTTAGTTATGGTCAACTACAGTCTACACTTGCAACCAATCCCAATTCGTAAACAAAAGTACGAATTTCTTAGAAAGTTCGTATGCATGGTGCTGACAGTCGAGTTTATTGCTGGCTAGGATAATAAAGCGACAAAAGAACGTACACAGCTGTGCAGTTACTAATTTTAGTACCTTAAAAAGTACTTTATCACTCAATAGTTGTCGTTATTGAGAGGTTGTCGTTAAGGGGAATCGTCGAGGGACGTTACATATAGTGTACACAGTATGTCGTGACTTAATTAGCCGTTCAATCAACAGCCTCTTTACTATACAGCGCTGTTTAACAAGCGGCCTGAATGAGATCCAGCCGTAGCATTTGATACATCATTTCCATTCGTACAAATTGTGAAATAAGAAAGTTAAAATATCTGACATGAAATAATCTTTATTTAACATATTATTGTTTTTGCAAATTAAGAGCGAAGCCATATTCACAGATTGGAAAGTTTCGGCGCTAGGAGGCAAAAAGTAAAAAATGCTTATTTGTAATGGAGCTTGTTATACGGCGCTGTTTAGTAAAGTGGCTAGGCTGTTAGGCCGGCTAGGTTGATTGAACGGCTAATTAAGCTGGTTGACTGCGACATGTACACAGATTATTGATAAATTATACAGCGATCGCAATACCCCAACGGATTTTACGTGGTGTTAGTGGTACATGCAACAGATGAGGCGTGTTTGAGCGAAGTACCCATAGAAGCACGGGCTGAGAAAATGTGGGAGGCTTCGCTGGCCGGAGAACTGCCATCTTACTTGCTGCCTCACGCCCCAGACCCTATTGAAAGACGGAAGGACTTTCTGGTCTCTATACAGGTAGTAGTCACATTACTTAACTTCTACGATATGAATAATATTGACATTACAAATTCTTTTAAAGAAAACAATTTTTTTTCCGGATTAAAGCTATTTGTATTATTATAAACTTATAATTATTTTACATAATTTTAAATTTTCCGACGTTTCGCGTGCTTTACAGCGTGCGTGGTCACGGTGATTTCTTTCTATGTGTAAAAGCTGTGTTAACCAAAGACAATAATATATTGTCATTTATATTATTAATGAGGTCACTTATGTCAAACTGTCTAATCGTGAATCTAATTTTTAACCAGTGCCACTACAACCTTTGGTCTTTAGGCTGTATTTGATTAGTTTTTTTTAATAGACAAGGAGGTAGCATTCTACACAAACACGATGTCGGTTTTTAGTTTTTTTATTTACAGAGCTAGTTTTAAAAGCGCTCATAGTAAGAGCGCTCACCTCAGGGTTGAGAGTACGCTCAGGCCATGTGCCCAACACGGCTCATAATGTCTGGATTGCCCATATTATTGGTTACGGTAAATACCGTATCTGTTTCGTGATCATTTGCTTTTTCTAATATTCACCCTTCTTTGCCTGACACACTGTCACTCTTCTCCGTACGAGTGTTAAACGCATATAGAAAGTCTATTTGTCATATCCGGGATGACAGTCGCACATTGAAAACAAAAAACACTGCACATAAACCTAAAGTTGTCTAATAATAATCTAAAATATGGCTAAAGTTGAAAGAAAACACTTTTTCAACGGATTGAAATTATGTATTATTATAAACTTATAATTTTTTTACATAATTTTTTTTTTCCGACGTTTCGCGTGCTTTACAGCGTGCGTGGTCACGGTGACTGAAGACAAAGGGTGTTGAATGTCAAAAAGTATCACACCTTTCTCTACAGCCGGGTTTTTTTTAATGAAACAGGGGGGAAAACGGGCAGGAGGCTCATCTGATGTTAAGTGATACCTCCGCCCATGGACACTCAATGTCAGAGGGCTCGCGAGTGCATTGCCGGCCTTTTAAGAATTGGTACGCTCTTTTCTGGAAGGACCCTAAGTCGAATTGGTTCGGAAATACTTCAGTGGATGATTTAAAATTATGTAAAACAAAATAAGTTTATAATAGTACATAACTTCAATCCGTTGAAAAAGTGTTTTATTTAAATGTGTAAAAGTTATTTTAATAAAAGACAATACTGTGGCTAACGTTACTGAGTTATAAACATATACACTGCATTGTTTGTTTTCAGAGTGCACTGAGTCGACAGCAATACGTAATAGCTGCGACGGTGACGTTAGCAATATTCCTCTCATTTTACGTGGCATTCGGGGTTCTGGTGGCGGCCCAGCGCTGGTCACCTTTCGCGAAGCTCGTCGCGCCCCAAGCGGTGCTGGCAGACACCACTTCACGGTCTGGTTGGTGAAATAATGAAAATATATTTTTAAGGCTTTTAACTTTTCTCAACCTTTTCTAAGACTCTGTAGAGCACAATACTTGAATAGTAATAAAAAACGTTTGCATAGTAATATTGGCCTTATGGATGAGATTCTCTTCTAAGCATTTTGGATTTTTGGCATAGTTTGCGCTAAATTTCCTAACCAAGGTAGGGTTTGGGACACAACTATGTTTAACCTCATACATTATCTAATCTAACTAATTGGGATATTTTGTTTTGTTAAAAAACCATTTTTTGGACTTATAACATATTACAAATAGGTATGTTTTGTCTTGTCCACGATTGCACGAAACTTACACTACATACTTACCTGTTCAAAATGTTTGTTTATGAATTGCCGGTATCACCTACCAAAACTATACTTTTGAATATGTAACAAAACGGGTATAAATCTCCTAATTTGTTCTTAACAACGAAATCAGGGGAAAGCCTACTGAATATTTAAATAAATGTCATTTTTTGTTCACTATTTTTTCAGGCATCGAATCCCAAAACGAGCAAACATTGACTGACCCAGCTACATCGCCCCAAGAAACGTCTCGAAGACTCTCAAGTAGGCAGTTATTTCAATTTAATATAATATAACATATTCGGCGGGTATTAAACATAAATCATTTTAAACATATTGTATCTTTCCAGCGAACACGTACGACCGAAATGATGATAGCGACTCCGAAGATGACGAGCCTGCTGCTACGACGACGGCTGTACCCGCTCCCGGTGCAGGCCCTGAACCTGCTTCAGTAACCGCTGGAGTACAGGTTCGATTATTTCAGACATAAATATAACTAGGTCCTAGGTCACACTTGATCTAGATATATGATAAAATTGGTTTTATTTAAGATTTAATTGGTCACTTTACGAATACCGGTTTACAGGGTCCCTTCGGTTTACCGGCAAGATTGCGCGTGGCAGCACTAGCACGGCAGCGCGAGCGCACGATAAGGGCGCGGTCGGACCGCTATCTGTACACATTATACACAGTGGCCGTATTCTACGCACTGCCCGTGATCCAATTCGTGATCGCGTTTCAAGTTGTCATGAACGTATCCGGCTCGCTAGATATCTGCTACTATAATTTCCTTTGCGCACATCCAGCTGGTGCTCTTGGCGATTTTAACCACGTCTTCTCAAATCTTGGTTATTTATTGCTCGGAGCCCTGTTTATGTTGCAAGTACGACGTCGTAGGGCACGCCGTCGACGCCTTCCACGTGACCCGAATTATGGTATACCGGCTCACTATGGGCTTTTATCAGCTCTGGGCGCGGGAATGATGGTGGTGGCGATCCTCTCCGCTTCGTACCACGTCTGCCCCAATCGCCTTAACTTCCAATTTGGTAAGTTGTTACGTTATAACGAGATATTTATAGTGTTGGCAAAACAGCATTTACTCGAGTATTTTTGTAAACCGCTTATTTCGGAAGTCCCTTGAAAGTGTCTTTGCTCAATTATTATCTACAATGACACTGTAACTAAATTTCAATATAAATATTTTATTTATTTATTAACACTTCGTTACATTACAATATTAAAAAATTGAACATAATTAAATCAAAAAGAGGGAAACTGGCGGCCTTATCGCTTTCGAGCGATCTCTTCCAGGCAACCACTAACTATTATACGAAGTTAATAATATAGTTAATCACAAGAGTGTAAACTTGTCCTCTATGCACTATTCTTATCTATATTCCGTGCTCAGACGTATATTTTAAGATACTTTCATTGACTGGTTATAAAAAAATATTGGCAAATAATGTTCGCAGATACGGCATTCATGTACGTGCTAGCAGTTCTGAGCACGATAAAGATATATCAAGCAAGACATCCTGATATCAACGCGAGGGCACATGCAACCTTTGGAGTGTTGGCAGTCATCATTGCCTTTGGTAAGTTGGATGATCCTAATTTTCTTTGTCCTGTAAATAGTTAGACGAAACGATGACGCGTTTACTTTGATTTCGATTGGTCAAAGGGGAATAGTGATCGTGTCGTGTGTTTGCGATTGGACTAGAGATTGTTGATTTCTCTCTGTCGTGCCCAGACTCTTGAACGTCAATCAAACTGAAATCTAGTTTCAACAGCTGTCAAATATGTTTTTTCTGTATGAAGTTTGACATATATGACAGCTACGAATTAGAATGTAGACTTTAAAGCCATTAATTTTATAGCAACATATTTTTGTTTTCTCTGTGAAGACCATATTGATTAATTCATAAGAATTTATCATAGCATAACATTATTTTACGAAAACAAAAAAAGAAAGAACTGTAAAAAACACTTGATAATTATTTCCTTCAATACGTTGTAGTGGTTTGGGGCGTATTGGGCGGAGGCAGAGTTTTCTGGGGCGTATTCACGGTGTTACACGTCTTCACGTTTCTACTACTCTCGCTACGAATATACTACGTGGGACAACTGCGTTTTGGTGGGTATTTTATAGTTCTACTAATCTTTAAAGAATTATTTCTTCGGCTTTTTATATTCTGGAACTAATATTGATTGTGTGTATGTATGTCTAAGTCGTTGTAAAAACTCTAGGGTCACATTTAACCCTAAGTCTCGCCTGTGAAAATTACCCTCAATATCGAGCCTTAATGAGCAGTGTTGGCCTAGTGGCTTCAGCGTGCGACTCTCATCCCTGAGGTCGTAAGTTCGATCCCCGGCTGTGCACCTTTCTTTCTATGCTCTTTAACATTCGCTCGAACGGTGAAGGAAAATATCGTGAGGAAACCGACGTGTTTCAGACCCAAAAAGTCCACGACTTTGAAATACTTTCCTATTAGTTTCAAAAATGATCATTAAATCATATCTAGAAAAACAATAAAGAGCATTAAAATTTTAGTTATTTAATGTGAAATCTCAGAAAAGCAGTCCCTGGCAATGGCGGCAAGCGAGCTGCGGAGTGGCGCCAGGCCTTTGTATGGGGCCCGGCTTCTGCTGCTTCTCATAGCAAATGCTGTAAACTGGCTCTTCGCCATATATGGGTAGGTTTAATTTTCCATCTCCCGAAAGTAAAAGATTTTTTAATTGTGTTAAATAATCATAATTGTATTTATTGAATAACGGGTTATATAAAAGTTACGTATCCCAGACTCCTATTGTAGTGAGAACTTTCCAGTTATGTGTATTATGTATCAATATCGTGAATTAATTGCAATAATTTATTTTAAAAAGAATGTGTGCGTGTACTTGTAGACACACGTAAGATGTGAAATTTCTGTATGACCTTATTTTTCGAAAAATGATCTACTAAGTATATGCAACGTTACAGAAATTAGTTAAATAAAGTTAAATTAGATAAGGTTTAACAGAAGGCTGTTATTATCATAGAAATGAATACAAATAATACAATATTTCATTTTACCTTATTACTACTAAGATTATTACAGAATTTCATTAATTGTTATCGTTATTATATATTTTTGTTATTCGATTATCTTCGAATCAACTATGGTAGGCACAAGAAAACAATGGCGCGTACCGGAAAAATGCGGTAAATTTTTTTCCAACGCCGGTAAAGACGTTTGACTTCAAAAATCAATTAATTTACGAAAAGGCAAGTTAAAAAAAATTAACAATATTTCATTTTACTTATTCCATATAATTTAGTAAATTTTTCACGTCGTCACACTTAAATGCTGAAGCCAGTTCCCGATTATTGTAAAGCTTTGGCACGCTCGCTCCACAGTAATGAGTTATGTTAGCAATAATAATTATAAGTGTCCAACTATTTAAACTTTGCAGTGTATTGGCAATGCTATCAGCTGAGATAATATCTAATATAAAGGCTATCTGCCCTGTTCTGTGGCTTTAAATCTGTCATTTGAAATTAAAAGTTCAAAGACTATTTTCTGTTTTACGTATAGAATTCCTTGGGTATATTAGAAGTACATTCTGTACTCGATCCTAGGGCCTATTTAATTTAAAACGGTACGTTAGGGTCAAGCGTGCGACTCTCAAACCTGAAAGGACGTTATGAATGGAATTGTCATGGAAAGAAAAATGGGCGAAAAAAAGGTATCTGAGGCAAAGACACAAAAGATCTTAGCGCCACTGGATTATTATTGAATTAGATTTATTATTGCAGACTGATCCGGCAGGGTAGTGACTTTGCGTCCCATATGCTGCAAGTACTTCTTGGGAACACGCTGTTGTACATGATTTGCTATCTCGCTATGAAGTTAGTGGTAGGAGAACGCGTACGTTGGTACGTGTGGGTGTTGTTAGCGGGCGCGACAGCCGCCTGGATGCCGGCACTGTTCTTCTTCTTGTCTGGAAGTACCAATTGGGCTGCCACACCTGCCGCTTCTAGACACAGCAACCACGAATGCAAGGTAGCTATCGTTTTGACAATATAGCATGATAAATTCCGTTCCACGATCCACAGCGCGTTACAAGAGCACTCGGGAAAGGAAAACCGGTAGTCTATCGAAGTATTTCCGAAACAGTCTTCCGAAAAAGAGAGTCCTACACCCTTATGGCTTATCTGGTCTTGCGGAGATGGCAATCAGCACCTGTTTAGTCTATTGGTAATAAAAAACAAAAACCTCATCATTCAAGTAAAAAAATCTTAGCTTCCATAATTATGTTACACTTTCGACCTAAATATTTAAAATTTTGAAGTAGATGTGCATAATCTTTATACTTAATGCATAAATAACAGAGAGCTTCTGTTATCTGTAACGTAAATAAGAGTAAAAAATAATGAAGCCCTAGCAGCCAACAAGCAAACGTGTTTACTTTGATAAAAATCGGTTGTAGTAGGAAGATAAACGTTCGATATGGTAGAAAAAATATAAACGCAGGATCTAGGCTTTTATAATTATTAAATTATTTACATAATCCTATGGCACAGGTACTAGAGTTCTACGACTTTCACGACTTGTGGCACCTTCTATCAGCAGTGGCGCTGTACCTTTCTTTCAACACCATGCTCACGTGGGATGATGGCTTATCCGCTGTCAAGAGAACTGAGATCGCAGTGTTTTGACACTTTAATAAAAGGAATATTTTAAATACTTGTATTTTACTATAGTTATAGAGCTACATGAAACATTTTATATGTACTATATAAAGTTGGATTTACCTCGTATCATTCATTTATTCGTCGCCTTTTATTTCATGGAGGAAACAGGGTGTTTTTGACGTATTCGTATAGACTCATGACAAAATCATGTCTCTACAAAGTCTGTATTCTTTAATAAATCCTGGTTCAGATTCGATGTTTTTTAAACGGTGTCACTTAGCGTACAATAATCAAGGTAAAGAACTGGTGGCAATTTAATATGTTGGAAGTTTAAGCCCTTTATACACAAAAACAAGATACACAACACAAAAGCAGGCTTACTTGGCTAAAACCGCCGTCATCATAGACTTATCGCTGAAATATTGCAAAACGTCTTCTAATTTGTTAGGCACAACATCGGCGTACCGGAAACTGGTCTGCCGGTCTTCGTCTCCAACTTTCATATTTCACTTTTCACGAAACGTTGACGGCCTGTCCAAAGATGGTCTGCAGATAGAAAGGAAGCGCTCGAACAAGCTTTGATCAGCTACCTGATGTCATCCCCTTATTTGTGCTGCGTATTTATGCTCCTGAGTTGGCTCCGGTCCTAACGCGTCTTTTCCGATACCTGTACTCACACGGCACACACACGGCTGGAAGACCGCTTCGATACACCTGATCCCTAAAAAAGGTGATCGCTCCGATCCGTCCAACTATCGCCCAGTAGCTATAAACTCCTTGTTCTTCAAAATTATGGGATCTATTATCAATGGCCATCTCTTGAGGTGTCTAGAGGGTCACCAGCTGATTAGTGATTATCAGTACTTCGATCGGGTGTGGCACAGAGCACTGCTCACGAAGCTTTGATTCTATGAGCTTCCCGAAAAATTATGCAACTGGATTTCCAGCTTTCTCGCTGATCGGAGCATCAAGGTAGTCATCGACGGAGTACGTTCCGACCTTAAACCCGTGAATCCCACAAGGCTGTGTCCTATCCCTGACCCAGTTTATTGTGCATATCAATGATATGTTGTACCTTAGTAACATTCATTGCCATCGGACAACAGCCGTGGGGATACTCTTTACACTGGCCGGGCAGGTATTAGTTGGGCAGTTGTCGATGAATACCGGAACAAACTTATATCTGAAGTCTGAAGTCGAAACTCTGGTACGTGGAGTTTTGGACTGGGATAGACTAAATCTAGTCCAATTTAACCCCAAGAAGACACAAGTTTGCGCTTTTTCCGCTAAAAAATGATCAGCAAAGTGAAACGGTACTTCACCCCGAGCAACCGCTTCCAACTCTTGCACTTTGTAGTGCAAATTCGGCCCCACATGGAGTACTGTTCTCACCTTTGGGCAGGAGCTCCACAGTACCAACTCATTCCGCTTGACCCTATTCAACGAAAAGCGATTCGAATCGTCGACGAGCATTCACTATTCGAGCGGCTTGATCCCTTAGCGTTGCGTAGAGATGTGGGATCTATCTGCATCTTCTATCGCATTTGCCATGGAGAGCGTTCAAAGGAATTGTTAGGATAAATACCTGCAACTCAGTTTTACCATCGGATGTGAAGGCAGAGTACAAACTGCCGTATCATTTTGTCGTCCGTCGTTTCACAACTGAGTGTTTCTTAAGGCAATCTCCACCGTATTTCTGAACTAATTCGATTCAGGATCCTTAAAGAAAAGAGCGTACCAATTCTTAAAAGGCCGGCAGTGCGATTGCGAGCCTTCTGGCAGTGCGAGTGTCCACGGGCGGCGGTATCACTTAACATCAGATGAGCCTCCTGTAACTTAAACAAACAAAAATGATTTTCTGGGATAGGTATTTTGTGTTGGTTTAGGATTAGAAAATATACTCTATGGCTCTTACGAAGCAGTGTCGACAAATTTTCATACAAAATTTTCGACTTCCTGCATGTACACTACTGTTAAGGCATCTTGTCTAATCCCCCACGGATACAGGGACATTTGACAAAAGGAAAAAGTCAAAATTTCAATGTTGATTGTCGGTGACGTCACGTCAGCAAATGTCATCACTCGCGTTCTCAATTCTCACTATTTTTATTTCGCAATTTCTAGAAATTTACAGTTCTATACAATTCTCTGGTGTTTTTTTTTTCTTTAAAAAGTAGCTTATGTTATTTGGTTAAACGATGGACAATCAATACTATTACAAGCTGATGGCGAGTTATCTTTCTAAACGAAACTGCGACGAGTCATTTATGAGGTATTTCTTCGGTAAGAATGCAACAAAGAAGACCCCTGAAGAGTTGGAACGGGCCGATGAAAGAAAAAGACGTTTGCAGAGGGAGAGGTCGAGACGGTATCGCGCCTTGAAAAATGCTCGGCGACAAAACGAAAACAGTCGAGACAGTAATGAAAATGAATCTGCAAGGAGCAAGTCACGAACTCTTTCCGTGGACGAAGAGGTGAGCGATTGCGATGAGTCGCCAACACTGTGCGATCTGCGTGAGTTAAACTATGGTGAAGCATGGCGAGAGCCAGCTTCCTCTGACTGCGCTTCAGATGATAACTCTGCGCATTCCGTGCTCGATCACACGCCTCCAGCCAACCTCTCACTTGACTTAAAAGAGTTTCTCAGTTCCAACACTGAGTTAGATTATCCTACTGTACACAGCCTTATGTTTCACTGGCTTCAGACGTAGCATCTTGGCATTAACACCAATAAGGCTATTTTGGCCAATATGCCTATGCAATTTGGGATAAAGTCACAAATTAGAAATTGTTTCAATCTGGCTTCTATCAGTAGAATCACACAAAGTATTATTATTGAGCTACCATAAGGTAAAACAGTAGATACTCACATATCAATACATAGGATTGCTTGTTAATGTGAAGCTGTCACTTGAGATTACCGTCCTGCTCTAGATTATATTCATATGTTCTGATGTTAATGGTTACTATATACTGTTTATAATATGCTTTAAAGAAAGTAGTCTAAAAATTCTGGTTAATAACCGGTTCCCTTAATTTCATATAAAACTAAAGATTATAATGGTAGTTATAATTTGTACTACATTTTCCATTGTAAAGAAAAATTTACTCACTGGTTAACTTGCAATATAATTGCTATATTATTGTTTTGTATAAAATCAGTGTACTGATAATTATCAGTGATAAAGTATCAGGCTCAATAGACATTGAGCTCCTTACTTAAAAAATGAATTCCACTAGACAATAAGTTGTTGTTAATTTGCCATATCCTAATGTTTAGAAACTCTACTAATATACATTATTATATATCCCTATAGAGACATAGAGTATATATACCTATAGTTTGTGATACAAGGCGTTTACATTTTGTGTGAAATCTACAATATTAGGTGTAATATAGGCTAGGTTATGAGTCAGTAAGTTTGCGCCACACTCAATTGCTGGTCATATGCTCTAATCTGGTGTAACATTTAAACAAAGCATTCCACAATATTTTTAATGGCTTTTTAATATTTTTGTAAGCTACTTTATAAATTACTTTAACTTTCTTCTAGGGCTTAGGTCTTGAACTAAAACATCTGAATTAAGTGTTTATGCTATAAATGCATTTACCTAAAAATACTCAATTATTGCTCTCTTATGATTTTATGTTAAATTGGTTTTTATGAAATTTATTTAAATTTTAATGTAGAAATAAGTTAATTTTAAAATAAGTTGATAAAATTTCAGTTTGTGATATTTACTAGATCTTGAATTGTATTGATTATTTATAACATTTTTATTTTATTTTAAACAAGCATTATAATATGTATTAAGAAAATTGCATGATAAAATAAGTTGTGTCTTAATGCTATTCAGATTTCATTCATAATTCCATTGTATTGCTCATGTGCCATTTAATTTTGAATTAATTCACAAAGTTTTTTTTTAAATTCATTTAAATGAACCAGCACAAACCTGTTATAGTACATAGTTTTTAAATATGAAAAAGTTAAGCTGATTTCTATGTAAGATGGTTTATTATAGAACTTAGAGTGCATTTCAATAACACATTATGTGGCATATAATTTCAATTTATTGTTAAAAACAGCATTTTCAGCTTATAACATAAAGCCTAAACTAGGCCTAAACTTGTATTGTTATAGTCAAGATTATGTTATATCTTTATTATTACCTAATAATAATGTTTGCTTTGCTGTATTAGCGTTAATTGCGTCAAATTAGGGAATTGTTCCCAAGGGTGCTGAAGGAGTGGTGCAGTGGAGTGCCCAAGAGAGCTAGTTATATCCTTGGCATATCTTTAAATATATATGTAGGTACTGTAAGGTAGTGCCATATTAAAGAGCTTCCTATTTTTATATATTGTTTATATTATTTTGTTGGACCTAAAAACACACTTTAATCGATGTTCTTGACTGACAGTTTTAAAAGATGACAAGCAGATTCCCAATGATTGCATTGTTTGCATATTTTTAACATCCATTCCGTACCTTCTCATGTAAGTATGACCTTATCAATATAAAAAGCATGGTAAGATTCTGTACAAGTTTATACATTTTTGTGAACTGCTTTCCTACTTTGGTAGATGATGGGCTCTCTAGAAATACTGTATTTTGAATTTTGTCATGTTATAACATGGAACATTTACATACTATTGATTTATTACTTATTCCATAAAAGGTCTTATGCGCACGATCAAACTGTTTAGGCGATTTTATGTTCTTCCCACCTATTACACCTACACCATTGACGTTATCATCAAGTAGTTCCGGTTTTATGTTAAGATATAACGTCAGCGCCACCTTTACCATGCGCAAGTAAATATAAAATGAACTTTAATATTAACATTTCAGGTACTTTTATTACACCAGACTCATATACACTATACAGGCTTAAGATAGGTAAAAAAAAGAAAGAAACTATCATTAAGAAATATACAATACAGGAATTCTATAATACAAGCTTACGATACATTTTTATGTTTAACTGATGTGGTCAATGAAGTGGAAGAATATAAGTTGCAAAATCGGGTGCTTTTTTCAGAATCTGTATAAACCGTACGTGGAACGGGTGGTGTCTACGGCTATTGCGGGCGCTCAAGTGGAAATCCCCACTGCAACCTAACTAGTTCTAGTTTTCTTTGGCTTTTTCACTAGCAAGATGACCTGTTTGCGATGCGTGCTGTTCTAGGCCGCTGAGCCGCGGCCACTGAATTCACCTTGGGCAGTCGCGCTGCGCGTGGGCCGACGCCCGCGCCTCTGCCGCGGCTCGCATAATTGCTTTTAATATTTATTTTGTGGTACTAATATTGTGAATGATGAAATCCTGTACAATGTACAAAATTACTTATGTGTCTCGGAAGAAGGTAATTTTTTTTATGAACCTAATTATTGTAGATGTCTTGGTAACTGCATGCTTTGTATTGCATTACAAAAATAACTTATTGAACCATATACATAATATCATGCAATCACAAATTCATGTTAGGATAATATTTCTAATAGAAGCCGATAGGGGAAAGTTATAACTGACATTACTGAATAGTATTTTCCCACAGAGTCCTTTATAGTCATCGGAGTTCAGTGCATAGATCATGGCTCCTCTCAGCTTGAGCTTTTTTATGTATTCAGCTTTACTTGTAACACTTTGAGGGCTGTCAAAGGAAATCCATTCTGATTGTTTATGTAAATATGAAACTCGTGCATTTTTCTCTTCTACTATACTCACATTGCTATTCACTTTTAAAAAATTACAAACCTCAGGATAACTTACAAACCCCGAACTTCCAACATGCCCATATCCTGATGCCGGGCTCCCAATGCCTGCATTATCTTCATTTACTAGAGTAAAGCTGTGGCCATAAGTTGGTATACCCACAACAATCTTACTTTCATTTAAACCTTTACTTAGATACATTTGTATTGTATAGTTAATATTAAGAGTCCCCATGTAGAAATACTCAGAATTTCTAGCATATAATGGTGAATTCAGTCCTGTAAATGGTGTATACTGTGTATAATAATGAAAGTCATAGGTCATTATGTTTGCATAATCCACATACAAATTGATTTGATCAACATCATATGCCACATCAACAATTATCTGAGGTGCAGCTAAAGCAACTGTGAGCATGTAATTCTTTTTCTCTCTAATATACTCCATCCTTATTTCTCTCAGCAACTGTGAGAAGTGCTGCCTTTCCCTCTTGCCTGCATCTCTGCTATATTGATGAAGGGCAGGAAATTCCCAGTCTAAGTCTATGCCATCTAGAGAATAATTTCTTAATGTGTATTTTATAGATTTTATAAACTCTTTTCTAGCTATGTGATTTACTACCATATCTGAAAATCCTTCATTATTACCAGCTCCTCCCACAGACAGCAATACTTTTAAATTTGGATTTTTGTTTTTTATTTGTAGGACATCTGCTATAGTTTTAATTTGCAATTCAGTTAAATAAATTTGTTTATTTTTCACCTGTGCAAAGGCAACATTGATGTGAGTACACAGGTGAGGGTTGATGTTGGAGGGTAGCAACTGAGAGACATCATCATTAGCAGGAGTATTATAGTAGCATGATACCACTTTATCACTATTTATATCATTATTTCCATTATCAACATACACAATATCAATCAGTGGGCTTTGTTTCTTTAGAACAACTAAAGCTATTAGTGAGAAAATTATTAACCATAGAATTATACTCACATATCTATAATACCTAAAACTTATCCTATTTTTGTTATCTTCTTTCTCCAATTCTTTATACGTACTTAGTACTATTAAATTCCCATCTGTCTTGTAGTCAAAGATTTTGTTCCACGTCTCTTTCATAGCTGACTGCGAAAATGTTAGCTTAATATTGATAAAAACACCACACACATTACAATGAATTAATATTAGATGCACAAAGATATCTACATAAACTTAATTGCGTCATCTGACGTCAATTAATATTGATAAACAAATACTCAATTGCAATATAGACAGCATACACTGGAAACTGAAAAGATAATTATGTTCCTAATTCTTATTCGCAAGGACACGTGAACACGTTTGTCCGAGTCTCTCAAGTCTTGCAATTAAGTCAGTATTTTTAGGTACTTCTTTCTAACTAGCATGATTTCGTTAATGTTTATCAATATATTCATATAGATTGCGGGATTCATATCATATCCATAAATACAGATTGCTATAGAAGTTAAGCCACAGAACGCTTATTGCCTGTTGCATTCAATTTCAATAAGACTCAACAAAATAATATTATTATTCTAATGTAATAAATTATACAACACCATTCTATTGCGTAAAAATTGTATGAAATAATGTTTTGTTTTATATACGTTGGTAGTTTTTCGAAATAGTACAGTTTTTTACATAATTAGATATTTAAATTTTGTGTGAAATCGAGTATAGTTGATGTCAGTTTATATAATGAAGCTACTTAGCTAAGCTAAGATGATATTTTTTTTGCTTTCAATATTATCGATAAAAAAGATAGGTCACTACAGCACAATCATACCCAATAAAATTTAAAAATATATATATTTTATTGCTACTAAAACCAGTATGAAATTGAACAAAATTGACATCAAACATTTTTTATGTTATGTTTATTTTATGTTTTTATGTATATGTTGCAGTCAACTAGCTTAATAAGCAATTAACTGCCTAGCCTTTTAACAAAACAGTTCAATTAACAACCTAACCTAACTAAACAGCGGCGTTTAACTAGCGGCCTGAAAGATTTTTTTTTATTTTTAAACGGTTTCTATGTTTTAATTTTTGTTCTCATATCTAAAAACCGAAAACACATCAATCAGTTTAATGTCAATGTCAGTCGCCAATTGTCATGTAATTACCAACTAAGTAACAAATTGAATTGTTGAGGTTGTGAAAAATTTCTAAATATTAATATAAGATTTTAATTAGAACAGAACATAAATAACACTAAATATTATGTTCCCATATATCCTATAAATACTTTAACAAAACTTAGATGTTATTTTTACTATAATATATTGTTCGTTATGGATGGTGTCTCCATGAATCACTATGAAAAACAGCTGTACAGTGTGTTCAAAACCTTCGACATAAATAACGAAGAAGCCTTAGATAGACCTGCTGTTCTTGAGCTTTGTGACGCGTTACAGCTTGAGGATCGAGGGGCTACACTAGTTGACACGCTATTTGACGGGCGGCCTGACCGTGTCACCTTCACTCACTTTCGCAACGGGCTACTCTCTGTACTCGGCGGTGAGGGTCCTTCACCAGCAGCTAGCATTCGACCAGCTGTATCGACACCACCACAAAGTGACGACGATTCTTCAGGCCGAGAAGTTGCTCCGAAATTTACCTTTGGATTGAAAAAATATGGTCGTCGATCGCGACCACAACGAATAGATTCAAACGTGTCTCCGCGACATCGTGTGGCTTCCGAGTCACGTTTAGATGTCGAACGTTGTAAACAACGTATGAAGTGTAAGCGAAGCTCTTCAGCTATGGAAAGTCGCATTGACTTACGTCTCGAAGATGAAGACGCTTCAAAGCTAGACCATGAGCAGCGTGTTGACACAGACCGAGCTTTAAAGCTTTGCCAAAGCTTGGAAATGCATGGTGTCAATAGAAAACTCATCCAACAAGTATTTGATTCATCAAAAACTGATGAAATGAGTTTAGGTGAATTTTTTGATAGACTTAATGTATCTCTCCAGTCTACAATTGATAGTAGTCTTGATGAAAGTATTTCTGATGTAAGCACATGTATAGATAATGATACTGTCCCTAGTGATGTAATTGTAGAGGCCTGGGAGCGAGCAGGAGTTCAGAAGCCTAGAAGACTACTTCAAGAATTAGGCTTCACAATAGTTGCTATTGAACCCCGAGATCTTGAACAATCACTTGATGAAGAATTACAAGCTTTGGGATTCCCATCAGAGATTTCAGAACCACGATCATTATTGTTATTAGCTGCCAATACGTTGAGCAGACTACAAATAGAAAGAATTCGGAGTAAATTTGAAATGGTTGTTGCTGAACGCAACAAACTGAGATCTGACCTTTCGGAAGCTAATCGGCGAGCAAGGATGTTAGCACAGGATGTTGATGAGAACCATGCGCAGATAGAAGCAGAGCTAAAAAATAGAATGAAGGCAATGGAATTGAAACACGCAGAAATGGCGCGATTGGCTGGCGATGAAGCTGCAGCGGAGCGCGAACGCGCATCTCGCGAGTCCAGCCGTCTGGCTGCAGATATAGCGCGCCGCGCTGATATCGAGGCCCAGCTGCGGATAGATCTAGCAACCCGCACACAACGTTGTCATGATCTGGAGGTTGGTAGCTTCTTTATTTTATTGTAGCAAATTAGGAGCTTATCACTGCCTCTGTTACCTTTGAACCTGAAATGGTTCAAGCCATATAAACAGACACAGAGCTTTCAGAGGTATCTACACTTATATAAAGAAGGTTTTTGTCTGTGAAGACTTTAAGCAATATGATTCTTTGTTTTCAATAGTAACAAAGTTTTATTGATTGATTTTAAAAATATAATAAATGATAACAATTTAAAGCTTAGTAATGTTTATTAAAATAGTTTCACTCTCATTCATTTAAATTAACCATTATATAACATACATAAATGTTATTTAATAAAGTATGCATATCTATGTTATCAAGTTAAATTGCTGAACCATTTTCAATGTATGCCCATATATTTCAGGAACGAATCAATGAGTGTGAAAATCGTCATAATGAAATCGAACGTGAAGGAGCCCGTGCTTTGGAAGAGGCCCGACTTGCCGCGCAACGCGAAGCGGAACGTGCCGAGAGAGAACACGCCGCCGCCGAACACTGTGCCGAACGTCTTGCTGAACTGCGTGCCGACAACGCGCGCCTTCGGGACCGTGTCGACGAGCTGGCTGCCGCGCTTGAGGCTGCTGCCCGCGCTCCCCGTCCATTATCACCTCCTACCAGTCCTTTAACGCTCAATACGCTTCAGGTACCTATGGCGTTTTTAAAACTATTTATTCTACTTCTCTTTTCTTAACCTTTATTTTTAAATGGAGTGTGGATTGGAGGTCTTCTCTAAAGACCCCTTTATTCAAAAAACGGGGCTTACTTCTTCCTCAAAGAGCTGTCCCATAGGCTATCTCTCATAGGAATGTTACATTATTGTATGATTACCTTATGGTATGAACTTTAATTATGTGGTAGTGAACAAAAGATGACTCTGAGACCTTCTTATATTGGCCTTTCTTTAGTATATATTTATAAAAGTTTAGCGGTCCTATTATTTACATAGTTTATATGATATATTTTCAGAGTGAATGCTCAGTTGAGGATGGACACATAGAAATGTGTAGGCCATCTCAAGAGCTACTTAGCGAACTCAAGATGTTATCTGCTGAAAATGCAAGCTGTGAGTGTTGTGGTGGGAAGTGGGAGAGAGTGGGAGCACTGTGCGCGGTCCCAAGTGCCCCAGATGATGAACAGGCCCGACTGAGGGCATCACATGAGGCCGAAATATCGAATCTCAACACAATTATCACGTTAGTGCCAGTTAAATAGATGAAATACGACATTTAGATGTCTCATAATAATAATAATACATGTAATGTAGAGTTACATTCAGTTCTAGATTCTTTGTTTAGGTTAAAACTTGGAACGTACTGAAATCTGACCGTACCTGGAAATTTCTTTGTCAAGCCCAACTGGTGTAATGGGAAATAAGAACTTATATATAACACAATAAGGTGTTTGTTTGTGTATCTGTAAAAAACTTTAGCAGAGTTTGGTTGGCATATTTTTAACTTAATAGAAACCTTCCAAATTTGTTTGGAATTCATGCATTCAAGTAATTCATTAATATTGGCATATATATATATATTTACAAAGGAAAATTGATAATTTTGTAGGGAGCTGGAAGGTAGCTTGGATGCGTTGCGTGGTGAGTACGAGCGCTGCGAAGAGTATTGGGCAGCGAGGCTGCAGCGCGAACGGGACGAACAGCGCGCTGCCGATGAACTGCTAGCAGAGTTGGCCGATAAGGTGGCGGCCTATGAGCGGCAGTTCGCGTCTTCGTCGCGCGTAGCGCCCCCAGCTCTGCCGTCGCTGCCAGAGACAGCACTGGAAGACCAGTATGCCCAGCTGGAGGCCGAGATGCACCAGCTGCGGGAGGAGACCGATGCTCGCCTTGCGCGACAGGTACCCTACAGACCGCCTTAGCGACATGCGTGTGGGTGCTTTTATGTTTTATAACCGACTACAAAAAAGGAGGTTATCAGTTTGATCTGTGTATGTGATATGGTTGGTGATGCAAAACAATTGAATTTCATGATCTATTAACTATTTGCTATATTTTCCTAAAAAAAAATCGAAAGCTAAAAGTCAAGATACTATGATCATGTATAGGTTCACGTTTTATCAATATCAGTTTAGTCCTTTTTGAGATATGGGTGTATTTCTGTAGTTATGTATTGTCAAAGGTAAATAATGTTGACAGTAGAAATTTTCTAAATTTCTAAACTTTCCCCGTGCTGTTTGCACAGGCAAAAGATCTATCGCAGAAATCCCAGCGCATAGAGGAGTTGCAGCAGTATGCTGATCAGCTCCAACAGCAGCTGCAGAGGCCACGCCCCAGACCCTGCACTGACCTTGACGTGCAGCGGTTTCAGCCGGTAAGTCTGATATTTTACTTTGGTCTGGTTCTTCTGAAACTTTTTATAGATGTTTGCCTGTATGGTAAGCAGCCCCCCCTAAAATGGACATTTGTTTTGGGCAAACGGGCAGAAGGCTTAGGGAGCGTTCAAGTATTACGTAACGAAGTTTAATGGGGGGCGGGGCTTGTAAAACGTTACGATGCGGGGCGGGGATTGAATTACGTGTTATTGATAATATTTAGACTTTACTCCACATAATAGTAAGATTTAGGTATAAAGAGTCACTGGGGTTGGTCGCGAAACGTTTTACTATTGGGTACAGAAAACGTTACGGTGCGTTTCATGTAGTCAAGTATCTCCCCATGAAGTCAAGTATCTCCAAAAATTGCGTGACGTAATTCTTGAACGCTCCCTTATCTGATTATAAGTGATACCACCGCCCATGTTCACGATTCTGATAATACTCTCGGTTATTACCAAAAATATTTATTTATTCACAAAACATACACTATCCTTACAGTACTAAATCAATACGATAATGTCGTTTTTTTTTTAACGATATACAGTTGAGTCCTTTTATAATGACATCGAACGGATTTGACAAACATGACATACAAAGCGTTTTGTGAAAAGAAAAGAAAAGTCCGTGCGTACAAAGTACTCATGTCAGAAGTAACACTTCGTTGGCAAACTAATTTTTAAGACTCGTTCATATGTATCTAACATCTAAAACTTTAGATTTCCGAGACTTAGAGGGAGGGGATAGAAAGAAAGATACTATGTTAGGAATTTAATTATTATTAATATAAATAAATAATAATGAATTAATGCAAATAATAAAGTAAATTTTATAAATTTACTTCATCAATATTTGCATTATTCGTTGTATTTCGTTACAACAAATGTGATTCTTCTCTCAGTTTGTATATTTATTAACTTAACTTAGTTTTCATATTCTTTTGAATGTGTGTAAACCAATATTAGAATGCCAACGGCGGACTGTCTGTATCAAATATGGGAAAGTAATAAATGTTAGTGGAAAATTTATACAGTTCGGTGTTTGTATGTGGTAGGCGTGTGGATGCGGTGGAGCAACGGCAGGAGCGGCTTTACGGGCGCGAGCAGCACGGGCAGAACGGGCAGCGCAGAGGCTCCACGCGCGTCTCGCCGCCGCCGACCTACTCGTCAAAGACCTATACATCGAAAACTGCCGCCTGGCGCATCTACCCCACCTGCCACCCCTTCCTCCCCTGCCCCGCTTGCCCTGACCCTCTTGGCTGGCTTCATGCAACAGTTCCTGCGAGACCTCGCTCCCACCCGTGTCACTTACGACGCGTGCCTCGTACCACACGTGTCCCTCGTTTGTCACGTGATATTTTTTTGTTTACTTAAGTTTTTTCCAGGAAGAAATCGGAAGAATACTGAAAGTAATCGGTGGGCTCTGTGTATTGTAATGTATTATATGCAATTTTTTTACATAATCGTATGTATATATTTACAAACGTTCAATGGTTAACTAATGCAGTGTTTCGCTCAGATCACTCAAAGACTGAATCTTAGAGAATTGTTTTATAATTGAAAACTATATCGCCTGACATTCTTAACACCATGATGATTTTGTTATTTATAATAATGGTTATTCCTATGACATGTAAATAAATGACAAGTGCCTTTTAAATAATATTTTTTTTTGTATATAAAATATATAAGTCGCCGTTGGCGCCGGGGGGAGTGAGATGATAATGTCCGTAATTAATTCCTTGGTTCGTTTTTAGAACTTCGATAATCGAGCTTTTCGTTATCCTATTTTTAGTGATTACAATACATTAGCAGTTAGTTTAATGAAATATGTGATCATATATTAAATACATTTGATTAAGAAATTATCACGTTTTTGATGATAGACGACTTAGGTTTAGGTAGAAATGGAGTCATGTAGAAATGTTTTTAAACTCTTCACGACTCAATATATAACCCCGTTAAGCATTTACGTTAAGAATAAAAGAATTACCAGTGCGACATATTTTTCTTATATAATTGTCAAATAACTTTAGTTTTAAGAATTTCTGTGTATACACTCCAATCTGTCAAGTAGTCATGCGTGTTGATACAGAATTGTTACTTCGCGCTTAAACGTGTCTCTGGATCTTAGTCTATGCGTCAGAGACACGTTTAAGCCTTAAGCCGTATTCTTTATCTGTCAAAAGCATGTGAATATTTGACAGATAAGACTCAAACTTGTCTCTGCATAAGATAGATAATTTTGGCTCTCTTATAATCAATTTGACATAATAATAAATAAATTGTTTCGTTTATTTAAAATTTTCTTTCTACTGTCGGCGATACTTTCGTTAACTAATAAATTCCAATGTCATTCCCTCGAGTGATTTTCTTGTGATCGATAAATATATAAAATTCTCCCAATAAATATGTTGATTGTATAAAATCCAAGTTTTATTTAAATTTCGACCTATTTCCTAGTGACTTATCGTAATTAATACACTGCACGTAAGACCTAAGAGAAATGATTAAAAATTGATATAAATTCAATCTAAAAAATTTATATCGAAGCTTGATTGTTGGTCATCAACAGCGTCTCAAGATCAATCTAAAATTAACTTAAGAAAATTGAGCAAAGTTTCTTGCTAGTTTTTCTCGTCCATTAATAGCCCTTGGTTTATGTCCGAGAGGTAGCGTTGTGTTTTAGGTAGTGTTTTAACACAAATTGATTGAACTATTCGTGAAAAAAGTTTCACCTAAACTAAAAATTTTCTCACCACTTTCGAAACCTTCCACAGCCACACTCGCTACTTGAGCAGCTGATGGTCGGGCCGAGGGCAGAGGCAGAGGGCCGTTTAAGTATTACGTAAGCACTATAGGGGAGTGGTATTTTCTTTTTGGTGATTACGTCAACAGTATTTGTTTACTATTCTACACATATTACCCACACATTGTCTATGGTTGAAAACGAAATGCGAAAGGATTCCTACAAAGAAATTAATACGTTTACAGATACCGGCAAACATAAATTTTATACTTAATGAAAACACCATGCCACGATAAAATAAAAGGTTTTTAAAAGGCAAGCTAGAAAAATGGTATACGACGTCTATTGCTTTATGATGTAAGAAGGAAAGAGTGACATGGAGACAGCTAGACAAAATAGTAGCTGAACACAATCATTCAGTGATCAACCTATCCCCACACCATCCTGATCTCAACCCCATTGAGATGGCTTGTGTAGCCATTAAAGGCTATGTCGGTAGCAAAAACGTCAACTGGAACATCAGCAAAGCTATACATCTAGTAAAAGAGAAGGTTGTGATGATGGGATCTAGCGAATAGGACAATTTATGCCTAAAAGTGAAAGAAATTGAAAGAGAATACATGAAAAGTGACCATGTGGTAGATTTAGTTACCGACCAATTCGTTATTTAGGCTGACGATGATATTGAGGCCGAGGATGATGATGATGATGATGATGATCAGCATCATGATAACTCCATCTCCCCTGAACCTAGACCAAGCACTAGCTCTGCTAATAACCTAATCCTAATGGAAGGAATATCTTTTTAAATGATGATTAATTTATTTAAATACTTTTTCCACAATCATTATTAATAAGAACTATATTTACAAACGTTCAATTGGTTTCACTCAGATCACTCAAAGACTGAATGTTAGTGAATTGTTTTATAATTATATTTTAGTTTAATAATAAAAACGGTGCGTGTGAAGTTCCCAATCCGCACTGGCCCCTCGCGGGCATCTTGTTCTGAGAGGAGGCCTGTGCCCAGCAGTGGGACATATATAGACTGGGATGTATTATATATATACACATAAATAAATATATTCTTTCATTTTTTTCCTGGTATGGCTTGAATCGCACTTGGTCGGTTTTCATTTCTTGTTATCATATTTTAGAAGGTAGTAAAAATTACATTTAACAACTCACAAGCATATCTAATACCTAGGTAACACTGAAAATGTTTAGAAAATGAAAATCGTGGTGAAGGAGGATCGAGGGTGCTGCAGTCAATTTTTTTCCATCTTTTAGCATAACTGTCGCGAAATGACCTTTCCGACCAAAGAATGAGGCAATCATCTTTTTTCCTTTCGTTGACTTCTTCCTTTCTTTACCTTAGTTGGCCAATCCTCGAAAGGAATCACCCACTGAGCTGATTGTCTTTTGGTTTTGGGTTCGTAGGAATCATCATCACCTGTCACGATCAAATAAAGCATTTGAGTCACCGCCGTTGAACTTATCTAACATAACCAGTCCATGCGAAGGTGTTTCCGGTCGTCGGTAAAAGAATGGGGAATCCATCTGGTACAAAGCCTCCTAACGCCTAAATGTTCTTGTAATGTTTTTTGAACTTGACTCATAGCAATGCCTAGGCTTGCCCGTATCTGCTGATAGGTCACTCTCTTATCTTTCTCTATCATGCATCGCACAGCACTGATGTTACCTTCAGTAGTCGCTGTTAAAAGACGTCCCTCACGCGGATCATCATTGAGATTGTTGCGTCCACGCTTAAACCAATTGTAAATAATGGCACGAGATGGGGCTTTATTAAGAAATGCTAATCGAGCTTTGTTGTCGAGTAAGCCCAAAACAAAATTTTCTCACGTTAGGTTCATTTTCACGTGTAACAAGAGTTTTAGATTTGCCGCCAATTCACAAAAACACATGACAAATAAATGCAATATACTATATTAGGTTACCAAAGAGTTTTAAAATTGAAATTCAAAAAAGATTTATTTAGCAATGTTTCGAACTGGCCAGTTCTAAACATTTTCAGTGTTACCCACGTATTCACTAACAATCTACAAAAAATAAAACTAACTATATTAAAAAGTTATCCACAAAGTATGTTACAGTTAAATAAAATAGTTAAGACTGTTTTTTTGCTTGTATGTGTACGACGAACATTCCCCCACTCCCTTGTTTAATGCTGTGTAAATTGCAGTAAATCTGCTTACGTAACACATGAACGGCCCCAGTACGCTAATTATTATTATTCATATGTTCAGTCGGTAAGATCAAGGGCCCATATCAAAAGACTATTATATATTTTTTTTATTTACAGCGTCCTACTATTTAAGAACTGGCAGTAAATGTAAATTTGGATTTGTTTCGTTATTTTTAATGTTTACAAGTCACCGAAATTAATTAATATACTAATTCTTCAATCGTCTGCTATGTTGTATGTTTCTATACCCGAGCTCTTTATCACCTGTTTTTTCACCATATTAAAAATAAGAAGCTATTTGTGTTTTCTCCATGTGTGTAAGGCAAGTTGGCCAGTTAGTTAAATAAAACTTATGCTAAATTAAATACAGTGCGAGAAACAAAATAATGGTTTAATAGTCTCTTAAAAAAAACTCACCGTTAATATAGTTTTAGGCAATCCTAAAATACATAATTTACTTTAGTATTGATATTTTTTATAAATTTTTAAATCTCTAGAACAGGTCACTTCGTACGCGTTTCCTATTTATTTCAAAAGTTAGGTCCACCGTAACCACGCATTGTGGGGAGGCTTACGACCCTCCGTCCTATTAAAATGTTATCAAGTATCTACACATATACAGGATAACCTAGTTTAAGAATTGTTTTTACATTATTTACATAATCTTATAACAATTAATTACAACAGAGGTATAAAACAGACATCTTCGTTTTTCAGTTCAATAACACTACAGTGTGCAATAGGATTACATCAATAATAGTAAATAATTAATTACTGTTTAGTATTTACATTGAATTCACAATTTCGACGTATGCGTGTTAACATTGCAACATTACTTAACTAGCAATATTAAAAAAGCATATGCAACTCCATAATTTAAATGTTCTGAGTAATGTTTATACAAATTGTATACGCGCTTAACAAAACTGGCAAAGAGTGCATGCTCTAAAGAGACCTGATGATTATTTGGTTTCCCTTTCCACACATTAAACTGATATGTGGGCATGATATTAGGTGGCTAAAGGTACATGCCGTTGACGAGGTAATCAGCATCGAGCGCATACCGTTTGTGATGGCGACGCCGGCGTGATGCAGCACGCAGCCGGCAGCCTGCCAACGCGCCCAACGCAGCGGTTAGCAGGGTGCCTGTGTATACACAACTGGTCAGAACTGTATAAAAACTTTTAACTATCAATCTACGGTCAACCACTTACCGAGAACAAGTAACATCAGCGCAGCAGGCGGGTGTTCGCTGAGACCTTCGTGCTCATCACTGGCCCAATGCTCGTGCTGCCCCAATTCAACCCGCCCGATATCTTCATGCTGCTCAATTGAAGCCCGCTGTTTAACCTGCTTTGATAGCCCTTGCTCATTTGGTAGCACAGCTAGCTTCCCATTTTGATTCGGAGCCGCAATCGTGTTATCTAACTCCTGGTAATCATTAATTATGTTTTTATGATAGTGTTCGACTGTTTAAATAATTTTTACAAAATTTCGGTCATGAATTTATCTTAATAACATTTGGTAAACTTTCTAAAATGCTTACTGGTTGTTTGTCTTTTTTCTTGGTGGTGTTTTCAAGTGGTGTAGACGAATGTTCTATTGGTATGGTCTGCAGGGGATGTGCTGCGTTTGGCAGCAGCACAGCGTTTGGAATCATCGCTCTGGGTGGTAGCGAAGGCGGCGGCGTAAACGGTACGCGATCGGCGGCCGCCATCAGCTCAAAACCTTTCTTGGGCGAGTCCCGCAGCACCGCGCCACGGTCTCCTCCATATATTAGTGGGAGCTCAGGCATTGTGTTGTCGATTACACTGTCTCTATGCTCCATTACCTACGATTACATAAATATAATTAAGGTTATTCGAAGAAGACTTAGGATGACAGAACAAGAATTAATATTTAGGATGCTTTAGCATTTATGTATCTACGCACATATGTGTTGAAGAACACGATAGTAATAGGTAATGCATCTACCTTACGAAACAAGTTTAATTAATTAATAATAAATTAATCATACTCTCTGTGCTGGGGCGGGTGGAAGGCGATGCGGAGACCAAATGCGTTCGGTGTCGGGCCAATAGCCAGGAGGTGCAGCCGGCTGCTGCGGGGGCCATTCAGGTTCAGCACGATGTGGTTGAGGCCAAGAGTGACGTGCCCAGCTGAGCGCTGGCGCCACTGGCTCGCTTAACTGCTGCACCAAGCCGCCTGTGTGGCTAAAAATATGTGGGCCTGTTGCTGCATCGCCTGTCACCGGGCCAGGTACTGCTGTTAAACAGAAATAAAATCTAATAATTTCGATTTTATATTTACCAAACAACACCAAAGTAGTAGCAGTATAACATATCTTGGCTGCTTACCGTCGTTATAGTGATGTTGTGGCTGAGCTTGAGTTAGACGATGAGGCCAGAGCTCAGCCGCTTCTGCTACCGCCGCCGCTTCTGCAACGCTGAGTTCACCGCCGGTGTCTATTTCGGATTCGAGTCGGACCTGATAGGTGATATAAAATAAAACAAAATAAGACGAAGTGAGCATTTGGTTAAGAGCCCGACTGCAAGGCAGACTTACTTGCGTGAGTGTGGGTGGTGGTGAGGCTGTGGTTGCAAGAACTGGGGGACCTGGCGCCGGTGGGCAAGCGAGCTCGGGTGCTTCATCACTGCCATCTGCGCATTGTGGCACACCATCACAGGCATTGTATACTGCAACGCATTCACCGCCAGTGGCGCATGCGAACTGGTAACGGCTGCAGTGCGTGGAGCTAGCAGCAACTCGTAAGGATGAATGCGTTGGAGTAGGACGAGGAGGTGTGTGAGGCGCCAGTGGTGGTGTAGGAGTGGTAGACGTGCTACGCCCGCGGCTTTAAAAATACAAAACATTTTAAGAATTATTAAATTGTCATATAGGTCTTACCATTCAAATAAAGACCTTCACACCATTCTCAACAATATTTCCTTAACAGACTCGGTACGAATAGGGGTTTACCGTAAGGAGATCTGGTGAAGTGAACGAAGTACCTTAAGTCGGCAAGTTGGTGCCTCAATGGCGCTAGACGCTCCTGGTCCTGTAGCTCTGCGAGGCGGCGACTGATTGCCAGCACGCCGCTGCTGAAGTTGCCATGCGCCGTGAACTTGCACCGAAAGTCTTCGGGCGGTCCACACGCGAATAAATAACAGCTGCCCGGGCTCTGAGGATATTTATTTATTATACAACCTTGTTCACCAATTCCTAAATATGTAAAGTTTATTAAACACTAATATGGTGTGGGCAGGAGAACAAAAATACAACGATCGGTTATTTACTCTTTTTCTTTTATGTTAAATCAAAACATTTCATTAATATAAAAGCAGTAGATCTCGTTCGTAGATAACAACCCACGTTATTGTCTACAGTAGGTAGAACTTGATACCTAAATCAGTATATTTGTTTATCATTTGTAACATATATATATTAGTGTGCTAATTTCGTAAATATTCATGACAGTGTATTTGCCTTTTCCTCAAACACGAAGACATCGCAGCTGTCAGTCTCGCAGCAGAGACGCAAGCACTCTGGGCGTGCTCCCACGTCTAGCTCAGCGAGGTAGCGCGCGCCCATCTCTCGCGACTCCTCCGTGCGGATGATTTTATCGCGCTGCACGTCAAAGCGCGCCGCGCACGCGCTTGGATCTAGCGACCGCGCACTCGCGCCCGCCCACCACCACGTGCACAAGCTTAAAAACACCCCAAACCACATCACCATCTTGCCACTTTAACACTCCGCCACTCTATCACCAACGACACTGCAAAGATTTTTAGGTTTACACTAGCGTTGATTGCGTAGTGTACCGACTTCAACGATGTCCCCGTGACTGATGGCTCGCGGGTCGATATAACCGCGCAGAAGCGGCAGCAACTTGTCGTATGTTTTCAGTCCCATAGGGGTTAGATAAGAAATGAATATATTAATTTGCCTGTAGGATTGTTTTCTTACTATTTTATGGTATTAAATAATGTAAATTTACTGTTTAATATATTTTTTTTTGTATTTATATTTTGAGAAGGTTCGAAATTTTTAAACTACCAGTCCATATAATTTAAACCCTATAAACATCCCCGGTTACAATAATACCGATCAAGTGATAAGACAGCATGTCACTGGTCTCTTGACGAGAAAAATATATTTACATACAAGTTTCTAATATCGTATTAATATTCTATTCCAATATTCTATAATATTAAAAATACTTAATTCCAGCATATAAAATAATTTAGGCATGCATAGATTATGAGCATTTTATAGCAAGCTTTCTTGAGGCATTGGTAGACAAAAGAATTAAGAAACTTATAATATCGCAGCAACGCACACGTGTGCCCATCAGGTTTTGGAGAATGCGTCGCGCAGCCCGGGCAGCGTAAAGAAATCGCTCCGAGGCCAGCGGCGCCGTTGTTGGGCGGGCGGCGGCAGTGTAGAGGCGGGCGCGGCCGCAGTACCGCACATGTCGCTCTTCTTCAAGTTTCGAACCGTGAGTATAGCTGACGCTATAAGAATAAGACTGCTTGGTATTTTACATAAAAATAGCGAACTTACGACGTTAAAAAGATCAAAACCAACATTATATTATCATTTGATTATTTAACTACACGGTTATGGCCGGCGTTAGCGCTAACAAAGGCCGAGCAGTCATCGCGATTATAAAATAAATTAGTTAGTTAGTGTTAATGATAATTAGTGGTTAAATATGCCTAGGACTGTTGATCAATGTACAGATCAAAAAATACTTTGCTATTATAGGCAGTGGTAATGGATGTGGCGTTCCTAAATTACAAATAAATAACTATAAATTCAGATATATTTTATATAACGGATAGTACCTATCAAAACTTGTATTATACATCTTAATAGCTGCTGTTGCATTTAACTGTGAATAATTTAATCTTAAGGTTGGTACTAATTAAGTGTACATTTTAAGTCAAAACTTTGATGCATCTTAGAATATACATAATGCATAGCTCATTTTAAACTATCTATTTAAAATTTTAAATATTTATCTCTCAAAGGATAAGGCGGAGTGCACATATCTCCACTCGTTATGATCCTGACATACCTCTTTTGTTTCGTTTACTCTCATAATTTTACCGTACTCGTACTCACTTGTTAGACGTGTGAATATAAATAAAATAGGAATGCAAAAAAACATTCACTACAATTGATGCAAAAATTAATTACTCAACAAATAATAATAGCAATATTCATTATTTTTATATTACGTAAAAAACATGCTTTCAAACAACAAAAGGAACGATCATAAACAACCTAAATAACCAATTAGGTTTTTTACCTGTGAAGTTTAATTACATTCATTTTATGTAATTATAAGCTGTATCAGACATAAGTTACAATTTCTAAATTAAAAATACATATAATAGAAACATCATCACGAACCTAGGTTTACATTCGTGCTGATATACATATAATCATGATAAAAGAAACCCGAACGTGTAATTATTTAACTAGTAATAATGTGACAGTATGTACAAATAAAATTTATGTAAATAAATTAACGATTCTTAAGGTAATCAAACCATTATATACTAATAAAATATGACAGCGCTCAAACGGCTGAGACGTATCTGAACGTTTTGAATTAGAGACTACAACTTCTAATAGAAAATACACGTTACAGGATGACGCGGTTATTTTATGAAGGTTAATGCGGTTAATTAAGTATTTGGCAAGTTTGGCATAATATCACTTGGAATATGTTACGCGGGCTTAGAATGTAAAAACGAAAACCGATCGCTCAGTCGTGATTGGCTTACAGCTTCTCTATTCCAATGACAGATAAGCGGCACGATCCGTCGTTCCATTTTAGTGTTTCAATACTTTATAAGTGTTGTTCATAAATTGCAATTTTTGTTTGATTACTTTTCTTTTATAATCTTTATTAAGAATTTAGCAACTTTATTGAACACGGCAGTATAAATATGAAAATGCTTTTAGTTTATTTTCATTAAGGTAGTTTAGGGTCGTAATATACTATATTCGTATGAGGTGGCCTTTGCCTAAACAGATATCTATAATTAATGAGATGATAGAAAACTAAATGTAAAGTATCCGAAATAAAAGGCTTTTATTATTATTATATTATATATATCCAAATAATAATTTTTATCCTTTTTATTTTATTGAAAATAAATATATTATTATTACAAGTCACCCTAATGCAACAAGCATATAAACCGATTTAATAGTGCTCTTTTAAGATGTAAGTTTCATAATTTTTAAAGAGGCCTTATCAAATCTATTGAAAATTGAGTATACCGCTTATTTTCCTATCTACACTAACCGCCTTATTCAAAAACATTATAAGTCTGATTCCGTTAAATTACGTTTAGCCACGTTGCTTAAGGTGTTAGTAAATGACACGAGAGTGATAACGACAAAACAATAAATATAACATTATGTATCAGAGGTGATCAATCGCAGAAAAACACTTGTGAATTCAAAAAAAATATTTTATCACAGGAAGGTGATTCTAGATGATGACACAAAGGACCGATCACTTGAAACATATTCAAAAAACTATACCCTATGCTATATCTGTATATCTGATGTCATGCAACAGAGCTAATCCTAAAAAAAATATTTAATTGCTGATTATTTTGTTTGAGCGCTTTCGGCGAGGTTCGAGGGGTGTGCGGGCTTGCCTATTCGCGGTTGACGCAAGTGAGTCGCGATTCGTGCCTCGTGACCGACGTCTGTGAGTGATCCACGATCATTGCATTCATGTTCATTACGGTCTACTCACACTTCACAGTTCGCCACTCGCCAGTAACGACTCACGAGAGCTCGCGCGATCACGTCTTTTGTAATCAGTGGTTCTCTATAGCTCGTTTGCGTCTCGACGGCTTTGTTGTGTGTGCTGTGTTTACGGATAGTGCAAACATTGCGAAGGTGTGACTTTATTAGCAAGTAAGCGGAGGGAACTAAAGAGCCTGGGCTGGCGAGTGGGCGCAGCCTCTCGGGAGCAACGACCGCGCGTTCGGTACGCCACTACTTATTTATTTATTATAAACGTTTTGCTTGAAAAGATATTTGCGTACGAAATATACTTTATTAAAATAACGTAATCCTTTCGCCCGCCTTTTAATTTTTTTTTAACAATTGTAAAGGCTATTTTAAGTTTTGGAACTATCAAATTACAGTTTTGCGCAATATTCGAAAAATAGCAACCAATGACATCATCCAATATCTAACGTAATTTGGTCTAATATATCTTCCCAGTTTTCAGTTCAGCGTATTTAATACATGTATATTAATTAAGTCTTGTTGACGGGACCGAAAACCCCATACCGTTGTGTTATCTTTCGAGGTCCGAGGTCATGAACTTCTGAGTATCGTAATGTGGGGTCAATCATTTATGCCGTATATTTATAGTCTTAATTTATTATAAGTTCCTTAAACATAATGTAAACACACTAAGGCCTACAACCAATTTAGTTTGAATTTTTAATTATATTTACAGGAGCAGACAAAAATCAGAAATAATTTTAGCATTTGTCCGGCATTTACCACAAACTTCAGTAGTAGATTGTAGATGTAGGTTGTAGATTTGTAAAATAGTTTGAGGCAATGAATTACGCGACGCGGTAAATACGTGAGTGGGAAATGGCAATTAGCGAATAATGCCGCTGCTCCATCATCACCTCTCGACTGTCACTCGTCACGACTACTATTTGTACCTGATCACGATTAGAAAACAAACAAGCTTCCACATTACATGTATTTTTCCTACATTAGATTTATATACAGATTTTACTTATAATCTAATTTTAACACCTATAATAACTTCTACACATTTTGCCACATAGTGTCACGTGATAGACGTTACATCGTTCCAGTAAGGAATGCCGTAGAGGCGAGCTATAATCGGCTTATCCGGTATATAAATATAGGTCACGCAGCATTCTGTTAGCATATTCCCTGACTGGTGCCAATTGCCGTGGCTCAATAAGATTAAGGAGCTTGAAGGTCGGGGGTGCTTTCGACGCTGCTGAGTGCGTCACGACTCTTATTAAATTGTCACCTAAGATTATCCTCTGAGTCGCAGTGTCGGGTGTTCAGCACCGAGCGGCCCCTATACTGACTCACACGTAGCCATGGGTCAGTCACCTTTGTTGTTCGATACGCAATTTAGCCTTCTTTAAGATGTCATTAATTAATAAATTACTAAATCAGTTATATAACATACAGTCAACACAAATTAATAAAAATTGATAGAAATATTTAATTTGGAAGATTTTTTTCACGTTAATTTTAGAATTATAAAAGGTCAACGGTTGCTGTTTCGATATGTTTCTAGATACTCTGAGAAGCGAGTAAACAATTCTTCGAACTTTGTCTAAAACGCCCAAACATTTCAAATTTTTATATTTTCTCATATAGTGTCACCACGTTATTCCTAGTTATGAGTCGACTAGTGGAGGGCCGTCACGCGGTGCTAGTCTCCAAGCAATGCAACAGGAACGTAGCATCTTAGGTGTTGTATGGATATTATGTTATACGGCATGGGAAGTGATTAAGATGATGATAATATATCTCCACTACTGAATATATGTAATGTAATATAAAATAAATATCTTTATAATGACATTCTTATCAATTATCAACAAGTATAGAGTGACTGAGCAAGATGATAAAATGATAAACGTCGAACGATTCCGATAGGATGTTCGGCCCCCTTCTAAGTATCTAAAAAGTAATGTTTAACAGAACTATAACGCAAACAAAACACGGATAAACGCATGCAAAAAATGTATTATTTTAAACCAGTTTTAACAATCTTATGCCTTGCTAGTTCATGTCACCATAGCATCTTAATTGTTAAAATATCTTTTCATACTTTTAATACTAGGAGAGAAATGGTCCCCGTCTATTATGAGTGTGCCGCAAACGCAGTACTTCCTCCCTCGGCAGATACCCGTGACCTCACTTCGTTCCACTTGAAAGACTTTCTTGCTACTGATGTAATTTTTTATATGCTCTAGGCTACGCATAGCTGAAGGTTGGTTAAACCGCGATTGTACGATTCCCGCGCGCATAACCAGTAATTAACAAACATAAATCTAGTGTTGATAATGTGTTACTTTAATCATACATATATCTCCTTTTTTAACAGACGCAGACAGGTATTGACTATGCATTATGCTATCACCCTTCCCTCCCTCCACCCCAAAGTCTAGACTGCCGCCACTTCGAAAGCCAACCTAGTGTTAGCTAAGTACGAAATAAAATCTACACCACATTTTCGCTGTACTCGTTCCTGTTATTTTGCAGTTCCATCTAAGATAATCAACAAAATAACATTAGGTCTGTTAGTAAACTGAATCATAATTTTCAGAGAAAAAAATTAATAGGTTTATGCCCAACATACATACTGAAGTTCAATGACTTTTCATTTTCTACCTTTCGCGTTTATTGTCACTTTAATTTAGTAGTAGGAAAGGTGATGGCTAGTAAATAAAATATGTACCTAGAATGTAGCGTTCGCTTTCATTTTCTAGGGGCGCAGCGGCGGGGCAGGAGGCGGCATGGAGTGTGGCGTAGCGGGGGCCTTTCCGGCCCGGACCCCACATGGGGCTCATCCAGCACCACGAGGACACGCCCCGCATGGGGCGCTCTCACCCACCGAACGCTCGCCCGCTAAGGCGGGCCTACATGTTAATTTCAGTGATAAAGGCGAGGTAAGTATTTCAACACGTTGAGGTTTTTATAAAAGAGCTAGTCGCCTGGTTGAATTGATAACAATTAAAAACTTATTAGTTTTTACATAGTCTATATTATATTATAATGTACCCTACATTACACACCTAGATCAGCCTTCTTTCTGTGCCTGACCTCCGCCATCGGTGTCTTTTTGGTTCAAAAGCATAATGTTTTGGTTTCCTCACGATGTTTTACGAGCGAGTGTTGAATGCGCACTTAGACAGAACTGGCTATTGGTGCACAGCGGCAGAAACCACGAGGCCAACTGGGCGTTGCGTATCAACTACATGTAATTAAGCACAGCGGCAAAATTAATAACTGTTCATGGAAACTTCATGGCACAGGTTTTTGGGATTGGATTTTGCTACCCGGGGTTTAATTATGGCACAACATATTAGGTGAAGGAGCGTCGTGAGAAGTTTCTTACGGCGAAATATGGCAGTCACCAGATGGCTCTGATCCGCAAACGGCTCGCCGTCGAAATGTGGCTGTACGACGAGCTGCAGAAGTTGTATGAGGCACCTGCGCCGGTCAGTATATCATAACAATATCTATAATGTGACTGTGTTTGGATTAATGTCTTTGTTGAGATCGAATATTGTTTGAAATGGCAGTTTTGTTTTTTCAATATACCTATCTCCTCCATACTTTGAGTACATACATGTGTTGAAATTAATAAGTGTCAACATTGCAACTACAAATGCGGAAGACACTTGATAGACATAAGAACTTAATGTTATTTTTCGTTGATTTTTAATGAGTACACTTAAAATCAGTCTAAATAAGTCTCACAAGCTTTACAAGTTATTTTTCAAATATTCTTTAATTACCTACCTCCTTAATCATGTAAGAATTTTACATTAAATAAATATTACGAACTTTTTCAAGCAATCATATTTACAGAGTGAGAGCGGCGCAGTAACACAAGAAGTCGATGTAGATATTGATGAGTTACTGGATATGGACAGTGACGAACAACGTTGGAGACATCTCACGGTAAGTGTGGATTCGAAGTTTTTTTTTATGTAATAGGAGGCAAGCGGGCAAGAGGCTCACCTGATGCTAAGCGATACCGCTGCCCATGGACACTCACATTGCCAGAAGGCTCGCAAGTGCGTTGCCGGCCTTTAAAAGACTAACTTCTTAAAAATAAAAATTGTTAGCCTCTAAATTTATATCAGTGTTGATTGGATGCTATATCAGATAAGAAAGCATTACAACATATACAAACTGCGATGTTTTATAATAAGAAATACTATTGAAGACTAAAACTATTTAAAATAGCATATAATTTCAAGTTATTTAAGAAAATTTGATCGATTTTTTATATTGATATGACATTTTTTTATCTTATCTATCACACATTTTAACGCGCCAATATAATTAAAATATTTTTTTTAATATTCCATAGTGCCTATTTTAGTGTGTTTTTTAAGTTGTATAAGTAATGTTCGCTCTATGAGACATAAAATTAGTTATCACATTTTTGTAATGTGTGTCTACGTCAAGGTCGTCTGGATAAAGAGTTCATTGATATAAACGTTTTTATCGTACTATGAGTCGAACTGATTATTCATCTATTATCTGGCCATCACCAATAAATAAATTATCGATTATTAACCAGTAAAACCAATCCCTATTTTGCAAAACTGTACTGATAACGAAACTGATTTTTAAAAAAATATAATTTGCTATTTTTTTGTTCTAGGTGCTGTTGGCCGATGCGAAAAAACCTCAGAAAGATGTACATGTAAGTTGAATCCATAAGATTTTGGGTAAGATTCAGAAACGAGAGTTAATCCTAAGCATATCCGTACGTCAAATATACATAGAGGATTTTGACATCTGGGAGTCATAATTTTAACCATTATACTGGAATATAAATATCGTGACCTTCTCAACAAATTTGATTGTATTTACTATTATTGGAACAAGAAATGTTTAAAAAATATAGTGACTACGAACAAGACTAACAAAGGTGACCCCCGAGTTGAATGTGATTCGAGTCTCAGTAAACGAATTAGGAAATGTTAATAAGACAATAGGCAGTCTCTTTATATTGTCAGTCGCAAAGAATATACAATTATGTTTATACCAAGGAACCGGAAAGAATAAAATTTGCCTACTAGGGCATGCTCTAGTTACAAGTATTTTTTTAATCCCTTAGGCTCAAACTGACATGTTCAGGCATGTCTATTATATAGTGTAAATATACATTTCCACCTACTAGAATTAGAAATATTTTTACTTTTTATAAAAAAGTCAAAAGTATCAAACACAATTCGCACTCGATTTTAAGTAATAGTTGCATGTTTGCTTGTTTCAGAGATTTATAAACGATCTTTTAGAAAAAGCAAAGACGTTGTAAATATCGAGAAACCCAGTAATGCCAGGCGATCCTCAGCTGTATACGGCCAACAACTTGGATAGCAAAGGAGCTATCTGTAAGGTTTTATAGTTGGACTGATTCATCATTACTTTGAATTCTCATGAATTGTACTAGCGTTTTATATCTATGCGTGATGGTGTATTTCAATATACATATATAATGTTAAATCAGACTTGCATTAAAGCCTTGAGGTTGCACATACTACCTCGGGCGACGGGTCGCTGTAATTATAAGTAAGCTCAATATATTCCATGTCACGTGTCGTGCAGTGCTTCCAGGCTCAGTCATTTTAAAAATATTTTAACAGTCCTATAATACAAAACCAAAACAAATTGAGTTTATTTAAAAGATTACTTAAAAATCTACTAAATTGTATTCTTGTATATTTTCAATCTAGCAGCAGCATTTGTTGTTCTGGAAGTACTGTGTGGGAGCATACCTAGTGCCTTTATGGCGCGGTAGTGTGAGAAAACGAAATTACTGCTCACACGGGTGCATTACTCGATTCTTAGCTAAATTTAGTTGTACTCATTAGAATTAAATATTGAGGATGTTATATTAAAACAGTTCCGACTCCCGTTACGTTTTGATATAATTTGCACCCTTCTAAACAAATATACAATGAAAACATATCAGCAAAATTAAAGAGTCAAAGGTACGCTATAGAAGATATTGGACATGTTTTAATCACTTTGAATTTTATTAAAGTTATTATTTAATATTTAAATAATATTTTATGGATGGTACTAGACGTGATAGCAATAGCTATAATAAAAACTGTCAACTTACTGATTTTAATTCTCAGTCGGTAAAATTTTTTTTCGTTCTAACCCCATTAGAATGTTTTAAATACTTAATTTAATAACGTTTGTCTATATTCAGCATATATGTTTGCTCATAAAGTTACAGACGGATTATATAAGACATTTGACATCTACCTTATATCATTGTAAACATACATTTTATAAGCTTATTTTATTAATTATCAATATAACATAAATTATATAGTAGACAAGTAGTTCTACATAGGCCTGCTGGTACTTATTTTGGACATCACGTTCCTAAGATTATGTATGAATTGCATGCCTCTAGATGGCGCTTGAGTAACTAACATTGTACCCACCACACGTCCAATGATTGTCCTTGAAGTTAAATTCTGCGTTTTAAGCCATAACTTAACAGGGCTCAATCCAGTGTTTTTCGTGACTTGCTTGTTCGCATTTTGTATAACCTAATTTATTTTGCAAGCGCTGAGCGCAATAAGTACGTAATTTATTGCTTTAATAATCAAGTATATTGAGTTGGTTATTGCAAAAATGACAACAAATTAATGTGCTTAGTTTGTATTGGTGGACTTTAGATTTACTTAAACTAATTATTGTGGCCACAGTTCAAGTGTAGCGTAGTATGGTGGTAAAGTAGGTAAGAGCTCAAGCAGATGGACTGCAGTAAAAAAACTGTATGAAGTGGTAACAGCCTCGCTTATAACCGTCAGTACAAATACAGTAACTATTTCGAAAACAATTAAAAAGTTGGTGAACCAAATCGGCAGTCGAATAAGTTTTTTCAAGCAGTCCGTGTGGTGAGAGCGCTTAGGTAGTAGGTATATGATTAATTTTAGGTAGTAATAAGTGTCAAGTGATGATACATTTTGTAATAAATCAGTTGATACAAAATATCTCTTATTTCTATTCTTTTTATATTTGTTTGCTATATTCCAGTCTTCTCTAGATATTGAGAAATTTCTAATGTACTTTGTCATTTATCAACAATCAACTGGAAAAATATACGTAAGTAAAGTAAAATATTTATTTCTTCATGTCTTATCCGCTTTTTTTACTGTTTAACAATAAAATTCAAACCACCCAAAACTGCTGACATTTTATTTTACATCATATTAATTACAAAACGTTTAGAAAAATAATTTTACATAAAAAATACATGCATATTTACTATCTGCTACAGTTTTTCACTAAAATCTCACACAAATAAGTAGATATAAAGAATATTACTTGGTCCACGTAATGTTATTAGAAATGTTCCAAAGATCAATTTTCATACAAGGGTAAAATTCTTACAAAGGTATCTATCATTATATACTGTTACAACAGAAATATCAAAAATAAAGCCATTTCATCACATTTGCATCACATATAAGGCAGTAATGGCGTTATATGTGAAATATTACAATACTTATATTACATGACATTGTTGATATTTGCACCATGATTTAACGGAACATTGTATGTGTACAACGACGTCACCTTCTTAAAAACACTCAATTCAAATAAGGTAGTTTAGCTTTTATTAACAAATCAACAAATAGCACTATAACAGATAAAACTTCACATGCGCATCTTAGTTATTATACGCGTTCTTAGGCGGTGTCCATGCGGCATGTTTCTGTAGTAACTGGGGTAAGTGGTGCTAGTAAGTCGCGTTGCGGCGGCGCAGGCGCAGCTAGCGGACGTAGTAGCTCACTCAGCTCGCGAAACCTGCGCTTGAAGGCAAGACCACACCCACGGGCACGCCGAAACTCAATCATAACGCAGCCACCGGCGGCAGGTGTTTCCCGCACGCGTACGGCCCATGCTCGCATGCGTACTTCACCGCATTCAACGGCCATGACACGCGGATGTAAATAGCGGTACGTGTGACCGCGGGTGGTCAGCTGTTCAGCCAGCGCAGGTAGAGCGTCACGTTCGGCGCAGCGCAGGAATAAGCGTGTGAGACGTGGCGCCAGGCGCTGTAGCGGAGCACCTGCCTCAGCTAGCAAATCGTCGCTATGTGCCGGTTGCGAGTGGCAAAGAAGCTCGTCCATGTCCCGCGCGCTTAGCTCAGATTCGTTGCCGCCCGCCACACCACACGGCTGCGAACTCCAGGGACGACCGCCAGCTAAGCCCGCGTCCACCTCGTCTGTTCAGTGAGAGATAATAAATCTAACCATCATCAAATTAAATCAAAATTAAAAATACTTACTTCCAAAACAAATGATACACAATGGCAATATACATTGAGATATCATAAATGAAACTACTAATAAATAATATTTTCTAGATTAAAATGTATGCAATGCTAACATTTATTAAAAGATGTGGATGAAGTTAACAAGAATCAAATAATTTAATAATTGGCCAACTAAAGTGGATCTAGCGAGCATTGAACAAAACTTTTAACATAATCAATTATCATCCAGAATTTTACATATGTGTGTCGATTATAGATTAAATTATATTTGAAAAAAAAAAAGGTTTATTCACAAAACTCAATATATACTTAACACAGCTGTTACATATATATTATAAAAATAATATAGTTTCAAGATTTCGTATTGTTACCGCATATGATGGTAACATCCTAGAAAATTACATGTTTCGCTCAGTTGGCAATTTTTCCTTCAAGTGGCATCGAGACGTAAGTGCTGGCGCGGTGCTTTGGTAATCTAGCTTTATGAGCACTGCACGTCATGAGCTAAATAACCAAAGCGCCGAACCGAGCTGGTGGCTTTCGGCAGGTCACTTGTCGCTTGCTGTAGTTCTGGTGATGGCAATCAGCACCTGGCTGAGGCACGAGGCATCTCTGAGGTCGGATTCACTCAGAGTCACCTAGTACCTGACCGGGCGTAGCGCGGCTAGACGCTTAGTGCGGAAAGAGAACCAGCGTGGCAGTTACGCGAAATAATATAACCCTTTAAAAATATTATACATTTCCTTTTTTCCTCATTAGATAATGATCGTTCTAATAATTAAATAATGACGTCACAGTTTTGTCAAGATAAAATAAGGTAATATAGCACTGCAGTGATCTAAAATACCACAATGGCTTTCTTTCTGCACTATACTGTAAGCTCTGGTATGACTTGGGACGCTTTAATATTCTAGATTTTTTATATAATTGGTAAGTAGTTAAACAATTGTATATGTGTAATGTGTTGAATAAATTGTGACTGTCTAGTTTAGAACATTATATGTTTATAGTTTTTTCTTCTTCATTTCATGGTTAGTTTTATTAATAGGTTCTATAATTGATTGTAAAAATAAATATCAGCTGTACTTGTACAATGACCCAAAAAGAAGGTGTATTAATTGTTAAAGCTCACCAGAATCTCGAAGCCATCGGTGCGCAGATAGCGCGTCTAGAGATGGTCGACGAGTAGAATCGGGTCGCAGTGCGCGACGGAGTAAGTCCAATGCAGGCAGTGAAACCTTGCTCCAGGGACCGCTAGGTGCAATGCCGCCAGCTGACCATGCAGACCATGCTGCATACCGAGCGTCCGACTCGTCAGCCCGCTCCCAAGCTAATTCTGTAATATATAATGCAGTATGTAGCATTTAACATTAAGCAACAATAAATTTAAAAAAAATTGTTACCCTATCAGCAGATTTTATTTTTGATCAGAAAAATTATATAAATCAATTTTCTTTTTAAAAATTAGCCATTAATAATAGTCTTGTCCTATAAATTAGATCAGATAATAAGATAGCTCAAAGAATTCTTCTTGACTATAAAAGCATAGTATAGGACGCGTTATTAATGCTACATGAAACTAACTAATACAATACTCTGCATATAGTATAAACATTTTATCGTAGTTCATCGAAATATCCAAATTATTTTGATTATTAATTCATAGTCCATGCATGTACATCAGTGGTTCTATTACAATAAAATTATGATTGCTGTATTAACACGAGAGATATTAAGAAAAACTACATCCATGTTAGGTTTTTTCATAGACTTGGTGAATATAAAACGACTTCATCCTTGTGAATAAGACATCCTCTGACAACACGTCGAGTGACAGCGACTCGTAACTTCGGTACCGTAACTTTAGGGAATAAAAACGCCTACAGCTAGGATACCAAAGAAACGAGAGGCGGCGGGTGACGCCTAGAATACAGGAAGGAATGGAAAAGCATAGGGCGACACTTACCTCCGGCTAGCATGGCTAACAGCACTAGTGCAGCAGCCCAGAGATCAGCAGGCGGCGCCCGATAAGGCCGCGTCGGTGCTGTCAAGACTTCAGGCGCAGCGTACGGCGGCGTACCACACACACGCGACAGAAGGCGCTCACGGCCGCCCTGCCGAAACAACGTGGCCATTCCAAAATCAGATATCTTCAGAGTGTCGTGGTTGTCGAGCAATAAGTTCTCGGGTTTAATGTCACGATGAGCCACGCCGCGTGAGTGCAAGTAGCGCAGACCGTCCAGCAACTGCCGCCAGTAACGACGCGCTGCCGCTTCACCAGTGCCAGCGTCGGGTTCTATACGATCGAAGAGCTCGCCGCCCTGCGCATACTCCAGGAAGAGATAGTGGACGTCACCGTGCTGGCGCGCTCCCAGACAGCGTAACACGTGTGGATGTCGTAAGGCGCGATGTAGACCGGCTTCACGAGCTCCAGCTCCTTGTTCTGCGCCACCGCGGACCGCCTTCAAAGCCACGCTCGCGTTCGTACGCGCGTGAACCAAGAGGCGTACCCTACAAGCAATACAGTTACAATCCATCCCAGTCTTCAATTAAAATAAGATCTCATAGCCCATTTTTATTATTCAACTGTTAGTACAGATATTCTTTATTATACTTAAACATACCAAATAGTCTTGTTTACTTACTAACATTCAGTAGTTGAAGTTGTAGTCAGTTTAAATCAAGTTTTAGGCAAGTGTAAACCTTCAAATTATCGAAAAATTATTAAAGTTCAGTCTTCACAGGTGCAGCAATTTATTGCACTGAAGATTGTACTTCATCACTATGTATTTTATATGCTTTTATAACATAAGTTAATAGTCTCTTGTTACATTATTACTCTTTTGAATAAAAAGAGTAATAATGTAACAAAATTCATTTTCATAGGTAGTATTCTATTTAGATATCTAAAATTTTGTGTTGTAAGACTGACCTAATACTGATTTGGTAACAGTACGCTGTTAAGATTATCAATAATATTTATTCCATAATAAACATTGTGTTCTGTATAACATGTATAATAATTATACTAAACTGTTATCACAAAATATTGATAAAAACAACACAATCTGTATGATATAATACTAAAAACAAAATATGTCAGTCATTTCATCCTCTTAAAATTGTGTTGCTATGAAGTTATAAGTAAAACCACACAAATCCTTTAAAAAATGAATCCACTAAACACTATTATTACCTTTCTGGGGTAATCTATAAAGACAAAACTAAGGTAATTGAACTGAACAAATTATGCATACTCGCCATAGGCGCCCTCGCCCAGCACCTGTGCCACAAGCCAACCTTCCACAAACTCTCCGCCGGAGCTCATGACACCTCGCTCAGCTGAGCGGCCGCCGCCACACGGCTGCAGTATTGGGCCCCGGCGGATTATATCGTCGACCACGCCGACGACTTTCTCTATAAGAGTACCTATTACATTAAATAACTTGTTAAAATAGGAAACATTTTGAATAAATAGTAATACTTTAGAGGCTTTCAAGGTACCTCAAGTAAAGCAAGCAAATGTTTAAAACTAAATGGCGGAAGGCACGTGGAGTTTAGCGAACAAAGCCTTTGACGAACATCGACATCGCCCTCGTCCTGTCGGCTATCTTGCTAGATATCGTTAACTACGAATTATTACACAATATACAACAATAAACCGCTCAAAATTCGTATACAAGAGGGACCATCAACAATATTGTACAACTTTTATTTAAATACTAACCTTTTGAAGTATCTACACCATTTTGCCATTTTTCCTGCTTTCAAGTTTCAACAAATCAGCATTCAGGCGGTGAACTGCAAACAAGTGTGACCATCTGAACAATACAGAATCTGCCAAATTCTTTCCTATAGAGTGTTGATAAGCTCAAATACTAATAATTGCCTTTGCTGATCCATACAAAAATAGGTAGTTTAATAATTAACCATAATATTAATTATTTTATTTAATACTTGTATAGTAAGACTATCTAGTAAAAGAAGGTAGTAAAATAGTATTAAGAAAAAGTAAGACGAGAAATTTTAGAAACATCGGCCATTACTAAAACTTTTATAGATGGACTCCTGGGGGGCCGAAAACCATGCCCTTATATTATAACCTAATCGAATGTGACTGGCCCCTTCCTGAATGAATGATTTAGTTATTTAGTAGCCGTATACGAGATGACGCTTATAGACGCTTTTAGATAGCTAACCACTTGACCATATTAGGAATCTCATAGATCATATATTATCATGAATAACTAAAGAAAAGTATACTGAATTACTGATAAAATTTAGGAAGAAGGGTTGGCGAATATCTGTTGTTAATAGTAACTATAAAACAATTTCTTATTATTATTTATCCATCTGACATAGTAGCGGAATAGAATGACTTTTTCGTGGTAAGATAAGGTATGCCAAGTCCATTTTTGTTTTTTCTGTTGTCGCTGCTGGAAACAAATTACCAAAATAAAAGGATTCTACAAAAATGGTCACAATGTTACGAATCCGACGATCGTTGCCGAGGTCGACTTCGTTTAGGATCGGCTTTCATTCGGAATCTTGAGCAAATCACGGTTTGCTCAATCAACGGTACGATCAATGGCTGGAAGCGTTCGGAAACGATAAAATTTTGCAAACATAGGATTAATAATAAAATGATTCGCTAAAATAAAATCAATAGTATTCAGAGTGCAAAGGAACTGCAAATAAATGGATGGGAAGATTCATATTTTTTATTTTTTTAAATTTAAAAAATAAACATTGTTTTTTTTTTTATTGAATACGATGGTTTTATAGTCTATAGATAGATTAAATACAGGTTAGGTATTTTGCCTTTTTGCAACAGATTGCGTTCTAAATGTCTCTCATCTATATTAAACATAATAACGTACACAGAACATCACAAAAATTTCATAAGTACTGATTTTCATCAAAAATCTTCTCTGCTTTCAAATTATTCAATTAAACGACGTAGAGACTGATGACATGAGATTTTTAGTATCATTTTTATTCTTGCCGTCTAAAAGCTATGGACTTCCATAATCCATGGGTGATTTTAGAATTTTGTATCTATATCTATGGTTACCTTTTGTAGAATTTGGTATAATAGACATTTCGTTAGGTGTTATCTTCGTAGCAGAAAAAAATATTCATATAATAAAAACCTTCAGTTAGGTTTGTTGTGAATATTCAAATTACAATCATAAATAGAGAATATTTGAACAGCAAATCATGGTAAGTATCTATTAAATATATTTTTATAGAATTTGTATAATGATAATTAAGCGTTTATTACATTTTAGGCTGGATATTCAGAAGATCAATTGGCAGGTGAGTGAGTCATCATAATATAGGAAAATTTCGATATTTAAATAATTATCGAAACCAAATTGGAACAAAATGACAACAATATAGGGTTACATACACGTTAATACCTTAACTGTTGGTTGCGAACCAGTAAATTGTTTATACGTACAATGTAAAAAAAAATGTTTATACGTATAAACTTAAGACTTGGGCGTAATGCGTGTCGCACTGTTGTGAGTTGGCCCATGACTCACGTCAATCAACAATCTCAACGAAAGCGTCACCTATTGCAAGCGCCCTACATTCCATATAAGGTTGGTATTATATACAATATGGACGTCGGAGGCCGACCGCCGTGTGGCGTGTGCAACAACTGCTCAGCCTGCAGCCACTCAGTGCGTTGGCGGCTTCTCTCAGTGCAACATGTTTATGTTCAATCCACCCACTAAGCTAAAACTTAACTCAGTTGAAGGTAAAGGGTAACTTTCTGGTCAGGAGGGGGATTTCACTGTAAAACATGAGTATTATCATGATGATCATATTGCAGAGTTCCAAGAAGCATTTCAGCTGTTTGACTCTCGCGGCGATGGCAAGATACATGTGGCACAAATTGGCGATGCTCTGAGGGCTCTTGGCCAAAACCCTACTGAATCCGATGTGAAAAAGTGCACATTACATTTGAAGCCAGATGAGAGGATATCTTTTGAAGTATTCTTACCAATATATCAGGTAAATGTTTCTTTCAACATAGTCAAATTGTTGTAGTTGTCGTCCTCACCTTGAAACACAGTGTTAACTGTTTTGAGCTAAGGTCACATTACCAATTTAATTATTTCATGTACTCAGTTATGAGTTCCACATAGCGAAGTAGTCTTCTTAAAATATTAAGCTTTGTACAGATCTGTATGCATTACATAGAGCACAATATATTTGTATTGTATTCAAAGTTTAATAAATTTAAATGTGAATTTATACATTATTTTCTGCTTTAAAATTTTGAATTTTAAAATATTCATATGTTAAACCCATTTTATTGAAGACAATATTAATTAATAATTACATTAATAAATTTGGAGTACTCATGAAGCCTAAGCATGATAAGTAATATTTTTTTAATACCATTTATGATGCTTTGCAGGCAATATCAAAAGCACGTAGTGGTGATACAGCGAATGATTTCATTGAGGGTCTCAGACACTTCGATAAGGATGGCAATGGATTCATATCATCCGCTGAGCTTCGCCACCTACTGTCAACATTGGGTGAAAAACTGAGTGATGATGAAGTGGAACAGTTGCTGCAAGGCCAGGAGGATTCACATGGCAACATCAACTATGAGAACTTTGTGCACCTTATCATGCAAGGCTGAGCTCTTATTTAACTAATTCTATTGTATTAAAATTGGAGTGACTAGTATTTTTAACTGGTTTCAACCTTACTCCTTACAAATATTTAATTTTATGGACCAAATTAGTTATAGTGTTTTTATTAAACTTTAAATAAACCATTTCCATTTATTATAATATTATGTTTGGCATTCTCTCTATCTAGCCTCATGTATGATCTAAAATTTATTATTTTCAGTAAAGCATATTCCAAAATGTACTGCTTTAATTCTAAGTGACATTTATTGTGTATTACAATTGTATGTAAAATGTTATAAACATAATATAATAAGTAATATTATTTATAATAAGTTTTATTTATCCATTTTACTCTTGTCTGTTATTATAGTGTTGCAACTAAAATTATATGGAGTGAAATTAAAGATAACTTGTATAAGCATAATATCAGAGAAGGGCCGTTGCAGTATTACGTTAGGACTATATGTGGTAGTCTTTGATTTTATTTTTTGGTGATTACGTTAACAGTAATCAAACAGGGGAATAAATTGCAGTAAATCTGCTTACATAATTCACTATGACTGCAGATTAAATGTAGTCCATGTCTTAACAAATATCGAATCTAGGCCTTTTTTAATTCCTTTAATATTGTATAGTTTGACGCGTGTGCTCCTAAAAAATAAATTTTCAAGTTTACCTGCAATTATGATAATCATTAGGTAGTAAGTAGGTGACTAGGCGCAAATAAGTTTCAGCACAGTTCCGTTATTTCGAAGTCTATATAATGAAGATACTGTGCATAAAAGTTTTTCTAAGGATTAGGTTTTTGTTGATAGAAAACCACTGCGTATGTTCAATAAACGCCTGCCACATTTTGCATTGCTATGTTGCCTAAAGATATTCTACTTTATGGAGTATTTTTAATTCAGGACTAGGAGTTATCTCTGTTCTTTTATGTATGAAAAATTTAAATTGGGTGTAAATTGTTGGTGACTAGCATCCAGTCATATAATTTTAGTTATAGTAGTACTAAGAAATTATAGTAAGCAGAAAGGAATTTCTGTGTCTACAAATTATGTACAAATTCCGTGGTATCAGCGCATCACCTGCTACTCATCAAGGCTGAATGACATGAGGGTCGAGGGCGAGGTGCAGTAATCGTTTGCACAGATCACCGGGAACAAGGAGCCTAAAGGAGAGATAAACGATGCAGCCATTAGTGCTGCTTCCTGCTCGTGCGCCGAGGAGTGGGGGTGAAGGGGGGGCAGGGTAGTCGTCACTTGTCAACGGTCAACGGGCGGTCAGCCCTGTCGTGGTCAGTCGGCGGTCAAACGGCGTGCGATGTGGCGTTTGTGGGCGCTATGTACAGCGTTTATGTGCGCGCGCAGCGCGCTGTTGCCTCTGGAGGCTGAGCGGCTGCGCGCCTCAGTCGGCGGGTACGCTGTTATGAACTGCCACCTTGACTTCCCCTTTGGCAACGAGATACCGTACCATTTGCAGTGGGATAAAGATGTAAGTCTATTCTTTAGATTTCTGTAATATTCTTCTAAATAATCGGAAAAATACTTTACGAGGAAGAGTGACGGAGAGAAAATCGTCTATCCTGACTATTAAAATTGATTTAACAATGACAAAGGAGTGGGAGTATATTAACATGTCCTCGTTTGTACTATTGCGTAGCACCTACATTCAAATTTGATCGATTATCCTTTATATGACAAATAATCTTAATTTTAAATTCAGGCTAAGATTATTAAAAGATAATTGTTTTGCATAGGTAACACCCTGCTCGTATTTTCTTTTGAACCCAAATGATTTGAGCAATGTAGAATTGTTAACAAATATATTTTATATGTCAAGAGTAATTTTTATTCTGTTTAATATATAAAATGTGTTTTATACGCATTGGTCGTTTGATTGTTTTATATTATTTACCGGGATGCCAAATTTCTGGATTAAAAGTCACTGAAAATTAGTATGAAAATACTTGCACGAGCGCGTTTTCTCTTCTGATTTATTGCAAGGTGGCTGTCGCTTGCGTGAGTTTGTTCTTAAGTTGAGAAATCATAAATAAATGTATTTTATTATCGGTTCAGAATCTCCATAGATTATTTCTCAAATAATATCATAAACTCTTCAATTTAAGTATACATTACACACATGAACATTGACATTTCCAGATAATTATCGGAAATGTTAGAAAGTGAAAGAAGTGTTGCTTTTTCATCAATTATTATGTAATTTTTAATTGAACAGATAAACATATATGTCTTCTACTGAACGAGTACCTGTCTAGTCGAAGGCGAAACGCGACCACAGCCACCACTGCGGCGTGCGGTCACTACAGCTCCCTAGTATGCAAATCTGATTAACTTTCAAACTAAAATATTAACGAAGTTTTTTTTAACCTTATCAATTGCTAACACAGTGCAATGACTCGAGGCCACGATTGACTTGAATCCTGTGCGTAATGCGGGTTGCTGTAATAAGTGCTTATTAATGAGCGCTACACCTGCTCGAGTTCCTATTTTTCAATGGGCTAGAGCATCCGCGAAGATGTAAATGCAGTGCCTCTGTGAGTCACGAATTATTAATTTATTTAATTGAAACTTGTCGTTAAAAATGTCTTGTCGTGTCACTATAATTAATGTTTCTAAAGTTAAAGTTTTTATCAAGGGATGGATATAAAATATTGCTTTACAACTAAACAAATTCAAACGGCTAATCGGTTCTCAACTAATACGTAATTTTTTTATTGATACGATTTTATTACAACGTATGGTAACAGTATAAGAGTCTTTGAGTTAAGTAATAATCTAGACTGAAGATTTAAACGTGAAATAACATTAAGGGTAAGCGTATCTAATGATATTTAAAAAGGTTTCGCCCGCCCTGTGCAACGTACGTATCGTGGCATCTAAACAACAGCGTGAAGAACATAATTGAATAAAAAATTGGAACGTTTCATCGGAATTATTTTTCTAAGAAAAGGAAGGCGAGGAATTTAATGAACAATCAAGAACAGCTATATGTAAAATGTATATACCAGAACCTTAGATTTCTCGAGGTGCCTTGTGATCTCCCCAATAGCTTAATGTAAATGTTATTGTAGGTTTGTAGTTACCAAGGTATACCATGGCATTCATACCTATATGGCAGACGGCCCCCCGGCGGCTAGGGCCTCAGGGAGTGCCGTTGAACCGTTAACACCCACAATGAGGACGCAGCCATACATTTTACCGTGACCGCTTTCGGGACAAAACGAATTCTGTACACAAAGCCCTATTGTAATGCGATCTTTAATCTGGTTAAACTAAATTCTATTTAAGTATGACTTAATATAATTTCTTATATAAAATTTAGTTAATTGAGATTCAAATATGTCCTGGATACTGATGATACATACCTAATGATATTTCGGCTCTTTCGTAGAATAATGAATAAAACCGAATCTTTTGTTGCCGTGACTGTTGAACAGTTACAAAAGGGGCCGTTATCTGCGGGCTGTAGATCCGAGTCTATTTACGAGCTCCCTAGCTTGTCTAGTTGCCGTAGTGTATGATGATGCAAGAAAGGTAAGGCGCGTGGGAGACGCCGCGGCCGTGATAATTGTGCAGTTAGCAGATAGCGGGCAGCGCGCCGTGATGTCACAAACAATTATCCTGTTGGCAGTACCCATGCCCTCGCTGCCGCCACGCGCCGCTCCCTGCGTACTTCCACATTTATTACCGGTGCCGAGATGCAATTTATAAAATCAAAACACACAACTAATAGGCATCCTTGAAATACTTCTTAAATTTACAAATCTAAGGTAGGCAACCTCACGTCAAACTATCAAGCCTCTGGGCAAAAAAATTCTGATTTCATCTTGAACAACGTACCTACTTAAAATTTAATATTTATTTCAACAATTAAAAAGTTTGAATCAAAGATTCCCTTACAAATCGGATTATCTATAAACCATTGCAAATAATTTGCAAAAGTAAAGATGACAAACTTTATTATAATCGTAAATGTAATGGCCTTTAAGGGCTAATGAAAGGGAATTCTCACTCTGCTGGTATTTATTGGCTTTATGAAACCATGAAGCAACAGGAAGTGACCTACTCCGCAGTGGGTACGGACACGTATGTTTGAGCTAATCATATCTTGCTTTAAGACATCTCTAAGTAGTATTCGTCACCGCTATTATACTCTAGTGGCGACATCCTGCTGCATATTATTTAGACATTAATATATAGTTAGTACTTCTGTCACTGTCGAGCAAGGAAAAAATATGGTATTTCTGTTTTCAGGGCGAAACCATATTCTCGTGGTACAGTGGTGACGCGTCGCCGCGTGTGGCGGATCGCTGGGGCGGGCGGGTGCGTCGTGTGGGACCCGGCGCGCCCACAGAAGACGGTGAAGCGGCCCCCAGCGCTTTAGGCGGAGGTTCGGTTAACGTGAGCTCCGTGCGCGAGACCGACGCCGGTCTCTATCGTTGCCTGGTCACCTTCCCTAACCGCACACCACCCTCGCGCAACAATGGCACCTATTATTATTTAGATGTTGAAGGTAAACTTTACTTTATACCAGCTGTTGCGTCTTATATTAATAATAAAATACGACATAAGGTTGCTTTGAAGGAATTGTTACGATGATTTCGTTTCGCTACTTAGTTTTTAGCTAGGATATATTTATCTGAGAAAACTGTGTGAACATAGGTTCAGCAGTTTGTTAGTAGTTAATTACTCTTCTTGTAATAAACAGTATTTTATAGTTTTTTCAATTTTCATAAGATTGATTTGTTACCTTATGTGGTTCCAGGTGGTAACTTAATAGTGACGCCACCTGTCAACGTGACCGTGATAGAAGGTGACAGCGCTGAACTCGAGTGCTTAGTGAAAAGTCCAGAATGGAGTGTTCAGTGGTACCGCGAGGACGTTAGCGTGAGCGCGCTGCCCGAGTTAGCAGCGCGAACGTCGCTGGCGCCTAATGGTTCGCTGCTGCTGCGACGCGCTATCAGCTCAGACCTGGGCCGCTATGAATGTCGCGTCAGTGCACCTGACGGACGCCGCCAAGCCGCCGCGGCTCACCTTGACGTGCATTGTTCGTAAATCACCTATCTGCTCACCTTACATACACTGATTAATAATTATTCTATGTAGGTACTGTTCTACAATTCGTAATATTACAATATTACTAAGTAGACTACAACACTAACAGATATAATTAAATATTACTGCTAGTAACTCGGTACCTACCCTATATAATATTGAAAATACTACAAACGAAAATTCAGAAATATTTATAACTCAAGTTATAAGTTTAGATAGAACATCTCTATATATATAAAATTCTCGTGTCACAATGTTTGTTCCCATACTCCTCCGAAACGGCTCGACCGATGCTTATGATTTTTTATGCATATTCAGTAAGTCTGAGAATCGGCTACTATCTCTCTTTCAAACTCCTAAGTGATAAGGGGAGTCCACCCCAAAATTGTTTTTTTAGTTTTTTTTTGTTTTTATTGTTTTATAATACAACATACATACAACCCTTAATTGTCACCCCTCTACGATCAACCCCTATTTTATTACAGAAGATAGGTAATTTATAATATAATTTACAATAATGTATAAATGGGAAAACGACGTTTGCCGGCTCAGCTAGTATAAATATAAATGTATGTAGTCGTGCAGACCAGAGATATTGCAATACCAAAATAAATTCGGATTAAATTCACCACCTACAATTTGCGGTTTCCAATATATCCCTCTAGAAGAGCATCTTTTCAGCGATGCAATGATCGGATATTACTAGAGCTACATTCTTGAATACTTTACGTTGTATTTTTTATTAACGTTCACATGTGGACGTGTTACCCCAACAAACTTCATTTTTTTTTCATATGGTAGATAATTCTTTATGAAACAAGAAATTATAATAATACCTAATTAAGATAACATTAGTCGAAATGAGACAAATAAAAGTGTTACGAATAATTAGAATTTTTGTAAAAATTTTGTTAGCGTCTTTAACACAAAAAAAATATAATAGTTACATTGCGATTTTCAGATAAAGCTAAAGTAGTGTACTCGCCCGCCGAGCGTCATCTCGGCTATGGTAAGCCGGCGAGTCTCGACTGTCACTTTAGTGCTAATCCACCGCTCACCAACCTGCGCTGGGAAAAAGATGGCTTCCTCTTCGACCCTTACAACGTTCCTGGTGTATTCTACAGTAGGAATGGGAGTCTACTCTTCAATAAGGTAAAGGAAGGATTAGAAAACGGAGTTTGTATTTCTTTTGCGAGGTTTGGAATACTGAACGCACGAGGTAAATTCTGTGTATATAGTTTTTTGATAACAGTCTGCTTTCTGTTACAGGTGGACGAGTCTCACGAGGGCGTGTACTCTTGTACGCCGTACAATACCTTAGGGTCCGCTGGCCCAAGTGCGGGAGTGCGCGTTCGTGTTCAGCGTCCGCCCGCCTTAGCAATACGTCCGCGCCCGCTTTATCTGGCGCGCCTCGCTGGTCATATCACGTTGCCCTGCGTTTCTGAGCCACAGCTGGCTGCCGTTCCGCCTTCTCTTTCTTGGGCACGAAAAGACGGCCACCCTCTACCAGCAGGCCGCCACACGCTCGACGGTGGCAATCTTACCATCACCGGCGTTCGTGAGGAGGATCGCGGCTCATACGTGTGCACGCTAACAAACGAAGCGGCCGCTGTCAGTGCTGAGACGGAACTCGTCGTTGAAAATGTGGCTCCACGTGCGCCTCACGACCTGCGGGCGCGCGCCGAATCGAGCGCCGTTCACGTCCAATGGGCGGCAGATCGTGCTGATCTGGAATACCAGGTGTGGTGGCGTGAACGTTCGCGTGGCGAATGGCGCACCATGAAACTACTGACACGTGGCGATACGCACGCAACGGTACGTGGGTTACGTCCGGCCACACCCTACGAGCTGCGTGTCCTCGCTCAGGATCAGCTCGGTGATGGCCTATTCAGCCAGCCACTTTTCGTCACCACTCCGGGTATGTGTAATAATAAATTGATTTTACAATTTGTATCGGACAGAAATCATAGTATTGGAGACAACTCTTTTTCCCTTTTGGATAAGTGCATAATATGTATGGCTGTCAATAATTTTATAGCAAACTATAAATAACGGATGCCGTTATTAACAACATAAACTTATTTTGGACGTTTTAACAAAATATTATTATAATTAAAGTAGCTGACACGGCAAACGTTGTTTTGCCATGTAAATAATTAAATTAAAAAAAAGTGGTTATAGAAGAGTGAACATTTAGTTTTGTATGTATTTTTTAATGCCAGATAATAATAAAAAAATATCCAAAAAAATTTTTTGGGCCAGGCGGTACCCTTTATCACTTAGGGGTTAGAAAGATAGATAGTAGCTGATTCTTAGACTTACTACATATGCAAAAAAAAATCATAAAAATCGGTCGAGCTGTTTTGGAGGATTATGGGAACGTACATATGACACGAGGATTTTATATATTAGATGAAATCTTTCGTTTGCTATTTTTTCTTCTAATTTAATATGGGACAGATTTCGAAGCGAGTGGAATGTTGGAGGCGAGTGAGGAAGTGGCAACGGCGCTCCCAGTCAGCGAAGTGACTGAAGAGATGGAAGAGGCTTTGGAGGTGGAAGGTGTGGCAGAGTTAGAAGTTCGCGTGTCGATCGTAGAAGAGGGCGCTTTAGTGCGTTGGGAGCCACACATCACCGCCGAACGCTGTACCGTGCGCTGGTTCCGCGACGAACATCCGCGCCGCCTACTTGCGCTTGCGCACACCACGCACGATCATCTGCTCGGTGAGTTTTATAACTTTTTTTATATATCTTGTCAGTTATTTATATATATGTCTTTTTTATATGTAATGTTTAATGAACTTTATTTTCTCATTACAAAATTGTATTTTCTTTACATGAGAAACATTATGTATATACGAGCGAGATACACGTCCCAATTTCATTTCAAACATGTATTTTTAAATTATATATTCTCGAACGGAGCCACATCCTGAATTCGATTCACAAAAAAACAAATGGCAACTTTCAGTACAAATTATTTTACAAAATACTTTATCATATTAACTCTAAAGTTCAAATTGCAAATATAATGCCCTCATTTAAAAACTATAATGGAGAAATCTTTATTTTTTAAAATATTGTTAAAATACTGGGAAGCGATCGTGACATCGTATTTCATAAACTTAACATATTTAGAATAAGGAGGTCTGGTCTCCCTTCATTCTATTCGGCATATACCATGCCATAAAGTTGTTTGTGACGAGCTTAAATCAACAGTTAACGTTTTGGTCTTAACATAGACAAAAGAAATGAAATCCAAATTATGGAGGCCACAAAATTTGCAACACAACATATGGCGATAAATATAGCAATGTGTATTACAGTGGGCGCTGTAGAGGAGGGCGGCGCATACTGGGCCCAAGTACATTGCGGTGCGGCATGGGGTGGTGCGTCTGCGCATGTCCCGCACTATGGCCGACTGCGCGCCGCTGCTCTTGGGGTCGGCGTGGCAGCTTTGCTGCTCGGCGCAGCCGCTGCAACCGCCTGGCTACTACGACGACGCTTCATACGCCGCCCAGTTCGCGATAAGCGCTCGCGTTGAACTTATACACCTTGTGGACAGACTTGTGAAGTGATTGTGCATTTTTAATCAGTTTCAGATTCGTCGGAGCTGGAAAACAATTATACTTTTCTCAATTAAAAAATAAAAAATATCCCTGGAGCACAATTTTTATCATAAAGAATTGGACATCTAAATCAAAAGTGATTATATCACAAAACTTTGGTCACTAAACCCCTTTGGTAGCGCATGCTTCTTCAATTGTCTTCTTGATACGAAAATATTTGAGTGATAAGTAATAATGATCATTACATTAGTTTAGTGTTTTGAAAGCAAGTTACTTTCGTGTTACAACTCAATTAATTTATTATGAAAATGTAAATAAAAATATAAAGAAAAAGATATGTTTTTTTTATTTAACCTAACCTAGAAACAACCAATCTTAATTTCAGAATCACGGATGAATCGAAAAGTATTGGTTCTGCTGGGGCTTCGAATACGCTTTTGTAATATAAAACGCGTCGCTTGATTGTGAAGGTAGGTAGAATATTTAATCTATTAGTTTTGAGATGGACAAAAGCGGTGACCACATGGGCGGGTCCACAGGGAAAAAGAAAGAGGAGTAATCCTGTGGCTAGCTGGGAAGACGACATCAAAAAACAGCTGGTTTCAAGTAGCCCAATCTAGAGAGGACTGGCTATCTTTGGAGGAGGCCTTCACCTACAGAGGAGTTCTTACAGAATGAAGGTTAAGGAAAAACTAACACAAGTAAATTTAGGATACAAACTTAATTACTAACAAAACTATATAAGTAAACTAACTTCTTGTTTTATAAGCTGCAAGAATTATAAGAACTAAATCTTTTTATTTATTAAGTTTTGACAACGATTATAAAAATCTTCACACACCTTATTATAACATTATAATAATTGATATGAGATTTGCATGCATATTTTTTATGGTTTTCTTTTATAAATTATCATTACATTCAGTATCACTTTCTTTGCGATGTCTTTTTTAAAAGCTCGTTGCAACCCCATAGACACGTTGCAGACGACACATTAAACCTATTACCGGAAAAAAGGTGACTACTTATAAGTTCAAGTATTACGTCATGTAATTTTTGGAGATTCTTGACGATCTCCCCATGAAACGTAACATTTTCTTTACACATTAGTAAAACGTTTCGTGATGACACAGTGACTATTTATACCTAAAAGTTTACTATTATGTGGTGTAAAGTATTGGAAAGAAAAAATTATCGAAAATTATTAACATTCATTGAAACCCCGACCGCTTCGTAACGTTCTACAAGAGGAAACACCCCCCCCCCAAATTCGTTTCGTAATACTTAAACGCTCCCTTATTATGTAAAATGCATAAAATATGTAAAAACAGCACTATCTGCGGAGAGACGAAGGAACACATACAGATACATATCTTTATGGAAGTTAATAAAACTAATACAGTAATTGGCACTTTTATTACACAAAATTCATAGTATATTATAATTTATTGCACAAGTAATTTCATCACATACAAATATTGCACACACCCAATAATTTAAGTGCTCATAACTTTTTATTATTAAGTTAAATCTTAATCTAGAACTTATTATCATTGTATTATTAAATAACTTACATTAAAACTAATAGTTTACTCATATTAAAATTTTATGGGTCAATCAATGACATCTATTTATCATTGCGTCCTTTTACGGCTGTTGTAGCCAAAAACGTGTTAACCCCTTTTTCCAAGATGGCGGCCGGGGGACAATGTCGCCAACCCCACAAACTTGAGTTTAAGCTTGTATTGATACTCCTACATGTCCCATAAATAAAATTGCTTCCTCTAAAATATGTTCAGCCCATGTAACATTTCAATGGACTATATGATAAACAATACAAACCAATAATTGGTTGGCAATTATTGGTTTGTATGCCGTGACAGGGAAGAAAAATTTATATTAGTCCATGTATATACTTTAAAATGTGCAGGTACACAAGAACGTTATGTCTAAGTTTAAGTCTTGTATAACGTGTCATATATTATAATATATGTTCTAAGCTATCAATACATAATATTTATACAATATGTTGTTTATATCTAAGACAATTGTGAAATATTTCAAATATCAATTTGACGTGACTTCCAGAAAATGAGTGTGTAAAATTAACATAGACAAATAACCGCTACACTCAACGCTCAATTTTCTCAATATTTCATTAACTTAAATCGGTATATACCTAATCTAAAAACTAAACACGACAAATGGTTAATGTAATGGTAATTCTATAATAATCTTTTCACTATTGCATCATAATGACAGCCAAAAACTTTCGCTTTTGACAAGTAACTTTTAAACAGAGTATAATTATTAGTAGCTACTTTGTGTTTATGTAATACAGGAAGCAACATAATGTCAGTCTTCGAAAATTAGATTTTATAAGGCTCTTATCACATAGACTTAACAGTTTTACTGTTATCATAATCCACGCTAAGATATTTTGTAGTTTGCAATAAGGAATACCAGTATATTAAAGAATTTATTATTATTATTAATTCATAGATATTGATTTTTCAACGATTTCCCCAAAAGCCTTCTAAAAGGGTCAAAATCATGCAGATATTTTAGAATTCATATGAATTTGAGACGGATGATACACGACAAAAATATATAAATACAATATAAAATTCCCTCTGAAGAAACTTACTAAAATTGGCAATACTGATATGTATGCATGAATTTGTCAGTATACATACAGCCTTAAAATGACAGCTTTCTAGAGTTTTCACATTTGGCGGGAAACTTTGGCACATAAATATTTTGGCATCTAAGTTCTGTTGCCATTTTCGTGGTGTAGTTCGTTAAGATTCAGTTTTTTTTATAATAACGTATTAACTGTGAAAAAAATACCTTAGCGTTAACTTAATTAACTTAGCGTCCTTATATAAATGTAATTTTATCATTGTTATTATACATATATAAATTGCATTTTATTTACGTTTAAAAATAAATATTGTTCTAGATTTAAGCCTAAATAAAAAAAATGTATTGCTTTTATTTTTTTTTCCAGTGTCAATGCCGTATTAGTGCATCTATGACGCAAAGAAATAACTTAATTGTTGAATATCCTATAATCAAAACAGTTTTACATTATGTATTGTTGGTTAGGTTAGTCGCTATCAATGTTTTGGCGTATCTTTACCTATACCATATTGAATTTCAAGTTATAGAAATATCTATGCGATTTCTAACGACTAGATTGAGATGTTGTTTGAACCGAATTAATATTAGAAAAAAATCCTGTGACTTAGCTTGCCAAGTGATCGTAACTTATGTCTGCGTGGTAACCGCTCGGTCCCGCGGAGTACTGCACCTTCTGCATTCTTCCATCGGGAAGCAATACATGATAATGTCCACTGGTTTTCTCGCCTGCCTTTGTTTCGTATTGGCCGAAGTAGTTACCACTGGCTGGGTCTCTTACCCTATAACCGAACTCGTAGTTCGCTGCGTAGTGCAACTGTAAAATTATTTAATCATAGGTAAATGTATAAAGCAAATTGATAATAGAAGAATAGGAGGAAGCTGCAATGATTACGATGTTCCGTTAATTTGCTAATTAAAAATTGCGGAATGTAAAATTATTGTAAACTTATATTTGAATTGGTGTTATTTTAACTGCAATAATTTACTTCGATTCAATATTAAGAAATATGTAATTGTGTATAAAAAAATCACGAATCCAAAGACAATTATTGAAAAAAACAAAGTACAATTATTCTTAATTGTCTTTGGTCTGTTGTTTTGATACAACTTTAAAGCGTAAATTATTTTTCCTAATGAAATTAAGCGCTATTTAATGAATGTAAAACATCCATAAATACAAAAATGTTATTGAATAATTACAATCAGCCTGACCTTGACATCTTAGATTGGCATCATGTCTTTGTTTATTTTTCGCAACTTAATCATATTTTTTCACACAGTTTATATTGTCTTTGTTTCTACTAGTATCATACATTAAAAGAAAATACAGTGTTAACGTTTTTAATTATCTTCATTCTACAAACATATAATAATTGTTAAACGTAATTAGTATATATATATAAACTGTCCCGACGTTTCTGATGTTTATAATATTTATAATACAGTGTCATGAAAAAAATTCTTAATAATAAATAAAGATACAATCAAAGGCAACTAGCAAAGATACTGTTTAGCAATCATAACATTATATTAGTGACTAGCAAAGTAGTACTGATATTGCTTGTACAAATTTTTAATTTGTCTAACTCGATATCTTGTGCTTATGACAAAACTTGTACGTAAAATTTGGTAATCATTTAAAAGCGTTTCAAGAAATACATTATATTTTTAGAAAAATATTATCTTTTTTAAAATAAATAGATTGCATACCAGTAATATTTGCATTTTAGTTCGTTACCTAACTATAAAAAAACCTACTTGCGTTAAAAGTTACTTTTATAAATACAATTATCGTACTTAATAATTATAATTATGAATAGCTAATTTAAGTGTCTTGCGTATCAATGTCCAATCTACTACAAATAAACCCTAATGGTCTTACTAGACCATTAAGGTTTATTTAGTTTTAATAAATATGTTTTTCTATATTTATTATTTTTTTATTGTTGTGCAAATAATAATTTAATATTAATACAAAATCTAATCGAAACGCTTCAACAATATTTTAAAATGGTCTTTATAAAATACTCGATGTTCAAGAATAACTATCACCATTTTTGTCTGTTGTAAGTAACATTTTTTAAAACAGGCTTTCAATTATTTAGTTTTTAATTCTTATACTAATTTCAACTTGTGTAGTTTGTGTAATTTATTTCTAACGTTTCTATGTTTGTACGGATACCGCTTCCTAAATTTCCGGGGGTAATGCACTTTCTTTTTATCTTTAGAAACTTGATATACATCTAAATGTTCAATATTAAGGTTTGGTTGGCCAATTAATTGTCTTAATTGTGACTGTGTCAACATGTAAACTGGCTCCAACACGTTTGGTACTAGCGAATTGACTGGTGATAGGTACGGAGAAGGATTGAATGTCTGTGGTTCATACAGAGAGGGGACACCGTAAGATGTAGTTGGAGGAGGGCCATACACAGGACCGGGGCTTGGGCGTCTAAATTCTCCATATCTATGCGAGAAGCTTCCCTTTATGTCACTTGGGTAAGAGACATGAGTATTTTGCAATGGCTGTTCTGCTAGGCTGATAGGCCTTGGTTCATCATACTCATTACCAAAATCATCATAATAATCATCATCATAGAAAGATTCATATTTTGGAGTAGGACGGCGTTTCGGAGTGTCGTCGTAATCGTAGTCGTCTGATGCTTCACCGATTTGAAAGTCAGGTGTTAAGAAAATATCAAAATCATTACGTTTTTTGTGAAATGGACGTCGCAAAGATTCAGCAACAGGGTTGTCAGTGGTATTTGAAAGGGTTTGTGTTACAGTTGTTGTTTCATTAGATACAGGTAGAAGGAAAGGTTCAGTGTCCAGTTCAGATCGTTTAAACCTTAATTTATTACTTACATTTTCATCACCATACGCTGATACACCAGTCCCATCTTCTGCTAAATGTTGAATACCGTCAGGGTAATTAATATAACTTTCACCAATATTGTCATGATTACTATCTTCATCTTGATTAAGAGTTAATTCTTCATTGAACTTGTTTGGGTTTAAAGTGCTACCAATAGTTTGACTAGCTACTTCAATTTTGTAATAACTCTTAGTGACCGTTGATTGAGGTGCTATAGTAGTTACTTGAGGTATTACAAAGGTGTTTTGGTATGGCGTAGGGTTTTCAATATCATCAATTTCTTCTGTAATAGGAGTGTGATCTCTTACATTAAAATCACTGGCATATGTGCTTGGAGTCTGCTCAACTGGAGCAGACTCCACAACTGCTGGATCATTGTAACTTCTTGGATCGTGGTACTCAGATGGATCTTTTAATGAATATTGAAAGTTATCTTGACTTTTGTCTCCATTAAGCAATGTTTGAAATTCAGTTAATTGATCTTTAGGTTCTTTTTTAAGTATCAATTCTAGTGCATTTATTCCTTTCACGGAATGATAGGCTTTTGGAAGATATTTACTTGAGCTCGTTGTAGGTAGGTTACTCGACTCTGTGTTTTGTTCTTTTGTTATTCCAGCATTCCCATTTGATGTTATTGTTACACTTTGATCCAGACCGGTTGCTGTCACATAAGCAAGTGGAAGTTTCGATTGTAAGTATTGTTCATATTCCATAGAGCTATACGATCTATGGTTTCTACTTCTTTCGTTTACACCTCTAGTTAGTTTTTCTGGCTCTACACTTATTGTCCTGCTTTTAAATTCTTGTCTCTGAATTCCACTTCTGTCAGGATTGCTCGTTCTTTGCCTATTTTGTGAAGGCCTACCTCTAATTCTATGGCTAGTTACTGGAGTTGTTGTTTCTACGTCTTGTACTGTAGCTTGCTGTTCTTCTAATGCTTGTTGATGACTTTCTTGTGATTCATGATAGGCTTTCATATAGCTATCTATTAGTGGTGGACCTTGTGTTAGTCTTTGAAGTTGTGCTTTATGTTGCCGTATTCTTTCTGCGTTGAACATGGCTTGCTGGTTGCTAGCATGTAGTCTTGCATTTTGCGCAGAATTACCAGCTAAAGGATTGCCATAAGGAAGAATAGCAGGGGCACTAGACAATCGTATGTCATCCATTCTAGCTTGTTCATTTATTACTTCGTAGACAGGTCTGGCATTATTTTTAGCCGGCGTGGCAATTTGTAATGTGAATAAAATCAAGGCTGAGGCCAAATTGCCTCGTGAATGCGCCATTGTATCTGTAAATAAAGAATAATTAAGTAAAGATTTCAAGTCAAAGTTTAAGTCAAAAATCTACACAATTAGAATCAAGATTACAAGATTTATTATGTAAATTAATTTTTAATGGACTTTACTATATAATGATATCGTGACCTCCAGTGGCAAATATATTGAGTTCTAAACAGGTATCGATAAAAATAGGAAGAAAATATTATTTCTGTAATGTTGAGAGTAAGTTGTAAATTCAAAAAAAGAAAAAAACTCTGATAGAAAACCTGGGTTCAGACAATTTTTCTATGATTACTAGTAGAATCAGAATTTAGGATAAAATAAAGGCTTTATAGCTTTATTACTTATTTACCATTAGGTATAATTGTGTAGATATTATGTATGTATTTCGTAATGCATTGCAAATAATAAATTGTTCAAACTTTCTCTATGCGTATGTTGTGGGTCAGGTTGAAGATCATTATGTAATGATTTTTTATTATCTTCCATCTCTGAATGAATTACTTTCTTAGAAACCGGTAGTTTCAATGTAGTTCGTAAAATTTTAATAAAAAATCCATGCTTTTACATAGGTACTTAGCTTAACGAACAAGCGAATCGGTGATTTTCACCTTATCCCGGAAAACGTCAGTAAAAACGTGGTAATTAATATTCAATTAAAATCAAGTTTAACATGAAACTAATAAGAAACTCATGGGTAGCTTTTTGCCATCCCAACACTCGGTACTTTCACTGTCCATATTAAACAAGTTTTAGGACCGTGATTTAGACATAAAGGATATCCTAGTTCGGTTTTATCAAAGATCCGCACCAAAGTAGATAAAAGACGGATGTTTGCTAATTCCGTAATATGTAGTGGGTTCTTTAATCACCATTCTGTATTTGTTTCGCTTTATTTTTTTAGTAGAAGCCTATAAAAAGACTATAAAATTTAAACCCGGGACTTGTAAGTAAGATTGAGGTTGTCGAAATTATCGTAGCATTACTATTATATTGTCATTAGTTATCAGAAGTCTGACTATTGTACTCTAAACTGTAAAAGTATTTCATGTAATGGTAACGAACCGCCATGAAACGTCCGTGATCTTGAGAAAATATACGAAATTGTCACAAGTCCAATCAATTATTGTTTTTTATTACGATACGTAAAACATATGTAGATCGACAACAGAACTCCAAGATGTCCTATTCTTGACCTAGGAGCGTAAATTATTTGGCAAATCAAACACTTTTTGTAGCGAAAAAAGCCATAAACGCGTGAGAATACACACAATGTTGTCGGTGATCAAAGGTTCTCACAAACTTTCTGTTCTAACCGATCACTGATAGTCCCTTATCGGATGAGAAATTTTTAACGAATTCAAAGTATTAACAAAACAAACAAAACGAATTCATATACTTGTATACCATATACAGTTTGTTTCATTTATAACATATACATAGACATATAAAATACTTCAAAATTAAAATATGAAAGAGAACATAACTTAAAGGTACTTATAGAGCGGTTACAGCTAGTGTAGTAATGCACAAAACCATTAATGGCAATGTCAGTACGAAAAAGATTTCACAATTTTACGTTGTATCATCGTACTTTTTGAGTATTTCCCGATAAAATTGCTGGTGGCGGCGAAGTTAGTGATGTTCTTATGTTTAATGGGATAAGGATTCGATAAAGACATTGAGGTAAGATAATTGATATTTTGACAGTTAAAATAGTGAAGTAAGTCAAAGAAGTATTTTTTCATTACCCTGTAAAGGTGAAAGTAATTTTAATTTTGGAAATCAAGTTGTTTTAAAATAACTTGGTAATTAAAGGCATTTATATTTAGACTGGCAATTCCGCTATCACTATTTCATAATTAGGAATTCTGTGAAATATCAAGTACCATATATCACGTGGATATTTAAAATGCTTTTAAAGTATGTTAATCTTTGCAATCGATTTCCTAACTAAATTGCGGGAAAGTAAATATTTTATATCAATATATAGATTAGTTAGCTAGAGCCGGATTTTAGGGAGAACAACCGGGGCTGCCGCCCTGGAACAGCCACAAAAGCGGGGCGCCCACAATAGACTTCGGCAAAAAAAATGTTTTAAATTCCGCTAGTAAACAAGTTGGTTTCACAATAAATTATTAATTAAAAAAGTCGACTAAAAATTTGTTCAATTTATTTGGAAAATAATTTGGGGCCAGGAGGCCTAAAGCTTGTGGAAAAGGTACCTTCGTGCAAAACTATTTATAAATATTTTGCTGTGTTTTACGCTTAGTAATTTCGTATAATAAACAAGACAAAAGTTTATTTAATTACTTAACTTGGACGTAGCTTGCAAGTTATAAATGGTAGACACTGTAGCTATTATTAGGATAAAATAATTTAGTGTTTACCAAAATTAGCAATAAAAACTTAGTTTTTGGTATATTAGACTACAGTTTTATTCATACCTACGCACTTTTACTAATCGTTAGTTCAATATTGAAATACATAATTCACGTCATGTCACGTACGAAATCTCGGCTACATGTATACTTCCTCGTAAGTTGGTTCCGATATTATGTAATGTATTAGGTAATTATGTATGGAGGCCAGAAGTTCGGTGATTTACCATTCTTATAAGTTCTACGTGTAGGTATTTAGCCTTAATTTAACTACAACTATTTGCAACTCGATTTACTAACTTTATTTAAATCGAAAAATTAGTATTATTATTATGTATCAAAAATACGTTGAATTGTAAATCTTCTCCATGGGCTGTTTCTTATTTGGTTTATTGTAGAGATTGACTGTGATTTGTTGTTTTATTTACATAAAATGTTGCATATTAATACATTAGGAACCAGGTCACGAATCGTAATTTCGTAAAATAACTAAAAACGCACATTACACAATTATTTATTTAAATTAATTTATTCTATAGAAAATTCATAGACAACTTTTTCCGTAATATATCTTTGTTGCGTTAGTTTAGTTTCGCAAAATTTATATCGGTATAATTATATGTACTTAGCATACTAAACTTACATGAACTACATCACGAGAGAAATTCCCATAACCCTCCAAGGCATCATCAGTCTTCTAACTGAGTCAAAATAACTATTGTTTCGCTGGGAATCGAAGCCAGGACCATGACATGTTATTAAACCACAGAGGAACAAAATTTCAATTATGGTTGTTAAGTATTAAGACTTAATAATCTTTATACATTTATTTAATATATTATTTAAATGACATGAAGCAACCATTGACCAGTAAAGTTCACCGGTTAAAGTTTACGAACGAAAGTTGAACTCCTTGAGAGCTTGTGACAAAGGAATGCATTATTATAAGTTAACCATACGATTTAAGTTTTGTATCGGTTATGGTTTTTCTATAATTTAAGAAAATATTTTTAATTACGTATTTAAATTTTTAAAAATATGTTTTTTTTTAAATATTTATTGTTATTGTTTCTATGATTCCCGTTGATATACTAGATACTGTAAACATGTCACATACTAATTTAGTTTTGTTTTATAAGCGCATAATAATAATCAATTAATTTTTAAGTTTAATTTCATTATTATCGTAACAGGTATATCAATATATTGTTTATGTAATTAATCGTATTTTCATTTTATATTTAAACAAATAATACCATAACTTACGTTTTTCTCAATCCAAATTCATGCAGAGATAGAATACAAACTTAATTAATTACTTCATTGACACACATTTCACAGATTACAAAATTATAATATTGGTCTGTGGATTAAAAACAATAATTCAAAATGGCGTCCGCGCGTCAAAACGGCTTCTTGTAACTGGTTGATTGGAGAATCTGAGTTACTTTAAATTCTGACTGCCACCTTAAGTGGGGGCGTTATACATAATTAGGGTATTTAAATATATTTTAAAAGACTTAACTAGGTTTATAAAGTAATAAGATTATGCATATTAGTACTGTATTACAGATACATATCCAAATCGTTTTTTTTTATAAGTAAAAAATCTAAATTTGGTATAAGAGATATATATATATATATATATATATATATATATATATATATATATATATTTATTTATTTATTTAACAGACATACAACAGATTAAAGTAATAAAAATAAACTATAATGTGTATAACTGAAGTTGTCCTTCGCCAAACACCTTTTGGACCCTTAATCACTTGGCATTGCCATCAGCCTCCTAGGAGTGCTCATAAGTGACCCTGTGGCTTTGAAGCCTTGGACACTATGGCCTCCATTGCCTAAAGAGTCGCCACGTCGCCCTCTTGCCTCCGTCAATGCTCCAACCATTTTGGAGCCAATAAGCATCGCTAAAGGCCAACGGAAAGCTGCCGGATGCGATTTGCGTTGATCCCTTGGAGGATGGGACGGGCTTTGGTATGGGATGCTACTTGTGTGGACACGTTAGCCCCGTCTCATCTTCCTCGGACAAGCACAAAAGCTGGACGGACGCAGAGCAGCGAAAAATAATAAAAGGCTAAAAAGTCTCAAAATTGACACTCTTGGGCCGTGGTGTTAAGGTTTCAAGTACATTGCCACAGGGACCAAACTTTTTAAATTTGTTTTAATTTTCTATTTATTAATTATTATTATTATATAGATATTATTATTAACAAAATATGTTTATACATATATATATACATCTTTGTAGCTTATTTTTATAAAGTATATTATATACTAGGTAAATTTCCGAGCCTTGAATTTCATACGTAAAATTCAAAACGCCTTATCAATTTTGGTTATTTAAATCACTACACGTTTGTGCATGTACGATGGATAAAGTTACTGTTACGCCACAGTTATTGTTTTATATTATTTGAACTATCTTTCTCTTTCTCCCCTCTATACTATGGCAGAGCTATGCGTGTAAGAAGTTTCGATTAAAAATTTGTATTCACAAATGAATAGAGTACATGTTTTGCAAACAAATTAGTCTTACAATAGATTATGTCATGTGAACCGCTTGCCCTTAATTAGCTAATTACCTTTAACGCAACGTTGTCGATAAAACAGTATTCGGAATTTAGTTATCTAGAACGATGAGGTTATGCAAAACTTATATCAGAGGGCGTCACATACTTCTTAGGATTGAGGCAACAACGGGCTTATAAAAAATTAACAAGCTATGTGTTCACATTAAAAAACTATAATTGTTTATATTTAGGTTACTTAGTAAAATTTCGTTATCTTAATAACTGGCTCGTTGGTCTAGGGGTATGATTTTCGCTTAGGGTGCGAGAGGTCCCGGGTTCAAATCCCGGACGAGCCCAGATGTCATTTTGCTTTTTTAAATTTATTTATTGATTAAGTTAATTTTTGTTGATAGATTTATTGAAACATTTTTGACATTAAATGCCTTGAAAGTTTTGGGTTCAAAAATATTAAATAAAATAAAACACTCTTTATGCCAAAGATTATTTATTAGGTTCTAAACATTTATTTATTTTACATGAAAAGTTATATACTGGTCATAAAATAGTCATCAGGAGGACATGGGTCATTAGTATCTATAGGTTTGTATCTGTAAATCTTTCCTCTTGTGCCTATAATGATATTATTTTTGTTATCAAAAGCTAAACCTGTAATTTTGAAGCCCAATTGTCCTATCTTGACTGGTAAAATACTTCTGGTAAACAATCTAAATAAAGATCCCTTTACTGCTACAATGGCTTCGTCGTGGTTATTTAGTTTCAATATATATTTCAGCTCCCTAGAGAAACCTTTGTACTGTATTGGTTCATACAAATCTATTGGAAAGAAATACAATCTCCCGTCAACGTATTCGTAAAAATCATTCCCTTTACCGTCTAATACAAAGTTGTAAGCTTTCGGAATCTTATCGTATCTTTTAACAGCGGCCGAGCCATTAACAAACTTGAATATTTCATGATTATGGCCCGTTGTAATATACATCTGATTATCTGTTTTGTCTATAAATATACTCCTGATGTCGTCATCACCGATTGGTCGTTCCACACTTATATCCGGCCTTGAATAGTCATAAGTAACTAAACCTTGATTCGTTCCTATATAAATTATATTGTTAGCCACATCTATACCAATACATTGACCAATATAATCATCGGCCACTGGAAGCTCTTTGATTCCTAAAGATCCGTGTTTCAAAATGTGAATTCCTTTTGTGTAGTTCCGTTTATGAAGTAGGAAGAATATATTATCTGTTCTTGGATCTATGACCATCCCTGTGGGGTAGCCGTCAATGGCTGCAATAAGGTGACGTTTATAATATTCATTACCAATCTTGATCCTTTCACATTTTTCAGCATAAATTGAAGCCAATAGAGCAAACAATACGATTGATAGTCCATATTTTAACAATTTCATGATTCAACATGTCAATCCCTGAAAAAAAATTAAAACATAAAAAATAATATTCGTATAAAGTTTATTTACGGTAATTAAGTTATTCAATATTTTCTTTAAATAAATTTGAATTAATATATTAATCCTTACTGATCGCTTAAGCAGTGATCTGAGTTTGCAATTATGTGGTCGACATCCGACTCTTTTAAAACAACCATTGTTATGTCACCGAACACCAGTTTGTAAATATCGTCTTGGGGATATAATATAGCGGGTGAATTATATAATTTGGTATAAATTGTAATGTTATAAGCAGATAATGGGTAGAAGTAACAGTCTGGTTAAAAATTAAGACTTATAATCAGAGGCGGCCTTACCCATTGCGAGGCTCCGGCCGGCAGGTCTTTACGAGGCCCTTGGTCCTTCGTGAAAAGTATGTGATGCGAAAGTAAGTCTGGTTGTTTGGTTTAGGAGAAATGCTCAAGTTATACTAATAAATGAATTTTTAGTTTTAAAATATTTTACATTGTAAGGTCTACAAAATTAAAAAATACAAACTGATTTGATGACGACATTTTAAAATTCGTGATTGCGGCCTTTCCTAATCTTTAATTAAAGCACAATAATCTAATGATTGAGCTACATCATTATTGATTGAAATAATAGCAAGGGCTAAAAACCGGTCTTGTGCCATCGAATTCCTCAGATATGTTTTATATTAAGCCTCAAAAAACTCATTACAGCAGACGCAACTGTAACAAGTGTGGTAGCAACTTGAGAATTTCAACTATTACGATAGTGGGGTAAACTTCAGATAATTTTTTTCTATAATGTATTTTAGCACACAATTGTAATTAGCAACTTGAGATATAAACTTTATTTAAATGTTTTTATTCTTGAAGTAAGGTGATATAACTCGTTTCATAAGGTACATTTCGAGGAAAATGATTTTTAAACTAAAGCAGTTTAATATGTTAAGGTGAACATCATGTATAATAGGATCGCTAGAAAAATAGTGATGTAATAGTTTTAAAACAATCAATCTATTCTTAGATACAGAAAAAGTTATAATAACATATCAGTCTGCCGGAACCCTACGTTGCTGTAGTATTTGGCAAGAAGAAAAATTTATAAAGGTAAACCTTGAGTCTTTCATATTCGTATATTATTATTTTTAATTTAATGTTCAAATTGAACTATAGCAAAAAAAAATATTTAGGTAACCTATCTAACATATGTAACCTCCATAACGTTTATATTTTCTTCAAATTATTATCATTGGCGTATAGCTAACTTTTGAAGCGCCTGTCTCAATTTTTAGGCAAAGTAATGTTATTCAATGTCTTCATAATTTGATTTTTATAAGTAAATTTGTATATCACAATGAATTAGATGAAATAAAACTACGATTTAGAATCACAATATTATGTTGTATTTAATTATTGGCACATTTCATATTTATAAATCACGTCAGTCGTTGATATATAAAAGGTGTCACCGTTAAAGGCTATACCAGCCGGAATGTAGTCTAAATCCATCATTTTCTTAGGAATTATATTATCCGCTCTTAACCAATACAATCCATCGTTTGCTGCTAACACGACATCGCTGTCATCGTTAGTAGTTATTGCCCGAGCAGAGTTCTTTGGTATGCCCATGAATTCTATAGATTCTTGAAAACCTTTCAACAAAACTCTCACGTACTTAGACTCACATTCATAGTAAATATTATCGTCACCATCTACTGCTAATATGTAAGCACATGGGACATTTTCAACCCTTTCCTTTTCGTTACTAGTTAAGTTAAACTTGAAAACTTCGTTGTTAGGGTAGAACACCGCATAGATATTATCTGAATGTCGTGGTTTAAACAGCTGGACAATGTCCTCATCTTTCATCGCTACAAAGTGGGCTCTACCCGTTTTGTTTAAAATATGCAGTCCATCATCACTAGCAATGTATACTTTGTCGTTATCGTAATCTACAGCTGCGGCTTGACCGTTGACATTTTCAATTTTTATTGGTTCACCATTTCGTAAAATATATTGATCCATTTTGGTCTGTACTTCATCGTTTTGTAGAGTTTCCATATCAATTAACGTGAAATATAGATCTTTTGTTTGAGAATTAAATTCAAGGTTTGTAGGTAAACCTTTTATCGTTAGTATTGCCGATCTGGAATAGTTCATTCGATGAAATTTATGTGAGCAGTCATCGGCTAGTGTTGATGTGACAAACAGGAACATAAGTAGAGGCAGCATTTTTCTGAAAACAAAAGAATTGTGTCGTTACAGCGTTGTATCAATTATATTGTCATGGATAATTCCAATAGTTGTTGTTGGTGTTCTTCATTAGATTAAGTAGGTATACTTTTAGCTCAGGTCAAAATGTTATGCTGTAAAGTATGTCAATAGAGATAAACAACATAGCTTTATAATGTTTAACTATTAAAAGGTAGAATTCTTATTCTTCCGAAAACAAATGCTGCCTGCAATTGGACCTCAAAGTAGTGGTACCTGAGTTCCATATTCTACATACACTAGGGGCACCAAATTTTTAAATTCATTATTTTTATATAATTTATAGTGTTTTTTTTAATTAATTAGTTAAAAATACTTTTTTATTTAATAAATAATATTATAATTATTATATAAGAAGGTAGTAGAAACATAAGAGTGTTTTAGAGGAATATTTTAAAATAGTACTTATTAGGCGATGACGAGACCGGTACGAGATCAGTAATTTATCAAATAATAGTTATTTTTACTGTGAGTATTAGTTAAAGTGTATAGACTATTATTATTGCGCCAAAATAAAAAAATAAACATTAATTAGACGACACAATTTTTTTTCTCATATCGAAAAGGTACAGTTAATACGACCAGCTTTTAAGTGAATACAGGCGTCTTAAAATAATACGCTTTAACCGCATTTTTAGTTTGTAAAATAATTTTAAACACGTTAAATCTGATATGGAAATTACTTAAATTTTCATGCTATTAAATGCATACAAAAGGAGGGATAATATTGTTGTACTGATTGTAAATTGTACTGATTTGTCTCGTTGCATATTTATTTAATTTATAAAGTACTTACTTGTTTAGTGGGACACAAACACCAATCACAGGGCCACAATTTACACTGATATCGTAACGATTTTGCTGTCACAGGCTAACGTAGTTCAATGCACTACGAATTGAGGTCGATCTAAAAAAAATCGCGCAAAATATGAACGATTTATCGTTTGTCAATACATTTTCACTTTTAAAATAAGATTAACATTGCAAGTTCAATATATCTAGTTTTATAGGAAGGAAGGAAATGCGAAAGACTATTTCCACTATACTGCGAGAAAAATATAATTTCCCTTTAAAACTCGGTAATATAGATCCATCTAAATGTCGAACTAATTGTCTCGATTTTTTTCTCTCTTCCAAACTTTATTATTATTCAGTTAGACATATGTATGTATGCTTATCACTTACATTTTGCTAGTCACACCTCTGATACCCTGTTCCCTTGTTTTTTGATAATACTCAATATCATCATCCCATCTTATCAGTGACATTACTGCCCTCAATTACTGTCACAATTTTGCTCTATTTGTCAGCTCACTCTTGTGTTAAACGGATATTTCCATTTAAATCATCAAGTTTTATTGAACCTGGTTATTTATTTCTAAGTACATGCTATTTCATTTAATCCAATTTCTTAACAAACCGCGGCAAGATAAATTTAACTCGTACAATATGATATAATTTTCAATAGGCAAAAGTGGGTTCTTCGAAAAACTTCTACTCTTTTGAATTTCGAATTTTGTGATCTTCAGTACCTACAAATACTTTTTATTTTTATAAATTAACTATCTAACTCGGCAAACGTTGTTGTGCCATGTACATATATTATTTCTATCAAACATTTTAGTAGTTCAACAAAAATTACTATCTACTATAGTAAAAAATATACTGTATCATAAAAACCTCTTAACGTTTCGGGGGATGAACAATAGATGTTGTCCAATTCGCAGACTTAACAGGTATGCACACAACATTTCACGAAAATCAGTCGTGCTATTTCGGAGGAGTTAGTTTAATTTACAACCACCGTCACACGAGAATTTTATATATATGATAGATATTGAACCTAATATCCTAATACTCGTGAAGCTGATCCAGCCAATTGAAAATAGTCTCCAAGACATACTACATAATACTATAATATTAATGCTTCATACAGTCCGGTGAAATTGTCGGTTTACAATGAAACCATGTAGGAACTAATTCTCTTCACGCATAAATGGATGTGCGTGTCGTATTCCTAGGTTTATTTTACGATTATATAACATCATTTCAATTTCAAATAAGATATTCAATATTTATTATACTAATGACAAATAAAGAGTGACAAAAAAAAATTTACTTTCTTATAATATAGGAAACTAATAATATGAAAACTAAAGGAATAATAGTTAATAATTTTTATAAATATTATGTAGACTTAGTATTCAGTAGTTACTTAGTATTTATTTATTTTCTTATGTGGTTAGTATGTATGAGATAAGGAAGATGACACTAAGGATCTATTTTTACACTATTTAACATTGCAGATACAATCGTGGAATTAACAAAATAAAATTATATAAAAATCCTTATAATATTTTAAAAATAAGTTGTTTTATTATTGCAGTTTAGAAAGAATTATATAGGTTATTCCTATACACATAAGTAAATAAGTTGTCTTTAACTGGGTTATGACCACTGAACTTTTTTCTATGAATAATTAGTTTAATTTTTAATTTTAAATATTATAGGGATTTTGTTATTAAAAATTTATTGTGTTATTATTTCTTTGTTCCAGAGATATGTGGGCATTTATAACGGCTGTATCTTATTTGGTAACAACAGCAGATTCCATACACGTTGTTTCAGGACAGAAAAGATATAACTCAATATTTAGACCTGAAAGTATTATCTTTAAATCAAATTACACAATTACAAAACTCTTAGTACCTGCCGATGGCGGATCTTACATTGATCACACTGATATACCAACGATTTTCTTTACCGTGTACGATCGAAATATAGATGGAGAACATTGTATATACGTGCTCGAAGACTTTGCTGCATATGAGATCCTTGAAGGAGGCAGAGATTCAACTTCGGATTATGGACTTGATAAAACAGTATATTTTGGTGCGAAAGACGGAGTTTATAAGTATGACCCAGATACGTTATCGGCTAAGAAGTTTGGTGAGTTCCATGATGATATTATTCAGATTCAAAAGGCAAATGGAACTGATCTAATCTACTTTCTTACATCGCAATACAAATTATATAAACTAGAAAATAATGGTACTAAAAAAACAAAAGTAAATTCTATACTTTGTGCTTTAGAATTTGTATTAGATACGTCTAACAATATCTATTATTTATCTTGCGATGATCATATGCCACGAATTGTACAAAGTGATGGAATTCTACAATCATATCTTTCTAGTGTAACCGAAGACTTACAAAGTGTGAAATTTATACGACCTGCTTTTATTATGGAAAATGGTGTTCCATTTTTTGGCGACGGAACATTGTATATGTTGTATTCTAATGGAACAACTATAAAAAAAGATTTTTATATAAAAGAAACACCTACGGCCTTTAGTATTGATGCCGCTTTATATTTTGTAGCTGCTATTGACGGAAAAATTTATGAGTTCAACGTAATGGAAGTTCTTTTAAGAAATATGTTTGGGGTTTCTCTTCAATGGCCTTCAGACTTAACCAAAATTATTATGTCGGTTATAGATACAACAAAAGAGGCCTCTCATTAAAATAAATAAGACTTAGGCTTAAAGTTCTCCTTTCTATGTTAACGCAAAATAATGAAATTCATAATATTATGTATATTTTGGGTTAAAAATAAAAGATGAGATTTTAGTAATTTACTCAGTTATTTATATAATCTTGCTGTTTCTTGAAGATTTAAAGGTAAAACACTAGCACAGCACAGCACAGCACTAGATCATATATCCTATTCACTTACTTCGCAGACTTGCTCTTCTGTTTGCAGCTAAACTCTGTATGTCGCTAGTTTTATTGCTTAAAAAGTTTTTCAATTCATCTAAAATCTCGCCCAGGACTAAAACTAAAACATTGTATTCGTATATTTTCTTATCATAAGCATAGTATTGAATTAAAGCAGCTTCCATGCCAAAAGCTGATGGGATAGCATCAACTTTGAAATCAAAGTCAGAATTTTCACTGGTACCGTTTGAGTAAACAATGTAAGCAACATTATCAACCAAAACAGGAATGCTATCTTCTAGAATAAATGGTGGTTTAATAAGAGTGATTTTTGTAGAATTTTCTGGCAAACCTACTATCTCTTTTATGCCTTCTGTTGTCTTTACATAAACCTTCTTATCCGAAGTATAGAAGTAAAGATTATTTGCGTAATCCAATATTATCTGTTGCGCATCAAGTATATCTTCAAGTTTACTTTTATCATTACCATTATTTTGGACTTCGTAAACTGTATGATCATCAGTTAAAATGTATAAAGTATTACCCTCGGCTATGTGAGCAATGCCAATGATGCTGTCAGTTAAAGAACCATATTTTACAGCTATTTGCTCATCCTCTTTGTATGTGTAGAGACCATCACTAGCTGCTAAGTATACAGTTCTGCTACTGTCGCCAGAGGAAGCTGCATCTCTTCCATTTTCTAAAATCTTCTTGACATTTCCATCTTTTAAGGTAAACAAACCCTGATACGTGGGTTTTCCATCTTCATCAATATCTGCTTCAACGAAAAATACTGTAATGTTACTTTCATCTTCATTAGAATTGGATTCGCCAGATTCGTTTTCGTCAAAATTAAGTGAATTTAAGGGTACAACTATGCTTATAATATCATGGCTTCCTTCGTATTTAACGAAGTCCCGTGGATAGTAGTCTTTATCGATTGTTATTTTCTCATCGTTATCTACAGAGGTAGGAGCGCCTGAAATGAGGCCTACCAACAACAAAGCCGTGAATATTTTTATTGCCATCGTAGTTTCTGTAAATAAAATTGCAAAATTAATTTATACAATTCAAGTTTTTACAAACGTAGATGACATTAATAATACGCTCCATTTTATACTAATTAGGGGATCAGCTAGTTTATGTTTTAATGGATAAAAATATTTGTCATAAGAATTTATATTTGAGAACATTTTTGTTTTGAATGATCAATTATATACAAAGGTGAAATGTCAGTCTGATAAGAGTGCAATGGAGATATTTTATATTAATACAATGATTTTTATTCAGCAAAAGGCCATGTTTAACAATAGTTATTATAATTGTATATATATGGGTATGGGATGTAAATAAATAACGTAATAGTAAGTACTTTGTTTATATTTAGTTAGTTAGTAGTAAATGTTAAATAGAAACCGTTGGTTTTCTTTATTCTTTTTGTTTGTTTGTTTCTGTATCAATACAGCGCACTATCAATAAAGTACTAGATAATGTAATGAATAGTAGAAGCTTCTGTCATTATAATTCAACGCATACGAAATCATCTCCGATGTAAACATAATAAACATTAAATGTCCACTGAAATTGTTAAAAAACTCTTAATTATAAATTATGTTAAATCAACAATATAAATAATATCTTAATCCAGTGTTGCTACAATTCTATATCGGTTCGGCAGGGTGGTATCCTCGGCACAGCAGACCAAAGGTTAGGTATTTCCCAAAGCCCCTGGAACTTGAGACCCATGACCCTAAAGCGAATTCTAAATGACAACATAGTTGGTAAAATCCTTTTAATATAGTATATAAAATACTTAATATAAAATCTAAGCCATTGGTACCCTGTATTTAGTTATTAAAAAATATGTACGAACTTACCCACGATCACTGATGAAATGGCAATTATAAAGCAAACATAATAAATAAATTGTAGTTGCTTAAGTCTAATCATTTGTTTATAATACGGTGTTAATAAGGTCAATTATAACTGATAATATAATTCCTTATAAGTAAGGAATTGCTTTGCGGGAAATATTTTTTGCAGTTTTCAATACAATACTCAAATACTAGATTTGCGATTGACAAAACGTATAAAGCGGTTTTCTCAAAAAGAAAAGATCTCGTATCATTAAATTGCAAATTACAGTTGCCATATTATCGTTGAACACCTTAAAAGTTGCATTCATATCTACCAAGGGATCCAATACAGCCGTTGGTCCCATCAGTCTTTATTTTTTGCATCTTACGTACCTACTGCAATCATAGCAAATTACTAAGTTTATTCTTCTTCTAACTTTTTTCATCAATTTCTGTTTGTAGCTAATCTGCGCCGTCATTATGCGTTACCAAAACAAGGCTAGTAATTCCACATACTATGAGTATTACGATTTGGTTACTAATAATTGTGTATTATGTACATTTTCATGATTTAAATTTTAGATTGCTCGTATTATATTTGTTTAATAGTACATGCATTGCACTTGTAAAATTTCCATTAGACATTTCATCTTTAACAATTTATCCCAATATCTCAAATTATAAAAAGCAGAATAAGTTAGCATGCGGAAGTAAATTTTTAAATAATAAACTTTTAACTTAATATATGATTATATATTATTATTAACATATTTTATGTTGTTGTGTGAATTTATTAAGTTTATCTGACTCATGACCTTTGAATAATGTCAGAGTGAATTTCATAGCTAGTTAGTACACTTTTAGGTATTTCCTCAAAAATGTCATCCTAGCTTAAATTAATGATATCGTATTCATAAATTCCCTTAGAGTATTCACAGTATTGTATTACCGTAGGTTTCATGCAAAAAGCATTTAGGATGCCATCATTTTCTTTATTACAACCTCAAAACATACTTGTTCTATTTGAATGAATGTACACCGTTCAATTGTAAAAATTGCGGATTTCTTTATTCTTTTTCTTTGGGGCTTTTGAATTACTGGAGCCATCAGTCTTGTGAAGCGTCTGTCATGTGCAAGATGGAGCATCTCTTCATTCCCTAACGCTACGAAGCTATTATTGTTTCCTTCAGCCTACACGCCGTTAACACTGGATTTTACGCATGATAATTAATTAAAGCAGTTGGTAGCGGTTTTATTACAGTCTCTTAAGTGGATTCTGGCAGGGACTATATTTTACATCCTGTGCCGTCTTTACATTATTATCAGGGGTATACTTACAGGGGCACTTTCTTTAAGGTCAAACACAATATTATCTTCAGTTAAAATGTAAAGCCATTTATGATTTTATTTTAATATTCATATTTAGTTAAATAACCACAAAATACGCCGTAGTGGCATGATGAGTGGAAGACGTTTTCCGTTTTCTAAAAACTTTTTGCATTTTATCATTTATAATATAATAGAACACTAATGTGTTCCATTTCCATAATATCGGTTTCGACAAAGAGGGCTTAGATTCAATTGAGTTATCATTGCATTGCATTGAAGCCGTCCAGTCGTAAAAGGATAAATATCTTCACGATTATGGTCCCCTTTATAAATTACGTCTCTTTTCGAGTATAAATTCCGTTTTTGTTAGTATACTAACCTCTGCTTTAAAGGTGGGAGCGGCAATAACTCGACCCACCAGCAATAATACCATGAAGACTTTTGATTTCATTGGAATTTCTGAAAATTAAAAATAAACAACATTTACTTTTATTAGTAAATCAATTTTATATGCCTTTAAGGCATAGCACAGATTAACAAGCTTTTGGAGTTATAGTGTCAATAATAGTAAAGGTTATCATGATAACGTTTTGTTGATTATTTAAAACCGGGTATAAACATTTGAACTTACCGATGTGTAATGATGAAAATATTATTATCAATATTAGATATTATCTGTCTATCTTTGACCTTTTACTAAGAAATATATATATATATAACTTTGTAATTGGATTTGCATCGGCTTGATTTATTGCCGACAACAAAATATTGGCGCGTAAGATGCTCAGGTTTATTTTAATATAGAAATAAATACAAATAATAACTAAAAAAAACTTTATTTATAAAATAAAAATATCTCAATTATACATTTTCATATAATTCAACATATAAAAATTCGTATATTCATTTTAAGGCAACGTCATGGGTTTATCATAGATTTTATTTTTAAAATAATATTATGTAAAAATGTCAAGCGTCAGCCATTAACAGCTTGAGATTTTTACAAAGAAAGCAAAGTTGTATTTTACACAGATTTGAAAAATACGATTTTGGGCAATTTTAAATCGTAATTTTCAAAATATATATGGAGCATTTACATATAATGTGCCATAGCCAAGCGGTGTCTCTTAAACAATTAAAAAAATTAACTAACTTATATTACTGAAGGCAGTTTTAATTTCCTAATCGTAAAATCGTATCTAGCCACAAAACTGCGTCGATCATATAATTTGGCATCGATTATTTAGGAATTATTGTCGTATGTGCCCTCAATCAGCTAACAAAATCTGAGTAATGTTTTTAACAAATTTTACTATTTTTAAGTAAATATAAAAGAAAATAAGCAGCTTAAAAAGGGCAACACTTATTTAAACTTGATCCAAAAACAAAAAAAAAAACAAAGGACTGTTGCGTATAACAACAATTTAGAATAATCAATTCACAGCAACACTTGAGCAAATGAAACAGAAAAACTATATTAGAATTATTTTTTTACGAATGTTCATTCGAACGAATTTTCATTAACTATTAAAATTATCTAGAAACCGATATGAGATATGATTTCTAATGAAAATAACTTCCAAGGTAATAAAAGAAAAGAAAACGAAAACTCAACGACTGTGTCCGTAAAACCACTATACTAATTCGGCAATCTATATACTTTATGAATGTAAACACGTCAAGACAAACGACAATCCAAACGGAATCTATTCAAATACACAACAAAATGAAGTTCAAATTAAAATAATTTTAGGCATCTTCAAGATGGAATTATAGAACGATTTGATTTTGTCGTTCAGACTAAAGGACTAAGGTAATAAAGAAATAGAAAAAGGCAACGTCCCGCTCACTTGGAGTGAACAAGGTTGAGGAACTCCTCACGAGTCTTAGGGTCGTCACGGAACACGCCCAACATCGTTGAGGTCACTGTCTTACTGTTTATTTTCTGGACACCACGCATCACCATGCACATGTGCCTGAAAGACAATATAACGAAATTAATTAAAGCAGTTATTGTACATGATTTTTTAATGTGTAGTTTGTTTTTCATACCTAGTGGGGCTTGATTTCAGTACGAGTGACATTTGTTAAATTATAGGGTTGATATTCGATATAACATATAACATATATAGGAATACTAAAAATAAAATAGCGACAGATAACGAAATAATAATTATTATGTTAAAATCAGTTACTTCGATAGGCTAGCATTGGTTAGCTGAACACAGCAAAATTCCATAATGTTATTGTGTTGGAAACTTCAATTGAACCACATATTTAAAAAATGTCTAAATCAAACTATAATATACGCTACGAGTTCTAGGACCCAACCTGGACCAATCCGACCAATATGAATTTATATTAGACTACTTACACTCCTTCGATGACGACTGCTACACCAGCAGGTCTCACTGCTTGAGTGACGGCCTTCGCTATCTGTTTAGTAAGACGCTCCTGTACTTGAAGCCGTCTGGAGTAGATCTCCACAATTCTGTGGATAACACGTTTTATGTGAGTGGAGTATTCAGATTTCATTTGAACATTGAGCAACTGCTGATACTGCTCACGTGGTTGTTCTAATTTTAACAGTTCACAAGAATAATATGACGTATGTCTGTATATTTGTAATTAGTATTTAAGATGTTGTTTTAACAACAACAATAAATGAGATTTGAATATTGCTTTCGCTCACAGCGAAGTCTTCTTCAAGCCCTTAATTATCGTGGTGAGCCTGCCCGATAACTTTGAGTTATACACTGTATTTGTGTTAAGGTACATCTGTTGGACTTTTAGGGTTAGGTTAGTTAGGATAGGGTTATTAGGTTTTTACATCTCACCCTCTCATGTATTTAGTTATCTAGTGCAGCTGACTAATACATATACTATACAGATACTTCTGACATTTAATACATATAAATTTAACCACAGATTTCAGTAACTCAGAAGCTGTACAGAGAGATTTCTAAAACGACGTCACTAAAAAGTGTTAAAGAAAGTATGTTTACTTTATATTCCTTATATAAAATATTCCTAATAACAAAAGTTAACAAACATTACAAAGAAATCAACACATAATTCTATTTTTTTTGTTTATTTTTACGTTTTAGATTTTTTTAGGAAAAGCTATGAAGCCTTCTAGAGTTTTTTTCTAAGAATCTTAATAACTCACCTTGCTAGCTTGCTAAGTCCAAGAATCTTGCCCTGCGGCAGGTATCCGATAGAGACTTTTCCGTAGAAGGGCACCAAATGATGTTCACACATAGAGAACATCTCAATGTCCTTTACTACAACCATCTCGTCTGTGTCTTCGTCGAAGATGGCATTGTTTAACACCTCTGAAATCGTGCAATGAATACATAGTAACTGTTTTATTTTTCTATAGAGGAAAGGTTTGTATAAAAAAAAAAAACCCGCTGGAATGTTACATTATCCGATACGTTACGATTTTCTAGGTTATGTTTTCGTTACTATGTAATATAGGTAATGACAAATCATTGAGTGGGAGCTGATTCATATTATTTTAGAGTAATAACTGTGTTATTTATATTAATAAAAACCACTTCTCTAGTTTTATGTGGTTGTTCGATCAGAGATGTGCCAATTGTTGACATACTCAAGTCGCATTTAGCACAATACGTATTGATCAAAGACCTAGAAAATTAGAAAGTCCTAATATATTAATTTACTATTTGTTTAAGAATAATCTTTTTCATCATCATTGAAAAATGCTGCTTAAAAAATCATTTTTAAACGTCACAATTCAGTATTGCTACTTTTACTTTTTTTTAATACTGAATTTTTTTTGTAAAACAAGTTACTCATACCTTCTAAACTTTGGTCGTATCCTTTAGTGAAGAATAACATGGCTTTGGCAGCTCTTTCAGGAGTCTTGAGAAGACCATCTCTTTCTGGGTCTTCTCCCAGCCCTGTAAATTATTATTATTATAATAAAGGCACTAAAATAGTTATTTTAAAGATATATATAACATAGGTATCAATACAACTTATGTAATTTTAGCGAATTTATTATACTCGTCGTTCCACATCTCGCTGCCGTAAATCACTTGTAACTTCAAGTAAATAATGTAAAAAATTGCTTTAATATCAGTAAAAGAAGATTAAGTATAATTTACCTTTCTCGTAAAATACAATATTATAATATATATATCAAATTACCCGTGAGTAAGAGCCTGTAGGAGTTAGCCATGTCGGGGAGGAGAGCCTCCCGGGTGGGCGGTCGGTGGTCCAGCTCCAAATCATGGTGAAATGTGCACTTTTCGTGACCTGGAACAATTTGACATAATTTTTAATGAACACAACACAGTCTATAAAGTGTCTCCTAATATTCTATTTCACCGATCATAAAACAAATGACAACCAACGACGATCCGTAGTTTGTTGTACACAATGCAATTATGAGACCAAACCATAGCAAATCTTATAAACCAATGACGCCTTGCAATAAGAGAATAGCATAAATAGATTATTGTGGGTTGATTTTGGCACTAAAATCTGAGCCCAAGTGTACCAGTGCTCAACTTCGCGTAAATAACTAATGGCTAATGGCAGAACTGGGCGAATATATTCGTTAAATAATATAAACGGAATACGCGTTCAAATATTCAATCACGGAGAATACTAACATTGATTACGTCTTAATGTATATTTGCTGTAAATTAATATCAGGCGAGAAAATTGTTACTGGCTTAATAAAATGTAATACATTACGAATTGGTGTTTATGCAGCAGGAAACTGAATAATGAAATGCTTATCCTTTTAATTTGTATGAAATACAAACCCACACTATCAAATATTAATTAATTTTATGAAATATATTGTCTTGAGCCTTTCAAAAACAAGGGGTGACCAATCAGTTAAGTTAGTCTAGTGGCTTCAATAAGCAATTCTCATCCCTGAGGTCATAGGTTTCAGCCCCGTGCACCAGTGAAATGAAAAAAAAAACTGACTATGCGAAAACACTCGCTATCGTATGGTGAAGGAAAAGATCGTGAGGAAACTGGCATACCATTGAGCAATAGTCGACGGCATGTGTCAGACATGTGACACAGAACGTGTCAGTCGTGCCTCTTAGAAAAAACAAATGATCACAAAACAGATACAGAAATCTGAGGCCCAGAACTGAAAGGTTGTAGCGTCATTGGCTTTTTATAATCACTGGCTTACAAAACACTTTTGAGTGATGACAGACGCAATTTACATATTAAAATAAATGAAAAAAACAAAAATCGCAAAACAATAAATAAATATAAGTTGTTGTTTAGACATATAATTCGCCTATATATAATACTACGGTTTCACCTGCCTTGCTCATGATAAACGCGTAGTACTTGAACATAATTTGTTGCAGATTTATTTGAAAACTACAACATTTACATTGATTTCAATTGTCATTCCTCAAAAGTTAAATACTTGTAATTAAAACATATTTGTGTATTAATATCCAATTGGTAATAACACATACTCAAATTTAAATAATAAAATTTTTGGCAACAAATGACAAAAAATATTTTTCTAATTCATACTACGAGTAGTAGTTTCCGAGACTATCCTGTTCATCGAAATATACAAATTTCAACTGTATAAAATTAGCTTTATATTGTTAATAAATTCAACGTGTAATACGGCGTAAAAAATTTAAAGATGACTGTAGCATATACAAAATGTTTATTGAACCACACTTGAGTAATTTCCACCGATACATAACAATTGTCTTTGAATGAAGTAATAAAAATAAATTACTCGTAGAATATACACGTACACACTTTTAATGATACACTCTTTACATATCTAAGACCGTGTACTAAATCAACTAAGAGTAAAATGTAGTCTAGATTTTTCTTCTTTATGCTGACAACATGATCGTAGCGAACCACGGTCCAAGAAAATTAACCTAATATCTGTATATAGTATATATAATTTAATTTTTTTAACTCAACATATTATTGTAATGTATTTTTTCTTATCGTAATAAATATAAATCTTGATATCATATTTCAGAAATACTTATTTACTTATCAGAGTTATAAGTAAAATACTCTTAGTTATATATTGAGAAGCGATAAGTAGCTTGCACCCTTTTATAATTCTGCAAGGAAAACATAAATCTTTTATCTTTTGCTTATAATTACAAATTAAAATTATAAAAACTTTCACGTCAATGATAGAGGTTATCATTCCTTCGGTATTTTTGGAAGACTTCAAGATTAGATCAACTTCAACACTGTACGTATCCGCCTAAGTTAAAGAACATATGACCAAAAACATTTTTCAACAATGCATTAAACTAGTGTTAAAATAAAATGTAGTTAAATATATAATAAGAATAAGCAGAATAACGAACCAGGTGTAGTCGATGTTCGTGGCGTCGCCGGTGTTCCAGGAACCTCCAAATTTTCTTCAGGATCATTTAAATGAAAATTTTTAAGTGCCTCCGGTACCTTCTTGTATTTACTAACAAATGATCCCTTACAAACATCACCGTTTTCTTTATCCTCGGTTTTTATTGTTCGCGAACTAATTCTTCGAATTAGAGACGATGGTGGTACGTCGTTGGTGTCTTTTCCGTTAACGGTCGTCATTTTAGTACATACAAAGTCTACAATGTGAACAATATGTTAATTTATTTTTCGAGTATGTTATATACGTGTGGATTGCGCCGCGTTTCTTTTGAAGTGATTATGTCCATTGGCCTATCCACTAAGGTTATCTTGGGACATGTTTCGCCAATATGTTGATAGCCTTAAATTTGCTTCCGAGTTTCAATTACTATGTTATTTATTGTATAGATAAAGTGTTAATGGAACCGAAAATCGGACATAAATCAATTATAAGCATCTGACATTTCTCTAAATTTCATCAATTGACAGACCATTTCTAATTGCAACTGTGTTGTAATGTTTTTAAAATCACTTCCCTTGCATGTTTATTTTCTATAGATTTGAATGCTTTTAGAATAAATTTATTTCAAATCAAATATTACACAGATATTTATTGTTTGAGACTCTTGATCTTTTTATTCGCATTTATAATAATAAAGAATGTTAAAAGTATTAAATTAAATCGCGATAATTGTTGTAAACTGTAGAAATTTTATGTAAATGTTACTTAAACAATTAATTAGCCGATATAATTATGGAATCATACACATGTCAGTGAGGGGTCCAGTCTTTGTACCCTTATCTATTATATATTGACATAATAGGTCGATCGATTCCGCACTTATGTTATTGCGTTTTACTCGAGAAAGGATTATACAGAATGTAAGAAATTTATAAATTATAGTTGATAGGTCGATAAAGACAACGGAGGTATCGACACGAATCTTATACTTCTTTTATCAACCGGCAACAATTCAAATTCTTTGTAATAATGAACTCCAAAAAGTAAACGGGGATCAAAGTTGGTTCGGAAACAGTGTCCACAAATATGTATTGTATCACTTTTCACAACATTATTGTTCTTTATAAATATGCAAGTATTTAAATTAATTATAATAAGAAGCTGATGGATTTTTAATTGCATAATTTATGCAAATCTTTGTTCTAATTGTAGTTTTACATTAAACAAAAAGTCCGATGATCATAATTTTATGTTATCGAAAATAACTGAATTAATTACCGATTTGTTACAAAACCGGTTCCCGGACGAGAGGAAATATTTAATTCAATGTAAACACATTTTACAAACGTCGATTAAAACGGTTTAAGTTATTATATAAAGGGATATAAATTCGATACATTAGTAAATAAATGTTAATTGCCAGTTGTTGAAGCTTTTTAAGTTTAATTATTTACTGACCAATTATTTAAGAATTCTAATGGTTTGAGGGTTAATGATGGTTAATAAAAGCTACATAGAAAAAATACATTATTAATACAAATTTTTAGTGTGTTTAATATTATTAAAATAATGTAATTATTTATTTATTCGATTTTGTATCCGGACAGTCGATTAAGGACAAATATTTTTACATTTTCATATTGTATTAGTAATTTATATACCAACGACGCAAGTATAAACTAGTATATTAAGTATCAAGAGAGGAATGTTAAGCGTGAAGTTTTTGACCTCAAGGGTATCTGGGTCAAGTTAACTTAGGTATTAAAACTAAAACATATTGACAATGTAATACAAAGTCAATGTAGTATTGAAATTGAAAGATTGTGAGTTGACTGGAACAGGGAATTACAGTGTTACGAAATAATGGTGATATATACTATACAGACACGTAATTTGCATATGGCATTATGGCTAAGTGGAATTAAGATAATTTAAAAATTTAATGGTATAATAATACATGTAAAAATATTCGATTATTCAAATTTTGGTGTCGTATCTGTTATCTTTATTAAGCGTTTACATTTGTGACGATAATGTTTATGGTATTATTCGAGATTACCATGTCATAAAATTAAAAAAAAATGGAGATTTTAAACAAATGATCATATTCAATATTTGAATCGGTGGTATTCGCGGCAAAACAAAAATTGGCAAATGCTAAAAACGTTACAATTTATTGGTAACCAGTAGGTAAAAAGCTTGATATGAATAGGTAACACTCAGTAAGCATGACTGTAACAGGCAATAAGATGGGTAGCAAAAAATACATGTTGAAATGATAACCTACTCCTACGATTTTTTGAAGTCGGTTATAACCTCGATGCGAAATAATGTTTAGATTCTGGAACTTCACTGAGTTTTACTTGACTGAGTCAAATCTTTTACGTCAAGAAAAGCGGATTTGGCATTTAACTCTAATAATAATTGTAATACGAATAAAATAGGGCTAAATACTGTGCTATTTTCAAAAGACTCAGAGGTTTAAGAAAACCACCTAAACAACATTTGTGAGTTACAACTTGTGTGATTGAGTAAAGGTATTATTTACAAAAGCATTGATCGTATTACAGGCAAATTGTGAAAATTCGTGAAAAGTATCAACGTTATCCCTGTACGCAATCGTTTACGTTAGTTCGAAAGCCGCGCACCGCCTTTATCGTTTTACTATCTATTTATTTATTATGATGAAAATGCACACTGCACTAATATTATTTGTTAACCGTTTGCTATATGTCATCAGGATTCTTTTAGTTTTTTGTTAGTAGTGTTCAAACGTCCAAACTTTATAATAATCTTAAATTATACAATTAATTATATATAATAACATAATCGTAATTGCGTAGTTAGTAACAATATTATTTTCAACTCTTTAGTCTTTAATTATTATGCAGGCTTGCTTAATTTTTACGTGGGATGTATATATTGCTCGTATATACATAATATTTAGTTTGTCATGGAAATTAAATATAATTTTGTAATGAGAAATAAAGTTCTTTAAACATAATTTTTAAACAAAATCCCCCTCAATTCCAACGCTTTGTAGCCATTGATTTATTATATATTTATGTATGCCTGTTTAATAATCTATGATGTATAATGAACTTGCAAATCATACTAGAACTCAACAAAATCACAAGGTGGTGTTATAAAAACGAGGTTAAGAAATATTGCAAGTACATAACAATTAATTCAAGAACTTTACAAGAGTCCTAGTCAGCGAAGTGTTGAACATTATGAAATATGAAAGGCTTTAAATAAATATTATTATTATGCACGTCAACCAATAAAAATATTATTATAAATTATAATATATACTACCTGTACAGGAATGCTTCTACATACTAAAAGCTACAATAAAATACTTTCCAGGAACTTTCTGTCGAACTCACATTCGGGATCTCTAGAGAAATATACCCAACGTTTAAGTAGATGGCTGGTTATTTTTTATCCCTTTCTAAATTAGAAAGAGTACTGCATTTATTCCACTTAAACTCGACTCGACATTCAGAATTTTAAATCATAGATTTGTATTCAGAAATCGTTTAAAACTTCTCAGCTAAAATCACTTTCGATTTCTTTTTATTCTGATTATTACTTGTTGATGTTTCTATTGAGTAACTATAGCTAGTTATTTTGTTTATGAATAAGGATAAAAGAGATGATGACCTTGATGACCTTTCGAAACACATTTGGATACCAGAAAAGAATGATCGGTTGTTGACCTTACATCGTGATGTTTAAAATACAAAACATTTGAAATAAAAATCGAAAACTAATGAAAAGTAGATTTATATGTATAACTTCAACTGAAATTTTTTTATTTGGTTACGTTTATTTGTAAATTCTTGATACTAAGAAAAAAACTTAAGGATCAGACCATTATTATCAACTTTAATTTAAGTGAATTCAATTCAATTGAAAGATATTGTTATTTATTGAATAAGTATTTACATTTAAACGTTAAAACTAGGTACGAAACATAATGTAACCAAACAATAATATTGTTATTTATTAACAATATTTTTCTGTAATACGTAATATGCATAATATGCCAACATTTATTTGCAAATATATGATGTACTAAAGGAAATAAACTAAATTATAGGAAAAACGTTAATAGCTTGTTGCTAATTGAACAGAAACCTGTTGTTCTCACGCACATTGAAGGATCCTATATACTAGTTACGCGTTCATCATAACATAAATTGTCAAAAGTGATATATAATGAATTCAAATAAATATACCGGGATCTGTAATATTCGTATTCCGGGATTGTAGCCATTGATTTTTTTAAAGATATATCTGTCGAGGGCGTGAGTGTAAATCATTTTTTTACTAACGGTTTTTACTTTATATGAGCACATTTGCTAACAATGTTCGTAATCGAATATTGTTAAGGAACCAGCATGTCTTTGAACCAAATGATCACAGAAGTAGATGAAATCCGATCCTAGTCAAATAGTGTAGGTTACTAAGAACTTTACAAATCGAACAAAACATTAAATACTCTATATCCTAAGTAGTTGCAGTGTTTTTAAGTACATAACTGTTTTAATTCATAAAATGTCCTTGTTTAAAAGTGAATGTTTTGTCCTTAGTAACTTTAACTTTGAAACCAAAATGGCCGCAAACACGAACTATTTAAATGGCATTCCTATTAAAAACTCAGATTTATGTACATAGTACGTTTTTATGTAATACAACGCAACGTATGGAATAAACCTTTTCAAAAATGTATGGAAAGTCTTAATATCTTTTTATTGTCTTAGATATTTTGATTACTTCGCAATAATTGTCCGAGTGTACAATTGTTGGTGTTGGTTGGTGGGATCCAGTCCCAAACCACATACCTCATAGTCCCAACCCACCTCAATTAAGAATAGTCAAACGTTGTTAATTGGGTCAATCAAAAAGTCTTGACTCTCAATTCTACCCAAGTCATACCGGTATCCTTCATATTATACCTACATTATGTATGGGACCGGGTTGATTGGTACAGGGTCAACGGTGGCGAAAAGAACGCTTTAGTGACGATGGAAAACGTTAAAAAACGCTGACAATATCGGCTTAAAAGTTGCGATCTTATTCCCGGTCTCCCCTACGAATAAGTGTTTATTATGAATAGAAAAAGTATATAGCCTGTTAGAATATAGGCTTAGAGCCGGGAATTCTCGATTGAAAATTAAGTTAAAATCCTGATATCGTCAAAAATATTCAAAATACAAAACTACAAAACAAATTATGATATAGAAAATTGTATAGAACTTCTATATACAAACTAATTTCTATCTCAAATATATAAGATGTTATAAATAAAATTCTTAATTAAACATCAAATAGAACCTTGATTTAAAGCTTGATCCTGTCAAAATTTATAGTCAAAATTTGTTATAACGACGTCGAAGGGACTACTCATATTTGGTCGTAAAAACCGATAGTCGTAACAGCCGATGTCTTACCTACATATGACTTAAGTACCTAATATATAGAATTCAGCCAGGACCTTTGATTTTAGTCAATATAACCGGTATGTTGTTCTAAACGATGTCGTCGTAAACGATTTTGACTGTACGCTGCACTGTGACAAGACTGAAGTTAAACTAATTCGCTAGGTGAGTATATCATGATTACATTTTTCTCTGTATATAATGCATTAAAATTGATTTGTTTTTCCAATAAATAATCTTGGAGCTAAGATAAGCCTCTGCTCCTTTACGGATTTACTAAATGATTTTGATAAAATTAAGCTTTTAAAAAGCATTTGAATGCAAAAATTGGATTGGCTATCCACAATGTTATAATGTGACGCAATGCCCTGTTTAGTTATAAGCCTATAAATAATTATTGTTCCATAATATAATAAAATATATAATCAATAATATAAGACTATGATGTGTTAATTGATGTACGATAACTTATTTCATAACAATACGTAATAACAAAGGCGGAAGCAAAATTGATCAATCAATTTATGACACGAAATTATTAAAACGAAAGCTTTTTTCGTTTAAATTATATTTAATTTGAAGAGGAAGTAACTAAACTGTCAAAATCCATAAAAAATTATAAAAATGTAATGCGTCTGGTATTGCGTGGAAGGAATAAAATGTAGGCTTTTAGTTGCTTAGTTAAAACGAATTTTAAATAAAAATAGGTGTTTTGATACAGACGTTCAGTTAAAAAATAATTTTAATTGTGTTTAATTTATGGAATGTTTAAGAAGTTTTGTATTTTCATAAAGTTTTGACGTTAACTCACGCTGTGGCACAAGTCACTGACACATAAGAAATTGGCGCGCAATCCACACAGATTATATAAACTACTTACGAGCTACGAGCCGTTATAAAAATGAATTAAATAAAAAGTTGCGTTTGGAAACGCGTGTTCGCGTTCCTTGCTTATGGCTGACTGTGGATAAAGTTGGGCACAGATCATTTTTGTAGTTTGTACGACTGCGCCAAATGCCTGGGAAATCGATATCGTGACGTAGGTGACCTGTTGAGTTTCGCGCGTTTTTTTAGATATATTTTCTTCATTTGACCTCTATACTACTAAAGTTACTTGGAAGTAACTAATCAACTAGGTTTTTTTTATAAACGTTCCTGGTATATAATTAATATTTTGATTTTCCTTCAAGACTTTGTTGAATGCGAACGATAATTTACTCAATAATCCTGCTTATTTAAAACAATAAGTATTTTCCTCGATCCTAATGTATTCTGTGATAAAATTATCACTCTCTCTTACTTTCTCTCACTAGAGAATATGTCTATGAGCGCGTTAGTCCAATTTCTAAGCTTTACTATTTTGAATACAAATGAAAATACGAACTCAAAAGTATTATTTAAAAAAATACTTATCAAAATGTTTTAATATTACATTATATAATTCTCATGAAGTAAAGTTTTTGTGTTAATTAATTATTTGTTTGACGTAACAAAATGAGAACTGTTTGCGCGGGATTTACCTCTACCAAGTGCGAAATGCGTGAATCATGTTTGTAAATTCCGTTTAGAAAATTATTCGTAAATATACAAGTGCTAATAAATCGTTAAAAATATAATCTCGGAAATAGTGTTTACGACAAATATATCTATCAACGGCATTATTCATTTTAACTAAATCATTAATAATGTTACGTTATGTTGTTATGTTTTACATAAAGATTTTGATATATTTAAATAGATTCCATTCACTGGTTACATAAATTTTAACAGGAAAAGCTTCGAGACTAATATTTTTTTAACATAATTTTATATCTTATTATTTTTTTTCTAATTTACCAAATTTTAAATTATTCAGGTAACCTGTATAAATTGCAATCTTGGGTGTAACATTGATGGGACTTTTAACTAAAAAAGTTAAGAAAAAAGCTTTTATCAGTATTTATTTCTGGGTGTGTACGATTAGAGACTAAATGAACGCAAAACGATATATTGTTAATTTAATTTCCACACCAACATCCATTGGACCTTAAAACCTCTATTTTACGTTATATTATTTTTTAATCACTATTTAAAACAGATCTCTTTTTTTAAAGTTCATTTTAATTTAAGTCGGAGTATTGTAATAAACAACAGATATTGCGTGTAATTAACAAATAGGTAACCGGTGTAACCTAAACACTTAACCTGTGTGTTTTTACTTAATTGTTTTGTGTTAACGTATAATCGCAAAAAAACAATGCAAAAAATTTATCGCTACATATTTTCAAAGCACGGTCTATTAAACAGCGCAGTGTTTTGTTTATTGTTTCTTAATGAAAGTAATTATATAATATTGCTGAATTGTTAATTATAATATTACCGGAATTAAAAATGTGTAGTTATTTAAACCAATTACTTCAATAAAATTAGTATTTCGAGGTCTTGCGTTAGTATCGTTGTATCAATTTTAACTCTTATAAATCCATATTTAACTGTTATTATTTTTTAATGGTTACACAGGACCTTCGTTTTAATTAAGTTTGGACATTAAACCTTGACCAAGAAATTGAGTAATATGGTGTTTATAAATCCCCGTCTTCACTTAAGTCGCACTGCACCGCACATATGTTGCTGGGGAATACCTGGGATAATTCTGAGGTAAGCCCAGACGCATACCAGTTTCGTATATTTAGATTAAATACATAGCTAATGAACAGTTGAATAAACTTTGGTTAAAACAAAAACCAATCGTAACGCTTTTATAACTTAAAATATAATTTAAAAACATAGTTGTGATAGTCATATGTTTCATGGAAACTAAGTAATGTGGGATACAATGAGTAAAGTATTAATAATATAATTAATAAACTAACATTAAGTTTATTGTTATTTTTTGACGGATAACTACACTATTGGTAGAAAAAAAGAAAAAGAAAACGTAAAGAAAACGAAATAAGATATACGTCTTTAATGCAGGAGAGTGCTTTTTGCTTTGCTTTTTAAGATCTCTGTAAAAACCCCAAAATATTTACTTATATGTATTACGACCTACAATCTGTGTTGTTATTATTCAATAAATTTTCCTCTTACTCCGATATTATTTATTATGTAATCGAACTTAGGATCTCTGATTGTCGACATTTTCGTAGTAATCAATATATTTTTTTTATCATAAACACATACTCGGTAAATTAAAAAATCATCTGTTTCATTACGAAGTACTAGTAAGATTTAATGTTGGGTAAAAGTGCTCTGAATTTAATCCTAAGATGCGTATTAAATTACATCTCAAGTTCCCTTTTAACTCCTACGAAGCCTTAAGCTTTTAACCACTTGAGTACGAATGAGTCACACAAAAACTAACACGATTCGTATTCCTTTTGTATCCTAGGAAAGAAGATTATATGTTATATATTATTCCTATTTATTACCAGATACTGTCAAGAATCCAAAGAATTAGTCTCTATGTATTTACAGTAATATCTGTCTTTAAATTTAGATCTTAAATAGTACACAACAGAGTACTTTATCAAAAAATATAGCTGTAGAATATGTATTATAAACAAATCTTTTACAAAAGGAAAGTAGGTCATAAAATAAACTCTTTTGGCTTTTCCCACTCTGCACTGACACCACAGATCGGGTCGTAGGAATATAAAAATAATGTCTACACTGAATCTTCCCATTATAAGTTCAATGATATTAAGAGATTCAATGTTCTTTATTTAAAATTAGCAAGCCAATAAAATTTTTATAACCACAATTCTTATGAAACACAGCACTATTTACCGACGCAGGGTTTCGCACGCATGACCTCAGTGTTAAAACTGATTTTGTCCTTATACTATAATTAGGCATTTGATGATAGCCAACCAGACCGTGTACACATCTAAGCGACCAAGAAGTTGCAAATCATTGTCTATTGTTTAATTTCTATAGCCTATTAATAGAGTCCCGGCTAATTACACCAAGAGAAGGTCGTTCTTAAATAAGCCAAATATTTATAAAATCTAATTGTAATGCTACATTATCTTTATATGAGCAATACTATCGAATTTGAAAAACTATAGAATTTGAATTTCAATTTTTTTTAGGTTACACTCTGCATTTCATTTTTTAATCACCCTAAACGAAGGAACGACTTTCTAAAGCAAGGCTATCTTGCCTTCGTTACTTCAAAAGTGATTTCAATTGAGTCAATATTAAGTTAGAAACTTAGTATTGTCCATAAAATCTATTATCAATTTCTGCTACTCAATTGTAACTGAAACTTCAAAGTTCACTGAAGACAGTTGACAAGGAGTCAAAAATGATTTAAATCAGTACAAAAGTGCGAGTTTCAATACAGTTATGATTTTAATGGCACTTTCGTAAATAAAACCATAATTATAATAATGTATTGGTAATATTACTTGCAAATTACGTGTCATGTGCCGGATATAAGTCATTTACATGTATAAATTCTTTAACGAGGTCCTATCTAATGAGTTACACTTTGATAAATGACATTGCGCAAAGAACAATTCCGGTTTAAGAAAATTATTAGATTACAGTAATGTCTATGTATAAAATAATCGAAGACGAAATGTGTTTTTTAAGAACTGATGGATATGATGGAAATCGTAAGAGGTTTTTTTTTACATCCGACACACGCTTATATATGGCCCTACAACGTTGTAGAACTTGGCCTCAGATCTTCTCCTTGATCATTTCTAAAAGTCAACTTTTGGGTCTAAGGCATGTCCGATTTCCTCTCGATGTTTATCTTCACCGAGTGAGTGTAACATACGCACATAGACAGAAAGTCCATTCATGCACAGCCGGGGTTCGTGTCACCCCAGTGATGACAGTCACACATTAAAACCACTAGGCCAAAGTGGTCCCGACAAACGCATAGCAAAAAGTGAAATTGCGTAAAACCACGCCAGTCATGCTATAACAAACGTATTAGATTCTGCTTAGTAATATAATATTTTGGGTCAAACTAGCCTGCGAAATCGGATAAATTTCTTTCCACAAAATGCTATACAAATCATTCTGAATCAACTGCATCTGGATTTTTTTATCTATAGATAGATTTCCAAAATTATTTTTAGCTGATTTCACAAAAAGAAATTTACCAGTTTACCAGTTGATATTCGTATTTGAGTAAATTAATAAATGTAGGCTTTGAAGCATGTTTCCTAAATGTGTATGTAAGTTTGATCACAAATATCTCGGTAACTAAAAGTCATATCAGCATTATCACTTGATTTAAATGAACTTATGAACAGTCGAAATTTCATCAACCTTGGTTCGTACGCATTTCTGAAGGGAATTATATTCGTAAATTGATTGAAGTTATGTATTATTATAACGTGTTTTCTTTTAATGAGTAAAAGCTATGCTAAGCTATTAACCAAACTCAAAATTATATTGTTGATTTTTTCAGTTTATAGATATTTGAAGTTAGGTATTTTTTTTAATTATTTCAACTAAATGTTAACTCATTCACGAGGTATAGAAATACGTGCGTTACTAGTGTTGAATGAATACCATAAAAATATTGCAAAGAAAGTCTTGTTAAACCGATAGAAAATCAAGTTGTTCATTTACCCTTCTTTGTACTTTAAACAGATCCCAAAATCGTATATTCAATCGATCCACATACATCCAAGCTTGCAGCCGTTCAGGCCTCAATGGTAAAAACTCACCACGGTCCAGAGCCTTGTTTAGAGTCAGATCGAATATAGAAGTAATATATTACTTAGCCCTTATCGGATGTGACGAAACCTCATTCTAGTAAGTCTTGTAGTGAAAATGTTTGATTCCTATCAGTAAATGTCTAAATAAGTTACTTAAGTCAAAAAATATATAACGAATTTGGAACCTATGTTGTTTTTTTTTTTAAATTGACTTGTGGTGCGGGACCTTATCTTTTCTATATTCATAGGCGGGTGGGAGCCCGTCGTCTCGCCTACGCTCTTATTTCAGTTAGTGACGCATTTCACTATTTTAAAGCAGAAACCTTCCAGTGGCGTTCAAGTAGTTGGTTAAAATAGTAAGTGAAACATACACGCGAGTAGTGTGAAAATATGTCCAGTGACATAAGACGCCCTTTACTTTTTTAAACCACGCATTTTTTTATTTGAACATGGGGCAAACGTGCAGGAGCCTCATCTGATGTTACCTGCGTGACACTCTCAATGCCAGAGGTGTGTGCACGTGCGTGTGTGTGTGTGTTGGCCTTTTAAGAATTGGTATGCTCTTTTCTTGAAGCCTTAAGTCGAATTGGATCGGAAATACTTCTGTATTCTGATGATATAACTCAGCTGCAAGTGTTTATCAGAACAACTCCTCCAAACACTCTCCATGATTAATGCGGTAGAAGATGCGGAGAGACATTTCTACGCAACACCAAGTGATCAAGCGTTTAAGAGAAAGGAGGTGGGCTGGGTTTGCGAAGCTGAACGTCATTCGTTATGTCAACGACTAGTATTCATATTCATATTATGACCACGACTAAATGCTATGAATATAATAATATCGTGATTTTTTATTTAATCCTTTTGAATGAATCCCCTACATTGGACCCCGTAAAACGGAAAATTTTCAAACAAATAACGCTTCTGCGAATTAAATGAATTTCGCATTTAGAGCTCGAATGTTTGTTCTCTGTTTAAACTATTATATTTCTTAATTCAATTCTTACTAAGCAATACTATTTGTTTTAATGTAATAGGAGGAAAACGGGTAAGAAGCTCATCTGGTATTAAGTGATACGCCCACGGACACTCACATTGCCAGAAGGCTCGAAAGAGCGTTGCCAGCCTGTTTAAAATTCTTACGCTAAAATTGTGAAGGACTCTAAGTCGAATTGGTACGGAAATAGTTCAGTATTTCAACTAACGCCGACTCACTTTCTTTAACTAAAACTATTATATACTGGATGTACCTAATGCTAAATAAAGAAGTTATTACTATTAACCCAACCTTTAAATAAATCATTAGATATATATAAAGTCGTTAAATATAACGATAGTAACAACCTTTTCCTGATATGACTGATCTCATATAAATTAAAAATAATCGAAAAATATGTTTCTAGGTGCCAAACTCGAAGACGGATGGACACGGATGGATGGATTCAAGTATTTTTTGGTCGATCTCTGAGGAAGGTTTTTATGGAAAGAAAAAATTGTTTTATTTAGTACTTAGGAATTATTTCGAAAAATCTAACAGTCTCCATGCAAAATGTTCCATATGCTGGTATGTTAAAGGTAGGCTAAGTAAAAATATATATATTAAGGCAAAAGGAAGTTCGCGATAATAGAAATACACGACTACACACAAAAAAATATTTAAAAATGTGAGATCTCATTATACACTTCTGTACTTATGCGATACAAAGACCGTAGTTTCTAATACAACTTTGACATACATAAATTCTTAACTGCGTTATTCCCACGTTCAATAATTCAATACTACGTTACTAGAAATCCAATTATGCATTATTACAAGGTTATAGGAAAACGAATAAAATTTGTCTCTGTGCTCTATGGTTAATAAGATATGGTTTGATACTAGGTGATAAAAATGTAATATATTCCAATGAAGACCATCATAAACATATAATTAAGGCTTCGTTTAGATTCCTTAAAATAATATACCTTATATGCCAGTTCAAATAAGCCAATGAGCAAAACTTTAACATTTTCAAATATTACAGGAAGAAAACATCATTATATAATACCCATTTTATTTATAAGTTAAGGTAAACTCCCTAAAACCAATTCAAAATGAACTTATGTATCATCATAAATACGCACGCAGCGCTATGACATGCATATCTAAGTAAAGTATATTAAATATGTACTTACTGTCTTTGTTTTTCCCATTCTTGGCAACAATAGTAGCTCCGTTCTTTTCTACGCACTGGCTGGTTGAAACCACTAGCTCCTTCATTATCGAAATTTAAAAAATAAATTTGACAAGATAAAGTTCGCGCGCTTTTTTACGTCACTTCTACATGCACTTCCAATAGCAATGGTAAGTTATTGGAGCCTTATTGGAGCAGGCAAGATACGGTCAAGGTTAGCGTTATTAAAAAGAGTTGACAGTAGAAAAAAAGATGTGTATCTGACCACCGACTGCCGAGAAGTGCGTGTAATTGTGTTACACAGCATTTATATAGACACAATACTGTTCTATACCAATTCTCTAATTATTTGAAGATTAGAGTTAATAAAACTGTAATTAAAGGTTAAAAAAAATTAACTCCAAATTGTTTAATATTGCACAATAATTGTTACAATTTCTTGTAATGTTTATCGTACATCGATTTTGAGGGTCTGGGGTCAGTAGATTAATAATGTTTTGGATCTAATTTTTTATATTATTAATTTGAGATAAATAAAACTTACTTATTTTCAAGTGCGAGTGTACAGTGTACAAAAATAATGTACATGTACATTATGTATTGATTCCTACTAACAAATAATTCTAAAAAAATCGATTTAAAAAACCTTATTGTTTGAGCGTATTCCACAGCTTAATGATGCTTAAAATATGTATGAAATCGGAGATATATATGTAAAGTGACAGATGTAAACTAAGCACTCAAGAAATATGATATACTATACATACGACAACTATAAAAATTAAATTAGTATTCGATCGATAAAAATTATCCTGTATTAGTATTTCCATATACATTTAACGACTATAAAGAACTAAGCGTGATTATCAAATCAATGTGTATTTTTTTTCATTAGTATAGCCGTCCAAACGCTGATAATTAATGTATGAACGGGTTCATTTATTAGGTGAGATTTGTCACGCTACAGATGAATGAAAACAATTATTATCGGCCAACAAAATTTGTTGCTACCTGCTATTTGTATAAATCGAAGATGATACTTCTGCCAATTGCGCCGAAAACCACAAAGTTTGTGTTGTGAATTAGCACGAACGTAAAGACGAAATCATAAATTGGATCAACGGCTAGAATGCACCGGTAAATGAATAAATAAATTTAATATTTAGACGTAATTAAAGTGCAATCAAAAGAAAAATATTTTTTGTATTTATAAAGTTAAAAGTCAAGAATAATATCGATCAGGTTTAAGACAAAATCTCTTTAAAATATAAAGTCTTTTTATTCATGTTGACTAAAATAGCAACAATAATTTTTAAAGTTCTAAAAAACATTACGCTGCGATGAGACTTATCAGTCTTATGGATTCATGATCTATATTGTATAATATAAAAGGCCCGATACAAAGTAATTCTTCTGTGTATTTGAATTACAACTGTCACAGTTTTACTTCTTCTCTGTAGAAGCGTTACCTGTCCACATCGTTACCCTAACATTCGTACTAACTAAACTGAAATCGTCGTAATTCATGTGCGTTTTCCAGTGGTTTACATATGATATAATTGTCCATTCTTTATGTCTAAGTTATGGTATATATTATGCAGTTATGGGTTATACAATGGGTTTCTGGAAGAGAATGGCTGCCCGTTGACCTCCTTATTATTTAATCTAGCAACGAAGCGTAAATATATAAATAAGAAAAAAATATTTAATTTAAGTTTTTTTCCAATGTGGTTGCCAAAATAATTGTTTTTGGATGGGCCGACAACGCACCAATCGACTACTTAACACAAGCATAGAATTTATTTCCATCTTATACCAGTTAGGACTAACTTTAAATTGCATAGTAAAACTTAGAGTACGTTATTTTTAATCACGGAAGTGCGGAAAAAATTTCGATATGAAGAAAATACAAATCATTATAGGCAATGACATCTTATGTCACGTGTTTGACATAATAAATATACAGTAGATCTAATCTCGTCTTCTGCCCAACATTTTAATCTTTATCTGATCCATGAAGACTAGTTTTTCGATATGTTTCGTGCGATTAGTAGCAAAAATTTATCTTCAATTTTTTTATACGACAGGACTTTTCAAATACTTACTTTTTTTAATTATTTAGGTGTCTAGGTTTTCTATACTAGGAAACAAAATTCAAAATTTATTCAGCGTAATAGTGATTTATAATCAAGGTTTTTGCATAATAACTTCTTTTAAATCAACACGCCTAAAAGTCCTTGGTTGAGATCGATTGACAAAGAATTACTTTCAGTTTGAAGAATTGTCCTGTTCTAAGAAAATACCATATCCTCGTAGAAACCCTATTTAAATTTTATTCTTACTTTAAGGTCATTATCGGCTGCGTTTGGTATGTTGGTCATATAGATTTTTCATCTTTATTTCAATTATCTTTAATATCAATACCCTAACCAATAACTTAATTACATTTCATATTAGTGAGTTTATACACAATAAATGGTTTATGAATGTGAAAAAAAACATGCTAATAATAATTAAACAATTGAAACAGATTTTTGTTTAATCTGTCAAGTCAAAATTGTCGCCAGAGATTAAATATATTCGTAACAACGATAAAATACAGTTGTCGTTCAAAAATCGAATGTATTTAAAAAAGGTTTTATAACATATTTAAGTTTCAACAAATTGGCTATTTTGGACAAATTTGGCTCCTGAGGAAGATTTGCATGTACTTTAAGTAGAAAAAATATTTTTCGGGAACTATAATCTAGGATACCATCCTTATAAAAGACGTACAATTGAATTGAAAGGCGTGTTCGCGAAAGGTATATTAAGTGACATTGAAATAAAATCTTGACCGAGATCTTTTGATTACTGGTTACATAACGTTATGCTTTGGGGCGAGAGAGGTCATTATTATTGACTGATAACACGCTCTAGTTTACATCATAATCGGTTTAGCTGTTTACAAGTGGCGAATATTTTTTTGCTTGAGGTCATATATATTAATATAGATTTTGTGTTACTGAAAAATTTATTTTAGTTTTTTTTTCAATTCAAATAATATTCAAATTCAGATGTTTTAGGTGAGCTTTGTAATGCTGATAAATTGTAGACCTGTAGGCCAATTCTTAATTGAACACAGACGGATTTCCACTCTTTCTTACTTCACCAAACTGTTCTTTAAGGTTCGCAGGTGAATTCGATATCTGATATTTACATAATAGGGGAACTGATCGTTTCCTAATCTTACGATAAGTTAACATGTTCTTAACATAGAAAACTTTTCGGACTCTGTCCGCCTTGTACTGATAGTTGTCAGTCGGAGAGTTCTCCACGCTTACTTGAGGAAATAGCAGTGATGGTTTTATGACGGAAACAGTATATACTGTTCCTTATTAATGGTGTACTCCTAAACTACAAAACCAAAAAAAACATTTTCGGCTTTGACTTTCGCTTGAAATGAATAAATGGGGATAATACAGCATAAGACAAATATTAATTTTTTTTAAAAAAAATTGTTGTTTAAAATAATGGCTTAGCTTTCCAGACACCACTATAAAAATTTAAAATAATTTCAGCCAATAGCCAAATAATGTTCTTGGTCTTCGGTTTACACGAGTATATTATAATTAGAACATTCAAATTTAAAAAAAATCGCGTTTGCATAAGTCACAGAATTTATTTAAATGATACCTGGCTATTAAACAGTAAAAATCTATATCACTTTAAAAACATTATCCGCCACATTTATTACGATAATAACAAATCTTTGATAATGTGTCATTCCGCCAACAGTTCTTCAATCCTGGATCATAAAAATTGTATAAACTAACGACAAACTTTAACGACAAAAAATATATAAAGTATCACGTTTTGCTTAAATTAAAAATTAAAAATACTAGTACTCGCAGCAACGTAAACTGATTCATGGCCTCCGAAACAAGACAATTGATACAAATATATTATTAATATAGAAGTTACTTGGGACCTGTATTAAATTAAACTATCTGCAACTGTAATGATTATTTCAAAATATCATTCACGCAACCACATACTCTATATTTTTCTAGAAGATTAATTAATTAAATGAGAATTGGACAGACGCAGTCATTGTCATTTTATAATGGTTTGTTAGTCTATTTAATAATACTAATAATTAAGTCTGGATATTTAAATATACAAATATTTCTAAAGATTATCACCTGATACCGGTTATTACAGTAGAAACATTATAATGATTATCAAAATTGTCTAGTATTGAATTAATTTACTATATAAAAACCAGTTATGTAGGTATAATAAATAAATATTTTGTGCAAATTAAAAAAATTATGTCCGATAAATAACTTTATTTTACATTAAATATATACGTGGAATATATAATAGTTATTTGAAGTCAGAATATTATGTTTATTAAATAAATTAAATTACAACAATAAGAAGTTTTATCTCATCAAGCAATCCAAGAATTGATTAAATTGTATACATATTTTATAAACTAAACTTGTATGAAAATGACAGTTTGTGTCGTCAAGTTGACGTATAGTTTTCAACTTTCTACATACACTACTGTTAAGGCATCTTGTCTAAGCCCCCTTTTTCATTAAAAGTTCAACATTTTGCTTAATTAAGAAGTTTGTCACATAAAATAGAAAAGAGATTCGAATTCTAATAAATTCTAATTGACATCATGTTAATGAGGTTGGTACTATAACATTCCAAATAGATATGAAAACATTACAAAATATTGAGCAATACATTGTTGCGTAATAATTTTCTGTTAATTAATAAAACTATTGCTCTTGATTCTACTTACGACTTCCGCTTTGATTATTTAAAGACAAAGATATAAGAATAATCTATGTTTTTTGTCAATTAATAGTATAAAGGGAAGCTTACATCCATTGATATCTTTTAACTCGACTGAGATACATTGCTCAGTTGCTTATAGATTTTTTTAAAAGTTGTAAGACAGAATTACAAACGTAATGTACGAGTATATATAATATATTATAAAAATATAAAATATGATTATATATTATAACATTTAAATCAAACTATATATACAGGACTCATGTCTACCATGTGCTAAGTATATTATCAAACACAGCAACGAGATCAATAATAATTTCTCATTACTAGTGCACAAATGCATAGTTGGTATAAATAAATTCTTTTCATCACCAATTTCGCCAGGAAAATGTTGACCACATATGTTGTGTTTCAACACACTAAAACTTAATTAGCAGAGCACGTAAGGAATAAAATACTTGTTGTCCGCCACATATTCACATCTCGACATTTTTATTTCCGCTAAAGGGTAATAAATAACAAATGCTGCGATGAAACCGAGTCGAATATCCATAGATTATTATCGTATGTATTTTAAGAAAACAAAATGACGAATTTTTAATAATAATAAATGAAATTTTCGTAATATACGCAATATTTTAAGTAAAGCTCCACTATATAAATGTCTATATAAAGAAAAGTGACCATCCTATATAAATTAGTTTATTTTGGGAAATACAGAAGGTATATATATAGAATATTATTTATAAATTCACTCGTACTTAACTGTTGCAATTGTTACATTTAATCTTCAATTTATCTCTGGATCTGTCAACTAGACCTTCATAGAAACAAGACTACCATATCATCCTCGTAATAAATTGTCTTTGATTTTCAAAGACTATGTATAATAAGTTAGAGTTGTATGGTTTTGTCTACAATCTTATAGAAAACTTTATAATAAATGTGTCTATGGTTCCTGACACTTTGACGCGCAAATTGTTTATTTACAAAATGTTTTCCGATGACCCTTCGTGTTCCGACTGTAAATTAGAAATTATAGAACGAAATTGGACTCAGTTATTATTAGATTGGGTATTTGCTTAATTAATCTCTAACATCTCTCTATAAGAAAAATATTATAATATGTAGATTGAAATATTTTTTTAATAGAAGCTTGAAGTCAAATTATTAATTTATTATTGTTCAACAGTATAAAACATATGTAGACTGAATAGAGAGACCATACAAATTTAATAGGGACTTTAAAATCAATCATTATTGATTGCAGCTGAATAGATGTGTGTATCAGTCGAAAGCAGTCACTCAACTAAGCTTTCGGAGTCTGGTGGACATTATAGATAAATACAAGAATGACATTTGTGCCGACGATTTTAATAAAGCATTACTATGTACAGATGATTTGGAGCCATATATAGCATATAAATATCCTATATTGCGACTAAGGTAAATTTCAATATTTTTTGTTACTAACTCGGAAGTATAGGACATTTAATGTGTTCTTATTATATAAACATTCATTTAGAAATATCGCATTTGTCCGGGGTTTGAGGTCGCATCCGCTTTAAAAAACCGTTGGTTCGCTAAGGCCTTGTTGGTTTACTTCGTCCAGATAAAGGAGTCAGATTTTCTATAGACACAAGGCGATACTGCAAAAGGCCTGTATTTGGCGATACTAGACCTACGCTAGCGTACTCTTCGCGCATTGTGCCTCCTCACTTCCTGAGAATCGCCACTGTACGCCCTTCTAAGTGAGGAATGTCAATCGCCACTATGACCTGGAGCTCGGTGCCATAGCCCAAACAACCGGTGGTGGTGGTGGACAAAACACCACCTCAACCCGATGGTGCCCAACAGCATCAACTCTTCCCGACAAAAAATGTCGGCATCGTCACGTTCTAAGGGATCCGGATCATCCAATCACTATACCTAATAACAAGTTGACAGCCGCCTTCGCGGCTAAGCCAATAGAATTTAAGCCAAGGAAGGGTGGGGTCGATTACTTCGAGCTTCGCTCACTCCAGTGAGCTTCCGTCCTGCCCTCGGCCACCGCGCCACTGCCCAAGCCCATATCTGGGTCTCGGGTCTCCGGGAGGAGCTCTCAAGGCTCTTCATGTCAATAACAAGAACCCATTTCCAAAAAAAAAACTGAGGTCGCATCAGTGTTAAATTACATTTTTCTGCTGTTGACAACACCGAAGCTTGGCCGGCAGTGGCTTGAGCGTGTGCCTGATTCAAAAATTTATTGGAAAGTTTAAGAACTGTAACTGTAGAAATGATAAATGCTAACTTTTAATTACATGGCTGTATGTTTGGTAGTGCCAGAGTGTCGCTGATTTCCGTCACTTGGCGTAAACTAAGCACAAGTGTGACTTCGAGCTATTCTTATTATATATAGTAAGAAGGATTTTGATTAATAGGAGTTCGTGCTCTCTCTCTCGACGTGAAGTCTCGTTTCTGAATCTTATCTAAACCTCTATAAAAATATAAAATTGATTAAAAAGTAAACAAATAGTTAGTAATGTTTTGTTAAATTATAATGAACTAAAAAGTTTAAATAAGCTTTTATCTAATATGTCACAGGGATCTATACGAAGAGGCTGAGTTACCAAAAAAGATCTACATCATGACGTCAATACTCCTCTTCCACTGCTGCACTAACTCCCAGGGGCAAGTAGAGAGTGACATTTGCAAGGAGATGAGAGATGATGAGCAGGAGATAATATTAAAATTCTGCGAGGAGTTGAGTGACATGGAAGTGACTGTTAATAATATAAATACAGCTATAAAAGGTATTTTAACTATTGCCAGAACTAGTCATGGTTTAAATAACTCCTGTAATAAAAAAAGTATTAACCATAACATTTTGTTCAAAAATGTTTACTGATTTCATTCCCTGGATTTACAAATCTAACAACATTTTACTTAGATAAATTACAAGAATTTAAAACCTCTTGACAAATTTTGTAGTAGTTTTAGAAGAATTTAGAACCGTAATGATGACTGGTTGGCTTTGAATATTGTTTCCGAGATACAAATATATTGTTTGGATTAAAGCATTATTGTTTAAATATTAAACTTACATTTAAACTTAATTAAATCGATAAAACATCTTCTTTAGCTATATTATTGTCTTTTTTTAACATAGCTTTTACACATTGAAAGAAAACACTTTTTTGCTGGATTGAAGCCATATATTATAAACTTATAATTATTTTACATATTTTTTTTCCGAGGCGTGCTTTACAACATGCGTTGTCACGGTGACAATTATAAGTTTATAATAATAGCTACAATCCGCTAAAAAGTGTTTTCTTTCTTTAGCTATGTTTATGATAAGTTTCCTGACTGAGAGTTTGTAACTAAACTCCCCCTTTCTTTTTGATTTTTTAGATATTTTATTTAAGATTTAGCTTTAGAAAAAAAACTAGCCGTATGTGATAAACATTTTCGCCAACCTCCCTTTTTGAATAGACACAATAGTACTGAAATAATCTATATATAGCAACACAACGTTTTTTCGGGTCAGTGATGAGCTTGGAAAAAAAGTAACAAATATATAAATATATATATCTTGTCACACCCGGCTTAGTTCGTAACAATAGTTTACTGCTTGGATAGTGAACTAATACTCAAACCTATAAATGTAATTCAGCGTTAAGGTATTTGATCTCTGGCCCATTTATCACGCGTACGTATTGTCACTTAATGTCTTTACAGAAGCCTTTGAAGTGAGAAATAGAAATGCGACAGAATCGAGGATTGAGACACCAAACTCATCGATGCAAGTGATGATATCACAAAAGAAACCAAAGCTCACCTTCAAGTCTTCTATCACTGTTCTGCCTTCCGTAGTTACAGAGACTTCGATGTCGAGGTTACTAAAACATTGTGAATAATGTACATGATTAATTTCCAAGTGTAAAAATAAAGTCTCTTTATTTCAACATGATTTCTATGGACAAAAAGAGCCTGCGTATAAAGTACACGTGTCAGAAGTGAAACTTCTTTGTAAATTATATATTACTAAGGTAAAGGCGCCAATAGATGATCATGACCAGTATATGATCACTCTATGTATTTGTATATCCATATTCACACTGGACACGTTATGCGATAGAATTGCAATCTAAAGCTATAATATGTAACTACTAAGCGAATACATCTCTCTCTCAATCTTTCTCACTATAGCTCTCTCCAACCTCTCGCTCCATGGCACTGTGCGTGATGCGACGTTCACTCTATCTCACTCTCTCTCTCGATCTTTTTCACTTGCTCCCTACTCTCGCTCCATGGCTATTTTCTTCATGCTACGTCCGCCCTTTCTCACTCCGTCTCAATAGCTCGCTTTCTTTTTTCAACAAAAACGCTGCACATCTTCGTGACGCTAAAATTATTATTATTATTGCGTTTCTTCCGTAAAAAAATTACCCTCATGTGCCTAAAGAAGTTTCACTTCAAAAATCATCCCACTTTATCACATCTCTTGCAAACTGCTGGACCACATCTTTGTGCGAATCTATTCACCTGCTCTTTGGTCTACCTTGGCGTGTGTGAGCTCTCCATTTCAGCTGTTTAGCACATCTCTACTCTATTTAATTCAATTGCGTTTCCACAATCATATGTCCTTCCTTTGGCACTCTGCTAGTCTTTTATCTTCTGTTCGAAGCCCAAATCTGGCATCCACAGGTAAGGCAGGGAAGTATCGCTTTGTATATTGGCGAATTAGAGAAATCCGAACTATAGGAAATATTGTAATCAAACTCTTACAAATATACGGATAAAGTATGAACTGTCAATTGTAATGTTAAAGCAAAAAGTTAGTATATTTATAGCGTTTCATGTATTTTTATAAGACCGCCAGTTGCCTAACGTAACCAATAAAATAATAATATAGGCAATTCAATATTTTATTTAACAACACTTAAAATTCACTCATCCACGTAAAAAATACTTAAACTGTCTATTTTTTTCAGATCTTCGTTAGACGGATTTTCTGACATTTCCTGTTATCCGATAACGTACGAAAAGTTTAACACTAACCAAATAGTGATGTCTTCCGATTCCAAAGATACCGATGTATCGAATTATGATTTAGGCATACAAAGTAAGTGTAACTTTAATTTGCAAGTCGAAGTTTATAAGATCGCTATATTAACTATGATTATAGCAACATTTAATAGACCTACAAATCATGTTGACAACAAGTGGATATTTAGAGTCCATTAAATAGCTTTTAATAGTTCTCGACATATTATAGGTTGTTGTAATTTGAAGAAATACGTTTTTTACTCTACCACTAAAATACTCACGACCATTTAAAAAAACGTCAATAATGTAATAAATAAACCAAGGACTATATTATCAATTAAATTAATTAATAAATACATTTTTAGATTCAAAATGTCAAGAAGACTGTTCATGCACGAAATGCCTTACATCAACAACGTGTTGTGGTGATCCTGGTCAGTCTATGGTTGAATGCGATCAGCCCATGAAAAAGATCATGTCAGTGTAAATTTTACCTCAAACTGTAGTTAAGGTTATTTTTGTTAACATTTTATTTATAATTTCTCTGCCTCTGCACAGACACATAATTTTATATTACGATCTAATGAAACTAAAAAGGATTTTGAACATAAGAAAGTGTCCAATAACACACTACTTGCCTACTCTGTTCTCGTGTAGTATTTTTTTCACTTAACACTGATAGAAATTAAGACTAACGTGCACCTACACTAATTCACTGATTCTAATAGTTTTGGGTTACTCATAGTGATAAGAAGAAAATCAATAAGTTTTTAAATATCGCCTATGACAAAAAAAATATTTTTACTTGCAAATAAATGGAATAGCAATAATTTCAATGAATAATTTCAATTTGACTTACAGCTCTCGATGGAACTGGAAAATATGTATTATAGTTTCAAGTGCTTTTTTATTATTAACTCTTGTGATTATTCTTAGTACTATACCATTATGGAAGATCAGTAAAAAACCGAAAGTTGTAAAATTAACAGAACAACGAGGGTGAGTTTTTTTTGCCAATGAATAACAGACGCCTTAAAGTTATGGTAGAAATAATTTCAAATAAAATATTTTCTACTATACTATTTACTGTCAGGGGCAATTTTTTGTAAAAAAAAAATTGTAAAGTAAACATATCTGAGAATAAATCAAAAACTTGAAGTACTTTAATAGCTGGAGTTACTATGGGTGACTTAAATTGACATTAAAAATTGTAACTAAATAAAAATGAAAAATTGGCAAAAAATGCCATAACGGTCAGATGTGGAACGACGGACGTCAAGGTGATTCGGGTGGAATTTCGTAATCTACCTCGACGTCCTATGATGAAACATACGTATTATTATTAGTCTTTTCCAACTTCTTATTTCAGAACTGTAATCCCAGACTGGATGTGGCATTGTGATAATGGTTTTTGTAATAAAGTTTTTCGCCCCACTACCAACATAAGCATGTATTCTTCTATGAGCCGTTGCAAATTGCTATGTTCTGGACCCCAACTTTGGCCGCAACCTATTGGGTATACATACTTTAGCAAAACAATAGTGTCTTTAGCAACAAGTAAGCTGGAATATAAATTTCAATCCATACCTTCCGATTCAGTTAACCAGTATTTAGCAGAAGCATTTAAACTTTTCTTAAAGGATTTAGCAAGACTCGAAAAAATAGATACTAAATCGCGAGATCCACTTAAAGAACCGGTCAAAAAGATGATTATACAATTGGACATTGAAAGTGACTCTGATCCAAGACTTAGGACTAATACAGATGAAACATACACGGTAAAAGTAGATACAGAAAAACACCAGGTTTTTATTCAAATCAGTGCGGTTTCCTTTTGTGGAGTTCGACATGGCCTGGAAACATTAAGTCAACTGATCTTACTTGATCAAAGTACTGGTACTCTAATAACACTATCTCATGCAGTTATAAAGGATACACCAAGTTATAAATACAGAGGCGTAATGATAGATACTGGAAGGAATTATATACCCGTTATTGACTTAATGAGAACATTGGATGGAATGGCAATGTGCAAACTCAATACCTTTCATTGGAGGATATCGGATGTTACAAGCTTTCCTTTGAAGTTGTCAAAAGTACCTGAACTGTTTGAGCATGGAGGCTATGATAGAAGCATGGTTTACACAAGAGAAGATGTCAAAGCGTTGGTAAAAAGAGCTGGTGTTCGCGGTATAAGAGTTTTGATAGAAGTGGCTTTACCTGGCCCAGTAGGGCAACCCTGGTCTTGGCTGTCAGATACAAGTTGTCCAACTAAAACCGAGAACTTTACGTGCAACAATCCTTTGTGTCTAAGATTACTGATGACAGAATCGGTTTTTGATGTTATACAAAATATTTATGCTGAAATTATTGAATTAACGAAAGTTGATGACATTTTTCATTTAAGCGATGGAATATTTTCAGTTATGCGTTGTCATCATTTAATTGAAGATAGAGATGGATATCTAGATAAAGCATTATTTCGTTTAAGAATGGCAAATAAAGGATTCTTGCCGAAGCTACCGATAATTTGGTATTCACCACATTTGTCACGAGATTTCGAAGCTAAAGTTTGGGAGAAATTAGGTGTCCAACTCTTAGATTGGACCCAAAATCCTTCTGAATTTTATTTGAGTCAATTTAAAGTGATACATTCCACGAAATGGGATTTATCTTGCGAGATGAAAAAGCAACGATGTACTAGATATAGGTAGGATTATGCATAATAACTAACTTTCTTTTTTAATACATTGCGTGTTCACTAAGACATTATGGAAAATTACGATCTAGCCTTACGACTAATTAGTAGTTTAAGGCTAACCTAATTTGCTTAAAAGGATTTTTAACATAAGGAAGTGTCCAGAACACTACTTACAGTCTCTGTTAAGGGGAAGACACTGTGTTCTGAGACACTAATTTACTAATTCAAATATTTTTGTCCTTTTCATGATAATAACTAGTAATAATATTCTTTTTCCTAGGCAAAGATGATATTAATAACACCTCAAACGCGAACTATGGAATAATACGCGAATAACAATAGATTTTGATATACACTGGTATTAAAATCTATTTTTATTCTGTGTATTTATGTTATATTAGCGGACCCGACGGACGTTGTCCTGTATGATATTTCAAGCGACTATGATGTTAAATATAGTATGAAAGTGCCGACAGCAGTGCTATCTGTCGGGCTGACTTGTGAATCTAAACTGTCCAGGGCGCCACCCAAACGCATACAAAAAAGTAATTCAAACGGGTCTAGCAGGTTTAGGGGAGTTCAGTAACATATACATGTACAGTAGAATTATATATATAAAGATATATTATTATAAATAAGGATCATAGCTTGGAGCTTAAGTCTCAACTCTGACTCTTAATCTGAATCTATTAGTCTGTCATAGTCAGATATCAAAGGGCTTGTATTCGAGCAAATATTAACAACAGATTGTGCGTGTTTGCTTAGTCTAGAAAAGTATTTTTTACGTAAGTAATTCAATTAAATATGTTTTTTAGAACTTGGCAAGAAATGTACTCATGGAAGTCGTGGAGGAATATTGAAGTTTTTACGATAGAAGGTGGTGAAGCCGTCTTGTGGACTGATGTTGTTGATACCGGTATATAGTTTGCAATTAAATAATCAAGGATTCTGTTGGGTCACAATTACCAAGATGACGAATGAAGATTCCCGTAATATTACCAATTTTGCTCTACTTTATCCATTCTATTTTGCCTGTATGAAGCCGTAGAACTTATGTTCCAGTTTGATTATTATTTTTAATATTCTATAAAATATGATTTAATGCTTACATTTCAGTTAGAACATAAACACAAAAAAGTCCGATTTATTTCTTAACATGTTAAATGGTATGATTATATAGCGCAATTACTGCATATTAAACTTATTACATTACCGGTTTATTAGTGCGTATCTCATTGTGTACACATATCGTGTGTTAATTATTCTTTAATCGGTTGTCAAGTAACGCTAAACTTGCCGTTTAAGTAAATAGTAAGTTGTTTGCATCATTATTGAATAATTTTATTTAACGCTTAGAGTGAATAGTTTGGCAATATTTCAGTGTCTAATACTAGATTAAGAAGTCTGGAGGCCAGCGTCAACAAAGGAGTGGAGGTCTGGCCTGGCCCAAATTATTTAGTCGACTTTTCCATTACGTAAATTATCGTGAAACCAAGTATAGATTATTATTAAAACCTTTATTGGAGGCTGCAGCTCGGGGTGCCCTAAATCCGGCGATGAGAGTGTCTACGTAAAATGTTTGCATGAAAAATCTTACAAATTGAAGGTGTGAATGCAGAACGAAAGAAAAGTTCAAAAATAAGGATCAAGCTTTCGTTTCACCATTCACAGTTAAACAAAGCACGCCATCGTTTTACATTCTCACTTCTCATCAGTCATATTTTATGCAAATATCTCTAATCTCGAAAAAGAGTTGCTAACATACGAAACCAGGCTATCGCATGTTGTTATTGGACAATCGTAGAAAATCATTTGCGATTAAGATATTTAAGTATCGGATTGATAGTTAGATATCTAACTATATTTCGTGAACCCTTTAGATACTCCAGGCATCATATCGTCCCATATGTCTCTACTTTAAAAAATACGGATTTTGACAAAACTGATCGATATCCAGATTGAGGATTCTGATAAACGAGTTAGGTCTGAATATCCATAGCTTCCTTCACACTTTGAAATATTTTTTTTAGTTCCTATAATGTAATTTTGTTGTTTTAATATAATTAAATCTTGTATTTAATTTTCTTGTACCAATGTATCAGTACCGAGCGTTGGCAAGCTTTTGTATTTTGTTTGTATTGTATATCAAAGTTTTCATGCTATCACTAAACATATTATGATGATCGTGTCATTTGACTTCTAGCACTTTTCGAAAGTTAAATAAAATATTTGTCGGTAAAACCCAGGTTACCCGGTGAACAGCTCAAGGAAACAAATTGAATAAACCTGACATTTACGATATATTCGTTTGAAATATAAACGAAATCTAGTTACCTATAAACCCTTGCTAAATGTACTTAATCGACGCACTATATACGTCTTGTATTGTGATATACACCTTGACCTGTGACACATTAGCCTGGAATTTATGAAGCTGTATAAATGCGAATTTAAGACAGTGTATCTAATTAAATATCTTAGATTTACTATTTCACGATTAGGGTGAACAATTTTCACTAACGTTATGGCCGTAAACGGTTATTTGGTGATTTGGGTTTCATGTTTTTGAATGATGCATTTTACATTTTAATAAAAATTTAAAAGTTTTTAATTTTTATATAAAGAACTTTAATAATTTGATTTTTTTTTCATGAAAACAATAAATCATTGTCTATGCAATAATGATCATATGTAAATTGCGATAATACTGTATTTTGTAAATAAAATAGGCCACTATTGTGGCACACGGAAGCGTTCTTCGTCTATGACCTGCACCAGGTACAGATAACTATTTACTTGACTTTCTATAAAAGCCACTTTAGTTCCATATTATTCAATAATACATTTGAAATGGGTGTTAATTTTTGTTTTATACACTTCGTCTACGTTAGTTATCGTTATTTCCATTACTTCGTGTTCTGCAGTTTGGAGTCGATTAGGGAAAAGACCTCCTCAAAAACTTTCCATTTGGACTGTGTCGTCAGCCCATCGCTTTTGTGGTCTTCTCAAGTTTCTTTTTCTCGGGGACCCTCCAGCCACCAGCCACTCGCTGGCTTCAGCGATCCATCATTTATTTCAGCTGTAAGACATGGGTTAGCGCGTCGGTGTTCTTAGTTTTCGCCTTGCGCGGTCACTTCCTATTTTGTGAATCTTTTTGATTTTTAAGTTGTAAAATATTTACTTATTGTAAATATAACATATTTAACATCAAGTTAACTGTGTTAATGTAAATTTAAAACTATAACAAGCTATGTCAAATCACAAATCTACGTTGGAAGAACTTGCACTTTAAACCTTTAAAAATGTCCGACCTTCCACACCATTATATGGTTTGTATTTGTTAGTTCTGGGAAGGATCTAGCTTAACATTGTTGAGTTTCGAAACAAAATGATTGTAGGTGTCAAATTTACAGGTAACATAGACGAACATTTGTGGCCGCGAGCAGCAGCTGTGGCCGAGAGGCTGTGGTCAGATATGGTTGCAAACTCTAGCGCAACCAAATTTGTCTACCTAAGGCTTGATACACATCGGTATGCCTTTTACATTTATTAATAGAAAAGTTATGCTGTCATACAGTATGTTTAACATATTGTAGACAATGTTATCTGGAATGAATATTGTAAAATTCGGTCAAAAATGATCCTCATTAAATTGTGAATCAAAAGCATAAACTTGATATTTACGTTTTACGCAGAGCCGTGTTGGCCTAGTGGCTTCAACATGCGACTCTCATCACTGAGGTCGTAGGTTATAGGCTGTGCACAAATGGACTTTCTTTTTATGTGCGCATTTAACATTCGCTCGAACGGTGACGGAAAACATCGTGAGGAAACCGGCTTGCCTTAGACACAAAAAGTCGACGGCGTGCGTCAGGCACAGAAGGCTGATCACCAACTTGCCTTTTAGATTAGCAAATAATCATGAAACAGAAACAGAAGTCTGAGGCCCACACCTAAAAAGATTGTAGCACCACTAACTTATATATTTTTTTGCGCAAATGTAATACAAAAATAAATACGCAAGACAATTTTACAATTATTAACTATTTTAAACTGACCCGACGCAATATATAGATATTGGTGGACAATTGTATTATGTATTTAAATAAATACAAATTTGTATAATTGGGATAATGATATTTAGATGAATGATATTTTTCCTCAAGGCAATAATCAGTTATAATATCAGTGTCTTTACAAATCACTAATAAAAGCTGGAGTCTATACCTCGTTGATGACAGGTACGAAAGGTCATAATAGGACCTTGATTCAAAGTATGCCTCGAAATGTTGCAGGTGGCGCATGCTACTTCGCGGTGTGAAAGTTAAACCAATTTGGCCGGCCTGGTGTAGCTTCAACCCTGGCATATGTTTAGAAAGAATTCCTTAATAAAACAGCGTTTTTACTTATTCATTTGCTTACTATATAATAAGTTATTAAAGATGGGTTGCCATGGAGGAAACATAATCTACTATAAAATAAAAACAAAGTAGGTTAAACAGTTTAATGTGAGCGGTGTGGTAAAACTAAAACGAAACGTTAAAATATGAGTCTAACCTTGATTCCAACACAAACAATTAATACGTATATTGCCTTACTTATATAATGAAAAGTCTAGAGTTTTTGGTAGTGCAGGAAAGTAGATTCGAATTGAATAAAATGAACAATAATCGCCAGGTATATTAAGAAAATGACAAATTATCCCGATGTACAGCAAATATAAAACCGAAAATTGACTGGTACCAAAAAAACCTTTTGTATAACGGTTTCATAACAGGTGACTGTTCAGAGGAGCTCTTCTGATCTGCAGCTGAGTTTCTTCATTGGACGAAGACAGCTGACGCAAATTACACAACTGAGGGTTTAAGGCAGTTTTTGCTGCGTCCCACCAGTATATGGGACCAGCTGCCTCGGAATACTTCAGTTATTCCGAAACAATTCGACATAAGGTCCTAAAAGAAAAGAGTCAACCAATTCTTTTTTCGGCAACGTACTTGCGAGCCCTCTGGCAATGTGTATCGGGCGGCGGTATCATTTAGGTGAGCCTCCTGCCCGTTTGCCCCCTGTTTTATAAAAAGGTAACAATAGTTAAATTGATTTACGATTAGCGAATGAATGAATGAACCCTTTATTTCAAACAGCCGAGTTCTTACACCTAATAACTAATCTTATGAATTTACGTAGTTTTTATATTTCATATTATATATACCTAGTCTTGCCATAAATACTGAAACAAAGAAAAATATTTTTTTCTATTGAAATTAACGTTTATTACTTTTACAGTGTGTTAGTTTAATATATAAATATAAAACAATTTAAAATATTTAAAGCTTCTTCGAAGTGGTCTCCATTGGCTGCAAAATAGTGCTTTAAACGTTGAGGTTATCAATAAAAGCTCGTACTCTTCCCATGGGAAAATTCTTCATTGCCAATCGTACGGATTGTGTTAGGGAGTCCAAATTATCATGGCGTTATATATATAGTGCTCACGTTGCACTCTGTCGACTTATTGGAAAGCTTCTTTAGGGCTTTGAGCATAAATAAGGACATATTGTTTTAAAATGTGACTCAATTGTAAAAAAATCTAATCAATCTAATCTAATAAAAAAAATCTGTGACCTCCCTTTGCGAACTGATTTAGTATTTGTTTCGATTTTACTGCCCTATTATTTTTTAAATTATCAGTTAAGAAATGACTAGTACGTCTCTTATACTATATATACTTTGACATTATTTTATGTTCTTAATAAGACATTGTAATTTTTTTATGACATTTGCATGCCTATATATAAGGCTGATTTTGCGGATTTTGCGGTATTTGATTGATGTACCACTGTACTTCTCTATCTCTATCTTGGCAAATAAACGATTATTATTATTATTATAAGCTACAAGTCCTAAGGAATCTTTTAAAATACGTGACATGGCTCTAGGTGTTATCTTCATCTCCCGAGAAAAATCTTATGCTTTCGGACAGGATTTCTTTGAATTCTTTCCTTTACTGCTTTGACCACCTTTTTCGTATAAACACTACGTGGACGGCCAGATCTTTTCTGTCGCAAACAGAGGTGTCGTTGTACCTTATTAATAGCCCGGTATACAAACATTTTACTAATCACTACTACCAAGCGTACCTACATTGTGTAATGCAATCATAGCGATTCGGTTTTCTGTTTCACCACACTCCATTTTAATATCGCAAAATATTGTACAATGTATTGGCGCTAAAATGAGAAAGCTCAATGAACAATCATATAAAAATGACAGATTCCATATTCAAATGTAATATTTTCAATTGTTGCAGTATACTTATATAAGCTACTCAATCTTCCTCGGTGTTTGCATATCTTTAGACATAGGCCTCCTTCCAGATTTTTCCACTGTAGTCTGTCCTGGGCTGTCCTTATGTGGGCTGCTACTTTAGTCCATTTACCTTACAATTAGCAATTACTGGCATTAAAGTGTTATGAAAAATCTTTCATCAGTCAAGATTATTTTAGTAGCCATATTATATAACAGTGATACGAAAAAAATTAGGATAAAAACGGGTCTGCAGTATCTGAAATATAAAATCAGAAATATATCTGCAGTATTTTTAGAAACTGGCTGTTTATCTCTTCTTGTATTAAAAGCTGTGAGTGTTTTTTGTTGAACGCACTAATTTCAAAAACGTTATTTGAATATTTTGAAGTGAAAATATTTTCGTGTAGTCCACTCCGAGAAAGATCCTATATAGAGTATAGAACAGCACGCTCCTGCGGCTTTTACACGGGGATCAATAAGTAATGAGAAAGACTTAGGAGTAAAAACCATTTAATTCCCTGCAATATTGTTCACAATTACTGGAACTATAAAAATAACAATTACCAAGTATATAATGTACATCATCATGAATGCGAAGATTGTCATCTTTTTAATTTCGCTTAAATCCAATTAATTTACGGTTAACCAAGCATTTGTACACAAAATAAAATAATAAACACATTTTAATTTTGCTAAATATGGCGCTAGAATTTTTGACGGCTAACGCGTGACATTTTTTGAAGTAAAAAAAGGTTGGCCTTATGTCGTAAATTGTTTGTCATCGTTAAAGTATTAAAAATACCGGTGAAACGTGTTAAGAGTGTTTTATAAGACAACTTGTTTATAACTTTGTTTTGTTTTAAATTTTGTAGATAATATGACAAGTTTTATATTTATTGATTCTTGATTATGGCTTTTATTTGCCAACTGGGCACAAGGTACTTCGCCAGTGTCGTGTAGATGGAGAAGGCACGAAGGAGATTGATCGGTGAAAATAATGATTAAGTTATATGCATCTTAAAATATATAGTTGAAATTCGATTGTTAGTTTTAAGACAGCACAGACAAGTATTGTCTTTTGTTAAAATAGCTTTTACACATTAAGAAAAACACTTTTTGAACGGATTAAAGCTGTGTATTATTATAAAAAACTTTTAATTATTTACATAATTCTAAATTTTAAATTCAGCACAGACAACACAAATATAAGTTACAATATTATTAAATACTATTTCCTATTTATGAATAATTTATATATATTTTATGTACATTTTAATTTTATTGCTTTCTATATATTTACATAAAAATCTACAATAACAAGTTGTATATTATTCACATGGTATGAAAATTGTGGCTGACTTTGACACAAATTCTTGCCAAACCACCTCTACTATCTATTCTATACCTATCAACTTTATATAGCATCCCTAGCTGACCACGATTCATATTAGTACACTCTGCTACTGCTACAATTGAACATAAATCGGAACGTCGAGTTATGTATGAGTGAGTTATGTAATAAATTGATTTATTTACAAAAAATACAATCCTGTCGTAACAGGTGACCCTAAATCAACAAGAATGCCAGCCAATAAAAAAATATACACACTGTACAAAAGCAAAATGTGTGCGTGTACTAGTGTACACACGTAAGAAGTGAAACTTCTTTATGACCTTATTTTTCGATATCTACTAAATGCTACTTTACAGAAATTGCTTAAGTAAAGTTAAATCAGATAAAGTTTAACAAAAGGCTTTTATTATCATAGACATGAATACAAATAATACCATTATCTCATTTTACTAAGATTAGTACAGAATTTCATTAATTATAATAGAATTATTAATATCATTATTATATATTTTTGTTATTAATGGCTTCTCTTCAAATCAACCATGGTAGGGACAAGAAAAAGATGGCGTGTAATGGTAAAATGTGATGTGTAACCCAAAAATGTGACGGTATTTTTTTTCCAATGCCGATAAAGAAGTTTCACTTGCAAAACAAACATAGTAAATTAATTAGATGATGCAAAAGATAACAGTTACTTACTGACTAATCGTAGAACTTTTGTCAGTTCACTCAACGAACAATAAAAAAGGTCAGTTATCTATGTAGTTCTTTATCTAATGTAATACAGAGAATCATATGTGACCTTTTCAGAAGGTTAGTTCTATTTGTGGGCATATGACCTAACGGCGAAAGTCGCTTTTTGACATTGCATCTGACGCACTGTAGCTCTGCCGAATTGTTGTCCTTGCCATGTAATATTTATATTGAGTACATCGCAAGCGCGAGGGTGGGCGTACTCTAAGTTCGCTGTAGTACATAGATCATAGGTCGGATTCATGAGTGGGTAAAAAGGATACACACCGTATATCCTAAGATGTGCCTCAAAAGTTTGTTTTGTACCCGCTCCAACATCACTAATTATTTAGTTTCATAGGGATAAGGGATAGCCCAAATCACGAAATTCACCTATACGTTACTTCTTACCAGCGCATCAGGTAACACTCTCACAGTTGTGATATTTGTGAAATCCAATAGTATCAGTACAAAACCCGAGATTTTATTGGATTTTCGACAAATATGACTTATGTATTCACGAAACTTTAAGTCCGGCGTAAGTACAACGCCAAGATCTTTTAGTTTATATCTGAAGTAATGAGAACCCCGTACCCATTGAAATATTTACGAACAAATTCGACTTAGGGTCCTACATAAATGAGCGTACCAATTCTTAAAAAGCAGGTAACAAACTTTCGAGCCTTCTGGCAATGTGAGTGCCCATGGGCGGCGGTATCACTAAACATCAGGTGAGCCTCCTTTGCCTCCTATAACAAATTCAAGTCAGAAATCGCAATCATTATAAACAGATATCTACACCAAAAACTCAAAACCCAAGACGACGGCTATTTACAACCTACATTTCCCTTTGGTTTCTTTGAGTCGCTTGAAAGCCGTAGCAGACAACATTGTAATTCTAATACATTAGTATATAGTATATAGAAAATACGTAAGCAATTTGTACATAATTAATAATCCTACAAAAAAAATTACAACCTACATTTCCCTTTAGTTTCTTTGAGTCGCTTGAAAATCGTAGCAGACAACATTGTAATTCTAATATGTACATTAGAAATTACGCAAGCAATTTGTACATAATTAAAAATCCGACAAAAAAGATAAGAATCGATTACAACTTTAATTAAAGGCAAATCAGTTTCAAATGTGCCAAGGTGATAAAAAACAAAACAGGACTGAAAAATGTTGGATGCGCCAAGTAAATTAATTAATCAGTTGGAAAATTCCACCTAAACGGTCTCATTAATATTAATTATACGAGTTTAGTGAAACCAAATGTATAAGTATATAACCGATTTGTTTCTTGCAATTCTGCTTGATTGATGTTGATGTAATCGTTTCCATTACAGCGGCCCATTCACGCAAATGTTTCAATAATAATAGTTTAAACAGGTTACCTTTATTCTCGTATATAACAATTATTGTATTTATTGTCAAAAACAGGTTACACAACAAACACGTATCTCAGGATATTTTAATTTATGATAAGGTAAGTTAATATAATTTTACAATATTACTTATTCCATATAATTTAGTAGATGTTATGTATGAACGAAATTTTTTCCGAAAGTAATAAAATCTTTTATTTTATTATGGGGTCCGACTAAGTGATCCACATGTTAAAATGTGTAATTTTAATATTTAATGAGTAGAATATAACGTTTTTGACAAGATAACCAATTGCTGTCATATAAATAACGTAAAGGAATCTAGACTACATTTTTTGGGAGAAAATAAAACAAGAAATTATGTGTAATTATTTACAAACATTAATCATTTATTAAGACAAAATATCACCTTCTATTTTAATATAGCGAAGGCACAATATAACTTGTACATCAAATATTAAATCAGGGCCGTTTTGATAGATTTCTAATATTACAAAGAACATGATGTTGTTTACACACGTTCTCAGACCAATAAAAAACCAGATTAGGGTTCTAAACAAGCCTAGAATTTTGTTTTTGTATAGCGAAATGTATGTAATATTAACTCATTACGAGATTATTATCTCAATCGGTCCTAAAAAAGATAGTGTTTAAAAAATAAAAAAGTGTTTTAAAAACAATCGTTTCAATTACCGGAATTTTTACTATTTTTGCTGTGAAGTTTTGTTCGAAACATTTAATATATTGAACTTTGACATAACTTTAACAAGGGACACTCGAAAGTGCTGCCCTGAGTTTTATCTCCATTGCAGTATTTATAGAATATATTTTATATAGTTTAATAGGATTTTTTTTGTTGGTCTGAGCAATATTCATGCAATTTCCCTAGTCAAAAACATAATTTGTGAACATAATAGTGAATTATACGGTAATAGCTCCTATCCATACTGGATTAGACTTTATTAATGTCTTACAAGCAATACTACAAATTATACATTGTTTAGCTAGTTAAAAGTATTATATGAATTTATTTAAAAACCAAATATAGTACTGAATTAATAAAAAAATGTATTAGGGAATCTGGGCGAACAAGATTTATATTATTTAAGTGACCGATGTTTACACGTAAACCTCGTCGTTATTATAAAACACATTTCGATATTTTGATAGTTAACGTATATTCGTTAGAAAAATCGGCTCTTCAATATATTTTTGCACAACAAAATTATTAAGATTCAGAAATTAGTGACGAGGTTAAACAATACATATATTGTAGATAATCTACGTCACTTTCCAAAAACTCGGGATATAATACAAAATATGGCTTTTCTATTGTACTGTAAATATTATGAATTTGATTAAAATGCATTACATTAAAAGCGTAGACTAGTCATTTACATTATATCTAGTCGTTGAATTATAAAGAATTAGTTTTTAAATTTAGCCAACGTGCCATTACTTAAAAAATAATACGTAAAATAAAAGTATATTAATTAAAATTACTGGTTTGTAAACTTTACACTAAACGTTATATAATAAAATCGCCATATAAACACGTTTTTATATAAATAGAAGTTTCCTTAAAAATGCAACGACTTCTAATTATTAACAGCGTATGGAAAGGTTTAGCACCTTTGGGAACTATAGTTTAGGCACACTTTAAGGCTGGTATTCTCATTGTATTATGGCCTTATTTTTCTATGGGCAATTTCCTTTAAGACATCTATGGGTTCATTACTCCACCACAACGTACTTTAAACTATAGTCAAATTTGGGTAATTGTGCATTTTATATTGGCACGCAATTTGCCCATAGAGTTGACATAGTGAAACTGTCACTAAGAACTTTTAACATTAGACACACTCAGGGCAAGATCTATAGAGCACTTAGACTTTGCTCAGACTTAACTTTCGAGTTAAGTCACAGTCAGTATTTATAGAGCACACTGCGGATCCCTCTGAGTGCTAGCTTAGCTTAATCTCAAGCCCACGAAATCGACGACTTACCAAAAACTTTGACAATAAGCCCAACAAAAATAATGGCCCAAAATTTACTTTGCCATCATATCTTTTAGTTGACTTTTTATTTTTGTCGTAATATAAAATTAATGGGGATGCCATCTTATACTGGAGTTCCATAGATTTTGGGAAAAATAGGTTTTGAATTCTATAAATACTAAATCATAGTTTATGCTTTTTTTATCAAAGTTTTTCGTAAGTGTAGTTTGAGTTAAGTCTAAGTGCGCTCTATTGATCTTGCCCTCAGAGTCAACTACTCTGACTTTGAGTACGCTTTACACATTAGTTACATAAGCAAACGGTTCTTGAACCGAATAAATATTTATAAGCGTTAATCAAAATAAACTATTTAAACTAGTTGCGATTAACTTAATTACACTTTGGTAATAATTACCTATGATTTTAATAACTATAATTAAAGTGAGACTGTTCATTGTAGGAACAACCGATTCTAACCGTCCGTTAGGTAGTTTAACGATCGGTTATTGAAACAATGTTTTATTAGAGCAATCGATAAAATTAAATATTTACAAAAAGTATGAGTAGAACTGTACCTGGAATTTATATAACTAATCACTTTAAAATTTTAATACGATTAAGTATCTTGGCTTAGATTAAAATTTCATTTGTACTTGTACAATTTTTTATACAATTATGGAATTTATGTGATGGATAAATTATGTGTTACATTCAAAAGCGAACTGATTTCTCGCTTTATTAGTCAAGGAATAGCCTCATTGTAAAGTTTTGGTACGAATATCTACGTTTACGTTTTCTACGTCTAAATATATTGTTTTACAGAAATTGTTAGTTGGAAAATTAATCGTATAAAGTTTAAAAATATAAAAATTTTAAACTTTATACGATTTCAGTGTTTTTCTGTTTCTACGGAAATTTTATTTTATGTAATTTAAATAAATTGTTTATGGTATTGTATCAAAGATTCTAGATTTGGTTTGTAAACTAAAGAATTGACACTGTTTTAGTTTGAATTTACAAACATTAAAAAAATTATAATCAACAGTAAATTATTAAAAATGTTTTATTAACGCATCAAGGTGCTTCCGTCAATCAAAACTGTTATTATCCCTTCCCGTCATTAACGCAAAATTGATAATTAGTTTAATCACAGGTTAAACTCATTGCATAATTACAGGCACTTTAAGGGCCGGTTTAATTTACCTTGATTAATAAAGTAAGAAAGCGAGTTAATAATTCTAACAATAAATAATTAAAACTATTAATGGATTTAGAGTCGCACCAACAAGTAGATGAGGGGAAAAATGATATACGTGGGTCTGATGGAATGGCCACTTCCAGGTAGGTATACTGTAACAAATTAATATTTATCATGACAAGTTAAAATAATTAAACCAGGTTAAAAAGCTAGACAAGTATTGTAATATTGAGAGAATTTAATTCATTGTTCAAGTAATTCTTCTCAAAACATGCTTTCTTTTTGTTTTGGGAAGTGAGGCAAACTGAACAAATATTTTTATTTTACTTATATTCAGATTGGTAAATAAAAGCATTCCTTACCTGAAGCCGGTCTGATGTACTGCGCTTGCGCTTCTAAAAATCAAAACAAAAAATCAAAAACTAAAAAAAAACAATAAAACGTGTGGGCTACTTAAAACAAACATAAAACAAATATCGTGTTTACAAATCAAAACGAAAACAAAAGTCGAATATTGTGCCTCAGTGATAAGAAGATAATATAAGATAAGAGCACAAATTACCAACTCACCGATATCAACAATGGTGGGGTTGCTGTGTTCGCTCCAACTCTTGTTATTCTTCACTTTGAGTGTGGCCTCATATTTGCCGGCGTCAATTTCAGCATCCTCTAGAGAGTAGATCATCTCGTACTCGTGATGCCTCCGATCGGGAAGTGGGACACTGACAGTCCTCCATTCTCCTTCCTGCAAAATGTTTTTATTAACGCTTATAAGACGGAATATAGACCATTTAAGTGCGCTATACATATTAAATATACATGTCTCTGTACTTTTCAAAGGTTCAGAAACACATAGAGCAAACTATGACTACTGTATATCAAAATTCAATTTATTAGCCCTCGTTTCCGAACGTTACCCTAGGATTCAGAGGCGCGTTTTGACACGTGACATTTTGTTTGCTTGTCTCCTACCCTCTGATTGATGTCCCCATTAATTTTTATATAGTTCGTGTTAACATGAGCGCTTTCGGAATTTAAGAATAAATTGTAATATTACATATACTTTCGTCCCACAATGCGTAGGGGTTTGATGCGTCATGATTGCAAAAGATCGCATGGACGTTTACCAACGAGATGGACTGATTGAGTCAAAGACTCGTCGTCAAAATTATACACCGTTGTAAACGGAGTGTAGGTGCAAACGCAACTGAAATTGGTGAATAAAAATTATTCTCGCCAGTTATATACAGCTGACAACAATACCCAGACATGAGTTACCGACTTAGAGGGAGAGAGCCTGTCATATTATTAATTTCAGTTAGCTCAATAAATTACGAAAGTCGCTTGTCCGTGACACGATTTTGAAACTTGAGATAGCAGCTTCTTTTAGTGGAAATAATCTACTTCGAGATAGTTCCACACAACATCTATTTATTTAATAAGGAAACATACAGGATACATGAAAATGTTAGTGAGTTCTTACCCCGTTCAAATCCCTCAGTTGTAGTTCAATTTCTTCTAACGGCTGGTGAGAGTGGATAGTCCAAGTAAGTTTTGGTCCGTCATTGCTGAAACTTTCGACTACCGGACTCTGTACGAGCTCGATGGACCTGTTGTGCTTGCCGTTCTGATTTTCCGCCTGAAAGGGTGGTACGTTGGTACTTAGTTCGAAATTTTGTTTGTTACACGTTGGACCAGTCCAAACAATCATTTACTAAAACGCTTTTAGTTTTGCTCGCTTTAGTAGGGTAGAGTGAGAAGTGGTGGTTGGCTAATGGATACAAATTTCTAACTTTAAGTTCGATTAAGTATTATTTGTAAGTATGTTAAATGAGTATTGTAATTGGAGACTTAAAAGTAAAATGGCAGCCATATATTTGATTTGTCAAATCAAATATATGGCAAATCAAAACTGCTTTGAGCCGAGAATGAACTTGTTTCTATAAATATATCTACATCTAATCAATTATATTTATCAACCAGCAATTATTATTTGTTAATAAAAAAAAAAATATTTCTTAAACTAAATGTGCCGGCGAATTTAAAGCATTAATATATTACGATTTACTTGAAAATACAAAAGTACGATAAATCTCTTAGGACACACTTACTTCACAAGTAAAAGTACCGAAGTCTTGATCAGATGTCGGAACGACGGTCAAGTTGGAGTGCTGGGCTTCAGTGCTGATGATGTACTGGCTAGAGGAGTCACTGACTGGTCTGCCGTCTTTGTACCAGCGGATGTGAGAACTGTAATGTAAGAGAACATCTTTGCTTTAATTAAGGAAGAAGGCGCTGTTGTTTTATTTCACAAGTAAATTAAGTAATAATTTATCTAATACAAATCTAAATAAAAAATATTACAGTATGAAAAGACAAATTGTTAGAAGGTTTTAATTTTAATAAATGATTTATGAAAAAAGGAAATGTCTCTATTGGCAGTTCCTCAAAGAGGTGGTGCGCTGCAGAAAGTGCCTTATATAGAGCAAGCGTCAAGATTTCAAAGATGGAATTAATATATTTAAGTATTATTTATCGTAAAATATTAATTACGCCAGTTCATCATGGATGGAGCACTGCAGCACAGCTTCAACGTTGATGTCAGAGTTAATGACAGTTCTGTGTACATGGACTCTAGGTTTGCCTGAAACAAATTAATTATAGTATAAAACAATTTTCTCAGAGACTTTTATCGATATCAAAAACAAATACCACCACAACAAGTACTACCGATTTTAAAGGAAATTACTCAAATTGAATTAATATAGATAAGATTTTTAAGTCGTAACAATCCTAAATACATAATAATAATTCAAATACATATTGTTTTGCCCAGGAAATTAACCACAGATTGATATCACTATATTGATATGGGTGTAGTAATGTAGATTGTAGACTGTTAATGTTAATATCAATATTTTAAGTACAATAAATTAATAACTTTAAATATTAATGTAAATTTCAGCAGATATATATATATCTAATATTTTTTTAATATCTTTAATAACAGTTATACTCACGTAAAACATTGACGGTGAGCTCTGCCTGCGCGTGAGCAAGATTGTTGAATACATAGCAGTAATATTTCCCTGAGCTTTCGTGCTTTACATCTCGTAGGAGTACACTGTTCGCCGTGAATTCTCCGTCTTTTTCTGATAAACGTTGGTTTTGGTTCTGGAATATAATTTGTAAATTTAATGATTGAAATTATAGAAATATTATGTATGTATGACGAATTTATTATAAAATAATTAATATATATGTATATATAACAAGTGTCTTGGCGGCCTTTTAAAAATTGGTACGCTCTTTGTTGAAGGACCCTTAATCGAATTGGTTCGAAATACTTTTTGCCATATGGGTAAAATTATTTTAATTTCATTTAGTAGTATACACAAGCTGTAAAAATTAATTTTAATATAGGAAATATCTCATAACTACTAAAAATAATGTTTAAAGAACTTTATTTCTCATTACAAAAAAATATATTTTTATTTACATGAGAAACTTAATATATATACGAACGAGATACACGTCACCATCAGCCGTCCTAATTTTAGCCTCCTAGGCACATTCTGATCTTATTGCCCTTTTGAATTGGTTAAACGTGCTAATATTACGATTCCAACTTTAACTTTAAAACCCATTTCTATGGTACCTACACTGATCTTTTTATTACAGCATAAACAATTTATTCCAAAGGAGATGATTGACAACAAAATAATAATCACTATAAATGCATCAATTTCATTAAAAAAATAATGTTTGACTATTTCTTTAAGTATTGCTTAAAAGCTAAGTTTCATTGATACGTAATGTTCATATAAATCAATCAGACAGGCTTTATCTATCCTTGTCAATTTGTTACGTACTATGATTCAATTGAATCGCGTATACTTTGCATTTATAAACAAGTACTTATACAATTTAATATAAAATGGATTTAAGGTTATTAATCATTAATAACAATAAATTGATTTAAAATAATGTTTATTAATAAATGTCGATTGGCATATTGTTTAGCATTGCAATTAAACAAATCATGTTATCCTATAAGTGATAATAGCTCGTCAACAGGATAAAATCTTTCTAACAAGCATTGTTCAGACTCTGAATTCAGTCTGAGTTCAGGTTCAGATAGTCGGTATTTAAACCACTTGAACAAAACAAGTTTATTAATTTAACTCTATTATATTGATTTACGGTGTAATCAACAATTTCATAATTGTAATGGTTGTAAACTCGAATTTATTACATATTTAAAGAACTTTATGTTTCGACTGCTTAAAACAGTAAGGATTATTTACCAATTTTGTCTCCGTTAATAATATCCAATTCTTCCTCCAGTATTTGAACTTCAGATTGTGCCACTTATTTTTATTTATTCATCTCTATTTTGTAATATATTATAAGACTTTTGTAGTGTTTCTATGGATAGATTTGCGCAAATTAAGTGAGTAAATATCCCAACAAAGACTTCGGCGAATGCCTTGACACTTAATTTTCCGAGATCACCAATTTATGAAATCAAACTATATGTGACTGTTATTATTTGCTGCGATTCGTATATCCTAATGTATTTGTGGCTTAACATTGCATCACAATGAGCGTGGGCGGTTATCTTGCGTTCAAGATGTTACTCATTCATTCTTGAATCCGCAATTTACATAAACATTGCATATACTTTATAAGTACCGAAGATTATCGAAGCCTTTTAAAGAAAAGGAACTTTTGAAAACCAACCGAGGTCAGAATAAAATATATCTTAATGATTTTATTCTTGTTACAAGTTTGGGTTGGCGTCAATCGTGTCGTTCGTACATAGCCGGCATACGTAGGCATTGCAGGAAATGCGCGAGCAGACTTTTTGGAGAATTTAGAGGAGACAGAGTCAAAAGCGCTTCATCATTGTACGTTTTAGATAACTAAATGCTATAATTTATTACACACAATTGTACCAGAATGGAATTTCACATACCTCCTGCTGATAGAGGACAAATCTTTGTTTTTAATTTATTTTATTATTTTTGATTACATAAGATGTCACGTGGAACATGGTGTAATGGTTGTAGTTCCTTACAAAGGTTGTGTAGACCAAAAAACTAGGCGGATTAAAAAGAGTGGCGGAGAGTTTATTGCCAGTTTTTCTCTTCCGTTCTACGCCCCTGATTTGAGAACTGGCAGTAAATGTAAAATTAGAAGCATTTCATATATATTTCTTTTTTGACGTTCATAAGTGTACATTGTGTTACCTATAGGAAATGAATTTTGAATTTAGAATTTTTTGCATCTTAAACGTTGGTATGCTGTTTTTTCGTTTCTTTTTTGTTTTGTTTGCATACCAACCGACATAGCAAGAGAAAAAATTGTGTTGATGAACTAATAAAAAATATTGATTTATTTGGTTATTTATTATTGTTACTTTTTCAATATATAGAAACCATTGAATGAAAGTTAATTCATTCACATTTGCGTCAACAGTAGGTACAATAAAATCTAGTAATGTATTTTCGTCCCAGCTTCCGCGTTCAACATGTCATATCAAAGATGTTACTGTCACTGTCTGTTTGTTTGTGTTGTACACAAGTATAGCCGGTTCCGTTATATGCGATGTTCGTACCTCTTAAGAAAACTATATACAACTTGCAAAATATGGTTACAGAGGTTATTTCAGTTACAATTTTATTTTTTTTATACAGCAACAAATATAATTTGTTTGGACCGACAATTTACAGTTACAAAACACAAAAAATTAAATAATTACTGTATTACGAAATAAAAAGTATTTCTAAAAGAGTTCATTATCGTTCGTGAGTCACACAATATAAACTACTTGTAGTAACAAGGACCTAATCAAATAATACAAATGGACTTACCCCATCAATACCACCCCAAGACCAGAGGATCTGTGGAGGAGGAGACCCTGAGACCTCACAAGTGAGGAGGAGGTCCTTCCCTTCTCTTACGACGCCGTTGTCTGATGCGTAAAAGCCTGAAGTAGAACAATTTGACATAAGAAAACGATCTGATGTCGATGCATACAATTGCTAGTTATGTTGATTAGCAAGTTCGATTCCTGGTCTAAGTACGAATTATTTAAAAAAAAAATGGTTTTCCGCCCCTGATGGGTTCTGAGGACCCCGACTGAATTGCCTAAATGGAGTAATGGGTATGGTGAAATCTGGTACACCATACCCATTTATCCTCATCATCATTACTGAAGGTATAGAATTTATCTATATGAATGTACAATAAGTGCAGAAAATGGTATTCTAAACAAATAAACTATTTCAAACTTATAAAAAATGGTTTTAAAACTGGAGTTTTTTTCTTTATAGAAATGGCAAATGGGCAGGATGCACCTGATGTTAAGTGATACCCATGGACACTCTCTTAAAAGTGACAATCCCTCTTTTCTTGAAGGACCCTAAGTCGATTTGGTTCAAATATGGTGGAACCATAATGCGCAGCCAAAACTGCCTTATATAACGCTCAGTTGTGGAACGACGGTCGAGGTGATACGGATGGAATTTCGTATTCTGCCTCGACGTTCGATGGTGAAATTTTGATTTACAATACGGAGTATTTGTGTTTTAAAGGTATAGCTTACGAATAATTTTTGCTGACTCCAGAATAGCAATGTGGTGTTGAATAGAGGGTGGATTGGCCTGAAGTATCTCACACTTGTAAAAACCGCTGTCCTCAAATTGTATGTCTTTTATGAGGAGGTCAGTGGAGTTCGCCGCACTGTAATTCAAAACAATCTATAGTATTATAAATATATATTTTCATTATTTAAATTTGATTTGCTTAGAAGAGGTCGTTTAGTGCAGACAAGGTTTCCATTGCAACATTTTAATTGTTCTTTATTTAGTGTTTTATAAAGTATGCTCAGCTTTCGTGTTTACGTTCGAACCACGGCTGTGGACCAATAAACTAGTCTTTTAATGTTAACATAGCTTGTAAGTCGAAGGAAAATATGATGAGGATTGGCCTGGCTTAGGTAAAACATTATGATGTATGTCAGGCACAAAAGGCTGATCACCTCGTCTATTAAGAAATGTTATAATAATCATGAAACACATATAAGGGAAACGCTTAGACGACATTTGTTTTTTTTATTTTTATGAAATGAATGAATCACGTTGTATGTGTTATAAATTAGAGAGTATCATCGAGATATAAAAATTTACACGTAAAGTTGATAAACTCCTGTTTCAGTGTTCAAGTTGTTTTAAAATAGTTTAAATAAGGAAAAATTCAAGAAATAATGTGAAAATCGAATTCGTAAACTAGACTTTATTTTCTGTCACCGTACATCTTTCCTTTTCTTTAAAATACATACAACAACAATTCTTTCATAGTTTTATTTCCTTCCTAAGTTTAACTCGAAGGCACTGAGCTTTTTCCGAGCGATATATGTAATTGTTTCAAGTTGGAAGCACTACCTTAACGATGCGACACAACAACGTCCGAAGCTTTACCTATCCTGTATAGGTACCTCGTAAGTTTCATAAAGAACAGAAACAACTTTTTATCCTTTCACAGATTATAGAAAAGTTAACTCCCATAAATATTCTGTCTGCAACTTGTTTAGTGGGTAAGCTAATTATTTACTATGACTTTTTGTTAATACACACATAAAGAATCTCTTTTGTCCTGAGATAGTCTCTAAATCCTGTTCTGTGGGTTTCATGGTACCGATAAAGAATTTTGCATTATTCCTTGTCCATTGAACAACAACACCATCTGAAATTTAAAAAAAAACATTTCACAAAGGCACATTTATATATCTATAAAATTAGCTGTAGAAATAAAATCTATACGAATATTATTAAGATGCATTTTTGAATGCTTGTAACGAATAAACTCAACACAGACCGATTTCAAAATTTATGTCCAAGATAGGCCGCTAGTGATAAGTAGAAAGGCTGAATCTTGATCTATAAAAGTTTATTTTTCTTTAATTATGTTTAGTAGGAACACAAACTAATAAAGCTTTCCTATGTATAAGTCGACAGTATAAATTCTAACAATTCAAATTATGAATTCTATCCGTTCGCCGGAACTTCTATTTTGGCGCCACCGGAAACTTCAATAGTGAGATATCGATTATTACGTAATCATTACGATTGAATTATTAAATTATGTTACAGTAAAAAATATATCTATGACAAGAAATAGGACAGAACTGGACTGGTTCTGACAACACATATGTGGATAGGTAATTTTTTATGAACTTTGATGTGTTAGACTTACCGGCTGGTTCAACTTTGCATTCCAATCTGACCGTTTTTCCAATGATAACACTGTAGTTAGTCGCTTGAGTGACAATGACTGCATCTTCCACATCTTCATCGGCATCGTTTCCTGTAAGTGAACACATTTAACTATTAAAAAACCGATACTGACATTGCGAACCTAATCTACCAAAATATGAAAAAGGAAATACGTTTAATATATCCCCATGCTGTAAAAGAGCAATAGACCGAAGTCAATACAAAATGTTGAAGGAGACCTATGCAAAGAGGCCCTCGGAATTACGTGATAATCCAATCAAATTTAAGATTGAAGTAGTTTTGTTTAAACTGGCAAATGATCATAATTATATTGGACGAGAAGAAAATTGATAAAAACGGTAACAGAGTGGTATCCTAGGGAAGGTTCAACTTCTTTAGAATGTTCGTGGTTTTACTTAATGAATTAGTTAGTATTTGACCGCTCAGGAACTGCTCGAGCGGTCCGTGTATTTCGGATATGTATTTAATATTTAGTCTGGAAACTGGACGTCCGTCTATGGCCAGAGTTAGAGTATGCCTTGCGACTCATCCCTGAGGTCGTAAACTTTATCCCCGGCTATGTACCAATAGACTTTCGCCTCGCCTTCGTATCGCCATTATTTTTGTTTTTTTTTGTTGTCAAGAGACAACCTGAGTACAACCTGAGCACCCTGAGTAGACAACACCTCAATTCAATGTGGTAAAAATAACTTAAAGTAAATTTTGTGTAAAAAAACCCGAGACTAATTACAGCAATAAAGACTAATTTCATTTTTAACTACCATTGTGACTTAATTAGTTACTTACATTAAGCCTGGATAGGGTTTATTTTACAAAAATAGGTTCCTAGACATACTATTCCTTTTAAAACATAGTCAGTTTATTGAAGTATTTCTGTCTCTTTCTGTTATATTGTGTTTACGCTATGATTAAAAGAGATGATGTACTTTAGGTGCAATTAAACAAGCTTATTTTTTTATATCTTTCTGAAAATTAGAATCCCTCAATGAATAAAGAGAATAATACTAACTCATCTGACTATATTAGTATAAGTTATTACTAATTAATCGAATAAGTACCTCCATCAGCATCATTTTGCGCTTCATCATCGCTCGCTTCGTCAGCCAGTACATCGTCATAGTTGATGTCTTCCACCTCACGGCTGTACATGGAGTGGCGCGCTTCTGTAACAAAAAAAAACATTTATTTATTTATTATTATCACCGTCGTAAGTCCACGGACCAGGTACTCAAGCCAACAACCCTTATTTGGACATAGTCCAAAAAACCGCAGAAAAATAAACCCTCCTAGACTTGGTCATTTTTACAAATTATCGTGTAATTATTAAGATAATTGTTGCCATGTTTTATTGTAACTCTTACAGTTTATTCGATGCAAACTCAAACGCAACATATTTTTATTCATATAGGTGAACACTTAAAAATGTCAAAAAGAAGTTAAATCAATTGTAAATTTACATTTACTACCAGTTCGCAAGCCAAGGGCGTAGGGCGGGTAAGAAGAACTGGCAAGAAACCTTCCGCCACTCCTTTTAATCGCCAAGTATTGAGTCATACAAATTGTTGCGCACGAGGGTTTTCGGGAATCTGTTTTTATCTTTAAATTCCTTATTCAATTACAATCCATTCGTAAAAATATATCTTCCCTGATGTGTTTACGAAATTGCACGCTTATTAAATCCACTCAATTTCTCTTTATACAATTAAATTTATAATTATTAACTGTCATTGTTCACATGTTTACTAAGCAACCGTTTGACTCAATGATAATTTACATAAAACATTATCTCCGTAAATAGAATTTGTATAATGGATAGCTTGCTTTGGACAAATACCGATGTTTGGTGCAAGTGAAAAAAATAAAAATAAAAACTTGTTACGTATAAGCTTAAGCTAATATTGCGTTTGTAAATGTCTGTATTGTTAACCTTTTAGTCGTTAATAGCGTATACCTAGTATATGAACCTCCCTATAACTTCTCTCGTTCATTTAACACTTGAATTGAAAACTGGCAGTATAAAAAAATTGCACATTTAATTTATATATAATAAATTAAATAGGCTGATAAATGTCTACCCGCTCACCATCCACAAACTAAAATACGATTAAAGGTCTGGCTTATGAACACACCTTACGCACTGTTGGACATGCTTTTGAGACATAATACGTAGTAACACAGTTCATCCATAACTCACTCACTCACAAGTATACGGGTGTACTTACTTATTTAATCCCATGTACCTATACACTCACTCATGCACTCACGCGTGTTGAAAATGATTAAAGAAACAACAATAAATAAAGAAAGATGTAATCAAACTATATTAAGAAATTTATAGTTAAGTTTTAGTTATGGAAGAGCTGGGAACCCTGACACAGGTATTTTTTTAGTTAAAAGGGTTCCCACACCTTAGACATTGTAATGCATATGTACTTATAATAAATAAAAACATTTTTTATTGTTATTATATTGTTTTAATATAATCCTAGTTGTACATAAGTGCAATATATATACACATAGATAACAGTAATAAGTGATGTAAAAAAGGGAGACGCTTAAGGCTAAAGAAATATCCAGATTTTTTCATTTGACAGGTACGAAACAGTGTATAACCGGTGGTATGTTTATATAGTTTCACTGACATTGTCATGATAGTACGCTGATATAATCGCTATATCTTATGAATGAAACCTCTCAGAAAGCTATATAGTGATAGACTTTAAGTCGCTACTCTATTGAATGTAAGCTTTCCTTTTATGGACGTTAACTAGACAGACATACAACCTTTGACTTACCCGTAGAGAAACTTTAAACAGCCAACACTTTATCTATTAAGTAAAATTCAAACAGTGGAGCCTTTGTTATTTATAAATAGGAGTTCAAGTTCACATTCATGATATGTTCTTAAATTTCGTAACACATAAACAAAAAAGAACAAAAAATACAACTAAACAGAAATGTATATTAGTATCAACACAAGAAAATGTAAAGTATTATATATAAATAATTTCCTTTTAACTGCCAGTGAATAAACTAGCTGAATAATATTTGCCGAGTCATGAACTTATGATAGGAAATTTAAATTAATTCAACCATCATTAATAAATAACGAATTAAAGGATTCAAATTCTATTAACGCCTTATATACGAGTATAGTAAATTCGTGCATAGCTTAAAAATCTACATTTCACGCCCATCCGAGGTTACACCCACAGTTTATTAGTTAATCTTTGTAACGAAAGCTCACCTCTAACTAACAAGGTTGTAATGGATGTGGGAAACAGAGATGTTTGATTTTATTATACCCAGCTTTCAATCTTAAGTATCTGGCCAAAAATGGTTAATTTTTTATATTTCTTTAAGGCGTTTGAAGCTCTGTATACACAGGATAGATTTAGGCAGAAAGTTGAGTATCAGGCGAACAACTGAGTCGTTTGAGCGTTGAAGTTTGGTTAAATAAGGTATTTTGAAAACTGGCGGTAAAAGTTAAATAGAAAGCAAAATTTTATGAATATTTCTTGGGGCTTTTCAAATATAGAGTAACAATAAAGTTTTGAAAGCTTTTTGTCGAGCAACAATTACAGTGTATTAGTGATTTTATAAGCGACGGCTGTCGTCATTTTGTCTGTATGTATATTTATGAGTGAATGCTCTACTCTCTAGTGTGAATACTAATTAGATGATATTATGGGGAACGAGGAAATATTGCGTGTCGGTTTGTTGAACGTGTTTGGAATTGGTATGTAATGGCTAAGCAGTAAATGATGCTATACGAACAAATTTATAGCATTAAGCAATTCTACAGACACCGTAATAAATAAAAATATATTAAAATTTGATATTTTTTTTTATTTTGTGGTTGCTTTCATTGCTAGCTTGCTTATGATGTAATATAACTTATGAGTATGTAAAATTTGTTATGTCATATTTTCTTATATAATATAAAGCATACACGTTGTTTTCGAACTTCTAAATAAATATATTATAATATTATATAAATAAATTTTCATCACGAACGGTTCTATTTACTGAATTAACCATATGCACCGATAAATACCACGCAAACAATGGTAAATAACAGATAAAACAATTATAATGACTAAAAGATTAATCATACATAATGAATATTTATTATAAAAATATCTATATTATGACTCAGTTTTCCGAGGTGTTTTAAAGAACATTTATTACCTATAACCAGATACATTTATTTTGTACCACAATTGTTAAAAGAAGGTAAAAATGATGTGCTATAATTTTTTTTTTGGAACAGAGGGAAAAAAGTTCCTGATGTTAGTACTACCGTCCATGTCCACAATACTAGACGGCGAGTGTATGGATGTCTTTGAAATAACTTAACTATTTTGCCTGGTTTATGTTACTATTCAAAGGAGATGTTTTCTATAGTATCGCTATATTATCGCGTTATCATCGGTTTCACTGGAAACAAGTGTTAGTCTTAACTGATGTCTCTTCAAAGGATTTCGGTGTCGGCTTAGCACTAACAGTGTTTATTAATAAGGGATACATTCCTATCATACATAGATCATGAATGTGTTAATTCATACTTTTAGCGGGCGTAAGAAATTTTTTTTAGGACAAAAAGCTTTTATTATTTATTAATTGTGTGTTATGGCCACGCCTTATTTTTATACTTTCATGAATAGGCTTTAATAATAAATAATAATGTCAATTACATTATATGCTTTTTTATAATTGACTTGAAAATATAAGTCTTTTCTCCAACTTTGTTACTCCAAAGGGAACAACATAGAAAGGTAATTAAAGATTTACGTAAGTGCCTGGTAGATAGTAACGGTGACCCCAGAGCTTGTGTTTCCCGCTCAATCAATAAATATCGCAGTACAGCGTGGAAATGCTGCCGGCATTAAAGGTACATTGCCACAGGGACCATGGCATGGCATCTATTTATCCATGTTTAATTGTTATTATTACCATAAAGGTTAAGAATATTGTAAATACTCTTCTCAAATATGCTGTCATTTTTTTAATATTTATTGATACAAAGAAACCTAATAACATGTGTGAGTCAAATTAAATTATTTGCAGCGCAAATGCGTCAAAACATAACGAGCAATTACGAATGGTCATTACGTAGTAGGAAGTCGCGAGCGAATACAGGGCAAATCTATTAACTATAATTAAACAAACGTCTCTATCCTTATATTGGTACTAGGTCATTTAGGATTAACCCTCAACAACCTAATAAAAATATTGCAGATTAGAAACTATACGTTTTTTGTTGTCTCTGCTATTAATACTAGAGTTTTGTATGATGTCATGTGATATGGGCTATATCTTCTTTCAATGGGTCTTGAAGTATACACGTTCGTTTCATCATTCTCTATATACAGATACCGGCAAACATTTTGAACAAAAGTCCTTGTCTGCGCAGAAACGATTTTTAGGTATCACTGGGAGAATGGGCCGGCGTGTCAATGGGGTGATTGGTAGATCAGTTGACGTTTGTGTCCCGCGCTGTGTACTATACGCCACTTTCCCCCACTCCCTTGTTTAATGCTCAAGAAGTTTGCCGGTATCTGTACTCGTCGTCGCTTTTTGTGCCTTCGATATTTCACCATATGGTAAATAAAGCACACGAGTAAATGTTATTTGTATTATAGACTTTCACAACTTTTGCAAGACTAATTTGGTATACCTTCCAGAACAGAGTGAAAGGGACGTTTTATATTTTCCTAACTCAAAATCTCAAATAATCATGCCACAAATCCTTCGACATCCTTGAATAATACACGATACACACACTAGTATAGGAAATATCAAAATATTGGTTACAATAGGGAGTCAAAATTGCTAGACGTGTTGGAATGCGGAAAGGGTCATTTTTCTAGAAGATTTATGGTTTGGTCAAACAACAATTTATTGCATAAGCTGATTGACTTTCTGAGCTTTTGGCTAATTAATTTCTGACCTTCACGATATACGTACAAAAAGCTTTGTAACAGGTGTCTTGTTTCCTAACTTTAATGTTGTTTCTAACAGAACATGCGTTCTTGACCCGAATGAGTATTACTTAAATCTGTATGTTTGTTTAACCCACGCCTTAACTTTGAAATACTTCAAACATTATCGTTAGGCCTAAAACTTTTTAGTTACTTTAGAGTTATAGCTCATGTCAAAAACCTACCCAATGTATCATACATGTAAACCGTATGTCAACCTAGGAGTTCTGGCAACTCTTATTCGAATTGATAATAAAAAAAGAAACATATAATTTTTTTGGTAAATCTATGTTCACAATAATAGTTAGGTATTTTAGATATGATTCTAACTTATACTATAAAAATGCATTATATATGATGTGGTGTATTTATAGAAATAAATAAATAATATTAAGTGTTTCAACTTGTTTGATTTGACATATCTATATACTCAACCAAGATCCCGGTATCTCTAAAGGATGTCTTAGTAAAGAGATTTGACCTTGCTTGTAAATGTAAAATTAGAAGCATTTTTTTGATGTTCATAGGTATGTGCGGAACACTGCTAAGAAAACATCAAAATATAGTAGTCATTCATGTTAAATAGTTTTGCTCTTATTAGTTCTCCATTAAAGCGGTTTCCTTATGTCAAATTTTACGAGATACCATTTCAACTAGATTTTATCTGGACTTATTACGAACTATTTAATGGGCAGATTTATCGCACTGTTTGATGGATTTTATAATTATGTGTAAATATTTTTTATAAACAGTTTGCTTGCCCTTGCCCTAGTCATAATTTTATATATTTTGTTCTAATATAAAGCTGAATCCAGAATTTATTTTTTAAAAACTGAATTAAGAATTAATGTTATATCAAACGGTAATTAAGCTTCAGTAACTATGGCAACAAATTACGTGATGTCAAAGTGTTGCCATCTCATAAATTCCACTCTGCCCATAAATGTTCATTATCATGAATAGGTCGGCATAATTTTATAACACCCCTGACCTAGTTTAAGCTAGAAATAGGGCACATTTCCATTTACCTTAAATGGTTTAATGTTATAGCGAGTATTTTTTATTTTATTACCGGTAACGTAAAAGTTCCAAGCATTAAAATAAAATTAGTTGTAATAAATTATAAATTACAAACTGTAATTTTTTTTCTTCAGGCATAATGAACCCCTTATGCAAAAAAATCTCTTGACGGAAGTATTAATTATCTTTCGTCTCTTTCTGTCCAAAATCTGTCTTTTTTCCATGTCAGCGGTGTGTTTCCGCTGACATGGAAAAAAGACAGATTTAGCTGACAATGGGACAACTTTATTTAAATCGCTGCAATTTTTTCAAGCGGTTTCTAGATTTGCAACTTGTTGTAAGTTTGTATTATATATTCCAATTTAGAGGTCAGTCTATAGTATTATTGAAATTAAAAATATTATACAGTTAAACAATATTTCCAATTTTCTTAATTATTAATTATTAAAAACCTACCTAATGTATCATACATATGTATAATTTTATAATTGTAATCAAAGCTAGTCTAAGAAAATGGAGATGTTATAAATGTTTCAGTACATAAAGACCAACCCACTAAATCTGTTCCACTGGAATTATTCTTAAAATAGTATCCCCATCTCTGTTTGACGTTATTTTAAAGTAAATGGAATTGCAAATATGAACCTTATTACAATTGTAAACAGTTGAATTTCAACTAAATTCATCAAATGAACACAAAACGAAAAAGTAAAACCCCTATACACGCTTATTCCTTTCATAAGAGGATAATATGACACCAGTCCACTTTAAGCCTTATGCACTAAGACATAGACTCCAAATTCAAAATTCAAAATAAGCTTTCTAAAACAGGATCTCTTTGGAACGTCTGCTCTCCTGGTATATTTTGCCCTTTACAGGTGACGTCATTGTTGCAAAGTAAAAGGAAGCTGGCACTCAATAAAGAAGTCTTGGGGAGGGATGTACGTACATATGAAATTCCTAAAGCTATGTTGTATGCATAACTTTTATTATTATTATTTCAAGGCTTTTAAACATAGACAAATCAGCGGTTTTTAAAAGAAAATTCGAATGATTCGAAATTCTATATGCGGAATTAGCATTGCGCCTACGCTGAAGACAAGCATGTCTCAAGTAGTCTCGATGACATGTGTCAAGTAGGCAGGATTACGTATTTTTATAATAAAAAGATATCGAAGAAACATATCTAAACCGAGGCCAATACCCAATAGGGTTGTAGGCTACGGGTGAGTTATTTAACATATTAATAGTACATAATATTAAATTAAATATCACGTAAAGATGATAGTTCTTCTCTTCTAATACCGAGTTCTATAAAATAGAAGTAAATATCTAAAAGAAACATAAATGCTAACTATGAGGCTTTGTATTCTAAGGAAGTAATTATGAAATTCAGCTTTACGTTTATCTAATCATGATCCTAATAGTGATTCATGGCCATCGAACTAGTAATAAAATATTTGTCTTAAATCTCTTTTAAGTAACAGATGGCTATTTTATAGCCCTCCTTGTTAGGTGATGATAATTATAGACTTTTATTACTCACCTTCATTCCTTAAACAAATTTATGTGCTTTTTATTGTCAATCAAATAATTGCGGGAACTATAAATACATATTTGTACGGTTTTATTGGCATTATATATAGGTTAATTACGAACGAAAAGTAGTCACAAAGCCTATAGTTGTATAAATGCATCTTAATCTAGTGAAAGATATAGCTAAACACAAATGTGAAACTTCCGACAGAATTTGAGACTAGAGAATTTATTTTTCCCTAATAATTCCCTAAAAGCGTTAATGCAATGTACAATACATCAAAGAGACGCAATCACTTTCACCAAAAATTGGGCCATCTCAGCTTTAAGTTGCTGTCATCTGCAACACTGGATTTTATTGGGCCCATACCATTTTGCACATGGCCGCTAACACATAAAAATGTGTATTAACAATTTAAAAAAAATACATACACAAGTGTGTGTGTATACATAAAACTTGCAACAATACAATACAGTTAAATTCCCAACCAATATGACATTCCAAAAAACAACTTTTTTATTTTATCTTGAAAGATAATACTTTGGATGTGCGCATTGGGGTGGCAGGTTGTTATCACAAGTATTGGCGTAACAGTTGTTAATAGAATCGTAATTCAACAAGTGTGACCATCGTAAAATTAAACCCCGTAATAAAAAAGCAGTAAAGGATAAATAATCCATTACCATTATTGTTTCATGGACTACAAGGTCGCCCCACTGTGCCATGACGTCAACCACATAGCGTTGCTCCTACCCTGTTACGTAATCGTCTAGACTTTCTCTGGCGTAAATTAGATCAGTGTGTCGCCTCTATTTCTGTTTTAATACTATTAAATAAGACCATAAATTCCCCAAAGATACAAAAAAAAATCTCCCAAATCCACCAACACCATAAATGGGAACTTCAACACTTTGGGGCCAATTGGTGCATAGCCGGGTTGGAATCTACGACCCCAGCGGAGTCACGCACGAAGCCTAAGGCTAACACTGCTTATAAAAAAAGCGCATAATTTATACCGGTTAGTTTTATCATCCGACATTAAAAACCTCTTCACCTCGGTAATAAAAGTAGGTTAAGTGCCATTTTTTGCAAAATAAGGTTTATGTCGGAAAAGCCTTCTAAATTAACCACGGTCTACTTTTATATTTAAGTGACGTTATATTGCTGTAATTGGTGAAAATGATTTTTTAAATTACACTATATGAGCTTTATAGGAGAGTTTTGTCCCGGTTTCGAACAACGCTAATGTAGCAATTAAATAGTGAAATTTTTTTTTTATCGGTCAAGTAGTTTTTGAGTTCAATCGTTAATAAATTCAAATCTTATTAGTATATAATTAATCACTACATTTATGTAATATTCTCAAGTAGTTACGAATATTTATAAAATATTACGATATCCTTATGCATGTTATACACAGAACATGATATCTTTGTATTTATTCAAAAGTTTTATTCATTTATAGTAATCATTCTGATAGCTCTGTTTTGACTAAAGTATGTACTGCTTCATCTATCTTTCATCCCAACATATAATCGAAATAGAACGAGACGAAAAAATACTTTAGTCAAAAGATTTTGAGTTTAATTTTTATTTATAATTGTATATGTAGTTAGAACTAGGATAACCTTGCAGCTGTATGTAGTTAGAACTAGGATAACCTACGTTTTGTACGTGTTTTGCTGCAATTTTGCAAGGCTGTATTCACATGGATATAAGGACAAAAAATATTTCTAATTAAGATTATAAATTCAAGCATCCATACAGATGACACATGACTTCGCTAGTCACGATTGCGCCGACCTACAGTCATGTGAAACGCATTTATAATGTGTACCTTAAGAAAATACAACATTTCTAAGCATCTTAGCTACAGACGTCAAGTTAATTGACAGGTTTTTTACAACAGGTAACCCAGAAAACAGTATAACATATTAAGTGTGATAAAAAAATTATTTTTTGTTACACTCGGTTTTCATGTCCGAAACCTTGCCTTGTGTGGAAATGATAAATACATTTAAATTCATAGAAAATTAGTTTCGATACTAATTTTAACTTTTGTTTATTAAGTTCGGCGTTATAACAAAATGTAGATTAAACTTAGTATTTGTAACTATGGTTAAGATTTTACTTATCAACAAGTATTAATTTAATCCTCATTTATAATAGTCGTCTGTGTCACTGCCGCTTACTTAAATACAACGAGAAAGAAAGAGACGAAAGAGTATCTTAGATAACACAGTTTATTAAGTATTATTCAATTATATTCATCAGACAAACACCAACAGAAAGTTTGCAAACCAGGGCTACGTGTTGTGACCTCTACCGCCTTCTTCAGATAATAATGATGCGTAAATTCCAGAGTAAACTGCGTCTTGGTTGAGCGCAGAGTTGATTGGGTATTGCAAGTACGGAAGATTTGCGACACCAAAAGGAGTAGCCTAGATAACGAATACTTTTATTTATGTGTAAATGCTGGTGGTCTACATAACAATATGGAGACAGGATGTCATCCTCAATCAAGAAGCCATTTTATTTGCTAAATATCTAATCATTTGCAATTGTGATTGAATAACGATGGGATTCGCATATAAATGTCTTATTAACACATTGATTAGAATTACGTGGTATGTACTTTCATAGCCAATTAATAGAGTATAATTCACTGACTACAAATATATTATTAAATATTTGGATATTGCAGAACACAGCACCGCTAAGTAATTTTTGCATACTTATTGCAATTCATTACCGAACAGTCGAGCCTAGAACATGATATTACTTGAACAAAGGGAGGAACGCGAACAACGCGAAGAAACCTTTATGTTTATAGTACTGGGGCAAACGGGCAGGAGGCTCATCTGATGTTGAGCAAAACCGACGCCCATGGACACTCACAATGCCCAAGTGCGTTACCAGCCTTTAAACCTATATGTATTTATTGTATTACGTAAGAATATCGATAATGACATATTAAAACGTTTTGGCGGCAGTGATAAATCTGTGGTGGTTGTCAATTGTCAAGTTAATATTTATTTATATCACCCCTCAGAGTAAATACAGCAGTGTTACTGATGCACTTTTATTCAAACAGTTAAGTTTAATACCTCGCGTGACTGTACGCATTCCTTAATCTTAAGTTATAGGAGACATCGATTTTTAGATAGCAGAATGTCGATTCGGCTATTGGAAATAATTGAAGGGATATTTGTTGCAAAATCATTTTTAAACGTATTAATAAATTTCAATTATTGAACGTTGATTATAACCACAGCTATACACAAAACAGATGAGTGTTATATCAAAATGGCTTACTTGTCACAAAAATAATAATTATTTAATTAACACCATGAGTCTGGGTCAGACTCAATCATTTTCAATTTGTATTAATTAAATGATCGCTTTCGCTTATAACTTACACTATAGGGCTATACAGTCATTGAAGTGCATTTACTCAGCTTTTCAATTGCCTCTCATCATCACGCGTGACTCACAGCGTCATATACTTGTTAAGGATAAAGGAACTTCATGATTAGAGATTTCTTATCGCCCTCTATTATGAGACGGTCAAATCATGTTGCAGGGCGTATAGCGAAACCTTTTAGATTTAGAAAAGCTTCCGTAAATTTTAATTGGTGACCTTTAATTCCGGGTTTGCATAATCTATACAAATGTTATAAAGAGTTAAAGTTTGTGAGGAAAATTCTGTTATTAATAGAATAGAAATGTATTATTGCTTAACATAACATAAACTATAAGGACAGAAAGCATGAAAAAACCACTAAGTGATTTATCCTTGGTGTCTCAAGGGCTACACCACTCTTTAAATTCCATGTATTTGTGGCTATTGATCCGAAAAATTAAATGACTTTAGTGGTAGTCGGATTTTCAAATGAGTAAAAAACATTTCTAACGGCCTTAAAGATGAGAAATATATGATTGAGTTCTAGAACAAAATTGTATGGTTGTTTTTTTTTATATAGAATAGGGGCTAACGGGCAGGAGGTTCACCTCATGTTAAGTGTTACCGCCGCTGCCCATGGAAATTTGTATATATAATTGACAAAAAGTATCCCAACGAAATGTGTGTTAGTCGGAAATAATCATACCATATTGCATTTTAAAAAATATGCTGCTACGATATTTTATATAAAAAAGGTCCAAAGGTATATACAGCTTACGTGCCTGGCTACGAGTATACTGTTCTCATTTTTATTAAATATTATAATTATTAACTTACACTTACTGACTTTTATACGTCAATAAATAACAACTGCACTCACTTTCCTCCAAAAAATTCTGAACTTATCGAAACTTGTATTTATTTGGTAAAATATCTCCCATCGTAACTGTCTTTACGAACCTCAGCACAGTTAATACATTGCTAAAAAATATAATTAAAAACAAATTGTTGTCTAGATTCAATGAAAGCGAACTTTCAAATAGTATTTTGTATGATATATTTATAAGTAAACATTTAAATTATTTTTATACATTTATGTTAAAGTCGTGGTGATGTCAGGTGGGGTAGGCCTTGTCGTACCTGTACAAAATCCAGGACGTATTAGAAGGGACAAGTTATAAGTAACCATGTGCATGCATGGTGAATTTCATGAATGTGGATGAGCGAGAGAGGTATGCCAGGAGGACGTAGGTGGAGATCCGTAGTCTCTGCCTACCTCGGGAAAATAAATCTTTTTTAAATTAATGCACATTCGCGATACAACGTGTCTTTCATGGCTATGATTTGTGTATAACATTCATGATTACTGTTTCTTTATACTGTGCCGAAATTTTGAATTGCAAATTGTATGTTATCTCTTACATACCTTTCTCTCTCATATTTACAGTTACGAAGCTTTCGAACGTTGAATTATGTAATTATTAAGATTGCATTTCAGTATTTTTATTTTTGAAGCATTAAATTCACTATTATAAGTTTAAAATATACATATATAATATCTTCTAGAAAACAAACTTAAACCAAGTTACAAGATTTGTCAAAACATTGTTTTTGTATGACGTTTGACATATTTGACAGCGTTCAAGATGAGATTGTAACTTGACATACGTAGTAGGATATGAACCTTATTTTCCAACCATATAGTCAATACCATAGATACCAGGAAAATAAAAGGCACTGTAAACATTTCGACTGGCTTTAAAAGTCGTAAAAAGAAGAAATAGTGAATCCGTGCCTAATAATTATTTAATGTATTTTATATTACTACATTATTTTTATATGTGATACTGACAGGCAGAGACAAAATTAAACGTTTATTTAATCTACGTACTATGAATTTGACAACTGACTATAAAGATTGCGTAAAACATTAGCGTCATTATGCGCTGTAACAATGTTCATACAAATATTGTAAACAGCGTTTAATACTTGTCAAAATGGCCCGCTACTGCAATAACTGAAATAAAGAGTATTAGTAAACACGTCATAATCCAACATTATTTAATATTGTAGATCGTTTAGCGCGATAATGAACAATGGTTTGTACTAACCTCACAATGGATCGATATACATTGATTTAAATGTTTAAAACACCTCGTTCGATCGTAAGGAGAATTGTAATCGGCGTCAAATCCGGCTTAATTTAATTTTGTGTTTAACGCATCAGAAACGTAACGATGTACAGGACAAGGGAGGATATATCATAAAACAAATGAAATCTATATAGGCCTTGAAGAACCCTAAATCTGAATTTTCATGGAAGACATATAGCTTCTCAGAGCATACAGAACGATAATTGTACATATTTGAACACGATTTTCTTTTTAAGTTATGATCTAACAAGCAAATGTTTCAAAACCACAGAAAAGAGTTCAAATATTGTGTGTTTATGTTTTAACCAAGTAAATCAAAATAGTATATTTAAGATGGATGTCCTTCCAATTCCCTATTCTCTCGATACCTCAGGCATCTCATTATTCCATTTGTCATTGCTTTCCGAAAAAACGCGTTTTGGTCAAAGCTCACCCATGTCCAGCATTGAGCATTCTGATAAACGAGCTAGGTCTAGATATCCATAGTGGCTCCCTTTGAAATCGATTTTCGTGGACTTTATGTAATTTTAATTGTTTTGTTTAATATTTGTATTATCTCTTTGTGTACCTCATGTTTGCCTATAAGTGTTTGTAACTTTAAAAATTGTATATTGTGGTACTTTTACCAACGTATCAGTATGCCGAGCATTGGCAAGTTTTTATCAATGTAAAATGCGTTTTTAAATAACAATTCAGAAGAGATATCTTCGAACTCTCTGAAGAATCTCGAAACTCTTTTATTTTAAACGCAATGACACACTTCCTAATTGGTTAAAAGCCTCTGATATGGTATCTCGTTTGTTTGTTGAGGATATAAAATATTTTTATGGTCTTTATCGAGATAAGATTCGTTGTGTAATGTTCTGAGAAAGATGCTCATAGCGTTAATTTAAGGTAGGTATAACATAGTGTATTTAATTTTGGAGCTAAAGATTTTAGTCCATTTGTTTTATCTTTTAAAAGACGAATCTATCTTCTGTCACAAAAATCACATATTAATTTTAAGTTTGTTTCGATGAGACTTATTTAATGTTACATCCAAGAAGTATAAGGCTGGTACAATGTCGGGACAAGTGTGGTAACTTTTGTTCAAAGTTATTCTCATGAACAAAAATATATTTTTATATTCGTGAATCTTAATACTAAATTTTTATACATCACATGTTTAATAGTCAGTCTTTTAGGCTTATAATTATTAACTTTAATGATCCTTTCAATTTATAATTGCGAATTTTTGTAAAGTAAGTTTTCGAATAATTGCACTGTAGTTCAATTAATTGTTTTGTTGTAACTCTTTCGTGTGCCTATGTTCGGAGAACCTGTGTTAGATGGGAATCTTCGAGGTTCTTATACGAATTATTATCTATAATATTGGAATCCAACAATTAAAAGGTTCTTATTTTATCATCCCTAAAACAATTGATCGATTTTATTGCAGTAGTCAAGGGCAGGGTATATAGTCAAAAATTGTTGATAAAGCCCTAAAATATTTTAGCTCTACGGTAGAAACTTGTCAGTCTTCACGTTGATAGTAGTCTGTGCATTTGTTTTGAGCACTTTAGTATCATTGTATCTAATTAATGAATGATTTATAGAATTCAATCAAATCCGTGGGTTTTTCTTCACCCTAAAAATATTTAGCGACTACTATGACTGCCGTATGACATAATCCAATACGTTATACATATGACAATCATTATTAGCTCTACGGCTCCACTCTACCGCGTAGACTTCGAAAAATGATTTCATGAATAAAAAATTTTCTATGCCTATGAATGGGTTATATAAGGCATCATTTACTGACTACGGTTCATTGGACAAAAACCCTGTGCCAATTCAAGAAAACCGGTTGTATCCCTATGGTGATGCTCTTTGACTGGCCGCTGGAGTATCGATATCGATTAAAATGTCGAAGGCCAATTACATTACAGGCAGACTTGCAATTTCTATTGCGGTTTAACGGTTATATATTAAACTACGTTTTGGGCGTCGTTACAACTTCAACTAAAGAATAAGGTTTTATAAATTTATAAAAAAACTTAAATCAACAAATGAAGTTTTTCAGTATATTAGACTGAAAACAATATCCTTGTAATCCCATCACATAACTCTTTCTTTCTTGGCGAACCCTTTAAGGTATCTGCAGTGAGGTTTTGGAATTCTCTTCCTACGCGCTTAGCTCCTTCTCTTCTCTCTTCCTTTAAATCTTCACTGTAGAAGATTTACCTGTCCACATGGTATCCCTAACTTTCGTACTAACTGAAATTCTTGTGCCTTGTGTTTTTGACTACATATGTTTTAATTGCTTTGTTTTGTTCTATTGTTTGTCTAAGAAATTACTTGTATATCTTATGTTTTGCACTTCTTGCTTAATTTGCATTTTTCATCACAGTTTTTTCCTGGAAGAGATAGATCGTCGACAATAATGGCAATGGTTGAAATAAACAAAAAGCAATTCTCAAGAAAGTCTCGATAAAACATCACTATACCAGAATGCGGTGCAGTAAGTCCCTTTGAATGAAATCTACAGACGTATCACCCATCCCTTTCTGACCTTTACCTTTATTCTAACAAAAATAGAGACAAAACACATCAACAGATTATAAAGCTGTAAACCGAGATTAAAAACAATCCTTTTTTGGTTTTTCGTTTGAAGTTTATCTTTTAGTCGTGTTTTTAAGATACGTTTCGTGCGTGGGCTTAATTTGCTACCATTTGGTTTTATGTCTCTTTATAAGCTCACAGAGAGACTAATGAAAATAAAATTACACTTTTAAGTAATAAGTTGTTTCACATTAATTTTGACGTAATTTGCTTCACTAGACATCATCTTTAGATAGCTGTGGAATCACCTTTCATTGGTGGTGATACGACCTCCAATTACTTAAAAAGAGAGCCAGGGGTGGTAACTTCATTTAATGGCGTATGCTAATTTATATATAGTTCAATGATTTTGCTATATACTATATTAGCTATATACTGTATATACTAAATCTGATCAATAAAGAGAAGATATCGTTCGTCTCTTTCTGTCATTGCAGTAAGTACGAGAAAGCTATACCCGACGTACGCACTCATACTCGATAAACAAAACCGTGTATAACTTTAATAAATTTTGCAGACATGATAATGATTTTACAAAGATAAATGTGTCTTTATATGGTTTATCCTTGACCGGAGTGTAAAAATTAATTGAATAACATGTGCACAGCATACGCCGCCATATTAGTAATGGTAAAGAATAAATGTGTTTGCAATACCGATTTTTAACTGAATATGGGTATAGTCCGTTATTTATAATGTAGACTCAGCTAGCTTTAAAGCATTTGAATATGTTAGTTTGTTATAAGAAATTATAAAATACATACTATTTTAGGACATATTACTACTAACTTGAAATTTTAGGAGCCACTTTTAATTCAAGACTGAATGCCGACTTATTGATATTTCTTCATCTGGCTTTCAATAGAAAATAATCTAAAAATGCCGAAATCTTATATAAAAACTAGCTGATCCGGCAAACGTTGTTTTGCCATATATGTATATTATTTCTAGGAAAGTTTTTTTTAGTTCAATAGACTATCTAACTATCTACAATAACAAAAAATAGGGGTTGCTCTTAGAGGGGTGAAAATTAAGGGTTGTATGTTGTGCTGTATCATAAAAAATAGAAACATAAAATCTTCTTTAAAAAAAAAAATTAGGGACCACCCTAAAGATTTAGGTGGATGAAAAATAAATGTTGTCCGATTCAGATCCCTAACCAATATACACACAAAATTTCACGAAAATCGGTCGAGCTATTTCGGAGGAGTTTAATTACAAACACCGTGCCACGTGAATTTTATATATAAGACTAACTTTTTATAGAACATACGGGCAGGAGGCTCGTTCGCTATGACGCCGCCGCCCATGGACACTCAAAGCCAGAGATACAGTTAACTTCTTTAATAAAACGTAGATATTTTCTCAATACACAGAAACCAACGAAATTTCAAAAGTACCAATCGCTGGCTAGCTTAAAATAGCGAACATTTTAAAAATTTCTTTTATTCATTGCACGCGTGATTCTAAGAATTATATGGGTCAAAGCTTACGTAATCATTACATTGAAACTGTAATGCTAACCTATAAATATTTTTTGCGATCATCGCGTAAACATACCGCGTTTTATTAGAATAACATGTCTGAAACGATGCAGGTTTTTAAATCCCATCAAATAGAAAATTATTACAAACAAACGTGACTAGTTCTGGGAAATATTAGAAAATCGAATGAAAGATCGCAATGTAAATTAAGATACCTATGCTATGTCTGCATTATTTATTACATCTTTGTATATAATAATTTTATTGATCTTGCATAAGACATTGTTGTATATTTATAAGTTATTTTTATTTGCATTAAAACCTTCTATAATTGAACGTGTTGTGGATAAAGTTCCAAAACACGTTTTATTATCACAACTATAAAAAAATCTGTTGCACTAAAACCATTTTAGGTCCGAGCCTGAGATTTCTGTATCTGCTTCAAGATTGCCAATCTAATAGGCAAGTATGTGATCAACCTGCCTGACACACGATGTCGACTTTATGGGTCTAAAAGCTTCCTCACGATTAGCGCATTTCTATAAAGAAAGAAAGTTCGTTGGTGCACAGCCGGTGATCGAACCTCAAAGATGAGAGTCCCACCGCAAGGCCAACATTGCTCTACAACTATCTTAGCAGTAAGCTCTACTTCTTCACAGTTATCACAAATTGAGTTCTCTAATAGTAAGTTCAACGTTTTGTAAATCAGCATTATTCATTAATTAACGTTCAGTTCATATTAACTAAACATTTTAATTGTTGACTGATTATTATAAGCATTGTATTATTTAAAAACAAAATTATGAAGTGTTATTAGTTAAGTCAACCCAGAGATAAACACTAGTAAATATTATTTAGCGAAATGGTACGAACTCGTATCGGAGGTTATAAGCGTTCGCGCACGGTCAACGAACTCAATATGGCGTTAAAATAGAATGAAAGAATTCCCGCCATTTCAATTTTAACCTCGAAATTGTTTCACAAGACGTAATGTAAACATTAAGTTCGTACTTACTATTATTATGGGTACAAGTGCAGTGTGAAAATCAAACGGTATGTTGCCTTGTTATGAATTCTTGCGGGTTTGATGATTCCCTGTAATTTATTTGTCATAGATCAACAAAGATAAAAATGTGTAAATTTTAAAACTCTTTTGTTTGCAATGTTCCCAAATGACTGATAGTCTCAATTCACCTCGCTTGTATTTATAATAATTTCATACTTAATACTTTAAAATCATTACGTTCTTTAGTATATATATATATATATAGTCTTGGTAGGTTATAAAAAATAATTATCAATGCGCTGTTTGGATATGAAAATAAATGTAACTGACATTTCTTCATGTGTAAATTAATGAACTAAATTGAACGAACGTGATCCGATAAATCGTTCGATTGACATTAAAATCATCCCTTTAGGTCAAAAAACTTTCAATTGGTGAGAGTAATGAATGAATTTAAGAATGTCACTGATGCGGGTTTCGTTGTGTTTAAATTATTCTGATTCTGTGTCAAAAGCTTTATATGGCTATAAAATTTACAAAATTACGGCCAATTTGCTGACCTTTCCACAAAAGATTGACAATTGAAATACCTATGTTGTGACAAAAACTTCTCAGAAAATTCAAGTAACGGAGTTTATTGGATGATTCAATACTTACCATTTACATAATTACTATACAAAACCTTTTTAATGTAATAAATATACAAGACAAATAAACACAATTCGATATGAATTGATAATTCGGTATTTTATTCGGTGCAAAATACAACATACTGCCTTTATATTATTAAAACTCTTACACGAATAAGAAGTTCTTTGATATATCTTCGATATTCATATAATATTATTTTCAATCCAGTGCATAAATTCAAGTCAATCTTGATGGATTGTGAATCCATAAAAGGAATTTGACTTGGAGGTTAAGAAAGTGCGCCAAATGTTTATGTCATCGGGATTTATGGAACATGCCACAACTGACAGTTGACAACTTCGAATATGGTAACATAGAATAAAAAATATTTAATAAATAAATATATGAGAGTTACACGTTAGGAAATATTGTCTATGTATATACTTCGTATAGTAAAACATTTCCTTTCAAATTAATTAAACTTAGTTAACAGCCGCAATATAGTCTAACCTAAACATTTATTTATGATGCTCTGTAACGTGTTTACGGCTATTTAATTATGTTAACTAAAATGATATAATTATGACTTTATAACGTAAGTCGAGGGTCCAATTATGTACCTTCTGTTTTTTTGATTAACGAATTATCTTTTTTTATAGAACAGTATATCATTCGTTTGGTTCTCAGATAAATAACTAGTGTGCAGCGCTAACACAAAAAATTAAGCTGCAATCTGTAACCATGCATTGGAACAATACGATAGATAATAAATACATTTATTTTAAAAGTGAAAATGGCTTTGTGCTGATAGTTTAAGTCTATGCTTTATCGGTCTTATCCATTCGGGTTCTATGTTCCAATGTTTAAGTAGTTCAAACACAACACATAATACCAATCGTACTTCGTGGCACCATTTATTTAGATTGTATCAATAATGCGGGTATTGTGTCCCTTATTTTTGTGAAAATTTGCCTCAATAGCTAAATAAAAGAGTTATACGTACACTAATGTTGATTTATGACTGTATAAGAGACGCATGTAAACGAAGTTATAATATTGACTGTGGTTATCAAAAACTTTCGCAGATTTATTCGCGAGTAAGAACACTATTTAACTCACAAATCACGGCTGCTGTAATATATTTGAAAAGTGGAGTAAGTTAATTGTCATATATACCTATTTAAATTCGCTATAGAAATTTTACTAATACAAAATTTATTTGATAAAATTCGTGCTTCCTTGTTCTTTGAAAGGTATTTGATACATTTTTCTTCATTTGTATAAGGAATTAGGTTAATTGTCGCTTTGTTTTCACACGAGTAACTTTTAGTGTGCTGTAAAATGAATTATTCAGACAATTAACACTGCTGCCCGTTGTATACTTTATAAAGAGGTTACGTAACTGAAAAGGCACTATATGCTATATAGCACTATAGGCACTTTATATCACTTCCGTTCGCATGCCCGAAGGAATTCGGGATACAATATCGCCTATGTATATAATAAATATCTAATATTTAATGATATCTTTGTTATCTTTGCCCATAATTATTTTGTATTAATGTAGAATAGTGGTCGACAAATGGTCAAAAATTCAACCGCAATTAATTTAATTTTCAAGTTAAAATTGCTATATTGTAGAGGTATTGACGTTTGCCATAAAATCTTCAAAAAAAAACTGACTTGCGTCGCTAGCAATTAAAAATATAAATATTGTCTATGGAATTGTATAGGACATAATATGTCACTGTCATTCAAGCAGTATCGTGTTATAATTTTATGTTTTTGATGCATTTATTTAAAAAAAAAATGTAATTTCTGTGTAATTATTATATATAAATATTAACTAACTTACTATTTATATATTTAAATGCTAGCTTTTATGCTCATATTTCTTCTTATGCTCACACGATCTGTAGGTCAATCAAGCAGTCTGGTTTGGACTTTTTGAGAGACCCTCAGATTCAGAGTCAGAAAGAAGAAAGTCAAGAAATACCAAACTGACAAATTTCTACGTAAATCTCGAAGGAATAGATTTAATTTGTAACATATTCAGAGTTCCCCTAGAGAAGGTCTATGGGCAAATTGGTATTCTGTGTACTGAGTACAAAAGTATTTTTCTTTCCTTGCTAGGTTATTTAGGTTCTAATATAATTGATATATATACATATATGTGTGTAAAATTTGTGACGTCATAATTTGTATAATTTAATGCATACACTTTGTTTTAGAACTAATAAATAAATTAATAAAAGAAAATATTACTTGAATTAAAATGAGTTTTCTGTCATTTTTATAATTTTTACTTCTATTTGAACATTATAATACGTCTATATTTAAAACAAATAAAGGTGAGATTTTGTTACGTCAGAGAACATTTACAGTACGAATGAGACAACATTAATTTATTAAGAAACTAAACAGGCCACCGCTGAGGTGATTTCATTAATAGGACTACTGTTGGTTTGAATTAGATGTGATAAAGTTTGCGGTACACCACTACTTTAAATGGGAATTTAGAACATTCACTGAAATTACACTGAGCTTTCATAGACTTTTCATAAATTAATATTTTTTTATAACGGGTTAAACGGGCAGGAGGCTCACCTGTTGTTAAGTAGGGCTGTACTTAACAACAGGTGATGGATGCTCACATTGCCAGAAGGCTGGCATGTGCGTTGCCCGCCTTTTAAAAATTGGTGGTCCTTTTCTTAAAGGACCTGAAGTTGTATTGGTTCGGCATATACATATATCTAGTGTAACCCTAAATGCAAATAAAATGGAGTCGTGGATGACAATTTTTCTAGTCAGCCATTTTTACTATTACTAAAGCACCTATAACTGAACTAGAGATATGGACGTTTCATTGATAGCTTCCCATAATGGAACAGAATTAAGGTAAACATTATTTTATGTCCGTCAATCCTTTATTATTTCTGTTATAAACGGGTAAGATTTAGAATCTAGACATAGCATTAAGTGTGAATATATATGAATAACCTAAGTTAACATAACCGCAAAATTGGATCCAGGCTTATAAAAAAACTTTTATATTTTTTATATCGGACTCGGTGTATTCCATACCTTACACGAGGAAACCATTACTGAACTCCACGCACCCATATTGTTTTACCCAGGGCTATTAGCCTAATAAATCGATATAGGGTGGTTCAAATGTCGATACATTTATCGATAAAAAATTAATATATTTATTCTACAAAACATTTATACACCGTATAATATGTTTGACGTGCGTGAGAATTATAAAACATGCATTTATTTTGATGGCTCTAGATATTTAGTGCTAATTCAACAATTATATCGACTCTATAGTAAATGTACATAATGCCGATGAATACAAAGCAATATTATTTTTAAGAAAACATAATTGTGAAATGAGGGAATATTAATTCCCACATTTCACAATTCTGTGACAACACTAGAACTGAAATAACAAAGGGGTGTCATGCGTTAATGAACTTTTAGGCAACCTTTATCATTCAAAGGGCAATGTAACAATCGAAAAACGTCTCTTTATAAGTAAAATAAGAACCAATTTTATTTAAATTTAGAACTTCCAAATAAAAACGGAAACTAAAAATCACACTGTCAGTGCGCGGAAGCCATTTATTTTTGTCGACTCAATTAAAATAATTGATCCAACAGATTTGAATTCAAATTTCTAAGAAAATTCTCAAACACTTCATTGTTCGAATTTTGAATAGGGAACAAATAATTTCATAGTCAACTTCAGGCTTGCCACTTCCTTGTACTTAAATATTTTTGATACTACCAACCTATCCTGCCCATACTGTTATGGAAATAAGCTTAACGTTACAGGCGAGACAATAAAATTTATACTTATTAATTATTCATAAGTGAAACTAAATTTATTTATGTCAGTTATAAGCTGCTGATGTGAGATGTAAATCTCATCGCTATTGTTAATTAAATGCATAATTGCGCAAATAATTTCTAATGTAATCAATGATTGATGAAAGTAAAATGCTAGACCAAAATCAAAAGCTATTGGCTAACATCAAATGATTAATCATAATTAGTATGTACCTAATACATTCCATAGATAATCGATACACAGAATTCGTATTTCAAAGAACTTTGAGTGTTCTACGACTGAATAAAAATGTTATTAATTAATATGTTTATACCGTAGGTAAAATCGTTTTGAAATTCCAATAGAATATCACCTTGCAATATAATATTTTACATACAAACTTTTTAATCTATTCTGTGAAATGTCATTTGAATGTACATTTCCCGCCAGATGTTTACTCTTGACTGGTTCGCGGGTCTTACCTGAAAAGATATAGATAAATATTTCTAACAAGTCTTAATATCAAGTAACATTCAGTTACATTATGAAGAATTAAAAATATTATGCCCAACTCAAAATAACTAATAATAGTGATGACATTATAGTCTCTAACATAAACTGCCAGTTTCGCAAATAGGCAATTTTGCAACCGTTGGCGTCCTTCACAAGATTATTAGTGCTAAGTAATGCTTGATTTTATTGACTGTGGTTTTTTAAAATTATTCGTTTAAATGTGACCCTGTGGTAGCTTTTTAGTTTCCACGCAATAATTTACGACACACTCCGATTTCAAAACAAGTTTGAGGAAAAGCGGAAATGTGTTTTTATAAAAAAAGGTTCTAGACACTGACCTCTATGCTACTAATAGGAGATTTTGTATTTAATTGGTTTCATATTATGAAGAATGTCATACTGAACTTAATAATTCTCTATAGTTGCCAAATGCATATTGGTTTATTTTTAAAACCAACATGTGCAAAAATTGGGATCACAGCCAGGCTGGAGTTAAGCGAAAAACACAACCTTGACTCATATTCAATTACAATTTGAAATTACTGTTCCGCCGGGATGTTTAATCTTTGATTCCTGTGTATTGCATAACTATAAATAAAATTTAGCAATATACACAGTAATGCAGTTCATACCTTCAACATATTCATAGTGATTTTTTTTGTATGCGGGTTCTAATTTGATTGATTTATATATAATGATGACTTATTTTGAGTAAAATAATCCGTTATTTCTGTTAAAAGTTATTCTTCCATGCTAACTTTAATTGAATTTATTTAATTTACAAATTATAAAGTAAACCTTCCATTTTTAACCGCCTTAAAGTTCCGAACAACGTTTCAACGTGTAATTATAGGACTGGTCGGCATTTTAGCCTGTGTTACGCTCTATTCTTGAATGCCCCTAAGTCGTCTTGATCCATGCAATTAACACTATATCCTTGAATTAAATTTGATTTAATGTATGTCAGTACCAAAGAATGCTTAAATAACTGTTGCAACCACACGACCTGATTAAAACATAAATTGATTCACGGATTTTTAAATAAATATTGGGAACATACAAAAACAGTACCGACCTATTTAACTATAAGAAATTGACGCAACAAAACATTAAACCGCGTAAAAGTAATCGCTCCAACATAAAGACCATTCATAAATATATTTGGGTCAGACATTTGCTTCGGATTATATTGCTGTATTTTTATGCTTTTCGGTAGTACCTCATTATTTGTTACACACATTAAAGACAGTTAAGGTTTTAAATTTAAAAAATTAGAATAGTGAAAGGTAGAAAAATGTTTTTTCAAATAGCCATCTTCGTTTGCGTCTTAAATACGTGTTAAAATGGGTGTTTCATTATAGTTATTACTGCGTTTGCCGTAATCAATCACTAATAAAAGATTGCTACATTATTACTTCTATCATGCTGGACTAAGACCGCAAGGCTACATTTAAAATCATACCTGGTTTGTACCTTATATTTTTAAAGGGAGTTTAAGTTATGTTAGTTCGACGCGATAATGGTAATATTTTGACATAAACAGTATTTTTTAACAAAACCTATGTGTTCTAATTTAGTTTAGCATACAACTATCCTATACATATTGTAGTTGCTCCCGCGAACTTTGTTTCGTCTCAATATTATTTTTTACTTAGCCTTAATAGCTACATACCAAGACATAAAACATTATGCTATTCTGGAGATGTCGCATTTCCGGAATAAAAAAGTACTATATAAACTGAATTTTTCAATATTTATCTCTATCCTATCCTCTAACCTTCCTGAGAGTTCAAGGAATAAAAAGCTAACTCAAATCGTCTATCGTTAAACGTCTTCAAGTCTTGCGCTTAGCAACTTATTTTGCGATTTATTTGTATTTATATATTATAGATTTCACTGGAACAGAGACGAAATAATCTAATATTAGCATACTCTTTCAGTGATCTCACGATCGTGGCAGTTAAAATGTTACATGTGTGACGTCACGGCCACATGTGTACTTTTACTGTTTCTACGAATATACACTTATATGTACTTATATTAACCGCTTCGCATATTAAAAGGTATACAATGTATACAACATATACAAGCGAATTAGTAACATATAATTAATTGAGCTATGTGTGTCTTACGTAAGTTCAATTATATATGATATAAATATTACATTAATAAAGTTATTTATGTGGGTATTTGCAAGACATAAATACAAAAAGTACAGTAAGATAATAGCCAAATAGCTTAATATTTATTGGTAAGATTACTTTTTAAGACATTCCTTAATGATATATTCCACTGCAACTCGGACATTGTCTTCTATATAAGTTCTGATTCAGTAATCAGCGCCGGCACGGCTACTAACTGGCTTGCCTCTTGAATGAGTTTTTGATACAGATAGAAAATATAAAAGTATAATCGTATGCCCAACCTTTTACTTGATACTGGCATAAAGTTAAAACTATTGCCATAATATTAAAAAGAAAAGTATAGTCGTTATCTGTGTATAATAAACTACTTAGATCAATCATCTGATTCAATAACTGTCTTCATGTCTTTAATAAATATTGTGCAATTCAAAAAATCTGGAAACCAGGTGCTTTTATTTTCCTCTCATGCATCAAGTGGTTTCCATTAATGTCAATATTTCAACCTAAAAACCTAATTTTCTTTCTTGAAACTTTAAAGAGACGAATAAATAAAGAGCCGTGTCATGGTTGAACTAATTTCTATAGGTGGTTCTATTTAAAATGGTAAGCTGTTTTCTGTTTATTTGGATAACACCGTTTCAGATTTATCGAATGTTAGCGAAGATTTGTTGCATTACCGACATTAATGGAAACACTATTTTCTTTATTTAAGTTGTATATAAACTTATTACACAATATTGGTACATACTGCATACAAATTATTTATGTAGGTGAATTTTTATATGTATGAATGGCAATACAAAATCCCTTTAATCCCAATTTACATTTACTGCCCGTTCAAATCAAGGGCGTAGAACGGACGAGAAAAACTTTTAAGTACTTAGTAAGCAGTTAATTTATTATTCCAATTCGTAAAAAATAAGACCTATATTATTAATATTTTAATCTTTAGGGTAGGTAATACTTTTATTACAACGGTCGTAAACCTAGATTTATGTGTTCTTAAAAAATATACCTATAAAACTTTGTGTTTGCACGCAAAATGCCATCTTAGAATCAAATACAAATGACATTAGTGTTAAAAGCCTCTGAATCCTTGTAAAGTGAGAGGTGTCAAATCAAACAATGACGTAACGAGACGTATCTTGACAGATGACGTAATAAGTGTCATCGTGACACATGCGTGGGCTTATTAACTTGAGGCAAGTTTGGGTGGTCCTATTTTAAATATTTAATATCATATATGAATGGATAGAAGTACCTTGAGGCAATTTCCTAACAGTGTAACATCCTTTTTTAATTGTTGAGATTTTGTACTATACAAATTTATTTAATCTATTTGCTAATGTACGGGACATTGAAAACATTAAATAAAATTAGTTCGGATTTCAAAGTACTCTATTTTTTAATGTTACAGGCGGCAAACGGGGAGGTGGCTCGGCTGTTAAATGATACCGCGCCCATGGTCACTCGCATTGCCAGAAGACTCGAAAGTGGGTAGCCGGCCTTTAAATTACCCTTTGTCCTTTTTAATTTTTTCAAATTCTTTCCATTGGTTTACGTTTATAGAGGAAATAGTTGCATGGTCATCCAGTAAGCTTATACTCCCTGTAGACTACTTTATATAAAGATACTTATTATGTGAATATATCCTATATATGAAAAAAATATTATAATGCATCTCCCCTGGTACAAGATCTTTTATTTTAAGTAGCATAGAACTAACAAGTGGCATATCGGTAATCACTATCATCTGTCAAGTGTCAAATTTGTAAAATGCGCGGCTAAGGAAAACATAAAATATAGAATTACAAACGGATGCATAGACAACAATCGAAACAGAATCTATTTTGAATGGCGATGTCCGCCTTGGCAAACATCCAAAGTCTGCTCTCTATAAATACTAGATAAATACTTGATAAATACCAGCTGTCGTTTAATTAAATATTTTCTATGAAAGGAAAATTATATTCGGTATAATAAACGTACTCGTACGTAAACGTACTGATGTTAAGTGATACCGCCCACGCACACTCTCAAAGCCAGAAGCCTCACGAGTTCATTGCCGGTATTTTAAGAATGAATACGCTTTTTCTTGAAAAACCCTAGGTCGAATTAGTTCGGAAAAGTTTCAGTGGGTAGCTTCCACATGGTGGTGTGGAGGCAAAAACTGCCTCCAAAACGTACAGCTGCGGAACGACAGACGTCGAGATGATACGGGTGGAATTTCGTACTTACTCACGGACCGGACAACTCCTCAAACCACTCTCTTTTTATGTGCTATTCATGAACTTTGTTAATTTACTTTTAAAATTTAAATAAAGCAAACACATTTGAATCTTCAATTACAACTGGCTGTGAACGTGTTAAACACCAAATATTGTTATGTATTATTTAAAACGACTTTTATGATAGCCTCATACAATATACATCTTGTAGTATATAAATAATCATTTATACATTAATCATTTAGCCTGTGCGAAACACATTGAAGCAATTTGCGTAACATTGTGTAACCTAGTTAAAAATATTTTCAGCGTTGAATCGGTGATATTTTGGGATAAATCAAACAATGTTTCATATACGAATTTACAATTAGACATCACCTACCTAACTGTTCTACTAAAGTTCACAGAAGAAGAAATTGTGTAGCTTCGAGCTTTCTAATACTGAGTTAGAGTATTGAAACTACCTCCTTTAATAATTATGAAAAGAATGTTTGTTAAGCTAATTGTTCCTAATTCAAAATTCCTTAAAAAATAGCCCTGTAAAAGAATATGTACTATCGATGATTTGAATTTTTTCCGGTTCCTTGAAAAATCGAGTATTGATTTTAATCAATGTTAATTGGTCCCTTCGGAAATTTGTTGCAGGAATAGTATCTTGCATAAACATGCAATAAGTTGAAGTCCATGCTTCCCTACTCTCTTTAATTTGAAGTGTTTATCATGCACAGACTTGTCAATTGTATTTTAAAATTCTTTGGACACACTGAAGTTGCTCACTCAAAAAAAGATTACGTTAATGCATACACATTTTAATTCTTAATGCATAGTAATAAAATAGAATTTGATCAAACTTATTTGACATTTATCTCTGGTCCCTTGACTTTTAAATTATCGGGAACCGACTGTATATATGTCTGTACTGGGTTAAAGTTGTCAAACTGAGAACAGTGTTGGCGTAGTGGCTTCGGCGACTCTCTTTCTATGTGCGCATTTAACATACGCTTGAACGGTGAAGGAAAACGTCGTGAGGAAAACGGGCACGCCTTAGACCTAAAATGTCGACGGCGAGTTCCACGCACAGAAGGCTGGTGTTAGCAAGAATTATTTGTGAAAGAATGCACTACGATGCAAGTAAAACGTTCTACTAGCAAGTTATTTAAAGCCCTTTAGAGCTAATCAGTAATTATGCGCGTGAGTGGATCACGCGTGGGGCACGTGCCTTAACAGAACCCTTTCAGATCTCGAGTAGGAAACAGTACTTCTTTGTCTTTAAGTAGCTTTTGCTTGAAGTATCAAAGTAGTGACGATGCTATGTCATTTTTTACAGGAGCTTCGGTTTTCAATTAATTTCTCAAATCAATAATGTTATATTTTTCACGCTATATTAAAAAGGGAAAAACATTTTTTTAAGTATTATAACATTACAGATAGTAAATAATTTCAACTCATAATTTTCATTTAAAAAAAACCCGAAGGAATCATTTCATAATGTTTTGATTTTGAATTGATTTTCGGAGGTTTCCTTCGACTTCTTTGGGATGCATTAACATACATATATAGGGTCAAATTGAGAAAAATCCTCCTTTTTAAAGTCAGTTAGAAATACATTAAAGACTTTAATAATTGATTAAGGAACTAATATTAAAAATTAAAAAGCTAGTTGTTTGTGTAATATATGTATTTCCCAACCAACTCGACATAGGGTCCTTCGAGAAATAAACATACTATTTCTTCAAAGGTCGGCAACGCACTTGCGAGCCTTCTGGCAATGGCATCAGTGACGCATACCTGCCATTTTGCCCCCTGTTCCATAAAAAAATTAAGTTCAGAATTAATATTGTTTTATTACTGTAACGGTGAAATCGATCAGGTATTTTTACAAATGGTCATACAGGAGTCACTTTCATTAACAATTAATAATTAAGAATAGCATGCGAGCCATTGCGAATATGGTAGTGAGATAATTGTCGATGGTTCCTCTCAAAGGCGACTAGTGATGTGATCGTTAAGAAAACATCAGGTGTCGATAAAATACCCCAAATTTTCACCGTAATAGAAAATTAATACCGTTCTCTAGACCTTTTTATATAATCGCAATGATTCTTTTATTACATTAGTTATATTATAATTTACTTTTTTAATTGATATAATTGCAATTTAATTAAGTGAAATAAATATTAAAGACTGTAGTTGTAGTACCTACTCTAGTTAGATGTTAGTTATGTTTGACTATGTATTTGCGTGTTGTTCCAACAAGAATGTAAGTGCGTGCTCCTATTTCACCATGCCTCCTGCTGATGAGATGTGGAACATGTTGTGATGGTTGTAGATCCTTACAGACGTTGTGTAATACAAAAAAAACTTGGAGATTAAAAAGAGAGGCGGAGAGTTTATTGCCAGTTCTTCTCTTCCGTTCTACGCCCTTGATTTGAGAACTGGCAGTTAATGTAAAATTAGAAGCATTTAATGTATTTTTCTTTTTTATTGACGTTCACAAGTGTTCATTGTGTTACCTATATGAATAAATGATTTTTGACTTTGACTAGTTATAAAAATCGGTTTTTTTTTAAATATAATAGTAATTTAAAAAGAAACGGTCAGAAAGTCTTAACAGTTTTATAATAAGAATATAAAGAATACCTTGTATCGATATGCGATTAGCAGCACTACAACAAGCATTCACAGTATGACTACCATATAAGCACACTAGGACATATTTGTCCAAGTTTTTATATGTTCCCTTTTTGATCGACTTTCCCCGTTGGCCTAGATATGTCTGAGTCACTGGGTCGTATTAGGCGCTGATCGAATGATAAATTTACTTTCTTTTCTTTACTGGGATGACCAAAAAAGGTTTATGGTTATCTATACAACTTCACTTGTCATTAAATATCACGTAGATTATTTAAACTGTGGTAATCAGTTAGACTTACATGTTATTATTCTTTTTTTTTGTATTTAAAGCTGCCAGAATGAATTTTAGAACAATTTTTAAATATATGATTGTTTTATTTATTACTAGTTGTAAGATTATTACAGTACGAATATCGTAAATAAAAAAATGGTTGTTGGTGAAGAAGGGTAAAAATTTGACGGTTATGTGTATTTCAGAAATAAAAACGTCTGTTGCGTTGGCTAGAAACGATTACCGTACTAGTTATTGTTTTATAATAAATGAAAATAATTATTTAGTTTTGAATTATTGCTGTATATTCTATCCCGTACTGATTTCTGAACTAATAATTCGTCGCCAGTATTAATAAACATAAAGTTAAACGTAGTATTTAATAATTTTGTATTTACACAAGTGCACACAACATTCCGATGTGAAACCATTGACAATTATAGATGAGGGGTTTATAGAGACATTTTAACGTCACGACCTGAGAGCCTTTAACTCCTTCGGTAATAATATACCGAGGACTGTGTATTTGTTACTATGTATTGTGTGACAAAATAGTTTTGTCTTCTTTACAGTTAGATGATCTAATGCTAGTTGTTTTCTTGTTGTAATTTATTTATTTTAGCATACATAAGGCAATTTTTATCTTAATATTATGTTGCTTCATCAGCGCTATGGATATTAAGATGACATCAAACTTGTATACAAAATCGTGGGGATCCTTATCACTATTACAGTAACAGAGTCCGGGCGCTAATTCCTAGTTTGCAACATTAAGTCTACGTGTATACAACGAACTACGTCGAAGTTTGGTTTCGAGTAGCTCTAAAGGTACACCACATACGTAAATTCGACACTTCGTAAATTACTGAACTTACTTATTAGTTGACTTTTAAATACGTAACTATCGAATCACATATTAAGTTAATTTATATTATACCACTACAACAAGAGAAGATAGACTCGGATCTGACTCTATGTTTATCTATAGTAAGCTACTCTGTGAACATCAAATGGCGCGCGTTTGTTTATTTAACGTTTTATTATTTTACGTAATTTACGTGCTTGCTTCTGTTCGTAACTGACTCACATAGTGTTATGACAGTGATGCTATTGCACAGGGATAACTCAGCTCATAATAGAGCAAAGATAATTTGTTATTTGTTTATTAAACATTTTATTGATTTTGGCAACACCTTTATTATATTTAAATTATTTATATGTACCATACAATTATACATTTTGCATTATATAATTTTGTATATACAATTATATAATTTTTATCTCTGTGTCTATTATTAACCAAGGACCTCAGGTACGTCTTTGGTAAGTTGCTCTAATTGAAACATACTAAAAAAACAGTGACATTAGTTATGTAAGGACCTTAGCAAGTGCAGATCCTTGCTACTTACCCCTTCACCCTTACGAAAAAAAGCGTGAATATATACGTATAAGAAGTTTTCCGTGTTTAACTAAACTGAATCTCCGTCACTACAATTTTTTTAGGTTCCGGTTGCTACGACCTCAGGGGTCAGGATACCACAAGGCAACACTGCCTAGTTCATAATTATACTATAGCGTTTCATTGCAGTAAAATGGTGTTTAATTTGTCAGGTATCCAGTATATACGGTATCCATCCGTAATCCAGGTTGGATCAAATCCAGGAGGTAATAAAGAAGGAACATGTGAAAATTCATAACCTGCATGCATGTTGAAAGTTTTGATATTGGATGAAGAGAGTTAAGTATGTAAGGACCTTAGCAAGTGGAGATTCTTGCTGCCTACCCCTTCACCCTTACGAATAAAAGCGTGAATATATACGTATAAATAAACAATTTTTCCGTGTTTAACTACAGAGAATCTTCGTATTATATCCTTCTCAGTATTACTGACTATTTGTATGAGAAGACACGATATATATAAGACAATGATCATCTTATAAATGGTAAAACTATATATTCTTCCGAACGGAAATCTTGTATAATAACTGTACGTACTTTCATCGTCAGGGTTAAATTTAACTCCAAGTGTTCGTGAGGCTTGTGTAAACAGACATGAACTTAAGTGCAAGGTTAGACTATTATAATCATCCGGTTAACTAATGCTAGTATATATATATATATTAATATTAACATTTTCATAGCTTTTCTTTATATAGAGAATAAAAAAATCTATAGGTACATGAATACTAGGAACGAGGTATACACAATTCTAGTTTTCTCATATTTCTGGCTGGACAGTTATTCATTTAATATTTTTAAAATAAATATAACCTATGTTAAATTCATTCTAATGGTGAAAGAATATATAACATCGGAAGAAGTTTTTGAAGTTTAAGTTACGGAAATACAAAGCAATACTCTCTACTAATTATTAGTATAGATTATTTTGTGACTACATGAAGAAGGCAAAAGGCTGTTTTACAAATTTTTTTATTTTGTTTCTGAGAAATCGAATAAAAACTGAGGCATGGGGGACTGATTTCGTTACGACGCTAAACTAAAAAAATACGGCTTATATGAGCTTTGAAATGTTTGCCTTAGTCTTTAATGCCTGTCACGCGACAATTTTGGTAAATCTCACAACACAATGAAAGTTAATTACCAAACTAATTGTTGGTGAAGAATTTTCAACGACTTTGTTGAGTATCACCAAACGTTTCTAATAACAAAATTAGTGATTAACTCATACAACAAAAGTATGAAATGACGTCAAATTGCTTCCGTTAAATTTAGACAAGGTTAGGCAACATTCGCTAATGACACATATATGTAAATACACCACAATGTAAATACTAACGTCATCATTCATCACATATTCTGCGGGAAATATGAGTAGTCCCTTCGATGTCGTTATAACAGAAACGTCGTACCTTAACGTTTTAAGGTAATCAATCGCACTAAACAGTCGAACTTAATATGTGATGACCAAGTCAATGTATTTATTTATAACAATATTTACATTAATATAGTTACTACATATACTGTGTTGTTAGATTAGCTATTAACGTAATAACCTAGACTCCCCGAAGTAGGGACTGAAAAAATTTACCGTCTTGGTATAACATGGATCTTACAACTTTTTACGGTAGGTTTTGATGGCATTTTACTTACGGGATACGTACATTACGCTATATCTAGATTCTTAATCTAAGGGTTGTCAGTCACGCGATTTTCATAGGTCAAGAAGGAAGAAAACTGACAAACAACCAATTAATACTTCTAATGTGCTATATACTTCCATACGTCAAAATGTCTTGGATTCTGACAAACGACATTAAGTTCCCGCAAAGTCTCGTTTCTTAATCCCCTTTAAGAGTCTGTGCGGAATGAGAAACATCGTGAAATCTAAAGGTCGAATTAATTTATATTAATAATGATATTACATATTTACAGTTTGACAGTGACATCATGATACTATAAAAAAATTTTAAAGGGATATATTATGTTTGAATACATGACGACATATAAGAATATAGAACGCATAACTGATACCGGTGTTCTTACGGACTCTAAAAGCTAAAAAAAGAAATGTGACGCCAAAACTGATAATAATGCTTGCACTTGCTAAATTACAGTCAGACTTCGAAATCATGTTGAATTGATCTTTTTTTTCGTTCGTGATTGTACCTAAGTACTTTTATCAATGTATCAGTGTGCTGAAAGCATTGGTGGAGAAAATAAAATAATAAAAAATTATTGCCCTACCTAAAAAGATCAATTTCACGTCAAAGAGTTTTTCCAAGAATAATTCAAACATATTATTGTACTGCAGTTATGAATGGCTGCTGAAAATTACACATCCGTACACATGTTCTGAAATATAATACGTGTTGTGTAATGTGCGTGTTTCCATATAACAACCATTAATCGCTGAACTGGTGCTTTCATTAATATGAATAGATGTGATCGAATGTGCTGACGCAAACAACATATCAGACGAGTCAAATATGACGCCCTTATATAAGGTATCGTCGTAAGCATGGTAACAAGCAGGATACAGTCCACGTTTTATAATAGAGCCGTTAAAGGTCAAATATTGAATTCCCACTCTATGTAGCGATCATAAAAAGTAAATTTGTCAATAACCATTAATTAAAAATGTAATTCATGTGATGACGCAACATAAATTGGTTACAATGATTATAACAGCCGGTTTATTATGGAAACATACAAACGAGATAAACTGAAAATAGGTCAGCTGGTACAGCGATGATTTTTACGAAGCTATGACACGTCACACTGTACTTTTGACAGTCTCTGAACAGAACCATTCATGAGCAATAATCCGATTGCAAGTATATAACTTTAAATTATTATTTATTAGCTGAAAAAAATACACTTGACAAAATAACAAAGAAAGCAAAGGTAGTGTTTTTGGTAGATAAAAATCCCGAAAATTACTGGACCGATTCCTTTTACCGTTTGAATTATTGTGCTATGTTTATTTCTAAAATGACCAGGTGTGCGAAGGGACCTCTGAAATTTTCTTAGTCTAATTTATTACGTATTCATAAATATATCTATTTCCAACACACAAATATACAGTATTCTAATTATTTCTAACTTAAGTAATAATAATAAATCAAAAATTGATAAATCAAAAAAAATCAAATAAATCTTAAAAGTTTGGTCCTTGCGGCAGTACATTTAATGGTGGAAGCATTTCCTAGATTAATAAACTTAAGTCAAATAAAGCATTCAGTCTCTGTTTGTAGACATAATTGTCGCATCGCCCTTTGAAGCCCTTGAAAACCAATAACGCCAAAGAATAATTGTAAGCGACCACACCTAGTCGGACGCCCGACGTCGACCGTGACGAATAGTGTCAAATTAGGACGTACAGCTGTTTCAGTTAGAGAACGGCTAATTATATATATATTTATGTATATCTTTTTAAACGGTGACCATACATATATTTTTTCTCTTACTGGCTTTATTGGTGATTTATCATAACCAGTTTTCGTCATAAAGTATAACGATATTTACCTGAAACAAAAGAATATTTAATTAGTAAATTACACAAAAATATATATATATATGTAAAGAAATTATTTATGTCCGACAGTAGTAAATACTACCTATAAATCACTTTCATTTCTAAACAATTTGCTTGGATAGAGGCCAATATGTGGTTCACGTGCCTAATAAATACCTTACAACTACCACAGATACAGCTAAAAGATTTTGACAACAGTACGCAGTGATGGCCTAGATTCAGTGTGCAACATCCCTGATGTCATAGGTTCGAACCCTGGCTGTGCAACCAATGGACATTGTGTCTCTTCGCATTTAACACACGCGCAAACGGTAAAGGAATTCATCGTGAAGGACTCTGCATAACCTAAAAGTGCGTCTCAGGCACAGAGGACAAATGTACCATATTCGTGCAATAAATTATTATTATTATGAACAAATGATCACGAAACAGATACAGAAATCTGAGACCCAGACGTAAAACATTGTAGCACCACTGGTTTTGTTTAAAGTTCGTTTGAGCATTCTCTGTACCGATTGCAACGGCATGTATGTACAAAGTTATGTATAGTTCCACCACAAGGACGTAAATGTATAATACTTGTGAAGGAAGGTTAGTGTGGTTCTTCGTCCAGTCTAACCACTGTGTATAAAAAAATAATTCTTTGTCAGCGTTGTAGGATATGACGTCATTGTACAGGCTACACATTGTAGGTCTCGCTGCATATTGGCGTCAACGATATAGCGTTGGTTTAAAGGCTACATAGTTGAAAGAGCGAAGAGCATTACCGAGCATAGATTATTTATAATTGTAAAAGCGTTTTTAGCTTTTCATTAGCGCGGCTTTACAATACGTAATATTTGTCAGATGAAACCACCACCTTCAGTTTTGATGGAGACTACTACGAGGACCGAATAATAGATTTATTTTTTATATATTGGATAGTAAAAGGCACTACACTACTGTGTTTTACAAGGACGACTAATATTAGTTTTTTTAATGTATATTAATATTAATTAAAGTCTTGAATTATGGCGTTTTATATCAAGTGGTACTATGCTCGAGTGCTGTAAGTGCGGCTGAGTGCTTGAATTTGTTGCGATAAAATTCTTAGAACAATGTTACGTACCATACTATGTGAACTTCATAGACTTTTACTTATAATTTATAATACAACTGTTTCAGAACTAAACATGCGTTTATCCTAAGCGCCATATTGCAACTATTCTATTTAATTTGATAATGTTTTTTTCTATAATTAAAAATTTAAACGAAATTTGATATTCAAAAAGTGTCATATTTAAGATCATTGACCTATCTATTAATACCTAACTATTAATTAGCGTAGTAACAGAGTAGTCAAGAATATCTTTAATTCAAACATTATCACATATGGTTGTTCCGCACTGGTGCTCCGGGCTTTGAACTCTTCAAACTAATCGCCAAATTGGATACAATTGCTCCTTTATGTTTTAATTACCTAATATTTGTATGGGCTGTAAGGTTTGCTTCATTGACTTTGTATCTAGTACGTACTAGCTGCGCCGCGAACTTTGTTAGCCTTTGTTTCTTTTTTATTATTCATCGTGCAATTTTTCAAATGTCTCTCCCATAAAAACCTTTTTAGAGTTCAAGAAACAAATAAAAAAAAACACGAATCGGTCCAGCCCTCTTCCCATAGTAATAATAATTTATTATATTATGCAATTCATATTTATTAATACGATCGTTCGAAAAGCGATGGTTTCTACTCAATGTTTTGACTAGTCGACTCTCCTCAAACAATTATTGTTTTTGGAATTATATATCTTTTGGCGCGTTAGGGAAAAAAAAGAGTTACACAAAAATAAGAATTACGGTGCGCGCGCGTAGCGTCACTAAAATCTGACACCCTGAAGTTAGCTATAGTCAACATTTTTTTTGTAAGTGTCATAATTTCTACAAAAGAAGAATAAAATTGTTGTAAAGATTTTTATCTTGTTACGCCAAAGATATAACTTCTAACGCGTGTATATACACACATATTTAAAGCAATGTTTAATAAAAAGGCAAATTACTAACCTAAAGTACCTATTGATTACAATTTGAAAGAGAAAATAAACACATCAATTAACCTGATCTAGATAGAATCTAGAACTTAAATGTTTATGAGACCTAAACCTACCTGATCCACTTAGGAAATTAGGTCGGCTAATAAATTCAATCTAGGGTAAACAAAATTATAAAGGTATTTTCCTTGCTTACGTAGGAACTCACTAGAATTGTCCATTACGTGATAATCTATGACATAGTTTGATAAAATTAAAGATATTGCGATATAACATAAAACATCTATTATTTCTTTTTTTTTATATCACACTAATAAAGAGTATTAACAAAATTATTTACCTACAAAGTCACTAACTCAAAAATCTTTTAATCAATAATTTATAGACATTTTACAAGTAAATACTTAGTATGGTCTTTTGTTAACATAGCTTTTACACATTAAGAAAACACTTTTAAAGGGATTGAAGCTATGTATTATAATTATTTACATAATTTTAAATTTTCCGAAGTTTCGCGTGCTTTACAGCGTGCGTGGTCACGGTGACTGTAAAGTTTATAATAATAATACATAGTTTCAATCCGTTTAAAAAGTGTTTTCTTAAAGTAAATACTTACTATTGTAAATAAAATTAAAAACTTTGTCAAAAAAATCTGAATATCTTCGCATTAATTTTATTAACACTTTGATATATTACTTACTTAGACTAATTGATGTCAAAATAAATATTATTCATAATAGACACTAATTTATCTTTGACTATTAACCTACATAATAACAATAATAGTTAAAAATGGGAAAATAGAAAACTAAAATAAATTAGCTGTAAAGGTTAAGGATAAAAACTTTTTGAAATAAGAACTATTGCTGTTTTTTATACTAGTTTTTTAGTCACAATAATAGAGTAAAAACTTTAATAACGGATCGTGTTGTAATATAAATGTTAGACATTCTCTGTATTGGAGTTATTTTCGTTTATGTACGTTAATATAAACATTTTCATTGTTATAAGAGGTTGAATAATGCTTAAATGTCAAACATGCAAACAATTTTTTTTTTCTTTATAAAGAGTTTTTAGTTTTAATAACAATGCGACAGCGTGTGATTTTTTCCACTCTATTACACTTTTCATCAGCAATTGTCCATGTTTAATAGACCAGTAAACATGGTCACATTAGTGATTATTAGGGTGACTATGTTAAATATCAATATAATATATATACTACATATATATATATATATATATATATATATATATATAATAAATAAATATACATCTTATACGATGATATTATTTAAATTCATTGAGTAGTAAGAAAACAATATTATTTATAGTTCATACTATTTGCTTCAAACAAAAGCTTCTTTATGTTAAATCCATACAGAACCTTTTGTTACTAGCAATCCTGTAACTCTTAAATGTGTCGTGCGACAAGATCTACGTGCGTCAAATTAGATAATCATTTGGTTATTTATCTGTACACATTATCACAGTGAAAAAAAAAACAAAACAAAATTACGGAATCTGGCCTTTAAACTATAAAGGAAACAGATATGGAATAGAAAAAAGAGCAATAAGCAGATTCAATAGCTTATTGTGGTCAATTGTACGTTTATTATTTTGACCAACTTGTATTAAAAAACATGGTCAACATCATTGTGGCAAACAAAATCTACATGCATTGTTTCGTTGATATGATCATACAATTCATACAAAATACCGTTACGAACAAATTGGTTGCATTTCCGTCATTTTGTATGCGTTTACATAAGTCAGATAACATCATTGAATCCAATGCCTATTTTCTCGCTTAAAATTATATGTTTAGTTCACTTATAAACAATATGAACTATCTTCATATTCTTCAAGTGTTACGTAACGAATTTTGGGTCCTCTTGTAAAACGTTACGATGCGGGGCGGGGATTAATTACGCGTTATTGCTAATATTATTTTCCACTTTCCAGTACTTTACACCTCAGCATTGTTAGTTTTAGGTATTAAGAGTCACTGGGGTTGGTCGCGAAACGTTTTACTATTGGATAGATAAACGTTACGACGCGTTTCATGGGGGGGGGGGTCAAGAATCTCCAAAAATTGCGTGACGTAATACTTGAAGTAAAGTAAAATTGTTTTGGTTTTCGCAAGTAAACTTATTTACCAGGCCATAAAATTAAAAAAAAAAACTTATTTGACGCAATATTATCTATATTCTCATTATGTGTTGTAGGCTAAAAGTCTCGTTGTCAGACCACACAATATTTTAAAAAAAACATTTCGAGTACTTTTCAGCAATCATGGTCAGTGTGAGGCTTAAACTAGTAAAGATTATCTTCTATCGATCATAATTAAACATTTTAATATTTTATGTTTTTCGTTATTAGAATTTTCATTAAATGTTGAATGAATGAAATAATTGAAGAATACGTATTATTAATGAAATTCTTAGATCTCCGGAATAACATTTGACCTACTGTTCGCATAATATAATTAATGAGCTCCTAGATAACCGGCAGTATTTTATCGTAAACTTTATTTATTATAAGTACGCTATGATGTAATGTTTTTCATCGCTCGTAAGATATCGGTTATGTATGGTATAAGTTTTGAGTTATTGCGAGTATTATTTGTAAATTAATTTAAGGAAATATTTCGCAGAAATTGTCGAGCGAGTGTTCTTGCCGCGTCGGGTTTATTTAAAGGATGACCGCAAATAAATAAATAAACTATCCGATGGTGATGTGCAAGTCTTACAAATAATTGTCTTTGACAACATTGACATTGTTACCTTAAAACAAAACACGAATAAAAACAAATCGTCTAAAACTTTTTAATAACAAAAAAAAAATAGATTTTGTTCAATGTAAAATGTTCAAAGCCGTTAATTAGACATTTTCTATTGCTTAAGTACAAGAAGGTACGAATTATTAAATCGGGAAGCTATGCTTTCCGCTACGACATCATTTAAGAAAAATGAAAAAAAAATAATAATCTCATAACTTGTACCACAATCTACGGCCGGAAACATTCACCTTTGTGGCAGTGCCGACCTAATTACTACAACGAATTACAATCTTCATAAAAAACTGCTTTATTCAGGGAATTTTCCCTGTATGTGAATAGGTTATGCCAATTTCGTATTTTTATATTTTAATATTACTGTTACAACCCTAATTCATCAAAATAAATAAGTTTTTTTTTTCGAAAATTACATAATAATTACGCAACTAACTTTATTAGCACTAAAGCTGCAAAGCGTTTTAGGGATTTTAATCTCCTATTTATAAATCTCTTTTAGTGTGAAAGTGTGCCTTAGATCATTTGTTTTCCTAATAGACAGGTAGGTCAGCTAGTTTCCTTACGACGTTTTCCTTCATCGATCGAGCGAATGTTAAGTGCCAATGAATGTCCATTGCTGCAAGGACCTCAGAGATGAGAGTAACATCCTGAAGCGAACACTGAACGATTAGCATTGCGTTGAAAATTCAGCGAGCGCTGCCGCGGGCGAGAACGCTTTAAATTCGTCAATGACTGCATCACTGTTACTGGGAAAACATGATAATAGAACAAATTACGTAATGTATATGGAGCAACGCCAAATATTACGAGTGCACCGTGATGAATGATCTTGAAATTATTACGTGCATTTGCTTTGGCAAGGAATTTGAGACCGCTATAATTATTTGTCTGTCTTTCAAGGTTGAGATTTAAATTATAGAAGTAATAAACGAACGTACTTACTAGTAGATTATAATATTTTTTGTCTCAAGGTTTCGGTACGTTAAATGTATAGGATTTTTATTATATTTAATGAGGATTACATAACGTTTATGTTATTATTGTATTTAATATTGGTACACGACCTCCTACGGAGTGAATGCCTCCAAATTCTTCGACTATGTCTCTCATCTTCGCTACTTTTTTGAAATCTCTGTTATTTCATCGGATTTTAAAGAACGAGAGTGATGATTTGCTCCAAGTTTCTGAATATCACCCCAACTAGCTCTTATACTACTCTTAACCCCAAGATCGTGAGTTTGAATCACGGGTGTGCACCAATAACTTTTCAATGTGCAAAATTAACAATTGCTCAAACATTTGGATTACCACTGTGGCCATTTTTTTAACATACATATAATTGTCCGGTCCACATTTCAGTCTAAAATACTGCTACGAGTCAATTATAGAACATATTTGAAAATATTTGCGGTTTCGCGCGAATAATAACGATGATAGCATATTTTTTATATACCCGGGTGACGCATTTGGGCAAATTATTGCATAAGTTTGTCTCTATTACATTTTTCATACAAATCATATACGTTTTTCTACATTACGAGTTACTGATGACATATTTATTGATATTCTATAACAACATGTATGTAAAGGCTGTTAATAACGTTTTTTTTTAATGTTATAAAAATATTCTTACGTTAGGAAGTCTTTGCTACTCATTGAATGAAATGTTTAAGTTTCGATATATCAGATCTAATATTATGTAAGAACAGGTACGCCTACGCCTAACCGGTCCTTGACCATGCCACAGTGTATTCACGACAGTTGAGTATTACTTAAATGGCTATCTTTTAGTTTCGAAGATAAGATAGATAGTTATATTCTTTATTGTAACAAAAAAGAAGCATACTGTAAGACCCATTTATATTTTTTTTTAATAATCCAATAGCTAAGTGTATGTGCATAATATTTTTTTATAGAACATGGGTGCATGGGGCAGGTGCCTCCCCTGATGATAGGTGATACTGCCGCCCATAGACACTCGCAATACTAGAGGTCTCGCGAGTTCGTCGGGACCTTTTAAAAATAGGTACGCACTTTTCTTGAAGGATTTATTTTAATTGGTTCGAAAATACTTCAGTGGGCAGCTGGTTCCACATAGTGCTGGTGTGGAGCAAAAACCTTAAAACGCTCAGTTTTGGAACGACGCACGTCGAGGTGATTCGGGTGGAATTTCAAATTCTGCCTCGACGTCCGCTGATGAAACCCAGCTGTAAGTATTAATCTGAACAACTCATCTTAATACTCTATTCTATAATGCATGAAATACATATTATATTTTTTGAAGATCTATAGAAAATAGGGCCAATAGCCACAATTCTCCGGCTAGATCAATATTTTTAAAGGCCGACATCAACCTTTTGTGTTTTTTCAACCTATAATCATGAATGCTTATCTATCGATTTATTCCGTTAAATAATATTTTTATTTGTATTATTAACATAATACAAACATTTATTTCAAAGAAGTTAATTCTTAAGCAGAGTGCCACTGATGATATATATAACAACGGTGTTCTAAAATGTAATATCTTAAAATTATATATTTTATTCGGTTTATGCGTTTATAAATCATTCGTACTGATTTATGTGGTACTGTGCTACCCATGTGTACCACCATAAACCATGAGTCAGCTATGTCTGTGCTTTTGTATTGTGTCTAGTTATTTACAGCAACTCAGAAAGTCTATCATAAATTTCAAAGAATGAACTAATATCAAAATGTTCTATTGTTGAAGTAACTTATAAATCAGTGGGGCTACAACATTTTTAGGTCTGGGCCTCAGATTTATGTATCTATATCATGACATTATGTCAATCTAATACACAAGTAGGTGATCAGCCTCCTGTGCCTGACACACGCCGTCCACTTGGGTCTAAGGCAAGGCGGTTTCTTCACGATGTTTTCCTTCACCGTTCGAGCGAATGTTAAATGCGCACTTGGAAATTAAAGTACATTGGTGCACAGCCGGCAATCGAACCTACGCTCTAAGGGCTGAGTCGCACGCTGAGGACACTAGAACAACACTGCTTTTAATGATCATGACTATTTTAATGATTTTAGTTCTCGTTCGGACAGCGGGCATTTACATACATTTGGTAAATAGTTTGAAATTAATAATTTATAGGTTTTCGTTTCTAAATACCGTATCACCTCTACGTCCTTCGGTCCACAACTGAGAATTTTTTATCGCAGTTTTTGACGCACACCACCACCAGAACCAGCTGCCTACTAAAGTAATATCTGAACCAATTCATCTTAGGGTCTTTCAATCAAAAAACAAAATTCTTTAAAAAAGAGTCCAATTCTTAAAAGGCCGGCAACGCACGCGTGAGCCCTTTGGCAACGAAAGTGTCCATGGGCATATCAATTAACATCAGATGAAGCTCCTGCCTGTTTGTCCCTTGTTTTAAAAAATAAATTCTTTCGTCAGTTTTAAATGCCTTGTAATTATTTCTCGCTGAATGTAATTTAATATCATAAAGATACAATTTTGATTGACGTAACAAATGATAGAACTTAGATTACGGTAAGAAAGTTGATTACAATTTGATAAATAATCTCAAGTTATTAAAATGATGCTTTGGAAAGTATTTTACCGACTACCATGGAACGAGGTATGTAATAAATAATCGTTAATATACATAACCTTAATAACCTTTTAAGGTCTCAGATTTCTGTATCTGTTTCATGATCTTTTGTCAATCTAATACATAGTAGGTGACCAGCCTCCTTTGCGTGACACACGCTGCCGACTTTGTGGGTCTAAGGAAAGCCAGTTTCCTCACGTTATCCTTCACCATTCGAGCGAATGTTAATTGTGCAAATTACTTCTACGTCTTCTATAAGCTACGACTTACGACTTCAGAGATCAGAGTCGCACGCTGAAGCCAACATTGCTCATTTTATTACTTATACAAAAATAGAAGCATTGTCTAGTATTACTGGACTTCGCGTCACTAGTACCAAACAGTTTAAGTATAACCTTATAATTCTTAAAGAAACAAATGTCGGAAATGATTGTGTTATAAGTTCTTCAGAACCTTATAAAGAAACTACAACATTTTTCCTTTCCTAGAAAGTTCTTGATGGTGATAAATTTGGTTTTATGAAAACGAGACAAAAAGCGCATACTTGCTAGAAGATCATTAGACTGTACGTTGTGGATAATTATCACCGCTGCCAGAATCTTTTGAAGTGAAACTTCTTGATCGGCGTTGTAAAAAAATGTACAGTCACATTTTTCATATAATAATGATAGTAATAATTCTATTAAAATTAATGAAATTCTGTAATAATCTTAGTGGTAATAAGGTAAAATGAAACAATTGTATTATTTGTATTCATGTCTATGATAATAAAAGCCTTTTGTTAAACTTTATCTTATTTAACCAATTTCTGTAAAGTTGCATATAGTAGATCATTTTTCTAAAAATAAGGTTATAAAGAAGTTTCAATTCTTACGTGTGTACGCACCCATTTTATTATTAAAATAAAATATAGTGTATAATGTAAATTTAATGCCTTTTGTTAAACTTTATCTTATTTAACTTAATTTAACCAATTTCTGTAAAGTTGCATATAGTAGATCATTTTTCGAAAAATAAGTTTATAAAGAAGCTTCACTTCTTACGTGTGTACACGCACAAATTATTATTTTTTTTGCAGTACAGTCCATACTCCATCGTCAGCAATCTCTCTTTCCTCGCTAAACCTCGCAGCTTATCTTTTCGCCAAAGAGCAACCATTGGTAAGACGCATTGGGGTAGTATACTGTGATTTGTAAACGTAATAACAGAAGGATAAGTTATAACATGAAGTTTTATGCTATCCGTATAAAACTATTCTAAATTGTTCTAATAATTCTGTAAATAAATAATTATTTATATAATAAATTAACATTTACACCATTCATTCGATTGACATTTCGAATTTTATACAAAGTTGTCAGCAGTCCTAAACTTTTTGTAGACGAGTTTCAAAACTTTAAAAGATCATTTTATTTTTAACGCCTTTATAAAAGCTTAATTGATGAGATGAAACATCAAAGACAATTCTTTGAAGTGCTAATACAATTGGTTTAAAAACTCAATTAATGATTCTTAAGACACCGTAAGACAATTAGCCTTTAAGAATAGAGATGTCTTGTATTGTAACGGATGTATTGTTTGCGACAATAACCTTACGACACTTGAAGAATGAATGAAGGCTATTTGGGAGGCGTCTTATCAATGACCATGACTATGGGGCATGGGCGAAATCCATTGCTTGAATGGAAATCCATTGAAGTATTTGAATATTTTTTTAGGATAATTCAAAATCGTACCTTATTAAAAAAAACAGTTTCGTATTTTTTTGCGAAATCCTATTTTACATACATCACACATAAACGTTGATTACATAATAATTTTGTCTTTTGTTAAAATAGCTTTAACACATTAAGAAAAACACTTTTTGAACGGATTAAAGCTATGTATTATTATTAAAAACTTATAATTATTTACATAATTACATAGCTTTAATCCGCTCAAAAAGTGTTTTTCTTAATACATAATAATTACTTATAGCAACTGATCAACAATATATGCTAGTTTTACCCAATTATTTTCGGACGAAGTCGACGTTACGCGCGAAAATCATTCATTGCATTTTTTTTTAAACTTCATGTGAATATTAAATTCGACCTCTATTAGTTGTTTCATTATTCAAATCCATGGTAGAATCATCTACATATAATTCTAAGAATTTTGTATTTCCTTGTATAAGAGCTTTTGAAAAAACCGTGAATGCAAAATGCGTTTAAAGGTAGCGTACCTGTCCATTTCTAAGAAATGGGGACCGTTGCAATATTCGTTGATTAAACTTGTAACAGTCAAATCAATCTTTGTCAGGACCGGTTTAACTTTTTGCTCAAAACGTGAATAGTCCTTATAACGGAAATGGTATTTTGGGTATACCACTATGTGCGAACAACTTGAATTTTAACGTAAAATTTTAAATATACTGAACTGTGTATCTCTAGTTGATCCATAGATAATTGGAGTAAACGTTTTAGTGTTTTCCATCGTTGTGGTTTAGGTTTTTTTTGTAATGTTAGCGACACTGGTAAATTGGCAGCAGGCTCACCTGATGTTAAGTGATACCGCCGCCCATGGACACTTTCAATGCCAGAGGGCTCGCGAGTGCGTTGCGGGGCTTTTAAGAATTGGTACGCTCTTTTCTTGAAGGACCCGAAGTCGAATTGGTTCGGAAATACTTCAGTGGGCAGCTGGTTCCACATAGCGGTGCTGCGCGGCAAAAATTTGCCTTGAAAAACGCTCAGTCGTGGAACGGCGGACGTCGAGGTGATACGGGTGGAATTTAGTATTCTGCCTCAACGTCCGATGATCTATGATCTGCTAATCTATTTATATTCCAAAACTATCCGATTATATAAAAGGTTTTGTGATGTAATCATGAAAAAAAACATTGATCTTAACTATACGTGGGCTTTTAATTGATCGTTATAATAACGGACTTTATAATTACAACACCAATTAAAGAAGCAGCAATTACCCTTATAAAGGTGGCAATTATTATGAGTATCGTAAATCTTTTCCTATTTTAATACAATATATACTTAGCGCTTACAATATAATAAAAGTATTGTCGAGTTTTATTGAATATTATGGAAAATTTACATTATACATTATACACTATATTTTCTTTCAATAATAAAATGGGTGCGTGTACTAGTGTACACACGTAAGAAGTGAAACTTCTTTATGACCTTTTTTTTAGAAAAATGATCTACTATATGCAACTTTACAGAATCATAGACATGAATACAAATAATACAATTATTTCATTTTACCTTATTACTATTAGTAGTAGTAGATTATTACAGAATTTCATTAATTGTAATAGAATTGTAAAGGTACTATCATTGTTATCGTTATTATATATTTTTGTTATTAATGGCTTCGAATCTTTTCGAATCAACCGTGGTAGTGACAAGAAAAAATGTGACGCTTAACCGAAAAATGGGACGGTGATTTTTTCACAACGCCGATAAAGAAGTTTCACATCAAAATAATCACGACAACCATTTACAAATATATCCTATACACACTAACTTCGTGATTATATTTCTGTAATATTACGATGAATTTTCATTACAATTTTTACTTTATAGTTCAATTGCATTGAGTACATCAAACTTGTATTAGTGTTGCAAGAGGCGCCAAGGGCAAGAGTTATTAATAACTGATTTAAAAAGCGTGAGGTCCATTATCAGAACAAAGGAGTTTAAATTTTAACATACCTCACGGCTGTGTCATTAAATATCAAAAAGCGTATATATCGGATGTGTGTGAAGTACAGTCAACAAGAAAATATAAGTTTATTGGAAGAGCGCGCGACCAACTACAGAAACAGTATAACGCAGAGGAATTATTTTGAAGGTTTTAAATATCTATTTTTATAAATTCCCTTATTTATAATAAAAAATATATATTATATATTATAAACTAATAAACTAGTTTCACTATAGAAATAATCTACAAACTATTGGTAAACAAATAAAAGGAACCTAAAAATGATCTTTAAACATTTCTACCGATTTTCAACAGATTAAAATCATAAAGAAGAATTAATTCCTTGTAATAACTTTTGATCCAGACTGTACAATGACTCCGGTGGTCCCTTCAAAATAATACATAATTTGTAACGATCGCGGTAATTGTACCCGGTTCACTGGTCCTGTCAAAATGTAATCGCCTATATAGTCTGTATATATGCTAATATAAGCATTATAGCGGTTCGATCAATTTATATGCTAATAATAGAAGGATGTCCGAATTTAAGGAAGTCAATAAGGAGCTTCTTGCAGGCGAAGTCTTTTATAGAACAGGGGGACAGGAAGCTGAATGTGATACAGCTGTTGCTGGCCTTCTAAGAATTGGTACGCTCTTCTGAAGGACACATAGTTGTACTGGTAAATATTGTTACCTGGTTCTTGATGGTTGTGATCTACTGTGGCACATTGTTGATTCAAATGCGGTTTTAATCAAAGTTTTGACTATAGATATTTACTTGTAAAACTATCAGTGAAGCTACAACCTTTTTTAGGACTGGGTCTCCGGTTTCTGTATCTAATAGGTTGTTGTTAATCTAATAGGCAAGTAGGGGATCTGCCTCGTGTGACACACGCCGTCGACTTTTCGGGTTAGGCAAGCCTGTTTTCTCACGATGTTTTCCTTTACCGTTCCAGCGAATATTAAATGCGCTCATAGAAATAAATTCCATTGGTACACAGCTGAGGATCGAATTTACGACTTCAGGGATGAGAGTCACACTCCAAAGCCACTAGGCTAACACTGCTCTGTAATACTATATTACCGAGACTATATATTTGAAAACTGGCAGAAGGATATTGGTAATTAAAATTTACACTAATTTATTAATAGATCCATAGTATTCTTAATTATACCTACTATCGTGACTTTTTGTAGTTGCGATTAAAATCAAGCCAAGTCAACCCATTCCCAACGAAGTTCAGGTATTCGGATACTCATAATTTATAGTTCTCTTTAATGATGTACCTAAACAGAAGATTCATTCAGAAATCTTTAATTTAACAACATTTTTTGTGTCATAAAATATCTATCTTATGACTGTGAATTTCATTCAACCTCAGTTCATTTAGGACCTAAACAAAGTCAGAAACATCTTCCACTTAAAAGCCAGTACATTTTCAAATTTACGTACACAAAAAGCTAATAATGGTCGAGGCGCGTGTCAGTCAGTAGATCACCTGCGACGGGTGTGCCTTTTGAAAAATGGGCACCCGCCGACCCTTTGGGAGTGCGCCGAAAAATGTTTGGGGTTACCATAAATTCCAATTTTTTAATAATAAAATTTATGTATAATAATAGTAGCAAAGAAACTATATTAATAGTAAGAATTTCCATATTTCAATGAACATAAGTATGCATATTTATGAACACGTCAAATTTCTCAAGAATTTTAATTTGTTTTCTTAACAACTAGCAAAACAAAATATTATAAATTCAAAAACATATTATCTCGGCTCAGCGCCAACAAAGGGCGGGTTCAACAACCTGACCAATCTATTTGTTGCCAGACATATTATGCAACTATCAATATGGTTCTATCAAAAATTACTCCATATACCGCTTCCTTGGTTTAGTAGTTAATGAATTCACAATATAACTCGGGAGTATTGCAGACAAGAACAGTGCCATCACTGTAGCCAATCACAAAGTGCAACTCTCATCCCTGCGGGTGTAGGTCTATCCCCGACTGTACACCAATGGACTTTCATACTGTGCGCATTTAACATTCGCTCGAATTGTGAAATAAAACATCGTGAGGAATCCGGCTTGCGATAGATCCAAAAGAGCGAGTGTTAGACACAGGAGGCTGGCCTAGTTGCCTATAAGATTGAGAAATTATCATGAAACAGATACAGAACAGGTCTAGAGCTAAAAAGGCTGTAGCGCCACAACTTTATTTTATATATATATATATATATATATATATATATACAGGTCCCTAAGTTATGGAACATGAAGGGAAAGTACCTTAAATATATGTATTAGATATGGTATTTAACTAAAAGAAGACTTTATGTTAATTTTCTTAAAATTACTTGCCTCGTCTGGAAATTGAACCGACTTAAATGTAAAGAAAAACGACCCCCATTTATGATGCCAATCGAAAGAATATCCAAAAACTAATAACTCTTCTTAATTAACATAGTATTTTAAAAGTAAGTCAAATTAAAAACATACATGAAGCTGCCGTAGTCAATTAAGTGGGTAGTTTTTTGTAAATTAATTAAATAAATGCTCAAAATGTGATCCCTCTTGTCTTACGCAAATCGCTTATCTTTTAATTTTCTAACAAGATGGAGCTCCGGCTCATAATAGTTGGAGATTGAATTTGATTTCATTTAATTGTAATTCTATATTTATACATTAGAACATGAAATAGGACTAGGTACATTTTAGACGCGTCTTTTTTCACAAAGCCATAGGAAACGAAAATTGTCCTACTTATTATAAATGGTAGGACATTCTACATGACGAAAGTTTATTGTTATTACAACAGGAACACCTTTAAATTTTCTATTTATACTGCAATTGTTGCAGATCTTAGCTGGAAATCTTGCAGTATTGTAATTGTAACAAAAAGTTCTTCATACAATACATAAATTTATTTTGTTGTAAAATGTAATGTTAGTAAATGTAGTTATACAATTATTTAGTAAATATTCTGTCTGAACTGTATAGCTTTTATTCTTGAAATCTGAAGGTTCTCCATTATCAGTGTTATCTGCACTGATTTGACTTTTAATATTATAAGGACATTTATATTACCGTTCATTTTCATCGGTTTCGGAAGCACAATTTCGTAAATACACTAAATACAAGTTTTAATTTAAACTACAACATTGAACTTGTGTAATTATAAGTTTAGTACAAATCTGACTAAAAAGTGATCGTAGTGATTAGTACTAGATTTATAATTTCTTCAAAGTGATTAATTTGTAGTATTTAATCCTATAATATAACTGAATATTAGCTTAAAAGGCTAGATTGCAGTAAAATTAAGGTAAAAAAAGTATTAACTTAAAATCCTGAAGTAGGGGTTTCAATAATGAGTCAAAATTCTATAATAGCGTAACAAATTCAATTAAAATACTACAATAGCGCCATAAACATTAAAAAAAAGCCTCAAACGATACCATGCGATTATAAACTTTGCTACTTCTCTGTCAAAAAGTTTGAAAATCGAATTCATATTACACCTTCCAGGTACAAGATGAGGAATTCAAAAAAATGATGCGGTTTCTTTTGTGTTCAAAAGGTTAAAAATTACACACAATGGGAAAAAAACTTTTTTGTTTGGTTCTGATTTTATCATCTTAAAGTAACAATGGGTTACGTCTTAACATTTATTTAGCGTCACATAATGTAAAAAGACACTTTAACTCAGGGATATAGGGTATATTTTTGCTTTTTATAAAATGGTAGTTGTGTTAGCTTTTAAGTAGTTTTTATCAGTGCAAATTGCTAAGCTAAACGTCTTTAGAAAATTGATGGCTTTCTTATGTTAACGCTTCGATATTGACTTGAAATATTGGTTTTGGATTGATAAGGTCCGATTTATTTTAAGGTACCTTATCAGTTATAGCGCCAAATGCCAGGTCAAAATATCTGCCAACGCCACTGCCAAGGTACATAATATAGTATTATTTATCTACGTCTGGTATTTTTATATTAGAAATATTACAAAACATATGTTAGATCCCGTCTCTCACATTTCATTTTAATGTAAGCATTAAATCATCATCAGGGCAGACATCGACAATTTCATAAAAACAAAAGAATGCGTAAAAAACTGGTCGTTTTAAGATAAAACTAAGAATGCGCACTGCAGGTGGCATTGTAAAAACGACACCTATTATTATAATTGTAAAACAATAAATTTTTTGTTACTTTTGTGATTTTAATCATTTGCTACCTACTATAAACTTCGATGTTTTTCGAAGTAGTTCTGACTTGGTTAAATTTCTAATTTCGCGTATGTCAGTAGACATTCAAAGAGAATAGACTACTTAGATCTGTGAAAGTTGTATGGAACCACAGATATTATAGGTCACAGATTTATATCACGTTACGATGACATCCAATACCTTTGTAGCACTCTAATGCTAAGGCCTATGAAATCGATTCACCCCAATGCGAATTTTAAAAATATCATATTCCCTTTCAATTATTGTAATGTATTTTTTCGGGATACTTTTGTACAGTTCTATTGAAATTATTTTATAATTGGAAACAGCTGCCGAGTTTGTACAAGATTATTTTAAGTGAAATTACAATTAGTCAGCAAACAAAACAAAATGTTTACCTACTGCATATGAAATTATTTTAAGAGCTAATAAAGCCGACAATCGTATTATGGAAAATAGTCAAATTATGGTCATAGACATGGCAAAATTTTATACAAAATTGTTATAAATTAATTGGGGTAAACGATTAAACGGCTAAGCTTATTAAGAGCTCAACTTGCTGAAGCATTGTCCCCTTTCAATTACAGCAGTAACAGATGGTGTGACGTCATTTACACATTTTGTTTTATCTATGTAAATTGTAGCGCGTAATATCAAGTATCATTGTGTTGTCTGCGGCTTTAATTAGCATGTGACATCAGTTTGATGTTTCGCACCATTAAATAGTAAGATTAAATCTGAGACTACTGCTCCATAAAAGTATATATTTTTATCAAAAGGTCACGTGTAAATGATTTTATATTTATTTTCATAAGATATAGTGATGTTGTTTTCTCATTATTATAGCTTAATTTTATTTACATAACAATATTTACACTCTATTTGTACTCACAATTATAATATGGAATTTAAGGAAAACTTAGTTCTCGTTCGTTCTGAGAAGAGGCGCCAAGGAGCCGGTGCAACCGACGGTTGTCATGACAACCGCCTTAGCTCCAATATTTGGAAGGGAGGCAATACTTGACACAGATTCATTTACAGTATTTTCATTTATATTATGAACATCATAGGTGACATATATTTGGTGACTGTTTCGTCATGTCCATAATAACCTTAAAAAATAGACAACAAAATGTACTTCGTACATATACGAATACAAATTGAAAAGATTATTTTGAAATTTATTACCAAAGTAGTTGATGTAAATAACAAGAAAAAGTACCTACAAAATCTTATAACATTGGAAAAATAGTTAAGTTTACTTGCTCTACTTTCATTGGTTTGTAGATTTGTAGGTGGTAAGTAGGTAGGGTGGATAGATATCTTTACTCTCTTCTCGAGCTTTCTCAAATACACTCTTTCATCTTTTATATTGATTTCTTGAGTCAAGTGACAAACAGACTCTAACAATACTTTACTTACAACAATCTTTAAAACTATAAAACTTGTTGATACCTTTGTCTTTCCAGCCTAATCGGTGAGATATTTTTTATATATTTAATAATAGATTAATTTCAGCTCTTTTTAGGATATGATAATAAACGCAAATGCTGTGTTGGTTTTATCGTTTATTGTCAAAAATTTTATCAAAATCGTTTCAGCAACTTAGGTAAGATAGCAAAATTATATGCTCTTCTTGTCGTACTCTTTGTAATGATTGTCATGAGTCTGTTATAGTTTTTAGTTTTTTTAAATAGTTTTACTCTTTACGTTTTATGTTTGGATTAATTGTATGAATAACGTAGCTTATAGTTTCTAAACTGTTAATTATCTCAGTTTAAGCTATTTACTAGGATTGTATAAAATCAAAAGTCAAGATTATTTATTGGACATAATTATAGGCTAGATTGTAATTCTTAAAACGTCGCAAGCTCTTTAGTGAACTGTATTTTAAATTTAAGTAATAGGCAGTGAAATCTGCTGACGCATCCTTATTCTTCCATATCCATGATCCATGATCTAAGTGAACCATGGCCACAATTTACAGTGAAAGTAGGGCGTGTTTGTCGAGTGATTTCGGAAGGACGCTAACGAGTATTTGCCATTCATAATGGGCTTTTGCAATGACAGCGAAAGCTTTTAATTGTTTACTAACACAAACAAGGATTTTGCAAAACCTTTGAATCCAATGTTATATGCATCAGGCTATATAATAAGCAGGGTTATTCACTGTAAATTGTGTAAGTATTACTGACTCAATAGAACGGTATACCGGCAGGAGGCGACCTTGATATAAAACATATCACTTGGTATCCCACCCCACCCCTGGAAACTAACTCTTTCAGAGGGCTTGTAAGTGCGTTACCAGCCTTTTAAAAATCGTTACGAAGGACTCTAATTGGTTCGGAAATATTTCAGTGTCTCAGTAGACCTAACTTTGATGAATATGAATGTTTAGTTTCCGCGGACCAAACGATATGTTTGCAAAAACAATCTAATCCACAAGAATCTGTTTAAGAATCTGAAGACATAGAAGTTGAATTTGCTATTTTGACACAATAAAACAGTTCGCAGAATACATTTTAACGAATGAGGAATAAAAAATTCCAAGAAGCTATTTAATATTCTATTGGTTTAAAAGAACGTTTTCTGAATAGAAATAAAAATTATTGATCAAGAATATAGGCGACTACCTACATTTTTTGAGGACAACAAAGTTTTTGGCTTCCAACTGTAGTTTGGATACTAAAATTACTATATTCAAACTAACTATAATAAAAACTAATAACTAATATATATTGCTATTGACTGTTTCTGTTAGGCATAGGAGACAGAAAACATCATTGGCACATATAGTATATACTATTATTGCTTTGCCTTGTTATAGTACTTTATAGTATTTTTGTCAAATTTTCTTTCCGTTAATACTTGAGGCTTGACGAAAATATTGAAAACTGATTTAATGTTGAAATTTAAAACATGAAGTTCCTGTACTTCGTAGGCGTATTTAGTCGAGTTTGATCGAACACAGGTAACTCTAGAAAGGCTGGACCGACCTTTATGGTTTTAGATTTATTGCATTTATGTCTATCCCTGTTTTTATTACCTATTGAAATAACTATTAAAACATTGTAAAAATGACGATAAAAATAAAATAAAAGAATATTACAATTACTGGGTTTATGGGTTTCGTAACGTACTATAGTCAAGGTTTCGATGGATATTAAAAGTCCAGTCAGTGATGAAAAAGGATTGACATATATAATGGTTGTCTATACTATTTATGCGTGCCTTCAGACGCTTCTTTATTCTGGAGTTATTTTCATAAAAAAACTAGTGTTCAGTATTTGTTTTGTGTCAAGTGACTTTCGTATGTTTTACTAAACTGTATGAAACACGTCAATAATTCAGCTTGTTTTTAATATTTTAGCAAATAAGGTACAGTTATCACATAGAAATACGCACCAAGATTCATAGAATGTTTGGATGGCTCTTTGCTTCTTCAATGAGTTAAAATGAATGAAGAAAAAAATGTGAATACTTTCACGTAACACTTGTGATTCTATCAACGGATCGTGTTGATGTATGGCGTAAGATACAACGCATGTTAATATGTAACCAACGAGTTACGGTTAGTGTACATTTAACTGAAGTGCTATACTAAGGTATTAATTAACACGCAAACATACGAATAATATTTTTTTAATGAACTGGAAGCAAACGGGTAGGATACTTATCTGATATTAAGTAATATCGCCGCCCATAGACACTTAAACTGCCAGAAGGCTTGCAAGTGCATTGCCGAAGGTCCCTTAGTCCAATTGGTTCGGTAATACATCACATAGTGGTGATGCCTTAAATAACGCTCATTTGTGGAACTACGGACGTTGAGGTGACAGGTGGAATTTCGTATACTGCCTCGATGTCCAATGATGAAACTTAGCTGCAGGTCCGAAGAACTCTGCACTCACCGTGGTAAATACGGTAGAAGATGCAGAGTGACCCCAGATGACTTCCAAATCATTGTTCACGCAAGTCTCAACTCTAAATCTGTCTCTTAGAGAATAGAATTTGCCTTCCATTGAGAATATGTCAGGCACATTCTTACGTCTGTTGAATTGATTATTTACAATGTGACTAAATCTTAAAACTTTTTATTCCCTGGCGACACTACTAGAATAGAAAATATTTGTGTATGAATCTATAACCCAAAAAAAATATTTTCTATTTGGTCAAAGGTTTTATTAACCTGTGTATATATTCTAAACAAGTCGGATTCTCTGGAAGGTACAGACTACATATTTCTTTTATTTACAACATTGTCACACTATCACAAACACATTCTTTTAAAAACAATTATAGAACAGGGGCCAAACTTCGTTTCATTGGATATAGAATGAGTTGTATAGCTCATGTAGACTCAATGGCAGCAAATGGAAGGAAATACCAGCTTTGGTTGGATGTTTGTTGCTTTTTTCTAGAGAAATTATAAGAAACATTTTGACTAAAATGGAAAGCTAACCGCTAAGCGCCATTCAATACATTCCGAACAAATCACGAAATATACATACAAAGACTTATTTACATCTCACAAATTCTCATATTATGTTAACGATTAGGTAAATAGAGTAATTTAAGTCGAATGGAATAGTAAATTGTCAATAGTTTAGTTTTACATATGAATACTGTGTGCTCGAGCGAAGCGATTTGATTGATTGAATGTTTTTGCGGTCAAAGACCTGAATGAATGAGCTGAAACCGAGATTACAGAAATAGGACACAGTTCAATTCTATTCAACATGCTATTAACTTATGATTGCGTCTAGAATTTCGAGACTGTTTTATTAGTACTTTTCAACGCCATAAAGGAGTTTAGTTATAACGTCTTTTGAGTAAGTCAAATATTCGTGTAGTGTGTAGAATAATATTTCTATATGACATGCACGGATTACGTTCTATAGACAATTTTAAATATTGTCTTGCGTAGTATCGGTTAATTGCAATTTTAATTAGATATTTCTATAGTTAATTAATTCTATCAATTTTGATAATTACAATATCCGGTGCTAAAGAAAGCATAAGTGCCGTTCGTTGTTAACGACCTATAAATTTTACCTGTAAAGATTCATTGTTTCGAACAAGTAACAAAATTAAATGCGTGTCAAAATGTCGGAAGCCGGCTATATTTCTCGTGACGTTAACAAAACGCGGGAGTTCTGACAGTTGTTTTTTTTTTGAGGCATTTGACAGTTCGTATTCTAAATCGGGTGTAATAAAAATATCTTAACTCCATAGTCTTGAAATAAAGCTCTTTGACAATGTTTTGGTTTGATGGTCACGGATAGTGATTTAGTAAAAAATTTACCTTTTTATACGAGTATTATGTTTCTGCATAGTTTTGATGACCACAAGAAGGGGAGCGTGTTATTCTTAGCTTAGCGGTATGCAAGAAATTGATGTTTACCTGTAACAGAACAAAATAAAATTAGAAAAACATGTTTCAATTCATATACTTAACCAATTTAAGATTGTTGAAACCATTCCAAGATTTGACAACAGAACTCGTTCGTAGTTCGCCTTTTTATATAATAGAGGCGTTGTACCAATGTAAAACTAATATTGCTATAGTTTGATAGGCCTAGATAAAAGTTTTTTATTGAATATACTAATATATTATTAAGAAAACCGACAAGCAACTTTGTCCAGATTTGAAAAAAACTTTTTTTTACAGTATAATTCATAAATGTTGCTTAAAGTCTTGTATCATCTCTGTGGAGAATTGGGCAATATTTTGCGTCTGTTTCAATAAAATTTTCGCTGATCATATCATAGAAATAGGTCAAGTTGAGTGGACAAATAAACTTTCTCAAACTAACAGTGTCTAACTAGAATTCACAGCCATTCAATAACTGAGTTAGTGTTATAATTACGCGAAGGCAATTAACTATAATTTGATACGTTTGATCGTTAACGCCCGCCGCAATCTCTAGTCTATGAATGCTCTATATTTTATTGATTTATTTTGTTTTGACAAAAAACCTATAAACACGTATTGTTGCTTTTTTTGTAACTTGTATTTTACTTATTATAAATAATATTTTATCTGTAAAAGCATTAACAAAACATCAACTAAACATATACACATATATATATATATATATATATATATATATATATATATATTCTATGTTTGCTCAGTTTCGTAAACCAGACATCTGACGTAAGATGTTATTTAGGCGTGTGAGTGTAATGAGCTCGAACAAACAGAAATGACCTATTGACCAAGTGTGACACACTCGAGAAATTATGAATATAATTATATATACTATAATTCCTACTATACTTCCTTTTTGAATAATCTTATTTATTCTAACTAATTACGATTGTCTTTAAATCGAAAAATTATGTAACACATTTTTGAATGAGAAAACGTCGTCAGAACGAGCGCTTGAAAATTTATTGGAGGGACTTTTATTTAACTAATAATTAAAATAAATAAATACCTTTTATACAATTTATCTTTATACAATATTTCCAACAGTTCAATCAATGAAACCCATTAACATTAACCCGCAACCCACATTGCAAAACACCAATATACACAAATTGACTAGCTATGCGATGCTAGCGATGTATGGGGGCGAACCCCTACATCTGTTTATATTAAATATTGCGTGCACGTTTAATGGTTATTTATCCTTAATCCGTGAAATAGAGGAGTTTTATGTTTATGTTTTATGCTTAATTTTAAGTTAATGCAAATTTAGAAGCATTTATAATATAATAGCAGCAGTGTTGCCCTAGGCTTCAGCGTGTGACTCCCGTCCCTGAAGTCGTAGGTTCGAGCCCCGGCTGTGAACCAATGGACTTTATTTCTATGTGCGCATTTAAAATTCGCTCGAACGGTGAAGGATAAGACCGTGATGAAACCGGCTTGCCTTAGACCCAAAAAGTCGATGGCGTGCGTCAGGCACAGAGGGCTGATCACGTACTAGATTATAGGTGATGCCTATTAGATTAAATGATCATGAAACAGATACATAAATCTGAGGCCCAAACCTAAAAAGGTTGTAGCGCCATTGATTTTTTTAAATTTAGAATCATGTATAATATAATATAAGTGTATATTAAGTAGGTACGTGAGTAAATTATAATTCGATTTTGAATTCGTTGTAAATGTCATCGAAAATTGGATATTTTAAAAAAAATAGTGACATTGTTTATGTTAGAATGCAGTAATGTGTAGAATTATAGAATTTGTATTCTTTTATACTATATACTCGGGCTAGGATCCTGCCAGAAATGTTGCCATGGTTGCTACTAGACAGTGTATACAGTGTTTTTTTTGTAGAAGTAGGGGGGGGGGCAAACAGGAAGGCTCATCTGGTGTTAAGTGATACCGCAGCCCATAGACGCTCTCAATGCTAGAAGCTCGCGGGCCATTTTAGAATTAGTATGCTCTTTTCTTAAAGTACACCAAGCTTTTTGAGGCTGATTTAGCCTTTCCCACCCAATGGCCGCGAAACTGAACGTCGTTTGATATGTCAACGCCCAGTATTCCGATGTTGGCTGTGGCTTTTAGCAGAGTTTGTCGCTATATATGTCGCCTTTTGGCTGTTTTTTTTCTCAGTTTACTTGAAGCGATTTATAATATTAGCTTGAAGCTATAAGTTTATAAAAGTAATAACTCTTTTATTATCATAGACAAATATACCAAACCGAAGATAATTAACAAGGTTATTAATAAGGTTTTATTCTAATTCATTATCCTATATTCTAATTCGTATCTCAAGTCAAAATCTCGCATTAAGTGCGGTAAAATAAACTTCATAAAGAAAAAGCTGTTGAAACTATATTTAAACTTGATTTATATTCTAGAATACGGTGTTTGTGAGAACGCGTTATATTGACTACATTGCAAACATTCTTATCTCCGAAACCCCGATATAACAACTGAAGTATCACGCGGACAATCAATAGAGTCTCAATCGATTGCAATAAAAATAAAGATATCCAGTAGTGACGGCAGTTAGGGGAGACATGACAGGGGACAAAGTCAATATGTCAATTGTAAGTTTTCCTTTTATTTTGCGGCAACTTCAGAGTATTGATTGGACTGGGACGATAGTATTTAAAAAAAATATAATTTATTGTACGTCATATTTCTGTCATCGTCTTTGGTATAGCAATACTTAATTAAAATGTAATAACAGATTTTTCAAGGAACGGAGAATTCCAAGTCCGCGTGACCCTATGACCGCTACCAAATCGTTATGTTGGGAAAAATCCAGGGTAAGCGGCGTGTTGTTAAAAGGATTTTTTTGTGAGAAGGAAGTCATGGCATAAGGGAGTGTACCACAAAGAACGGTTCGGTGGCCGTCGATACACAATCTTATACTAGTATAATAAGTCCTGAGTACATACCTCGTTAAAATATCTTCTTACCAGGAAGAAACGCACACATTATTATCAGCCGTAAGGATTTGGAGAAATTCTATTAACATTGGGAACAAAGAGAGGTTAGACTGATGCTAATACCTTGCCTCACGATAGTTCTCAAAAACGCACTAAACACTCACTATAAAATTCTAAATAGTGGACGTAACTATTATCAATTATAATTAACAAAAAGTAAATACCAAAATAAAAATGTGTCTAACATAACCCGAGTAAATTTCAACAATGACTCAACTGCTAAATGTGACGGTCGGCCTAGAAAAAATATTTGAGATCACCCTGATCAAGAATTATTAAATTGAAATTATGTATTTCGAACAGTGAGTGATCGGGTATTGCAAGTGCAGGAGAGCTGCTGCATTTGGCACAAAACACGCTTCACGAGACTGACGGCCAAACTTCAGTAGTTGAGAGGCACCCAAAGAGCAACTGATTTAAAACCAAATTGAATAGATTATCTTTGACGGCTTTGCTCGTCAAGTTGTGTAAACGAATTCGTGTTTAAAGGCCTTAAAATTCTAATAAATACTGTAGATTATAAGATTAGAAGAGTTGTAACATCCAAATAGTGTTCAATTAATACAAGAAAAATAAATTAAAACCAATTACGACTTTTCTAATCTTCACCTACAACTACCCGCATTGTCCGATAAAACATAAATTATGACCAATTTGCGTTCCCTTTCACTCATTAAGCACGTGAGAAAGATGTAGCATAACCTTAACATTCAAATACAACCGATAACTATACTTATGACTACGTCATACAGATTGAAATTCAGTAAATTTGTGTATTAAAATAATAGTACCAGCCATTTCGGTAAAACTGAAAGGAGTGAGCGAGATATATGTGTACTACAATCGTGGGAAAGAATTTGTCATTTAGTATTGTTTATGTTTGACGACATATTGTTTTTAATTAGGTGTTAGGCTGAAGATTTTGTTTCCGATTGTAGTTCAATGATGACAGATATACTATTCGTAAGTGGAATGAAAAAAAATACCGTGACTTTGAATAAATAAGTAATAATATAAGGGACATTGAGATTCTCCGTTAAGTAAGCGTTTCTGGGTGTATCAGTCATAAGTGATGGCTGAAAGATAGCGTTTAAATATTACATCATTGAATCATAATTAGGTAACCATAGAAACCGTTTTTATCGTAGCTTCTGCCACTGCTGCCCACTGAAGTACTTTCAAACCAATTCTACTTAGGATTCTGCAAGAAAAGAGCGTACCAATTCTTAAAAGGCCGGCAACGCACTCGCGAGCTCTGCCATTGAGAGTGTCAATAGGCGGTATCTCTTAACCGTTGGCCCCTGTACTATTAAAAGAAACATTAAAAATCTTAATACAAGTAAGAGAGAACATATCTCTCAAGTTCCTATAACAAATTTGCACTTTACAAGCGTGTGCCTGCGACTTATAACGAAATCTTTAAACCATTACAAACAGTACAAAATTAGTTAACACGACAAATAATAATAAAAACAGCGGAAGACGAATTTATCAAAGGCTACAAATTAAATAAATAAATCACCCTCACGTCCGCAATATAATCAGACACATTGTATAAATAAACACTTCGTAGAAATTTGCATTTATCTTGTGTAAGCAGGGCTTACTCATAAGAATGCATAACTCAAGAAAAGGATTACCCAGAGATTTAAGTGTTATATTATTTATTGTGGAACGGATCCCGTATCACACGTTTTGATTTGGGTCTCAGATTTCTGTATCTGTTCCTTCATCATTTGTCCATCTAATAGATAAGTAGATGATCAACCTATTCCTGACATACAATTTCCTCACGATGTTTTCCTACACAGTTCGAGTGAATGCGCACATAGAAAGAAAATCCATGCACAACCGCGGCTCGAAGATACAACTGATATGAGAGATGCCCGCTTAAGCCACTAGGTCAATACTGCTCTGATAAAAACATATACATTATTGATTATAACCTTATTATGTTTCTCAAACACACCTGCTATAAAAGCACTTAATATTTTTTTAATTATAACTTGACTGTTTATTTTTAAATATTTGTTGTTGATATGATAACTAGTTTTAAATTGTAGTTACTGAATAGAATGTATCTGTTTTACCTTAATGGAATAAATGATTATTATTGAAATTTTAGGCAAATTTACTTATTATATTAGTGATAAAATTTTGTCTATATGTATGTCTTCTTTCAAACTGTAGTATCACTTTGCTCTATTGCCAATAGTTTCCTCAGCACACCTTTATTTATATTATCGTTTCATACGGAGTCGTCCTTTTTATCAATATTAATAGCTTATGTTCATCAAGAACAAAGTAGGATTCTAATGATGAAAGAATTTTTAAAATCGGTTTGTTGAAATTAGAAAAATGTAACCATAGTTTACCAACTTATATTACTAGTACATCTCTAGTTTATAGTGGCATCCCTGTTACGTCACTGTTTGTTATAGTATGTGTGATAAAAATTCTCTCAAATAAAACTACGTTGTTTAAAAGCGGAATTGTCATAATTTTTCATTTAAATCAGCACGGTTCAATAGTTTTGGAGCAAATCATCGTAGATATAATATATACATATTTTTGTTATAAATTTGTATTTTAGAAATAAGTAATATACTTTTTTATGCGTTTTCCGTAATTATATGTAATCGCTCCTAATTTATGGGTTGATTGAGTAAAGATCGCACATAAATCGAAGCTTAAAAGAGAAATTGTTTGCTCGTCCTAAAGATATTAAGAATCGTGGGAATTATAAGGAAATGTTCTAGAATAAATATTGAAATCTTCAGTGAGTCACGGTTCTGGAATGCGAGTCAAATTCATTCGCGTGACCGGAACGAGGGTGATTTGCAGTTCATTGTATTTTCGGGAATGATTGCATCACCGGCCACCATTCACTTTAATTTAGGGCTTTTCAGAGACTTTCACAATTACAATTTGCTTTTCATTTGTTCTTATACAAATATGATTTTCGTATATAATACTTTAAGATACTTACAAAGGACTTAGAATACAGTCTTTTATCTTAATATATATCAGCTTATAAAACTTAAAAAAAATTGTCAGTCGATTGATTTTAAACTAACCTAGTTTTTCCAGCCAATCTGAGATCGTCACTGAGTCTAATCAGTACCCTCTTCATACTCACCCCGAAAAATTATAGCGTACCCGGAAGTGGGGCTTATAATGTGATCCGCAAAAGATAGCACAATCATGCACCCTTGTATTGAAGTAACGCGAAATAATAATATTTATCAAAAATCATTGATAGTTTTTATTAGCCTTCAAACATATATAAATAAACAACCCTTACGTAAGGTTAGCTGCAAGAGTTTGATCGCCCTTGATTTGAGAACTGGCAGTTAATGTAAAATTAGAAGCATTTCATATACATTTCTTTTTGTGGCGTTCATAAGTGTATATTGTGTTACCTATATGAATAAATGATTTTTAATTTAGAATGGCTTATTAGCGATAGGTTAGCGTTCCTAGCGCCCGTTGCTTTAATGTATAGGTAATAGAAATGCTGCATTTTTAAATAAATAAAATATAGACTTTAGGTAATGCTTAAGGTATATTGAGTTTGAAATATTAGTTAAAGAGTAAACAAAACTAAGCTATAGTTATTTTAAAACTAGGCATTAGTCGTAAGCATCAGAGATAATCTTAAACATTTTTTTAAATGTGTATTTTGTTAAAAATATTTTATAGAAACTCCTATATATTAGGTCCTTACATATGAAATTGGCGTTTTGTCTTACTGGGCACTTTGACCTCAAATACCTCCTCTTAGGTTAGGAATTTCAAATTCAAATTTGTACAGCTATTTACTCATGTATTTGTGCTTCGATGACCGTCATTCATGTGTTTTTTTTCTTCTGTTTTTTTCTGTTTGCGTCTCTCATTTTACAAAATGGAAAACTTAAAGTATCGCATAATTTACGAGTACGAGTTCCGCCGTGGCACTAGTGCTGCGGAAACGACTCGAAGGGTGCATGATGTGTATGGCGGTAATATTGCAAAAGGAAATACAGTTCGTTTTTGGTTCCAACGTTTTCGTTCTGGAAATTTCGACCTGCAGAACAAGCCCAGTGGACGGCCTGAGACCCAAGTTGATAATGAAGTATTGAAGGCTATTGTGGAAGCGGATCCATCGCAAACCACGTCCGAGTTAGCAGCAGGCTGCAGTGTTAGTGATAAAACTGTTTTCATTCACTTGAAGCAAATTGGAAAGATTAAAAAGCTTCAAAGGTGGGTACCTCACGAATTAACTAAAGCAAACCGCCAAACGCGCGTCGACTGCTGCGTTACATTACTGAACCGGCACAATAATGAAGGTATTTTAAACCGAATCATTCTGTAATGAAAAATGGATTCTTTACGATAATCGGAAGCGCTCAGCGCAATGGTTGGATCCTGGCTAGCCAGCCAAATCCTGCCCCAAGCAAAAATTAACCCCAAAAAAGTTACTTGTAAGCGTTTGGTGGACTAGTGCCGGTATTGTTCATTGCAGTTTTCTCAAATCTGGCCAGACTATTGCGGCTGATGTCTATTGTCAGCAATTGCAAACCATGATGGAAAAACTAGCGGCTAAACAACCTAGGCTGTTCAATCGCTCCACGCCACTGCTACTTCACGACAACGCTAGACCACACACTGCACAACAGACGGCTACCAAATTAGAAGAGCTGTAATTGGAATGTCTAAGACATCCTCCGTACTCCCCCGACCTTTCTCCAACAGATTACCATTTTTTTTCGAAATTTGGACTACTTCTTGCAAGGGAAAAAATTTAATTCTGATGGGGCAGTCCAAATCGCCTTCACAGATTTTATTGATTCCCGTCCGACTGGTTTTTTTAGTAAAGACTTCAATGAACTACCTATGAGATAGCAAAAGTGCATAGAAAACAATGGTTCATACTTACATTAATTAAATATATTATATTTAAAAATATTCGACTTTTTGTTCCTCCCATACAAAACGCCAATTTCATATGTAAGGACCTAATATTACTTCGAAAAATATGCAATTATTTATTTAATTTATGAATGAGACAAACAAGTCATTACCGATTTATAATACCACTTCCGCACATCCCTTACTTTTTGACATTGATGGCACATTAAAAATAAAAAGTGACAGTTAAAAAACTGATTAGTTGTGTTAGGTGTGAAGATATTTTCAAATGTGTGGTATAGGCTATAAGGGAACGCGGTTTAAAAAAAACATGTATGTGACGCGTTTAGTTAGTATACAATATGCCTCCTTACTGACAGTAAATTTTCACGAAAGTTATCAGTAGCTGACCTAGACTGAGAAATCTTCATAATCTATAGGTATCAATTACTACTAATAAAAATTAATATTGTAAAACGCACAATTTTTGATACTTCATAATAGCTATTAACTTTATAGGTCGATAATGAATTGGCAAACTTCAACTTTTACAGTTAACTTTTGTTATGTGAGATACCGATATGAGATAACGTTTTACTGTGGGGTTATAGGACATTAAGTCAAGATAAATCAAAACTAAACAGACATTTTTAAAGAACCTCAAATGTCCAACCATCTGTCAACTTATATGTTGATAGCCTTTAAGCGCTGTAATCTGCGTTTAAGATAGCGCTATAAATTTCGCAAGAGTTATTTGTTACCTTCATCAGATAGTATTAAAAATAAACTAACCTTTGTAATCTTATGCTAAGCATGTAAACTAATATATTTTAATTTTTTCGTGACTTACACCACACGACTTGTAAGTTGTAACCCTTTCAACGCCGTCGAGTATTAAGTGACAATAGGGTATATACCAGTTATTTTACGGTTAATTTCGTTGAAGGGATTATAGAGTAATCCTGCATATGATATTTTGACAATGATTTAGAAAGCCAATCGTCTGTGTGATATTGAGGGTTAATATAAACCAATTAGTTGCTTTTAAATACTTTTCCCATACGATCTTCTACTCTGATACAATACTTAGGGACTTCTTTACTTTGAAATGCAGTTTTGCTTATACGTGTATTACCTGATAAATGAGCGATACGAGATGTTTAGGAACGCTAGAGAAAACGATAACAGCATGTAATAAAATTGCTTTATTTCTGTTAAATGTTTAAGCCGTTTATCATAAAAATAAATAAAGGAACGCAACCTTTGAGTTAAATCATGATAAATATATCGGTAATCACTGTTATTATTGACGCACTTTGTGATACAAATCCAATTAGAGCCTTAATGCCAGATAAAGTAAACAAGAATAATGTTGCCCAAAAGTCCGTCTCTCAACCTGGAAGCATTGCGTTCAAATCACGGCACTGATTGACTTTTCTACAGACTGGTATCAGTCATATATATATATATATACTTACTTGCTTATTAACGAAATAGACATATACCTACCTAGATATAGCGCCACTAGATTTTTGAGTATTAAGTGAGTCATGGAAACCTTGTAAAGGAATTGTAATGCGGAACCAGTGAGACCAATTAATGGTTATTAGCTTAATGAATGTGTATTGCGAATAGCGTCGACAGTGACCTTACAGTGGACTTTTAATTTACTGCATTTTTACTGACAGGGCTGTCATTTGGCAAGGAAGCATTTTTATATATAGGATGTCTTTGATCCGTTCGAGGATGGGACGGGCTTTGGTATGGGTTGCTACTAGTGTGGACCTGTTAGACCCGACTCACTTCCCTCGTAGAAGCCTAAATGCTGGCGCGGAGCATGCAGAAAATAATACACGGCTAAAATTTGTCTTTTCTCCAAGATTGATTTTGGAGTCACGTCCCTTGGTCCATGGCGATCAAGTACACAGGGACGTTTAAGTTGGCACCTGGTAGATAGTACCATTATCTCCAGAGCTGGTGCTTCCTTTGCTCAACGAATAATCGAAATACAGCGCGTAAATACGCTGACACAGGGACTTATTAAATTTGATTTAATTTTATATTTATCAATTTTTAATTATTGTTATTTATAGATAATTAAAAATCATTACACTGTCTCCGTCTTAAAGCCAAATATAATTTAATCTGTGGTGAAAAGAGATAGTCCAGTGCGTGGCCTAAACCGTTCCACTTAAAATTATTAAAGACGATTTATTATTTAACTAGACAACGGTATAGTTTTTAGTTACCTACGTTCCAGCACAAACTCCCCCTAATTAGTTAACGTACTATATGCCTTCGTCCAGTCCTTTGGTTATTGCGTCATGAATTTAATTTGGAAATAAACGCAACTAAACTTCACTAATTTCGTTACACGCTGTCTGAATTCACAAAGATTATTCATAATTTGTTGTAAAAAGGTTCGTTGTTACGGGTAAGTGAAATTACGTTCTTAGATTAATAATTGTATAAATCAGAGAACCTATATTCATGTGTTGCATTAATGTAAGAATATAAAGTATATGACGTAAATATATAATTATTTAAATGAATACTTTGTGTGCAATCGTATAATAAACTGAAATGTTTTGTCACTGGCAATACATTTCAGTGCAAAGAAAAAAGGTGTGCAAAAAAGCTTAAATTGTGAAATTTTACAATGACTCATTAAAAACCTATAAACTTTATATCAATTTATACACAATGCTAAGTGTACCATTAACATTCGATGTGCCAACCCTATTTTGCAGACGGAATAGAAATGAATCTCTTAGCTTGATTGAATGACTAATACAGATATAATCATTGCCTGTTGATTGATTCTGATGATAAATCATTGACGTTAAATTGGTTTTAAATATAAATTTGACAATGTTAAATATCAGTAGAATTTATTAGAACTTCCGAGTCGTCCGATTTCTTTTGCTTAATTTTTTAAAGAGTTAATAAATTTATTAATTGTTATGATTAAATTAATCTATAATAGCTAATAGAAAATAGCTTATGTGTGAAACAATAAATTGGTCACAATTTCTCCGAAGTGTGGACATTCATTACAATAATATTATAATGATTTGTTTACGTTTTAATTTTAAGGTGATAGGTGCAAAGTGCGACACTAAGAACCTGTTATTGACGCCCGTGCCAAGTGTCGAGGTGTCTTTAAAGTTGACTTGTATACAAGTACGCAAATATTTGATTAATAAATTTAATGAGAGACGAAAATCATTAAAAAAAATCTTTCGCCACTAAAATTTGTATTACATGTCAAATAATTATTCACCCGTAAATATTTTAAGTACACATTGAAAATCAGTAGTAAGTCAAAGTAAGAAACAGCTTTTTGTGTTTGTTTTTAAAAAGCTTAAAATAGCTTTAAAAAGGTGAAATATTTACAATTTCACGCTCCGTCGGCTACCCCACATGCAGGCACCACGTGTGACCATCATAGTGTGAACTGTCACTTCTTTACTAATTAGCTGTGTTACTAGTTGACATACTAATATGCTACTAGAAACGATTATGCATTCTTATATTGGAGAACGAATTGTAATAATTATATTTCTTCACTTTAAACACATTTCTTTGTGTTAAGATTATAGTTATTTATACATTGTACATTTTTTATAAACAATGCTTGATTGATAAAATTGATCGTATTATTTATTTTTGATTGTTCATAATGTACAACTACCTATACGTATTTATTGAACAAATAATAGTAATAATAAAATAAACAAAAAAAATCCTTTTGCACTTTTGCGATTCTATTTCTATCTTAATCTTAATTTTAAGACGTCCAAATAGTGACTTAGTCTATTTTTCCTGCCTCCCTGAACAAGAAAATTGAAAAGAAATATTGCCTTTAAACCAAAGAAAGGTTCATTGTGCCCTGGTGAGTACGTTGTTTATATTAAACCCACATATTTTTACCGCTTAGTTCGTTGGTGACTTGTTTAGTCTGCAGCTGTGAGGCATGGGGTCAATTCTCATGCCAAACTAAATCGATTTTAATGATTTATAGTTTAACTTATTAACTTAATGAAGCTATGTTTGAACACCTTGTTGTCTTTAAGTACCATATTTAAAATTAATATTGTGGATTTCGACGTTTAAAGGTACTGTTTACTACGAAGTTTAAGGTCCTATGTTCGATTCCCGACCAAACTGTATTCTAATAAAGTGTTGTATAAACCTCTTGCCTCATGATTCTAGCCTTATATTCATGTATTTTTCAATAGGTAAATATTTTTATTATACTTACATAGAAAACCAGCACAGTGTAGAAGGTCATGCAAAAACCAAAAACAATATTTACTATGACGTCCCCGGTTGACACAATGGCACATATTAGTTTATGACGCTCACCTAAAAATAGCCACCCTTTCTTTACTCTGGCAACAAACCTGGAAGGAATGGCTTGACAGAATGTAATGACAGCAGTAATCTTTTACACTACCCTTTTACAGAAAATGAAATTATAATAATAATTAATATCGATATAACTTTACGTGAGCAAAATTGTAGTATCGTATAAGTTGATATACTAACAAACATATTTTTCGTTGCACTACGTTTGTGGAGAGTACATTTAAATTACTTATGTGCCTGTAACTAGATGGCGCTAGTAGTCACTTAAAACGCGATATCGAAGCACTAGACATTTTATATAAGGCATGCCCGTTAGCCTATTCAAATCAATTATTGTTTCGCCGGGTTCGAACTAATTAATTTTTGATAGTGAAGTAGTACATTATTGTACTATCACTTGATTGTTGATTTAATTATTCATAAATTGATTACGTCGTGCGACGTAATTTGATGTAAATATCCCTTTAAAATAATGCGTCAAGTTGTCATTTAACATTTTTAGCTTGAGCTTTGAAGTATATTTTATTTTATATTTATGCTACATATTAGGAAAATGTTTAGGGAATAAGGAATTTGACGACAAACCTAGCCTACCTAGTTCGGATATAGCCCTTCGTGTAGGGCTAAATTATTATATAAGTTACATCAATTTTGATAACATATAATACTATAACTTGGAAAGAATATTTTAATCAACATACATATGAACTAACGTAGACGACAACATTCACAGCACATCCTTCGCAATCTCAATAAATAATATTGAAATAGGCTAATGAATGTTGGTCAAACATGACCAAGGTTTGCCAAATAAACAAATATTTGTCGAAGATTGTATAGTTCACGTAAGTTTGCTTGGAGTTAGAATTAGTAGTGTATAGATGTCGCGGTCCGAATATTTTTTATATACATAGTAAAGTAACACCTTCCTTAGTTGTTTATAGCCATTATTTATATTAATCTTTATCCCTCAAGATGAATATATCTACAATTTGATGGATAATTTGTCCCATCACAAATAGTACCTATATATAAATTTAAAGGCCACTCTAAGTGTGGGACAGATATGATCTGTTGTTGTAAGTTCGAAAGCCAATATGTATATCAAAGGAGTTTCTGTCTGCATTTAACACTCGCTCGTACGAACAAGGAGAAATTGGTGAGGAAAATGGCATGCCTTAGACAAAAAAAACGTCGTATGTTGTCGTCGTAGCTGACCTCCTACGAATATTAGAAATAACAACTGATCACGAAACAGATACAGAAACCTTAGGTCTATGTAAAAGGTATCATAACTGGATTTTATTTTATATAGAAACAAAAATGCTTTAGTTTATTATTTAGCCTTACGGTTTTAAAAGCGCAAACGTAACCTTTACGCCAGCATTTTGTTCCATTTATATTTTTTATATAACAAATCATGTCATAAATCTATTTAGCGAGTATTTAACAGAAAATTTAAATTAAATTATTAATTTTTAAACGACCTAATTTCAAAACTTCATAACAGCTCGAACGTTTTATAGTTCACTTTTTACGCATCTTGTTTGCGCAATGCAGTTAACCATTTGTTATCAGTCACTCCTTATCATTTACGTAAGAGTATCACAACATTGTAATCTTTGTTTCATAACTATCTCGTTCTTCATTCACAAGTACCATTTTTTTTAATTGTCCGCGCACGCCTTAGAAACTGCCTCTAGGTACTTTATTTTACAATGTGAGAATAAATCTATCGTTTTATATGCAGTTTGAAAAAATTTATAAGTGATCATAGATTAAGTTAATGTTAACTTACCGAGGACTAACAGTAAGTTATGGTTCATTTTCCTATTCATATTCTTTATAAAACGACAGTAACTTCAAACTACATATTTTGGCATGGCATTACATATCAAGACAGAAACTAATACAGACAGCCCACGCTTAACCACACTCTTAAATAAACAGCGTACCTATAACGTGAGTGTGTATAACTCAGATCCATCCACATACTCATACTTTCACGCATACTCAAAGGCTTACTAGGCTTTTGTTTGATTAGAAGTAACCTAAAGACTAACCAACCACTCCTTAAGGTATAAAATATTTTAAACATGCACCGTATACCACGGAAGAACTGTACCTACAACACAGGGGCTCCCTAGTGCGGTGACTAGTGTCACAACCGTATGTATATCTGTCATGAATAAATATTTATTATTTAATCGGTTAATTTAGGAAAAGGACTTAAAATAATAATGTGCATTTACTGTTAACATATTTAAAGGCCAGTCTTAGTATTCAATTCCCGACGATTTAAAAAGATTTTTACGATAAAATCGCATATGGCATGTTAATACAACGATGTAGTTACGATAAGGCGATTATTGTAAGCTACTTGTATTAAATTGAATAAAACAATGATAAATAGCTTAACATAACCAGTTCTATGACATTCCGGCAATGTAGCAACTGATTAGTTTACGAAACACTAGTTAAATTCTAACAGTTAACTCTAATAGAATTTGACTGCCATTTGGTTAGACTCTGCAGTTGTAATTTAACAATATCAATCGAGGTGCAGATGCAATTTAGATCAGATTCAGAAATGTATTACAGCATTAACCAGCATTGCTGCGATACTCACGGCACACGGTCCAGCCACTGCACTCCAGGAGAAACAGAGATTATTAGTCACCTTAAACATCGCGTAAGCAAAGTCATAGCAATAATAATAATTGTTACATATTACATATTACATTGAATACAATATAAAGATTAACTCCGATTACGTTAAAGCGTAGTTTATTACACTTTAAACAAATCGGATCAAATATTTACACTGCATCCGTATAAAAACAAATCGTAAAAATGACCAAGACTAGTTTTTCATTCAATCAACTCATTAATCATGCATGATCATTTGATTGATGACCGAATGGATTAAACTCGAATGAACCATTGTTATCGTGTCGTTCAGTTCAATTGATATTACATAAACATGTTCAATCATTTTATAGTTCATTTGACGTATAGTAAAATTCCTAGTCCATTAAAATGTATAATAAGTTTTACAGCTTATGGATATTTAGCAGAACTATAAACCCGCGAACATGGAAGTCGGTGGGGCGGGGCATACGGAAGCTCTCGACTGGATGCACAAGGAAACGTGGCTGTTTAAAGCAGACCTGCCAACGAAGCATAATTGCAAAAGCGAAAGAAGCGTTACGAGGAGTGAAGTAAAAATAGCGTGTTCCAGACCAAACAGACTAGAGTTCTTCGCCCGATAGCATCCACCCCACACGGGTGACAGGACCTTAAGTAAGTTAATTTTCAAAACTGTCTCAAACTTGTAATAAAATACATTATATTTGATATTCACATCGCTGCTCTTATATACTTTCGTGTTTCGTTAGCTAGGTAAGAAGCATGGCCCATTTCTTTTATCGCATTCCCTGCCTTGTTAAACGAAATTAATGGATATCTAATTAATTAGAATCAATTAACCGCCTTTGAGGTGTGTCTTGTTGATTTATATGTCTGGATTCTCGCAAAATAATATTTTATAGTAATTTCATATTGACACGATACGAAGGTTTATGAACTGTAGCGTGTGTTTGGATTAGGCCAAATTATCTCATTTGAATTTTAAATTGATACTTTAATGTTCGTATTGCGATAACGTTACCCATTTTGTTCCGTTAATCATAATTACTAATACAGTTGCTAACTAAATATGTAAGGACCTTACTATGACGATTTCAAAAACAAAAGAGTGCGTTGACAGCTGTCAGTTGTCACTGACGTCGCCCGATTTTGATGTGGCTGTCAATGAGATGGCTAATTACATTCCATTAACGAGTTAGTTCTTGTTAAGGCCGTTTAATTGGGTCTATTAAAATGGTATAATTGCTCTATTAAACTCTCGATGTAATGTCGCTTATAGCACATTTAGCTTTATATAAAGTATAATAATATAGATAATGGTATGTAAAAAAAATTACCTAGTCATAATAACATATGTTATAAGAACATGTTCTGTATAGGCCGCTCTGAAAATATTCGAATCATAACCCCAAGCGGGCGCTAGATTGGAAACCCCAAGGAAAGCCGAAGCTTGGCTGTACCAAACAAACCCGACGGCGCACAGTAGCGGATGCAGCATGAGAGCCACAAAGATTTGGATTGAGGTAAAATGTACAGCTTGAGACTGAACGTGATGGGAGGCTCAAAGTGGAAGTCCTCTGCCCCATACTGGGGTCATTTAATCGCTATAAACACGAAATCTGTATAAATTCTACCTTTATCCACCAACTGAATTTGTATTGACTAAAACAAAGATTACATCACACAAACAGCAATCTGATCAAGTGAATGACCCGATTCAGATAAAATCCATGTAATTTGTTTTTCACGATTGTTGTAACCAAGGCCTCACAAGTTTCTCTGTGATGACTAACCTAAATTTGTGATAAGTTTTAGTTCGAACTATCTGGAGTACGTTCATTTCATTCTCCATTAAATATTATATGGATTTTGACATTTTATGTGAAAAGTGATTGTTTTTATAGGCACTAAGTACTTTGTACTAAGATGTAATGTTATACGAAAAATGTATTAAAGCTTTACATAAGTTTCCTTATATTATGTTACATCGTAATCTAACAAAGGTAAAGGTTTATATGCCTTATTAAGGTATTACCGGCCGGATAATTGGTATATGTAATATAGTAATAATTATGATGCCTGGATGTTATTTTTAGCCCGACCTACTTTTTTCAATAATCGAGACTGCAAGTCTAGTCCAGATTCTAAAATTGTTAGTATTAGTCAGAATAATATTTACGGATTGTTGCGCTCGTTCTTCTGCCTGAGTAACGATTTTAAAATAACAAGGAATCGTATTGTAATTGAGACGAAATCTACAAATATAATGGTAAAAACACTTACACTACCCTCACTTTCACACCATCACACACACAACACAGTCGAATTACAGGTATTACATAGTTTTGTGTTTAATATTTTTTATTTATGTTTTTCTTTCGTAAATGTTTGAAGCTTTTTGTATATATCATACTTTCTATCTTTAGTATATATAATTTATGTTAGATGTATGATAACGAAATATATTTAACTTTTTGTGACTTTGTTACTACTACTATCAACAAATATGTTGCGTTTTTTAAAATAATATTAGTGTTTTACTATTATTGTTATGTACAGATTAAACCTCTAGTCTAGTTAATAATTTAAATAATCATATAAATAAAATACTGTTTGCAACAGCAAACATTCCGCATATGTATTCATTGGAAAGTTTATAACTTTATATTTACTATGTTTTCTATAAAGATATTAGAAATAAACATAATAGTGACCATTGTAAATGTTATGACTTCTAAAAATAGTCAACTATGATTAATACAATTATTAATTAGTAATTAAACACAGATTATCAAGCTTAAACATAAAACGAAGAAGTGATGGCGAGAAAAATGTTCATTTGGCTTAGGCTGTTCACCTTTCTGGGTAGAAATTATGGGTAGATAATGAAGAAAAATTATAGGTAATTAGATAAGACTAGAAGCCCTACTGGGTAGTTATATGATCCTACTTTATGGAACATTCAGCGGTGATGACAATATATCAGTTAAATATGTAATATAACACGAAAATCTTACCTGAGCATTGTGACACGCAAGCAAACACGAAGAATGCTATACATATAGATAATCTTCTTAACTCCATGACTTACTGAACACTTTAAAGATTAAAAATAAACTTTATCACTAGCAACACTGGTCACTAAAGGCACATTCCTTAACTACACTTAGGAATCTGAAAAAGATAGAAATTATATGTAATACAAGATTTGTCTATGATTTGAATATTCGGATATAGAATGTAAAGTAAAAACGTTCCCATTTTGTACATAACTGTTATCCTCATATTGAAATTTCTGTGCATTTTTCGTTTTTATGGTCATTTTAGATAAATTGATAACATATTTTATATTTAGCACAAAGTACGACTTTCATAGGTCAAAAAGTGTACCGGAATCCATATGTCCGGTCCGTAGAGATCATATGCCATATATGTTATGATATATGTTGTGTGGCAGAATCTACTCCTCAGCATAATGCTGATCCAGATGATTGTTATGTGTGTGTCATGCTGATCCATGACACACACATAACAATCATAATTGTTAAAAAAAATCGTAATTTCTCTTTCTTATATTTGATTATTTTTGTGTTTCTGTGCGTATTTAGTTGATAATGTCTATGTCTTAATACGGGACCTTACACTTAGTGCTAAATCTCGATTCTCATCCTTAGTTTTAACATAACTTTAGATAACTTAAAAATATAAATCGCTTCGTTGTATCTGAAATTTAATTAAACAACAAAGCACATTTATTTAACATAAAGAGGCCTTAAGCTGCGTATTATACTTTAACTACCATGGTAAAGTTTTACATAAGTTTAGACTTTCTGGCAACAATATTTCTCGGTAAGGCAAAAAAAGTACACCTTAAAATTAAAAATAACTACAACTTAACTAAATATGAATCTCAGAAGCAATTTCTTAAAGGGATTTGATGAAGGCGGAAGTATTATATCTTATCAGAATTCAAAATAAACTTCTAGAAGATATTTTGCAACGCTGCACCGCGTGCCTTATCTTGTACTGCCACGGTAGCGTTGTTGACCCCGGCATATCTATTTTATTGGTCTAAAATAGGAGCGCTACATAAATATGTCGTACACGTCTTAAATCCATGTTAAAAAGAATTTATGTTTTAGCAAAAATATTTGAAATATTTTCGTGATACAATTGAACACTTGCTCGATGGTTTACGATTTAATGTCAGACACAGCTCAGTTGAGTAAATAAAATGATCAACGAAAGAGATCCAATCTAAGTCCAAGACTGAGAACATATTTTAAGGTTCTAGCAACACTACACTCGTGGGACTTTTAGTATTATTACAAGCGTAATGGGTTTTTGCATCATTCTTAAAAAAATCTTCTTTCCTTTAAAGTATGTGTTCTTTTCCTTCCACTACGCAAAATCTGTCTTGGCTACGTGCCCATTAATGGCAATTTTGTAAAAAATCTTAAGGAAAATTTATTTTAATAGTGCCTGTTAAAATGAGCAAAATCTTGAAGGAAATTTAAATTTAATTAAACGCGTTAATATATAATAATTATAAAACTTATTTTGAAACATCTACACATCTTTTTATATTCAGTCATTAGAAAATTACTTAAAGTTTGTTATGAATTTAATCACCGGTCAAGAAGATTAATAGCTTCTCCCAGCATACCATCGACAATCTGGTCATCTCAAGCATAGATTAAAATACATCCAATCAGGAAGTGCTTAGGGTTGTCAGTGTAAAAATAGACGAATTTATTGATACAGTCCTTCCTCTGCTTGTCTTTGATGTTTAAATAAACTTAACTGTTAAGACGTAGAGAGTTTATATAAGAATGTAAGCACGGGTTCTTCGTAATACAATGTAAAACGATGAAAATTATAAGAAAATTCAATTGAAATATTAAATAGAAAGACAATAAGTAAAGGTACTAATACTTTAGGTATTTCATATAAGAGAAGAGATGTACAAAAAGATTTATATATGATAGCGTCCCTTTCAATAATAATTGTTATATTTAAGTTTAAATAAATCCATACACACCACAACCGTACTACACCGCTCTGTCATTAAAGCAGTTGCGTTGAGAGTTGACAGTTGCGTTGACAGTTGACAGTAGCGGCGACTTTGTAATATATAAAGTAAGTTAAGGTATAACCCCGGCTGTTCACCAATGGACTTTCTACATGCGCATTTAACACTCGCTGGCACGGTAAAGGAAAAATGATCTAAAAAGTCGACGGCGTGTATCAGAAGGCTGATCCACTTGCCTTTTAGAAAAAAAACTAATAACCACGAAACAGATACAGAAACCTTAGTTTATGCAGTTTTTTATGATTATGATATTGGCACCGATGTCTCTCTTTTCATCAAAAAGTAAATCTACTTTTAACTTTTAACTTTAATGGCGATAAGATCCAAATAGACTAAAGAAGGACCAAGTGGGAATATAGCAAAATAAATGAATACCAACAAAACCATAGCACGCTTTAGCAATTAGGTGTTAAGAAATGTAATTTAAAGTTAAATGATTGATCATCTTCCGCTTAACTTAACAGGTATATTAAAACGCATCTCAACAATTAATTTTAACAAGGTATAATGTATCGTTGAAGCTCATAAAATTGTAATAATAAACACGGGTTATCTGTAATTATTAAAAATGTATAAGCAGAAATTATGATAAAATTTTAAACGGTTCTTATTGATACGCCGACAAAAAATTACGTCCTCGTATTGGAATTGTTTTTTTTTCATTTGTGACGTTTTAAAGTTGGATGTTTTCATGTTAATAACTACAGAACATATTTCTATTACGTCACGAACACGGACTTCTAAACCAGGAAACACATGGTGTGTTAAGTATAATTAACAAAAATTAATGATTGTAAACGATGTCACAAAAATCTTGCCAAACACGAAATCGCTGGCAAAACTGCGGTAGTTCAAAGTTCAAAGTTTTCAAACCTTAAAACGTTTAAAGAGTGCATTAACAGTCCTTTACTCTGTAAAGTGTAAATAATCAAGAAAATCGACCAAAACTAAAATATTTCGAGACCGTTCCGATCGTTAATAATAACGGTTTCAATAACGGTTACTTTACTGATAATTAGGTTCTTGAGAATAACGCTAATTTTCGTTATGGATGCTGTATAACTCCTTCCCTTATATACGAGGTACATTACTGTAAGTAAATACTATGTTTATAGACAGATAAAATGCTTTCTAGTGCCCCTACTGTATATTATCTGTGTTATAGCTATCTCGACTTCATAATTAAGATTTCGTATATTCGTAATATATAATTCAACAAACCCGCTATGTTGCAAACTAAGGATCATGTGATACAACGATGTCCATGGAAGTTGACTTATGCGTCATAAAGAACACTTCGTAAGTCAATTCTATGAGAAACCGAGTAAGAAAATCTTAATAAAACCACATTGCGATGTTAAAATGCCATTTTATAGCAGACTACTTCATCTGTTTTCCCATAGAGTATCAATTATAAAATCGCTATTCTAAGTACCATAATTATAGAAACATCAACCACAACTTTTGTATTTCTTTTATTTTACTGCTATTAAAGAGGTTTTAATATGTTTTGGCCCTAAAAAGCAAACTATCACACACGCCCTGTGTTAGATGATGTATTCAATGTCATATTATATCGTTAAGAGTCAATAATTTGACATGGGCTTGGCTTTCCAATGCCATTGGTTAACAAGAGAAACTTATTTATTACACAACGCGATTTATTATATAAAATCATTACTCGCAGAATAGTAAATGTTTGTCAAACTAGATAAACGTTTACGTTTTTGTATAGATTGCGATTAATTGTTTGAATTATCACAGATATATTCAAACAATTAATCGAAACTTATATAATTTAAAATAACAAAAACTTTTGCACCCCCAGAAAAGTAAATATAAAATTTCATCACTCCATATCGTGCCCACACATAACTGGTCAGCAAATAGAGCCACGACGCGGCGGATGACGTGAGCTACAGAATTCCCACTTCTGGGTACTGGTAGGCCGCTGAGTACTGCAGTATACACATACTCACAAGCGCCTGTGTACTATAGTATTACCTCTAATTGGAACTATATCGATTAGACTCGTTTAGGCGCTAATTATTAGAAATAAAATAAACACAAATTGAATTAATTTTCACAGTTTATCACTTTAAAATTTGAAACTAAATTTATTAAATGAATGTGTATTCTAAATATTTATGATTCACGCATCGCCGTAGGGAAAGGTTGTAAAAAGTAATGTCACTGTTATGAACATAAATCATGATTTAATTCAAACGCGTCGGGCCCCTTTGTTAAGATTATAGGGAAGACGAAATTAGATGGCATTGTACAAAATAAGGGTCTGAAGAGCAAGGACTTTCATGAAACTGTACGATAGCTTTGTAAAGTATACCAATACATAGGTTAATAAACCTTACTCCTGATACTTCAAGATAATACATCTGTCTAATAGAAAGCGAATGTGAAATTGTTTAGTTTAGTATTTGTTCTTGTGTTGTGACTATCTTTTTTACACTAACAGGACTGATTAGAGCATAATTCGCCTGATGCCTTATCTCAACCCTGAGGTCGTTTAAACATACTGTATTGACACCAATAATCTTTACTAAAGAACGATGACGTCATACCATGAAACACGCTAACGTATTTATTTCGGCTGCAAAGGATATATACAACTTCAGACCTCAGCCTCTGGGGCCTTCGGGCCAGTGGTTAAATTGGTCGAGAATCCTCCCTTATTTTAGAGAAAGCGAACCAAATCCTTCCAACACAAAATTATGAATATTTATGTATGAGTTATGGTTGGTATGGAGAGTATGGTTTTTGGTGTGTATTTAATAAGACATCATGGAATATTGCGATCTAGCCTAACTTAAGACTAATAAGTAATTTAAGTCTAACCTAATTTACTAAAAAGGGTTTTTATCATAAGGAAGTGCCCAATATCACTACTAACAGTTTAAATTCAAGGGCCAGGCATGGATGAAATTTAATGATTATACATTTGATGACTGAGTATTAGAGTAGAAGACTTTCCGTATAAAGAATACATTAGGTATCGTACTACTTATCAGATTACGTAAATCACGATTGTACTAAATTTTAAATATGATGCGGCCCCTAGCGACACAATATAACCTTGGTCATTGTACTACAAACTTATTTGTATAAGATATTCACAGTACTTAGTTTCTGTCCGACTAACATAGTTTTATTTCCTTTAAACTAGGTACTGTGGTTTGATCGTATATGCTGTATGGTTCGCTATGAAAAGTATTCTTATATGATTAGCCCGAAGGAATTATGATATTCTAAACAAGAACTGACGTAATTTATATCGTTGTTCTACGGAGTGTGCAGACAGCAGGTAGAGAAAGATTATTTTTAAAATTACCAACAGCATATAAGCGACAATTCATACATGGGATTTTCCAGTTATAGACTCGGGTTTTTAATTTATTACTAGAATAATTCTCTTTAATATAAAGATATCCTTCTCGAAGTAATATTAATTACTAAAGTATATTATGAAATATTGCTCAGAGGTCACTGGGGCGACTTTCACGATACTAACTCTTTGATATGATAAATTAGTCGTTATCTTTAATTGCTTGTTGACCAGCAGTGATTTCATTATGATCAGTAAATACTAAACGGTTCTAATATTAGAAATGCGAAATAGTTTGTTCCTTGCGAAATAATTTATTTAAAATTTGTCAGGTCCTGCTGTACAAGATACATAATAATTAACTAGGTTATAATATAATTAAAAGTATTTATTGCTATAACTAATATATTGTCTCTAACTCTATATATACGATAGTGGGTTGATCTATTTAAAAAAATCCTTGTTAAGTGCCCTTCTCATATGAAATCTGTTTTGCTGGTAACTTTTTTTGCTGAACAATAGATAAAAATGTACTAGTATTAAGTTTTTGTAACATTTTTACACTAATTGTCATTTATTTTATAAAAGATACCACATATACTGTAGATTATTATGTATGTGGTGACTTCAATAAAGAAATAAAATAAATTAACTCCAATGTTTTAACAAAAACTATAATTTAAAAGAACTAGATAAAACAGTGAACTAAAAACATGAATGGTTATAACAAGTTTAAACATACATTATTATTCTCACAAATATCCTTATACTGTAAGTACAATTTATAGCGTAAGTTTGCTACGGTAAACCTGGAAACCCTAACACAGGTATATTTTACTTCTGAGTTAGAAAATCTAAATGCATTTACTTATATCGAATAAAAATATTTTTTTATGATAAATAATACTTGTATTTACAGTGAGTTACAATGTTTACCTAGTGTCGCGACTATGACAGCACATTGGATACTTATAAACCAAGAACCAAGAAGATTCAAGAGGATCAAGTATTTGCAAGTAGTGTTTTGCAACTACAAGTGTGGCGTAAGGAAAGGTTAAATCCTGTTTAAAAGCGTTGCTACGAATGAGGTTCTAATAAGTAAAAATATTATATATGTACTATCTATTTTCTTATGCCAGATGAACATACGAAATTCCGATGACGGTAGGGGATACTTATACCTATATATAACACCTTTCACCTGGGTCTATATAAAAACAATTTATTACGTTTTTATGGAATAAAATAAAGTTATATTATTTATATTTTCTATAGAGGAAAATCGTCGTGAATACTTTTCAAAGTAAATAAGTTCCTACACGTTGTATCGTTGCAAAATTATCAGCGAGATATCGATTGCGTCAATGTTAACTGTCTGATAAGGTTCCCTTGACATAAGTCATTTAAAGAAAATCACAGGAATGAAACGATAGGGATCCCACCATGGTAGCAGTGAAGTACGCGAAATTTTAAATTACACATTAATAGTTATATTCAGCTGTATTATATGTATATATATACATATTTCAATTAATTATAGTTGTGTGTGTATTAGAATAGATTATCTAATCGTGTGTAATTTAAGATTTAGGCCAGTTTTTTTTTTAATTTACAGTTACACCATAGATTTATCAAAGATATGTCAAAACGGTATATGAGTTCTTATTTTGTTATCGTTTATTTTCCCAGATAAACCCTGGTAAATAATCTCATATAATTTAGAATGAGAAAGTCATCAGATAGATTTTAGAATAAGACACAACAAATTTGAAGCTAATTTCATGGATTCGATACGCTTTCAAAAGCAGCAAAATAAATAATACAAAAAGGTCAAAATACTAAATCGCTTTTCCTTTCCACAAAAAGAAAACACAGGTTCAAAGTAGGCCGTATCAATTACTGCGAAAAAAGGTTTAATACAAAAAGTTTTATTGCATTTAATTGTTACAAGTGACCTTAAGGTGCCTAAATTAACCGCAACTATAATTTTTAAGTTTAAGAAACAGGTAGGTGTCGTATTAATTAATTTAACTAGCAACTAGCATAGTCTACTTTACAGTGTTTTACTTTTGTCTCTGCAAACCTAGTTAAATAAGTATTCACTTAGATCGATTTTCGTTTCTAAATGTTGACACTTTTTTCAGGAAGTACCCGATGATTCAACTATATTGCGTCATACTTAAAGTGAGCAATAGTATTACTTTCAGAGTTCGCAAATAACTTCCGTCACGTAGAAACTTAATAATTCACAAGCTGTACTTATTTTAAAGATCAATAAAATAAAATTGCCTATTATTGGAATACATTATCATCGATTAACTTCGGTTAAAAACTCTACCATTAATAAAACATGTCAACAAATTCATTGTCTGTGGCTTTTCGGTTTTGGCGCGCTGTCATTGACATCCTTCAGTTTTTTGCCGCATTCGTTCATGAACGAGATGAGCTGGTTATGATAATTAGTTTCGGAAGTGAATGAGGTTAGCTTTCTTTGGAGTTGTATGTCAGAGGGACAATAATACCACCTGCACATCTTTTACCGATTGATTCTGATGAAAAGCTGATTGAAGGAATTGAACAAAATGCTTTATACATATATGATTTCTTATTTTTATTTCTTGTATATTCGATTAAAAAAACAGATGAAATAAAACATTTTGCACCAAATAGATATTGTTAAATCGTATTATTATTACAACACGCATGCATCTGTTCGTCGTCAGTATATTGATTAAATATTTTTATCTGTTACAAAACTATTGTTTACGTTATTTTATAACTCGTGTATTATTATATCTGTAATACCGACAAAAGTGAACAATGTTAAAAAACTTCCAATAAGTTAATATAAAAAGTCGATTTAAAACGCTAAATATAAGATGACAAAAACAGTAACTAGGACAAGAAAGGTAAAAACGTCGATTGTCGATATCATTTAGTGGAACCAAATTCAATTGACATCGCGCCGCCAAACGGAAAAGTACCTAATACTTAGTGACGGAATTCGTTTCCTTTGCCCATCTGGAACGTGAATAAAAAACAAATTGTCATAATATTCAAATTCGTTCCTAATTCTTTCATCGGAAATATACCATTCGCATTAACATTCAAATCATTCAAATTATGATCACGTACCGCGAACCCTTTTCAAAAATTCAAGGTCCCGGCCCCTTCGATTTTGACACCTTTTATTTTTTCGAAGAGTAATTGTTTTGTGCCCCTCATGTTTGCTAAATGTCTTTTTGTATTAGATTTCAAGGTTAGAAAGCTGAAACCGCTGATCTCCCACGGTTGTCAGCTGCTTAGTTTTTTTGACAAGTGTTGCCGGCTAGCTTGCCTAATCCCGTTCATTCTAATTTTGAATTGGATGCTCAATTAATTCATCTAGTTCGTTTGGTTTCGGATACATTAAAATCTTGTTTAAAAGGTAAAGATATTCTTAAGAAAACGTTTGTTTAGCGTTTCTCAGAAAAGGAAAATATTACAAAACAGTTATTTTTTAAACATTTACTTTGATTAGATAATATTTTATGAATAGAGATCGTCTATAATCACATGTTAAAATAGCGAAGGTGAATTATTATTGTCAGTATCAGACACAGTTACCTTTTTAGATAATCCTTTTATCAAAAGTCGATAAGATACGGAATTTTTGACATATATTTGTTATTCACGCACGTAGACATATTCCCAGGCTGTATGTTAATTGTCAACAAATTCTAGCCCTACGAAGTAGACGTACTCTGTTATTTGCTTAATTGGGATTCATTTCCGCGTATTCTTTGACAGTAGCAAAACTTTAAAATATACTCTCGACAGTTCAGACTCCAGTGTAATTTTATATTAGACACCAAACTCTAACGTCAAGGTCAACATATAAAAAATATATTTTATATATGTGGGGCATAATGAAGCGTTCCCAGTGGATAACATAAAACGTTTTAAAGTCACAAAATTAGTATATATTTTTTAATATTAAGTAAATAAACAAATATAAAATTTACGCGCCAATACATATAGATAATAACGAATGTCAAGGTTATGCAAATTGTACAATAACAATTTGCAAACGCATTAGATTTGCATTTTATTTGCATTTCTTATGTAATATGACGCCACGATGAAATATATTTAAAAGTGAAAACTTCGTTGAATCTAAGGATTTTGTGTTGATTTGAGTGTGTATACTACGATATATTTTTTTTATATAACAGGGGGGAATGCTGGCAGGAGGCGGATTATGTCAAATTATACCGCCGCGCATGAACACCCACATTGCCAGAAGGCACGCAAGTGCGTTGCCGGCCTTTTAAGAATTGGTAGGATCTTGAAGGACCGTAACCAGAATTAGTTCGGAAATACTTCAGGGAGCAGCTGGTTCCACATAGTGGTGGTTCGCAGCTATAACCTTTAAATACGTCCAGTTAAGGAACGAAGGATGTCAAGGTGACTCGATAAACATTCTCAAAGGATAGAATAATTTACTTATTAAAGTTATAGGGCCTCGTATTAGAGTATCAATACATAAATATACACAAGATATAAGATAATTGAAATGTGTATAACGTTTCAAGCAATTGAATTATTCTGAGCGCGATGCCAATGGCAGCAATTATTTATAGGAATATGCGTTATTAACATGTGAAGAACAGTTATAAGGATGGAAATAATTCTTCAATATACAGTCCAAAGTTCGCAGCTCTTACTGGTCTAATACATATTTGAAAAAAAAATATTGAAAAAAGTTTGGTCCCTGTGGCAGTGTACCTTTAACGCTGGAAACAATTCCTGCTGTATTGCGACACTTATTCAATGAGCGAAAAAAGCACCAAAGCGTTAAAGGTACACTGCCACAGGGACCAAACTTTTTTTAAATTTCCTTTTTAATAATATTTAATTATTTTTACGTATAAATAAAATTGATACTTCTAATAAATCAAGTAGTAGGCAGTGACTGATAGTAGCAGATAGGTGTTAAAAAGGAGCTACTACTTTGGTTATTTAATAAAAAGTCCAATTAGAGCGCAGAATATTCCAGAATAAGAACTACATAAAAACCCAAAAGAGAAATCTAAAAGCTTATTGAGTCCTCGCCCTTTTTATTACGATATTTTTAAAAGTGACCTAAAGGACAGACATTTGTACCGACAAACACTTTACCCTATTATTTATTCGGAATGTAATTCATATGAAGCAACGACGCATAATATCTATAAATTACTCTAATACCTATCAATATTGGTAGCAATACACGTTCTATATTCATGGCATCAGAGTTTTATTACAATAATCTCGTCCCACATATCCAAATTGAATGTATGAATGTAGAAAATTTATTTCATGGTTGTAATTGAGGTAGAGATATAGGTAGAGCTTTGTGTAAGTAATAGAAACATAGACATTACTATAACCTATATATAATAAATAGGTGAGTACATATGTGTAAGTATACAATTTATGATAGCGAGGAACAGACCGAAATGCGGATATTTAGAGAATGACTGAGTTAAAAATAGAAACTTTTAAATAGAGGTATAAATATTAATTGTTCAAGTATTAAATATAAAAACTACAATTATATATTATGTTTATTTTATAACAAGTATAACGGTGATCTTACTTTATCCGTTTAAAAAAATTGCATTTAAAATTACATTACAACAAGTGATTTACTGAAAGTTCAACGACTCCAGCGCAACTCTGAAATATTACTTTAGCCTTCAATTGTTTCGGTTTTCTTTAGATATACAAAGTAACAAGTGCTATCTTTTTAGTAAATAAGCTGGTTTGTTGGTTTCTTGATATTCAGTATGAAACAATATACCTAGTATTATTCAATTTTGTCGGTAAATATGTAAAACTTACAACTTTATTGAAATTTATTCATAAATTACCATATAAAGTGTATTTTTTTTAAATGCAAATATGTAGTGTATACGATATTACCGGGCTATTTCATTAATGAACCTAAATATAAATTGTATTTAATATCGAAAAGCGTATACATACAGACTTTTGCTAAACTCCATTTAAATAGAGTTAATTCCTTTCGCAATTTATCTCAAATGATCTCCGATTAAAAAGACAACAGTTGTAAAATTGTGAATTCATAAATATATAGTTATATCTTAAAAGCGTCGTAAAACCGACTCGACGACATAGCCTAAAATAATTTCTTACCAAATTCTATACGCAAAATTCAAATAAAACAAAATTAATCCAGAACACAAAATGCACAGAAAATAAAACACTAACACTTATATAAAAAATGGGACACGGCTCGAATATGGGGCGTATTATAAATAACTTCTTTCGAAATTGACGTACCGGTCGGGACGACAGTACCACTTCGATGGATCCGAAAACTCGACTGGTGAACGCCTGCGTTTATTTTCCAACGCAAGTCACAATGCTTACATCTCTAGCTTTGCCGTCGGACACGAGGTTTGCGTGTGTGAGTGTAGTGAAGGACGCACGATATCGATAAGGTTCGTGAAAACGGATGAAAACTAAATGAAAACGCTTCGTAATATCTGTTTTATCAACTTCTAGTTAGTAGACTGATTAACATATTTTTATAAACACATGGGTTGTTTGTAGAATTTGTAAGCAACAGATGGTTTAAAAGTTTAAAAGTTAGTATTTAGTTTTACTATATATTAATTAATAATCGAAGGAATATAACATTTTTCATTAAATATATATAATTTGATATATTGTCTCTTTGACTCATCTTCTTTAGTCACGCTCTTAGATTCAAAAGGTCATGTAAGTGGCGTTCACATTTCCCGCACTCTCCCTTGTCTTTGTCAAGCATGTGTACCTGGATGATCGTAAGACCTGTAAGGACTTTTACTAGATCGGTATTCCGTTCCGTGAGTAGGATATCAAAGTTTAGTGCCCTCCACTCTGCCTGTCACGATAAGTTTGTTTTGGATCTCTGCATGTTACATGTCTAAAAAAAACTCAGGATTAGTTGGTATGAAACATCATTTATAACAAACGTTAATCATAGAAAACATACTATTTACTTATTTTTTTATTGAGAATATAAGCTGGTTTAAGAAATAAATACATACAGGAACTTTAAGATAAATATTCAACACCTTTTATTCCAAAGTATTTTACTAATACTAACACATAACAAATATATTCTGCTGGAGTTCAGCAAATAAACTTCGCACGTAATAAATACGAGCCAATGAAAACCGATGACAGTTTTACACACACCAAAATGTATAATTAAATCTAAAGCAATTGTCGACTTTCGGACATCACTTGAGATGAATCCCATAACGCGTACGTATAAATTTGCTCTCACACATACACAATATAACTAGAGCTTAAAAGCTACAATGGCAGCCATTTCAATTTACATCCTATGTCACTTGAAATAAGGTCCTAATTAGATTATTGTAACTTAAAACTAGGTGGCTATGACTTCACCATAGACTTTAGAACTATAATCTTAATATACTTTTTGCTTATCATGACTTGTTTTTACTTATGTTATATATTGCAATTGTTATAATTGTTAATATTTACAAAAAAAAACATTTGATTTATATTTAAATGTCCAGATATCTAGTTTTCCTGTACATTTGTGTTGTGTAACTGTTAAATGTAATTGCTGTATTTTTATCTAATAAGTATTCTGGTTGCCTGAAGCTGTACTTTTTCAACTGTTATAATATACAATTGAACAACGTTGTCCCATTAGCTTCAGCGTGCGACTTTCATCCCTGAGGTCGTATCTTCGATCCCCGGCTGTGCACCAATGGACTTTCGTTCTACGGGCGCATTTAACATTCGCACAGAAAAGGAAAACATAGTTGGGAAACCTTACTTACCTTAGACACAAAAAGTCGACGAAGGGTGTCAGGCTGATCACCTACTTGCCTATTAGATTGAAGAATGGTCATGAAACAGATTGAGAAAACTGAGGCCTAGGCCTAAAGAGATTGTAGCGTTTATTTATTTTTTATTAAAATACAATTAATATATTATAGTATCAGTATATTTTCTCTTGTACGTGAATGATGTAATGTTCCTAATGAAAAATAAATCTTAGAATTTGATTATTTTTTAAATTAGAATCTTAAACCATAATCCGTTACTCAAATGAAGAAAAAATATATAAGGTGTAAACCAAAAGTGCTTATGTGTGAAATTTTTACTTTTCCCTTTTGAAACAATTAAATTCTAAGAATTATTTTTCACCTTTAATTACCTATAATTACACGACGCTTCTTACAAAAAAGGCGTTAATATTCGGCGGTCAAGTTTCGCTTCAGAATCATCTATGGACATGGAAAAATGAGAGAAGTAATATAAGCTAAGTTTAACGATTCAAACAAAAAAAACTCACAGTTTACACACAAACAAAAAATATATATTTTACAAGAAACATCATAATAAAAAATAAAGTAAATTTATAATTTTTAAAAGCAAACAAATTTTATATAATAACTTATGTATAATTAGTTTGCAATAATCCCTTCGCAGATTGAGGCCTCCAAGGATTTCCAGGTATCTCTGTTATAAGCAAACTGCATCCAGCTTGAGCCAGCTGATTTGACGTCTTCCTCTCCCTTTATTCCAATATCGTACACATAAATATTACTATTAAAATATATTTTCAATAAAACCATGAACAATGCTCTATTAAAAACAAAGCAAGTTATTCATGTAGATCCGAAATATCGATACTTGTTAATTCGTAGATCGTGATCGATAAAGCTGTCACTTGTGTGAATAGCTCGCACTGCGGGAATCTTAAACTAAGAAGGATAATAATCAATACCCAGTGGCGCTAAAACCGATTAGGTTTATGCGTTTAAGGCTCTCTTCGATCCTTCAGGCGAATACGAAAATGTATTAACATAATTAAGAGAGAAAATAAATTTACAACGAGATTCGACTATTTGAATTGGAATAGGATATTTGTCTTTTCTTTAATAAATAAAATTTTTTATTATACGTGAAATTGAAATTCGAGACTTTATTATTAGAACAGTGCGGGCAGTGCATTTTCAAAAGCTTAGAGAAAAACAAATATGGCCGACACGGCTCGCTATTGGCCTGCTATGACTCAGTCACGATCATGTTTCCACGTTCGAAATTTGAATTATGTATATTGTATAGTTTCTAATGACAGTCATAGATTTCTTATTATTATCTTAGGTTTTACGTTTCAATTAATCGATAAATGTATTGTACATATGAATCATATACCTATACACAGGTTTAACATATAACATCGTTGCAAGTAGGTGACCTAACTGCGGTTGTGGTGAATGACACTTCTTTCTTAACACATTTATTCCTAAGTGCTACTTATGTGTCATATAAATAAAAGCAACTGGCAATTTCAAATGAAATCTATGGTTTAATGGTACGTGACATAATTAGACCGCGTAATTTTAATCTGTTCTCCATATATCAAAGTTATCATAGTAAACAAAACCATTCAATAAACTTCTCATATGATTCATATTGGAATTTTTGACATTGTAGGTTGATTTTGTTAATGACCAATCACAACTTGATGTCAGCCCCGTAGATGTTGCGATGACGTTCTAATTTTTACACTTCAAAGTTCATACATTCAAGGCCTTACGCACTAATCACATCACGTTAGTTGACCTGAGTAGTGAAGTTTGCATATGTGCTTTTTATGTAAAACATCTAAATTTGATGTCTGCGAATTACTGACGAATAATATAGTTATGTATAATTTTCTCACGCGAACTTAATGTGAAGGTGCTCTTTTAATTTTCAGAGCTGTAGGAAAAACGCGCTATATTACGTAAATAGAGCTTATTATCATTTTACTTCAATTTTCTTAGACAGCTCCACCTGTATTATTATAACCATACTACTATACTTATTAGATACAACATATTCTTTAAAACTGAATAATTTGTTTTATTTTTTATTCTATATATTAATCTTTAAAATATAGTAATGACATAATAGTAATTTATTAATTCAAATGTACACTTTTAACTATTGTTTTAAATTACTAGAGGTCGAAAATATGTACAAAAATCTGTGTTCAGAAATATAATTTGCAAATGCGAATAGAACATGACATAAGACCTCAATAATAAATATAGAAATGATGGTGCAGTTTCTAAGTAAATGCAATATGACACGCTCAAGTAAGAAATAACTTAGTGCAGAAATACACATATTTATTTATAGTTTTTTAGCGTCACTGCGTAATATTGTTTTTGCAAAATAGACCTACTACGATGTACTTAATTTTTAAACGACTTCAGGAAAACTTAATAGTAGGTTATCAATTCAACGTATATGTTTTTGGTAAAAACCAAATTGTTCTACATATTGTTCGAACTGTTCATTTTTTTTCAACGGAAAACTTGAGCATTTTGTATTTGGACACAAACGAAAACAGTCCAGACGTGCACAACGTTCACTTTCGAATAGTGTTGGTATAGTAAAAAAATATGGAAAAGGTCTAGTGGTGCTACTTATGTTATCATCATCACCATCAATGGTGATACAGCCCCTTGTGGGTCTTAGGCAGGTCAAGTATATTTCGCCATGGGCATCTATTTCGTGTCTCTTGCGTCCTAATTCGAACTCATAGTTTCGAGGTCCTTAACAGGTCCATCCCACGAACGCAGTTTCGGTCGATCGGGTTTTCTCTTGCCACCAGGTTGTGAGTTTTGTACAAACCTTGGGGTTCTGTCGTCTGCCATTCGCTGCACATGTCCAAACCACTTAAGCCTGTTGCATTTTATGAATTGGACGATGTTGGCGTCAAGGATGTTGTTGCTAATTTTACCTGTATTTGTAAACGAAGGTTTGAGATATGGGCACACAATATCACAGTTTGAATGAAAACTTACTTTGACCTCAGTTGGTCAATCGCTACAAATCTTGTACGCCTTTTAAATTATTTGCGCAGAATGTCTTACAGGTTATGAAAATATGGGATTTGGCGGCCGATATCTTTAAAACTGATAGAGACTCTTTTCTGTGTATGTTGTACTCAACATAAACATTGTTTTCTTGGTAATAGAATTCGGGACACATTAAGTTGACTAGTTGTGCTATTGTTTTTATTATAAACAAAGTTAATGATAAAATCTTTATTTTAGAATTGCGTTAAGGGACATATCTAGTATAACGTCAATACAACGATTGTGATTTAGATTTAGGATACGTATTAGAATATAATCTACCAGAAAATATATTGCGCATCTTTTTTAATCATGTAGAAATATTAAAGATCGAAACATACAAACACCATTTTTGGCACTTGTACCTGCAATACTGATCAAGTAAATATTAAAATAAATACGAAATAGCATTTTCTATTTGTGAAAGTTTGTGCTAGAATGAGTTGGGATAATACAGTGGAATATACTAGGAGAAGTTAGTTAAAAAACGGAAGGAAAAAATTTAATCCAACTAGTTATACCTAACTAGACTAGTTGTATGAAAAACGAAACCTAATTTCCTACATTTTTATTGCTGTAATGTTATCGGGGTGACCTTAGCTATTAACGAGGAGCCATAAAACGATTTTTAGAAACAAAATAACGTCACACCTTTAAAAGACTTTTATTTTTTCCTTTTTACGTTTGGGAATCTATTTACTGACCCACGTGGCAAGATGCTAAAGTCACCCAAGAGGTGACTGGGTGGATATGGATAAATGGTACTTTTAACGAAAGAAAAGCAACTCCTGCAACTCCTTCACAACTTGGTTTATAAAGGCACTTCATTTATATTCATTTCATTGTGATCCGGAAAGTGATCGATGCAAAGTTAGAGTTTGAATTTTAGCAATATCTTATATTACCTTAAGGCCAGAGGATTCCCAGGATCTGTCTTAGGTACCGGTTAGCAAGTTGCGTGGCTTTTGCGGCTTTCTCCGTTTTGCATCCATAGAGCAAAACAGTCTTAGAAAAGAAATTAGATAAGAAAGTTATTAGTTTACACTCCACGTGTGAGTGTTTTGCGATATGGGGCGTAAAAGGTGCTTCTAACTTTGGCTATTCCGGAAGAGATATTCTCATTTGCTTCACTCGCTTAATGAATATCGAGCTGAGTATCAGAGCCTTTTGTTTTCTATCTTCAGTACGAATTTCCTGGGGTTTCCTAGCTGCTTTGCTCTTCAAGACGTTCAGTTTGCATATCTTCGGGACTTTGACTAAGTAAACATTAGTCACCTGCGTAATCAAGGTTATCAAGCTGGTCGGTTAACTTCCACTTGACACCACGTCTTTTACCATCGCAAACCTTATGCATTACACTATTTAAAACGATTAGAAACAGCACGGATGAGAGAAGACAACCCTGCCTAAAGCCCGCCTACTCCACAATTACTTCGGAACACCCCAAGGAAATTTGACCGCCCTAAACACTTCTGGCGACGCTCAGTTGTGGTCGAGGTACCAGCCATTAAGTACGCGCGATAGCGAATCATTGTGGACACCCTGCCCACCTGGGGGAACATATGTCAAGAAAGTCAATATTATTCCATTTCAATTTCATGGCTCCACTACATTGTGCAATAAGTGTTACTGATGATCCAATTAACATTGACATTTGAACCTGCTAAACAAATGCATGTATTACATTATACTCATTACTTCTATGAGTAATAAAAGTCAAACACGTGAGACTTATCTATCTTTAGCATTCATATTATGTTTGTTATTTAAGCGGAAGAGAAACAGCAGAAGATTACTACCATTACATGTATCTAAAAATAATTTTCCGTAATTTTCAATCTCAATCAAGTTAATTTCAAAACGAAAACTATTAATGTCATTCATTTAATTCCAGTGAAGTAGTCACGTTAGGGACTAAGGGGTTTCGTTTTAACAGTAATTATTATTTAATCTCGTCACAGAATAGAAATGAGTAATCAAAGAAAATGTCCCTTTCGGCAATATGGGTTGTATTTTTTCAAATCACATTTAAAGAAGAAAAATCATGAATAGATGAATAGTATTAGATAAGGTTTTCCAATAACAGTTCTTCCGAAGTTATTGTAAATAATTAAATGGATGACTCAAATACGACTCGAGACTCGATGAGATTAGCCGCCTATGATTTGTATTAATTACCTGTGGTTTTCATTGTTCGTTTAAATAAAAAATAAAGAATATCAATGTGAGGAAAACCAACACAACGAGGAAAATAATATGTTTTGCGGTATTATAAACGAAAATGTTTAGTCACCATAAGAATTAAGCAAAAGTCCCGTGCTTACGTAATTAAGTATTATCTATAAATATAAAAATGAATCGCCGTTCGATTACTTAACTGATATACTTAATGTCTGAACCGATTTGGTTACTTATGAAATATTTGTATAAGTTTATATTCTATACAAAAAAAAAATCTAATTTTGCAATAAAAATTGTTCCTAGCTGGGATATATTTGACGTCATTCGTCTTATTAGAAATAAAATATAGTCACTTGGTTGTCATATATTTAAAGTTGCCTTCAGAAATTTGTGTTTCATAGCAGGTCCAATCTCTTTCGTCTGTTTTGAAAGTTTCCTATTAGGTTTTGACAAAAATATATACGAAGTTCATCGGGTCTTCTAGTATAAAATAAAATAGCTATTGCGCGTGCGATTATTTTCGCGTGAATAGAAGAAATACTAGTTTAAAAGCTTCATACACGGCGCGACAGGTATCTACTTTCTTATATGAAGGCTGAATCATTTTGCCTATTTATGAAAACTGCAAATCGAATTAAAAAACACTTGAAAATTTTTCACACGACAACACACAAGTAAGTGAGCAATAACAATAAAGTGTTGAAAATAGTTTCCTGGTTGTTTATGAGTATTTTTATATTAGATTAGATTATTTATATTCTTTATTTAAACACAATGATGGCATAGCCGCACCCTCAATGAATTATAGCAATCCATTTTTTAACTTCATATACAGAACATAATACTTCAAGTATCTAGTAATTAAATGAATTTGTTTGTAAGTAAATTTAATTCTACTTTATTGGAGCTCTAGTCGAAGACTTTTCCAGCCATCGAAGTGGTGCGGATGAAACCTGAAATTATCATTTGGCTTTTTCTTCCAGACGACTGCGGAGTTAGGCTTCTTGCCATATGCTATGCTCTTACTTTATTGAGTATGTGTGAAGTACTAAGCTGCGCAGACACGACAACAGGAGCTCTCTTGGCGGTGGATGAAGAAACCTGAGTCTTTGAAGGGTTACATTTAACAACTTCGCTTAGTATAAAGACGTAAAACAAAATTAAAATGCTTGTTTTAATGTATAACTTAATAAATAGTGTAAATACGCTTTGTATATCATCTGTAGGTACAATGTGAGTACATAATACATATAATTTTTCTCTCGCGTTGCTTGGCTTTACTTTATCGGCCGATGTCAGTTTGGGCATTTCATTCACTCTAAGGCCTACACCGGAACAGCTTCTTAATCTTTATCAAGTTCAAGCTCGTTTGTGTGTGGAGTGTTGCAGTCATCTCTGAGCCGGTGTTGCTAAATGTTATCTGGGTGCCTTGGATGCTATTGAGAGGAGGCCTATAATTTATAGACGACGATTCACTCATCGAATCTAAACTCTTAAGACAACCTAGATAGACAACCTGATTCCGTAATCCCCTTCAAACAACGCTCGTCCAGAAGCATGCTGGAGTTACCCCCTTCGTCTTCTCTAGACTGTTTAACATGGGTTCAAGTTTCACCTATGACTCACTTAACATCAGGTAAGAATGTGGCCAAACGTCTGTCCAGTGTTCAAAAAAAATAAATATACTAACAACAATTGTATTTAATTTTAATAGTTGTAGTTACTAGTTAGCCACTTGTAGAGTAGAAAGCCGGCAACTTATGCCAGTAATAGGATATCTTTAGCGCTTTAGTATTGAATCACTGATAGTACAATAATCTGCAATCATAAATAAATATTCATACGTATTAAGGCCTCAAGGTTCACACTTGATCCGCTATGGAAACCTTCGAAAGTGATTCACTTTTTAAACATGACAAGAATTATAATTATCATTTTATATACATACAATAACAGGTACATTTTAAGATATTTTCCTAATCAACTAATGCAGACAACACATTATTAATTTGTATTTAAACATATTTATTAAGTAATTTCGCTGAGAAAAACACAGATTATTAAAGTTTCCTTTAAATACACTTTCATTAATCGCGAGAAAAGATACTAAAATACAGAGGTAGAAAAAATTATCTATGAATCAACTAACCATATTGGTCTATGATTTATGGTATCGCCATTAGAGTCTGTTTATTCTATTGTGGTGTAACCTAGAAAATTTTCATTATTCATTCTAAGAATTCGGTGAAAGTAACCTAGGTCGACTTTTTCTACTGAAATTTATAGTTTTATTAATTTATATAAGTCTTGACAGCGGCTGCGCTTGCATCAATGGATACCAAAATTATTTAACATATTAGCTATAGCTATAGCTATAAAGTCAACGATTTTAACAGATTTTAAATGAAGTTTTTATTTTTTTTATATATCATGTTTCCCAAATACTGCAAAATCCATAGAGCGAAAACTGAATTTCATATGAAGGGTATATACCTATGTCCTATAGTATTACTTATACTTATATTTCAAATCATGTGGCCTAGCGAAATCATGTATTGTGCTTAATTGTTTTCTAAAAGCATAATTTAGAAAAGTCGTTAGTATCTATTTTAGATTACACACGTACGTACTTGCAATACATATTTTAGTGCATTGTTAAGTTAGTTAGATTTTTCGAAGAAATATGTAAATTTATTTCATAAGGCCGGCATCGTACTTGCAAGCAATTCAGCTTCTGGCAATGTGAGTGTCCATTGGCGGCGGTATCACTTAACATCAGATGAGCCTCCTGCCCGTTTGCCTCCTATTACATTTAAAAAATCTCTCATTTTATATACAAACTTAAATATGCATATATGTATTTCATTACTATCAAAGTTTATTCATTAGACAGAATGTAGCCAGCCTAGTTGACTAGACCTTGAGCCTAGATTTCACATTGCCAAATTTTTATTTTAATGAAAACCAAAAATAATATGCCGCTTTGATCAGTGTCGGAAACTCGGTTTCCTGTGATGTCATCGCAATACCATATAATTTGTCAGATAGGGTGACCCTACTTTAAATATTTTCAAAATAATTCATTAAACACTTATTAAAAATGAATATATGTGAACAAACATATTTTTTAAATTCATTTGGGAGCCTCAATAGAAGGTATAAGTAATCATGAACATTACTTAATGAGGCTTAATAGCCTCGATATTTTTTAAGATATGATTCGTAGTAATATTAGCAATTAGTTGAAACAAACTTTCACTCTCCTCAATATGTTATATTCATATTTCAATAAACAACTGTGGTCTATTTGGTTAAATATATATAATGTTGCTTGATGCATTTTGAACTCAATATTAACTTACCAATATCAGCTGAGCGTAAATTTGTATGAAAATGAAAACCTCAGATATTTTGTTTGCGTGAAACATAACATCAGCGTCAATACTGTCATACATCAGTGTCAAAACTGTCATACATCAGTCACAACCACTTTTAGCTGTTGACGTAATTTTTGTTTAGTGTTTACGTCGCGGTAGGTGATCGGAGTTTGGACTTTGATCTTTTTTTATTAAAAAAGGTTTTATCTTGTGAACATAATTTAACATTTAGATACTTCCGTTGTATTGATTTCATTTCCACATAGTCTAGAACAAGAAAATGGTGTTCCAATTAGCAAGATCTTTCGTGTTATGCACACCGGCAAAAGTAGCGCCAGGTAACAACAACTCTAGCTTAATTAATCACTAGGGGTGCCTGTATTAATCGAATGGTATAAATAAGCTTAATAAAACATACACGTGTGACTTAAAAGCATACATAGAACCTGTATAAACAAAAGTATAGCTTATGACGCTTGTTCTTCACCGGTAATAACTTAGATACTGAATAACAAACCGATTTTGTAACAATAACTAGCTTAATTTATCTGTTTTAGTCTAACTTTTTTTTATAACACCAGAATTTTCTCATTTCCAGGTGCTTTATCAAGATTATATTCAACAGAAGTTCCACAGTTTGAGACATTAGCTGTGTCAGTGCCTAAGAAGAATGTTTTCCATGTAGAAATGAACAGGCCTAAACAACTTAATACATTTTCTATGACAATGTGGAAGTATGTATAATATTATTAACCATGACTTACAATTACATTTATACACCTCAGGACTATTAAGTATGTACGTTTACATGCATTCATCTAAATAAGAGTCATGCTAATAAGATATACTTTATAGTTAAACACAGCCTTACAGTAGTGATTACTTTGCCACATTTTCAGCATTATTCATATATTGATAATCAAACAGAGAAAATTACTCACTTACAGGGCTGTATATGCCTATAATATTTACAAGTTCATCACATTTTTACTGCTTTTTTATTACTGGCAACTAATTAAAAAGAAAAAAACAACATCTTAAAAATGAGTTCTGACCTTATTTTTTTCTTTGTATGGACCCTGAGCATATTGACTTACTTTAATAGGCTTGGATGTATCTAGTGGAAAGAATATAGTTATAAACCTGTATGTAAAGGGGTTTTTTTATTAGTTCTTTGCTATACTTAAATTTCATATGTTATCATGTGACTGTCTTCTGTTATAAACTTTAATTATTTGATTTTTACAGGGAGTTAGATGATTGCTTTTCATCTTTGAGTGATAATTCTGAATGCAGAGTAATTGTTCTATCAGGAAGAGGAAAACACTTTACTGGTGGTGAGTGAAACGTTTCTGTTAAGCAATGCAAAATCTCTTAAAGCATTGAGGGTAAATATTCAGAAGCAAAGTGTGCCCCGAGTTTTGAATAGCCTTTATATTGTATGATTTTTTAATCTACAATAAATTGACTTCTTTTTTAGGTATTGATTTCAAGAGTTTTCTAGAAGAAGGAACTAAATTAGATGATATAGAAGATGTTGGCAGACGAGCGCGAGCATTTGAGAAATTTATTACCAAATGTCAGGTAACTATTATTACATCAACTTTACATATAAAAAGAAATAATCTCGAAGAAACCTGTTTAAGAATAAACGCCGGCTGTTTCCGCACTTACTATATAATTAAAATTGAAAATATGTTTTGTAGGATGGTATATCAGCCCTCGAAAACTGTGTGAAGCCTGTTTTATCGGTTGTGCACAGTGCTTGCGTCGGCGCAGGAGTGGACCTGATCACAGCAGCTGATATGAGGTAAGAACAATCAAATTTCTAGCAGCTTTAAAGATTTTTATATGACATAATTTTTAACTGCTATTGATTATCTATGCCTACCAACTCATCTTTTTTATTTTGCCGGGCTATATGATTCCACGGGTATGCGCCTCATTACTAAGCGTCTAAGGCCATAAATGAGATTTTTTTTATATAGATTTCACTGAGACATTGGATATTAAATTAGGCTGATTTATTTACAAGGATGTAGTATACTGTAACTGGTCTTATTGGACACTTATAAATCTCTTAATAAGAAGACACTGTTCAAGTGTTGCTTTTTTTGAAGATTTTATGGTCTTTTATATTTATATGTCACTTGTTACTCAAATGTTTCACTTATTTCTTTAAACGATTCCCACAGCATTTTTCACCTATTAATATAATGAGTATAACTACTGACTATAACGCTCTTTGTGTTTGAGTAAATCACACATGTGGCCCGTGGCGACGGGACGTATCACCGACTTCCATTATTTTCAGCCAATACTAATCTATGAAAAATAGACCTTTGGTTTCTATTTGTTCCACTTAACGGACGTAACTAACATTGACAGATATTGTACTGAAGACTCATGGTTTCAAGTGAAAGAAGTGGATATTGGTCTAGCGGCTGATGTGGGCACTCTACAACGATTGCCTAAGGTATATTTTTTTTAAATTTTAACAAGTTAAACGTAACTCACTGCAAAGTGTAGAGACTAGACTTGCGAGACGCGGAACCCCTCGTATATGAGTATTGGCAATATTGGAAAAGTGGCCCAGTTCTCCATCGAGTTCCTTAACAAAAGAAAAACTAAACAAGTTTGCAAAACATGTAAACATTATTAGGTCTCGCACCACAAGGTTTGTATATTATAGTAATAATAATAAAAAAAAATGTAATACCATACATTCAACACAGTGAAGTATGTGTATGATCCAAAAATGAAACCTAACGTTAAATCTGGCAAACGGGAGTCAGTTCTTACTTAAATCAAGCTTCAGGAGGTGTTCTTCTATGTGAAGTTTGATTTTAGCCAGCTCTTAAGACGCTTCTGTGACTTGTGATACCAATTAGATTTGGTTGGGCAACAGCATCTCTGTAGGACTACCAATCATAAACAAGCAACTGTTAGCCTACCTTTTATGAAGCGAAGGGCGACTCCTCCTCCTTGACCAATTAAAAACAAACGAAATGCCCCAAAGTGTTTTTCGCTCTACATTTTCACCAGTTCGTTTTCCAGTTTGTATATCTCTCTTTTAATAAGAGTTTATTTGCATAGAAAAAGACGACTTTAAAATCAAAGGACAGATTATGATTTTATGTATTAGAGGTTAATTATGGGAGATGATCATAAAATAATATTTTATATAAATATGTTTTGTTTACTTAATTTAATAACCCCTAATTCTAATGTTAATTTCTCATAAAACTATATTAAATGTAGTGATACGAGTTTTGAATATATTGTCTATTAACAAAGTCATAATTATTTGTATCGGCTCAATTTCATTCATATTTTTATAGGTTTAATCTGCTCTGACACTTAATGTTTTTGTCACAAAACAATTCTGTTCCGTCAACGTACAGTTGTAAATAGAGTAAAAATCTTTCATGGCTTTTTGAACTCTAATATCTAATTATTTTATTATAAACGTTTCAGGTAGTTGGCAACACTTCCACAGTACGTGAACTTATTTTCACAGCAAGGAAAGTGATGTCCAAAGAGGCGCTTGAGTTGGGGCTCGTCAGTAGAATATACCCTAATCAAGAGACGTGAGTCATTAGTTTTATAATAATTTATTTGTTACTACATTTTCAAAATAATAGAATTTAATATGATATTGGCGCAGTTTCTTTGATAATTTTCAAACCATATAGGTCATAAATGTCGTAAATTTTATTATACACGGTTTCCTTACGATATTTGCATTCTCTGTGAACAAAGTCTTAAATGCGCGAAATATTCTTCAGTTTCTAAGTTACGAATGATCGTTATACTTCATATTTATAAAATGTTCTTCTGGAAAAATACTTTCTTTTTATACTAAGATCACTTCGTTTCATAATTAACTTATTTAGTAGTAGTTTTTATATAGTATCCAGGGACCAGGCGTTACTGAGTATAAAACTTCAGTTTTTTTTTAGTATGGCTTAAATAAACTAAAAAGTACAAAAAACACAAAAAGCACTAAGTGGACTAACCTAGATGAAAGGCTACACGACCGTAGAAATTTCATTAAATTCCTTAAAAACGAACTTAAGTTTCAAAAAAATGCAATCATTACTATAAAAGAAACGAAAACTATATAACAAATTGATGGGAAAATGTTTTTATACCTTATACAATTAATATGTTATTTAATGCATTTTTTATGAATTATTATAATATGTTGAACATACTATCTTTGATTTTAATATTTATTTACTTAAATTTCAGAGCAATCAAGGAAGTATTAGAAATTGCTGATTCCATCGCCAAGAAGAGTCCCATCGCTATACAGAACTCAAAGATCAACCTAGTCTACTCACAGAGCAGACCTAATAAGGATGGATTATATCATATTGTAAATATTTATTTATACTTAATTGCAGAAGAATTTAGAAACACAATATATCACTTGTCCTGTGGAACAAAGTAAAAGCATTTTTTTTTTTAAATTTCAGTTATAGTACATAACCTAAGGAAGTCAAAATATACAAAATATTAATACTAGTAATTGTTCTATATATTATAAACTTACTAAAATGACAATTAGATATAAAAAAAAAAGATGAAAACATCTTTATTAAAAATGTATATAATCCATATATTACATCCAGTGCCACTTAAAGTTCCGTGACCCGCCAGCCGGGATCATAGCTTCTTTATTTAATAGGAGCTTATTGTTGCGCTGAGATAAAACCTAGGACGTACTCAACTTGCTATAACCACCAAACCAAAAATAATTATCCAAAATTATCTATATAATTGTGATATAATCAAGAAATGAACAGTAGTTCAAAACAATTAACTAGATAGTCAATATTGACTGGGAACATACAGTTAAATTTATGTAAATAAAGTAATGAAGTTGTAACATATAATGTAATTAAAATATGTATTAATAAACACTTCATTAACTTGCATCACAAATATACGCAATAGTAGGTTTATTTTTCAGACAAGAATTGCATCAAAATATACTATGAATTCAAAGATATGGCGTTATATTTATGAGCTTTCAAGGAACTTGATAAGGCGCGCGTTTTTTAATTGCCCCGCTAGATGGCGCCTATTTAAAACATCACATGACCTAGCTTTTAAGTCCGAACTAAATCGAAACTTTTCAAGTAACCAATAAATACTTTAAAAAACATCATTGTATTTCCAGAACCTGATCAACCAAGCTGGTTTACAAAGTGAAGACCCGAAGAGAGGCGCTATGGCCGCTGTTACCAAATCTGTTCCGGAATATGAAAATTTGTAATGTTTATATTTATCCCATTACCATAGTGAAATGTTTAATCATTGTTGCCCTTGATGGGAAATCTTCTTTACTTACATATATAAATGTAAAAAATCATTGTTTTATATTTTTAAGTTGTAATAGTTAATAATTGTTTTGAACGTGAATAAATTAAATAAATCCTGCCTTTAGAATATGAACATATATATTTTAGTAGTTATTAAGGACAAATGTTTTATTATACTTATACATTTTATAAATCAAGTTCAACAAGAACAATACAATAAATATATAATTTTATTTTGTGTTTTCTTAACAAAGTATTAAACTAAGCATAACGTAATAGAGTTTTTATATACGTATTGCAATAATTGTCTACTAAGATCTGTTGTATCGTATTTAAGTGTTGGAAAAAAAATTGCATAATCGACGCTACAAACTCAAAATTGTTCAATCGAATTCTCTGACGTCATACTAAACCTACGTCACTATTTTAACAAAGAAAATCAGGTAACCTACATTAAAGAGGCTTGCATTTCATGACCTGCCCGAATATAGAGCGTCTATTTATAGAACCAAGTGCTAGGGCCCCTGCCTCATGCAACTGACCCCAAATTGGGCCACACTGCAATGATTTGACCTATTTATTTTTCAATGGTGCGCTGTATGAACGGAGGGGCCCGTTGCAAACCGTTTCATTCAGTAACCCTCGAAGCCTCGGATGCGATCTGACCTACTTTACGTTCGCGTTCTATACCGGTGTAAAATACGTTTCCGGGATCTTTGAGATAAAAATTTGCAATATTTTATCACGAAAACAATTGTAGAGAAACCTTTACTGTCTAAAGATAATTCGTTTTAACATAACTCCTATAATCCTCGTGTAGTATCGAATTATTCAAATAATTTTAAAAAACCGCGGTTCAGTGAACTTAGGTCAAGTAACTACGTCATTGGCTAAACTCTAGAATACTGCGCTCTGATTGGTAGATATTGCAGGCGTGTTCGAAACAACCAATAGCTTCGCGTCCCTTGAGATATTGCACGATTCCCGCGCCACCTGTCGCACAAGCACGCTGATTTCATTGAAAACCCGCCCGGACTGTCATCGACGCACGCGTATTGAGGCCCAACAAAGGGCCGAAATATTACTCGTTCACAAGTAAATCTGATGTATTTATGTCATAAAAATGGTGAAATCTGTGAAGTGGCGAGTAGAAATTAGGATATTCGACGTGTCGAATCATGACCGAGGCATCTGAGAAGTGAGTTTTGCTTGTAATATCCAATTTATCATGTTCTATGTCGCGCCCTGCAGAATAGGCAGGGCCCTTGCCCGGCCATTTTTGGCCCTTAAACTTGTCCATTGATAATAATTTCCCCGATAGAACCTCTATATTACTATAACAAAGCTATCTAACCCGAGAAAAAACCTACAACAATATAAAATTAATTTGAAACATAGAAGACCGCCGCCCTTATATGACCCTGTACAGCTATAATCAATGAGTGTTATTTCATTCATTGTAAAGTACATGAAGCTTTCGGGGTCATCCTAAGCCAGCTCGAATGAAGCTGTTTCTGAATGAACTGGTCTTTATGCGAATTGCAATTTAAGTGATTGAATACATATAAATTTATTTTTTCCGCGAAATTATAGCACACAGTGTCAAGATAAGTGTAGGAGCTTACGAATTGTGACGTTTACATATTTTTTTTTATATAGAATATTATTAAAATTACATTTATCTCACATAAAAAATTTAATTAATTACGACAATAGTTTTTTTTGATGACACAATTTATAAACATAATCAAGAACAAGCAATATGGCATATATTTTTTTGTGTTTATTTCAATTCATGTCATCATTAATTATCTGGTTATCAGTATATATAAATAAACTTCTACAATGATAAATTATTATTCTTGACTACAGACAACTAGATAATTATTGAATATGGTAGACAGGAAGTGTCAAATTGTCTCAGCACTTGACCGTTTGTGAACTATGAACCAACAGCCGACTATGCAGATAGGTATTGTTTAAAATTCTCAAATTATATATATATATTTTTATGAAAAAACACAAAACAGCCAAATTTTTAATTAAAGTATTCATCAATATATAACTTTTATTGTATTGTTCTCTGGGTTATAAAGTAAATAATACAATAATAACTAAACATAGTATATTAATTTAAATTTTAACACTCATCTAAACCACATTAATAACTAAAATTATGATTACTGAATATTAGTATAAGAGTATATACATTACTACACATACCTATCTCCAGGTTAGCCTTCTTGTTTTTTATTCCTAGTGAAACAATAATTGTGTTAGGTTACTAGACATAGAACTAAAATAGACCTAATAAACACTTTAAAATCTGTGATGTGTTCTATATCCAAAAATGGATCTATCAATTTGCCCATGAGTTATGTGTATCTTATGTAATGAAAAAGAAATACATGAAAAAACATCTCCATTATCTAAACTTGATTTTTTGAATGAAACAAACAGAAGCTTAGTTAAAAACATTTACTATATAATTATGAGAGGTATAAAGTTTCAAATTGCTTTATAAGAAAAAAAATCTTAAAAGGATATTACTAAAGAATATACAGTGGTTTAAGTTTGTTATATTAGTATGAATTGACATTTGAGTTTTATTACTTTTATGAGACAAACAAGTAGGTTATTAGAATTATGTGATAACTGCTGTCCATGGACACCTGCATGATGGCAAGTGCTCCTAGTTATTTTGTTGACTATATTTTAATAGCTTTGTTAACCAAGTACGTTGCAGTATTATATTGCCTAACAATTCCTGATGCGCTTGAGCTTTCGCATCTCAATTTTACCTATAGAAAGACAAATTAATATGAAAAGTAACACTTCTTATAATAGGACGGGACGTCACCGTTTCCATATTACGTCGAATATACGTTAAATACAGATTTGGTTTTTCTCTCATTCTGTGTGCTGAGAATTCGCGGCCTAATTTTTATAATTTGGTCCTATTCGGGAGTAAAGTTAAAAGTATAGACATTACCGCATACATGTTTAAGTCAAATCAGATCTTGTGCACGAGAAATATCGGTATGATTTCAAAGAAATCCAAATTTTAACGTTTAGTCCTGCATGAAAACATTTGATAATGTCAGAATATTAATGATAAAAGATTGTTGATGATGGTACTATACGTTTCAGTGTGTGTGTGGTGCGTGTTCGTGCGCAAGTAATGTGTCGCGACGAGGGCACTGGCGGATGGGTGGCGCTCAGTGGCGGCGGCCTCGCCGATGTCATGGTGGGTCGCCGCTCGGGACACTTCGTTACTGGTAAAATACATTTTAATGTGACAGAAATACATTTCGAATTTGCCAGCACATAATTCGTATTGTAAGCTCTTGATCGTGAAACACCAGTTGTCGAGGTGATGCGCATTACCTTTGTAATTATTTTTCTCATAGAAGGGACTTAGAAGACGCTTAGAAGGTACAATAAAGCCGCCAGTTGTCGTCCATTTTAATGAATTATTTTAATTGTACTGTATTTCTGTATCACTCCCACGAAGGGTTAATTAATAAATAAATAGTTTTATAAATTTAAAACACATTTTAAAGGTCTATTATTTATAGGCTGATGATGAATAATGCATGGGTTCTATATTTAAAATATGCTACAAATCATAGAATTATTATAATAGAAATATACTCATATATATTGACTGACAGGCATAGACGATGCGGCCTTCGAGAGCAGCAGCGACGCTCCAACGCCAATGTTGCCATATGAGTATTACATTCACGGGAAACGAATCAGCGACAATACGGTGAGATTTCTATGTTAACAATTATCAACAAAACGTAATTCGTACATTTATTTCCAGTCGTGTGCGTAAATAATTTTTAAAAGCAGTGTTCAGTAATTGATTTTTCTCTTAACCATTGCAATTAAGATTGAGAGGATAATGACATGGCTTACTTTGAAAAAATCTCTACCTGTGTTTAGTATATAATTACTTGCATATAGAAGGAAACTGGTTAAGGCAACAGAGGCTAATACTGAAATATGTATATTAACAAGTAGATTCCTAAATCACAAGGCTAGTACTTAATAATAATTAAGCCTCATTCCTTGAAACATTCATACAAGATACACCCACTTTTATACTAATTATTTTTACCAACACTTATAATATCCAATAATAAAAAGTATACCGCGGAACTGAATAATACAAGAATAATAATACCATAAAATATGACAGGCATATTTGCTCAACTGTTGTTTTAATGTTGCCTACTATTAGAATACCAACAAATAGAAAATTATACCAAACTATCTTCCTTTCAGTCCTATCTATATGTCATTCAAATTGTTGACGATAGTAATAAAGCCAGTTTTAAGCCATTCTTTAAGCTCTTCATAAACACATCTCAGACATACAACGTAGTCTTTAAGTCTACGGAATATCCCGTGTATGTTTAAAAAGGCCAACTTTAGAATCGTTCCAATTGATTAATAATGGCTGACCTCACCGTCCGTTTATACCGCGTGGGCCGTACACCAAATTAACGTTACATAAGTCATGACTAACTCAAAATGTATAGATTAAAAAATGTTCCCTTGTTTAGCATTATTTATAGCCAAACTGTTGTTGCCCACTCTAAGGGTCACTCAAGGTGTTTGACCAGTGTATTGCTTGTCGGAAGTACCTTTTTTGGTCTCTGACGTACGTCTTTGATTCGGTCTGTCGGTCAATATATACAAATTTATGTATTATCTGCGCTCCGAGGAATCAAATTCGATTAGCGAAACAGCTTAGCCACTGAGCTCAGTAGTAATTGTGAATATGTATATTATTTTTATGTATTTTACATGTTACAGGACATATATATATATATTTCTTATTTTTGTTTTATAATTGTGTAAGTTTACATTTGTAATTTTTTTTTTAATTTTTTCACTTTACCCCTTAGTATTTTGCCTGGTAGAGAGCGTTTGTTAGCGATAAGGCCGCCCGTTGCCTCCTTATAGTTATGTTATCTGTATATGTACCAAACATGTAATACAACAAAGTGCTAATAAAAAAATCAATTAAAAACTGTAATATATAGTCTGTTATGCTCATTACAAACTTATACACGCCTAGTACATCCAACATAATTCAAACTCAACAAAAAATACGAATTAGTATTGTAATATATTTTTAAAAATTCCAGGTGGTCCTCGAATGCACGATACAGAAAGACTTTCAATACCACAAAGTGATGCCAACATTCCATCACTGGCTCACTGAAGAGAAACGTTTCGGCCTCACCTTTCAAACGGCGGCCGATGCGAGGGCCTTCGACAAAGGCGTACGAACCGCACTAGAAGAATTGTTAGACGGTAAGATGCTAATTGGATCATTTCAGAGGCAATTTAAATAACCTATATTTGATCAAAATCAAAGACTTACAGAAGAGTATTATTATTATATTATATTAGTACTTTCGTATGTCAAATCACGTTTCTTTTCCTTTAAAATCTCCAGAAGAACTCTCCTTAAAAGATGTGACTTTTCGGTCATCTCTTCCTTTTTCGGAATTCAATCAGTACCTGCGCAATAAAGCTATGAAACTCACTTCCCATTCAATTACTATACTATATATCTTTTCTCAAATCTCTTTTTAAGAAATATTTTTCTGAAATTATCTTGATTTGGGATTCTTGGTGAGGGCTACCTGTGGTCCTCCTAGTTATTTTTTTTTTCATAGACAAAAATAAATGTTTATCGTTACAAAAATACAAATATTTTTTCTTCTTCTTTATAATGTGAACAACGAAGTGAATAAATGTGTAAATATGAAAATACGAATGTCAAAGTTACGACACTGGTTAAATTATATCTAATGGTTTTCTAAACTTTTAATTTAATTTCGTTTAACTATAATATACAAGTTAATGCAATGTATCTCTTAATAAAATACTTATTTTAATTTATTTTGGTTCTTTGAAATTACTCCATATTACCAGAGTATCGTGTATAGATTAAAAATGTTTAATAAGCTTAGACGTGAACTAATTTATCTAATGTGCTTTCTTTTGCTTCCCTTCTACCGTATACTGGATTCCTACACGGTGAGTTATACATACATTCATAAATTTCAGATTACCATGACATAGTGGAAAACTGTCACCTGACATATGTCAGCTGTCATATGACATATTTTGATAGGCACAAAAATTCGTCAGATATGGTTGAGACGGTTAAGTGTATTTACAGAAGAATTTATATGCTTTTTTTCCCATTGGCTGCTAGGTTTTAATTTTCAATTAAATTTTATCTGCTAATATAAATAATGTGTGTGTCTCCATTTCAGGTCTGGGCGGCTCGTGGCCATCACACTATTCTTACAAACAACGAAATCTAGAACGAAAAGATGATGACGAAGAAAATAATATATTTGAGGTAGGTCTTTTTAATAAAGCAAAGAAAAAACATGTTTATAATATTTTTTTATTCTACCTTTCCAAGTAGTAATAATAAAATGTACGGTTTGTAAGTGTTTTTATTTTCAATTTCAGTGTCTGAATCTTCCAACGGACTCGCGTTCCAGCTCTGAAAACTCTACAGCCAGTCGTGTTCGACGAAATGACGATCTACAAACACCTATTCTATCAGCCATTACTCTTCCAAGACACCCTTTATCAGGTAACATGAGGACGAAATTGGAATGTTGTTAATTGTTAACAATTTTTTTTTGGTATTGAAATGTTATGTACGTCTCCAGACCAAAACGGTTCGAGGCGAAAACGCTGTACATGCTCGATTTCACTAGTACAGCTGACTCAAGATTTTTTAAATATAACCGAAAGTTTATGAACATTTCTTACATTTTTCTTTTATTACATAGCTAGTATCATTTTAAAGTACATTATTTATAAAGTTATAAAGGGTTAATAACTAACAAAATTTATAGTTTTATTTTCATTGTAGCCTTCCTAGCCAAATCCCATCAAAAATATATGTATACCATTTTTAAATTTTGAATTTTCCTACATTTCATTTCAGAATCTCTGAAACAATACGAGTCTCAATTCGCTGAAAAAGTCGTTGATGAGAACTCGGAAAGATGCCCCTACGTACAACTTTCTGCCGTGAGTATTATTTACAAAATATAACCAAGAAATATATATTGTTAACTGTGAACAAAATTAATTACATAAGTAAAAAGCAAATGTCACCCAAGTAATGTAATTAGTTGTTTTTAAATGTAAAACTTATTCCCCTATTAGGTTCACGAGTATACGTATCCGCAAGTGGGATCTGGTGGTATTATTAGTTCCGAGAAGTCGTCGCCAAACACCAAGCCGGCATTGATGAAGAGAGATTCTGGTAATAATCTACTCAAATTATTTCCATATGAAAAATACTAGAATAATATGAAAAAGTAAAATTTCAAAAAATACAATAATATATGAAAAGTGTTAGAATTAAAAATTGTGCTATGTTATTCAAATTTAATCAAAATTACGTTCCCTAATATTACTTTAAATGCCAATTGATGTCAAAAGGTGTATTATCGTTGGTATGAAATTATATTTTTAATTATAAGAATATACAAAATCAGTTTGACTTGATTTTTACAAAGAAATAGAACATGAATAACTCAATTACAATAGAGGTTATACATTTTGGTAATAAATGCTAAACTGATTTATTTTAGAAATGTGTTCTTTTTTCAGGGTCTATAAAGAAATGCACTTACAGCGGACCCCCACCTTTGCCTGATAAGAAACCTGCTGAGCCGTTTCAAGCTAGACTTAAGTGCAGGTAAATTTATAGATATTGCCTGGTGTTTATAAATAATAATTGAGAGAATAACCCTACTTACTACATGGAGAACACATTTCTGCGGTTTCTATTAATGCTCTAATGAGTGACTTTTTGTATGATGCAAACATTTGACGGTATGGATTTTAAAGACTACCGCTTACTTTACTATTTTAGTTATTATGTTATGATTTTGCGACTATTTGTATATTTTACTTTATGCAATAATTATAAGTGATATATGAGATGTCATACATACATTCGCCTATTTAACTAGTGTGGCCATAAATACTGTTACAACTTTTTAACTATTTTGAAAAAAACGTTCCGGACTTTATAAGGAATGAAGACTGGCCCTCATCTAGCCCAGACCTCAACCCTTTAGACTTTAAATTATGCTCAATTTTAGAGTACATGGCCTGCTCATAATGACACTGCGACATTGAGTGACTTAAAAAATCTTCGAAAAGAGGCGAAATTTCCCTTCGAAACAGTGCGTAAATCCATAGATTCGTTGCCAAATGAATAAAGGCTTGTATAAAAGCCAAAAGTGGCCATTTTTATTTGTTTGTGAGACTAATAAATATGTAGGTATACATTTTAATAATAATACATTGATTCATTAAAAAAAATGCATTTTAATTTGTACCAGAACTTATGGCTGGACTTGGTATAGTTAGACTACTATTCCTGATCTTTCAAAATTATAAATAATTCAATATTACATTTGAATATTACAATTACTAATTCAAGTTTTTTTATGAACAAAAAGCTTCATTCAGTATATAATAAATTTCAGGCACTGTCACGAGTGGTATCTTGAGAGCGCGAATAGAAACGGAGCGTGTGAATACGCCCCCGATTGCTTCAAAACGTGCGTCAATCGCGTCAGCTGTATACAATGTGCTCAGGTAAAACTATTGTTAAGATACAGAGAAGAGTAAATGGCAGCTTTAAGCTAACTTAACAGCTTAATTTCCACCATGTCAGTTATAAGGAAATGCCAATGAAAAGAAAAAATATATTTAAAAAACCATTTGTGTGTACTTATGTACACGTGTTAGAAGTTATACGTTTAAGTACTTTCGCCTCATTCTACGTTTGTAGATAAAACGACACTAACAATAGAAAAAAGGTATTTGATACATTTAGTTTTATTATAACGCAATATTTACTTAAATACAGTTTATTTAAATATCACAAAAAACATATTTCTACATAATTAAAGAGTTTTTATATTAAAGTGTTGACTAAGCTAACTTCAGGGTGTCGGTTTTTTGTGACGCTGTGTAAAAATGTACTCTCATCATTTTCCCCTAACGCGCCAAAAGAAGTATAACTTAAACCGACTTCGATTACCTTTAAATTAAAAAAGAATGCGTCTATCTCACGACCTATTGAACTGATTTTGAAACATAGCCTTTTCCCTAAGTTGAAATATACCAGAATCATCTCGCATTGACTTATTTGTATACAAACAAACACAAATACGACATTTAGTACACATAAGCTTTGGAGAATCATATGTAAATATTAAGAAGCGTTCAAGTATTACGTAACGAAATTTTTGGAGGTCCTCTTGTAAAACGTTACGATGCGGGGCGACGATTAAATTACTTGTTATTGTTAATATTATTTTCCACTTTCTAGTACTTTACACCACATAATACTAAGATTTAGGTATAAAGAGTCACTGGGGCTCGTCGCGAAACGTTTTACTATTGGGTACAGAAACCTTTTTGAAGTATCTCCAAACGCTCCCTTATATAATTCTCAAATATGAATATGGTTTAATTGACAATTGAAAAAGGTATTGCCTATTACCAGATCGATAACAGCACATACATACATAATACAAATCTACTTGAAAACTACTTTTCAGTGCATGCTGTACCACTGTATGTCGGATTCAGAAGGTGACTTCGCGATGCATCCCTGCGCCTGCACTGGACCAGACGAAAACTGCGCTAAAAGGTTATTTATACCAGTAATCGTTTATAAATTACTTATCAAATGCATTTATTTCTATTGTAAGCTTTTCAGCCGTTCCCTGATTATTTGTGAACATTTGTAAGTTGTACATAACCAGCAGCTAATAAAGCATGGTTTCACATGCTTAGGATACTTGTTTTTGAAACATATAGAAGTCTCACAATGTTAATAAAAATATTTAATTACACATGGTTATATGATATAAAATTAACTTCTGATAAATACCAATTAGATCCCGACTTGATCAATTGAAAAATAAAATTATTTTTGGATCTTGCCCTACTGTAGTTGTTATTAAATTCCTTTTTTAAATTTAGTTTATAATGTAATAGAGTAAAATAATATTGTTCAAGATATTTTGTTCCATCTTAGACCAATGTTAGGATAAAAAACAACTGAGTCTATTTCAGATGGATTGGCATTACTCTTCTAAGTCTTGTGGTACCTTGTCTATGGTGTTATTTGCCGCTGCGTTGCGTACACAAAGCAGCCAGGTCTGCACGGATATCTGGAGGGGCCCACGCCCCAATGAGAAAATAGCATATATCATATATCGTAACAAGTGAAATGTGAAGTTAATAAGTGCAGTGTTAAATCAAGTTGTGGTGTTCAAGCATTGGTCGAGTGAAATGATCTATAACTACAATCATCTAAGTTGCTAGTGAAACTAGTGTTTGTTTTAAAGCAATAGTGTTAACAGTGTTTAAACCGAGATCTCAGTTGGCCGGTACTGGCCTAGTCCAAACTTGGCCAAGGTGAGCCAAAAATAGCGGTTCAAGTTTTATATATATATTCGGTGGGCAATGACCGAGTGCGATGGGACTTCAGTGCAAAAGACTTTAAAGCTATGTTAGATTCAAAAGCGAGGAAAAAATTTACACCATTCAATTGATTGATGTGTTTGAGACAAGTTGTAAGGGGTCTCTGTTTTGTCTTCGTAAAATAAAGTTTATGCCAGAGGTTAATGTAATAAATTAGACATACCAAGGAAATGTGAAATAAATGTATGGATTTCTGAAATCAACTTAGTTTTAAAACAATGAAATATTGAGTGATAAAAATCACTTGCAACGACTATATTGTTTATTTACATACAATCAATATTTACAAAACGTTTTGAACAAAGATGTATGTATAAAAACGTATTTAAAATCATGTTTTGAAATTGTTCCTAATTTTCTGAATTGAATTAAATAGGGATGTAATATTTCCGTTACTTATACGGTAAATGATATTTTTCGTATTTTTACCTATCCACATAAAGTATTTACAAGTACCTGCGATTATCGTAAAAGAAAATGTCTATACATAAGGAGTATTCATATATCTTATCCAATAGTATTTTAGTTTTAGACGAATACTTAAATGTTATAATTATATTATAGCCGTTTCCATGACAAAATATGAAACATGACAAAAATTTGATATTTCTGAGTACTTTTTACTCAAACAACTTCATACTCGAATTTTTTTCTAATTAAATGTTGAATTATAAGTACTTGATATAGTGGTGACAAAAAATAATGTTGCCAGTAAAGCTTTCATAAGATAATTTTAATAATACTTCTGTTTGCATATAGATTGAATTATTACTTTCCAAGAAAGAATTTTAATTAAGGGTCTTCCACAATGCAGTTACTTTTTTTATTAGACATGCACAATTATTTTTATTACATGTGTTGCTTTGTTAATGCATTTTAAATGGCTTTAAATTTGATCTGGTTGTTGTAAGTTCAGCATATTTTTGAAAACTGTTTTAACAATACGTTGGTTATATGGATGTTATCTTTTGCTTCTTCTATTTATAATACTGGCCATTTGACCAAAATTGCTGTGCTTTGGATGTAATGTTGGCCAATATTGACCAATACTTGGTTTGGTGATACAATTTCGATCAAATGTGTCGGCAAGCGTTATATTTGTATAAAGTCATGCTATCTCCTTCTAAGTGATTACTTTAAATGAGATATCATGATTTTCCTTAGTAATGTAATTAATGTTGAAATGTTATCATAATTCAACATATCTTCCCAACCTGTTTTGTGTTACAAACATCACATTTTATTGTTAGTATTTTTTTACTAATAGTAGGCAGTTAGTTAGTAAAATCTGCTATATTTTTGTCTTGATTCGGAGAAAAAGGTACAAAACTTTTTATTATAGAAATACGGGTAGATCGTTACCTAGCATTTTATCTTTTTGCTTCAAATATTTTTGAATATTAAAACGTAATGTCACTGGCAAGAAATTTAGATATAATATTTAATGTTATAACAATTAAATGTTAAGGATTATTAATCATTATTATTATATAATCTCTAATCTGATCTAGTCTTCAATTTGAAGTGTCAACAGTATTTTTTAAATTCCTTTTAATTCAGTTAAAAATCGACCAAATGATTTTTCTAATGGTACAAAATAAGTTCAGGTGAGGTTGGATGTTTATGCTTGTCTACATAAAAACATAAAAAAATGTGTAAATATTATATACATATTTAATGTGTAAATATAAAAATATGAAAACCAATGTGTTTTGCGAGAGTGGGCTCACTCGTGAATTACCGCGGATTTCGTATTTCGATTCGCCGCCATAATTTTATTATGACAGCGATGACAGGACCGAATCTTGTTGCCATATGAAAGTGAATATTGCCTATGGTCGCCAGCTTATATTTCCAACCGTTACAACCTAAACTTTTTTTCGTCCATTTTCATTTAATTATTAGTAAGTAATATAAATTCGTAAATAATCTAACTTATGTAAGGAAAATGTATTTTAAATGTTTTTTAATTAACAATACATATTATATCCTACATCAGTTTCGAATCTTAAAAAATTTAGATATATAAAGAGACTTTAATTTGTAGAGTAAGTATAAATTATGTGTGTTTAGTGTCTATATGAATAAATGTCAGATTAATAATGTAAACCAAAGTTTGTCTGATGTGTGGACCCTTACAGGGTTAAAAATGTATGATATCATACAAAATATTGAATAAATAATCATTCAAATAACGGCTTTTATTATAAAAATCTCTGAATGATATGCTGAATTGTCATTATTACTTATCAGGTGACTGCTTTATGAAATAAACGAACTATATTAACTTTTTTGACACAATTTACTCTCGGATAAAGATTGAAAGGGTGAGTGTTCAGCAGTCATCTGTGTTGTTTGGTTTTTTCAAGTCAAAACTTGTTTTGTATTTTTCAACGAAAGTTTTGTACATAGTAATTTTGAGTTGAATACTCTTTCGGATGGTTGATGGTTGACGCACGTGTCAGTGAGATTTTAGTTTTTTTTCCGGTGTTTCTGTGATTTTCCAAAGCTAAAATAGTTGTTATTGTTCTATCTTCACAAAACTAACCCTATTGGTGCTGGTAAAGTATAAAATTTAAACTTATATAGTTGCTGAAGTTCCAGTAAAATGGATCCTGACCCCGAACCTCCCGACCCGGGAACCTTTTCTACGTCTCGCAAACGACAAGGAGAGGAGAGAAATATGCCTTCCTTTAAAAAAACAATTACGGATCCCACTTAGGCGAACCCGTCTGTTCAAGACCTATATGTCCACCCCTCCTTTTCCGATGGCCCTCGATCGTACTCTAAGGATGATAAAGGTCCATTCATTGTCCAAGTTTCCCGGGAAGTAGAGGACCCATCTTCTGGAGCCTCGTTACGTGCTATTACATTCGGTCAGTTTTATGCATAAGCACAAAATTAGTTCTGTCATACACGGTGGTGTAAAAAATGTAGGCCGTAATAAAATTACCGTTGAGTTCTCTTCTGCTGAAGCTGCCAACAACTTTCTGGTTAACCCGATTCTCGCTATGTGCAAGTTTAAAACTATTATCCCTTCTTATAACATAACCAGAATGGGGTTGGTCAACGGTGTACCGGTGGACTGGTCAATGGACGAACTCGTTGATTCATTGGAGCTTCCTCCTGGATGTGGTGAGGTGTTAAAGTCAAGGCGACAACCGAAAATCAGTTACTGAGGGTGTCACCACCTGGGTGCCTATCTGTTGTCCTTACCTTCAGGGGACAAATGCTCCCTTCTAAGATTTACTCTTACCACACTTCCCTCCCTGTCCCTGTCCTGTCGAAACCTACAAACTTCCAACCATACAGTGCCTGAACTGCTGCCGTTTTGGTCATATAAAATCGGTCTGCCGATCTAAGCCCAGATGTTATAGGTGTGCTCAGCCCCATACAGGTGATACGTGCGAAGTCACCTTAGAAACATCCACATGTCTACATTGCTCAGGTAAACATTTTGCTTCTGACAAGGGCTGTCCAGAATTTACTCGACAGCAATCCATAAAAATGGTGATGTCCCAGAACAATATCTCATAAATTTAAACAGCAATTCAGTTTCCACCTGTCCGACGTTCATATGCTGAGATAACAAAAGAAATGTTTACCCCTCCTGTCTATTCTCTAAGATCTCCTCAAACAGCCCAAACTCCTACCAAAATTTCCTATCGCCAAACAATCTATCGCTCCTCTCGTCCCCAAGCTTCTCTAGCAAAGGGGTACGATAGAACTGCTCACCAGACTATTGTTGGTGAGTGCTCCTCATCTCTCCCAAATGGTTGTGCTCTCAACAATAATGTTGACACCCTTCCCTCTCAGGGCAAAATGTTAGAATTTATTTCTGAATTCCTTCTCAGTATTGTCGCGCCATGTAGCGAAATTCCCCTACCGCCCAACGTTGCCAAAAACCAATCCCAACTCTTTAAATTATTACAAAACGGACCCAATAACCCTAATTCAATGGAATAGTAAAAGCTTACGTTCAAGAAAACACGAATTGATCTCCCTCATAAACCTCCATAAACGCACAATTGTTGCCATCTCGGAGACATGGCTGAGACCTGGTTACCGATTTCGGGTACCTGGTTTCTCCTGTCTGAGGGATGACAGGAATGATGGGTATGCGGGCAGTGCTGTCTTTGTACGGCATTCCCTCCCTTTCTCCCAAATTCCTCTTCCTACCCATAGCGAACAGATTAATGCTGTTGCTGTTCGTACCTTAGATATTTCTTTTGTATCTTTGTATATTCCTCACCCTTCTCCTTCTGTTCTTCCCGAGATACAATCAATTTTATCATCCCTTCCCAGCCCTATCATAGCCATGGGTGACTTTAATACCCATCACACTATGTGGGGGTGCCACGCTAGTGATAGGTTTGCTCCACTGCTGATTGACTTACTCGACGTTGTCAATCTCTGTATCCTCAATGATGGCTCCCCAACTCGCAGGGTATACCCTAATCAGAATCCCAAATCTGCAGTGGATCTCACCCTCTGCTCCCCTAACCTGGCCTCGCAACTAACTTGGAACGCCCTTGAGTCCACCTATGGCAGTGATCATTTTCCCATACTTTATCAGTGAAACTTTTTGTGGATATATCCAATGCTTTAATTCTTATGTTTATATTTCTTTTCTGACTTCTACTTTTAGAGATGTATCTGTTTGTTTCCCAAATGAATAAATAAATAAACTACAAATCCTTACCCCTCTCTTACCACAACCCCCTTTTGAAATATAAACTCAAAAAAGCAAACTGGAAAGAGTATGCCCAATCCGTTGATTGTATGGTAGACACTGCCGGATTTGAAACGTGAAGAAAATGCCTTGTCTTGCTATGATCTATTTTTAAATTCTCTCATATCTTCGGCCGATTATCAGATCCCCATAAAGCACTCTCCTAAAAATCTGCTGCTTTCCTCTCCCTGGTGGGATGATGAATGCAGCGATTTGTTTGGTAAGAGAACGGCTGCAGAGAAATCTTACTCAGCCTGTATGTCTCAGGAGAACTTTAATAATTATCAGAGGCTTGATGCTAAAATAAAAAGAAAAGATCTAGTTGGATACAATTTTGTGAATCCCTTAGCCCTCGCTCTCCATCCACTATTGTGTGGTCAAATGTGAGGAGATTCCGTCGTTCCCTGAACCATGTTGATGCTTCTTCAAATAACCCTTCTGACTGGATTAACAACTTTGCAGACAAATTGGCTCCACCTTTCGTTCCCTACGTGGACTCATTTCTGAGTTCTATGCCAGCTCCAGCTTCCGATGAAATGGATGCTCCCTTTTCTTTCTCTGAGCTTCAAATCGCTCTTCATGGTCTCAAAGATTCGACTCCAGGGGAAGATGGCGTTCCATATTCCTTCCTGGCTAGACTAAATGACAAAGCTAAACTTTACTACCTTAAAATAATAAACACATGTTTTGAAACTGGTATTATACCGGCATCTTGGACATCTCAAATAGTCATTCCCATTCTCAAACCTGGAAAAATCCCTTCAGATTCAAATTCATATCGACCCATAGCTTTGTCATCTACTTTAGCTAAAGTAACAGAACACCTTCTTAAAAACCGACTGGAATGGTTAATGGAAAGTAGAAATATTCTCCCCTCCTCCCAATTTGGGTTTCGGAGGGGTTTGAGTACCACAGACAGCGTCAGTATACTGACAACAGACATTCGCCTAGCCTTTACAAAAGGAGAGTACCTTGTGGGTGTGTTTCTTGATATTGCTTCTGCATATGACAGTGTCCTACTTCCGGCGCTCAGGCAGAAAATGCTTAAGCTGAGTGTACCTTTGAGGATGGTTCATCTCATATGTAATCTGCTATTTTGCAGATCTATTCTGATAAAGCATCAGGATACCTCTCTTCCCCCCAGACTAGTCTGGAAAGGTCTCCCTCAAGGCTCAGTTCTCAGCCCTCTGCTCTATAGCATTTATACCCACGACCTCGAACTGTCTGTCACCAGTTTTTGTAACATCTTACAATATGCTGATGATATTGTCCTCTATCACAGCTCAGGCAGTATAGGGGAAGTAACCTGTCGTATCAATTCTGCTTTGTATTATCTAGGCCAGTGGTTGTCTGACCACGGCTTGTCCCTGTCAGCTGGCAAATCTCAGGCAGTGGTGTTTACAAGGAAGAGATACATTCCTATTCTACTCATTTCATTTGAAAATCAAGCAATCAACCTGACAGATAAAGTAAAATTTTTAGGTATTTATTTAGACAATCGGCTGAACGGAATTGCCCACTCTGAACACATAATAAAAAAATGTGAAAAAGGTATTAACGTATTAAGAGCAGTAGCGGGGGTTTGGTGGGGTGCTCACCCCTATTCTTTAAAGTTATTGTATAATGCCTTAGTACGTAGTCATATGGATTACTGTATGTTTGTTCTGGATCCCTTTAACAAATCAGCTGCTGGAAAATTAAACAAAATTCAGTATAGGTGCCTAAGAATCATTCTAGGTGCAATGAAATCCTCCCCTACTAATGCTTTGCAGGTTGAGTGTGTTGATCCTCCTCTACACATTCGCCGGCGGTATTTATGTGACCGCTTTGTTAGCAAGATGTTACAGATATCATCCCACCCTCTTTGGCATCGATTAACCCGACTATCACATGCTCCTTGCACCCGCAACTCCTCTTCCTATCTGCTCGATAGTTATCTAAAGTACACCAGCCTCCCTAACCCCATGATATCTTTTCCAACAAATCCGCTATATTCTATTCCTTATAAAGCCCTGATATACAACCCTCCCATCATCACAGACCTTGGTCTGATCAAAGGAGCCCCAGATACCAACATCAAATTACAAAGCTATATTAATCAAAATTGGTCAAATCATCTTCTTATTTACACTGACGCATCAAAGCTGTCTCCAGATGGCTGTGTTGGTACTGCCTGTTGGGTTCCTCGGTATAGAATTATCCTGAAATTTAAATGTCCTCCCGAGTCTTCAGTGTTCACAGGAGAGGCCACAGCTCTATTGGAAGCAATCCTATTTGCACACTCCCATAACATACAACAGACCGCTATTTTGACAGACTCTTTAAGTTGTTTAATGTCCATTAAAGAGAACCCATTTCGTAGCAAATCACGTTTTCCTATTATACTAAAATTCAGGGAGGCTCTGCTCTCTTGTAATAGAAAAGGATTGTCTATCATACTAGTTTGGATTCCTAGCCACTCAGGTATCCCAGGAAACGAGACTGCTGATTCATGTGCCAAAGCAGCTGTTGAGTCAGGTTCTCTAGATCATTTTAAAAATTCAGCTCAGGATCTTTGTTCTCTTGCAAAGATATATCTGGACAGAACCTGGAAGACATTTTGGAATGACTCCAAATCGGTTAAGGGTAAGTTTTATGCTTCCATCCAACCAAACATACCAAGACAACACTGGTTTTGTTATTATCGAAATGCAAATCTGCGTCTTGGACATGCTTGCACCCCTGTCCATCTAGCCAAGCTCCGGATAAGGGATCACTCTATCTGTGAGTGTGACTTGGATGAAGGCACTGTATCTCACATACTATTTAATTGTCCCAAACTAACTTATCCTCTTAATGACATTCTTCCCCCTAAAGTCCCACGTCCTTTAAGTGTTAAATGTTTGTTAATGTTTGTGTTTAGTCCATATTGTAGATTTTTATGTAAATATATAGAAAGCAATAGAATTAAAGTGTAATATATATAAATTATTCATAAATAGTAAACAGTATTTAATAATGCTTTTACTCATATTTGTGTTGTCTGTGCTGTCTCAAAACTAACAATCCAATTTCAACTTTTTTTTTTGTGTATATTCAAAATTAACTTAATTATTATTTTTACCGATCAATCTCCTTCGTGTCTTCTCCATCTACACGACACTGGCGAAGTACCTTGTGCCCAGTTGGCATAAATAAAAGCCATAAACAAGAAGAAAAAGATTGAAAGGCTGTTAAATTTAAATAAAAGTTTATTATATAAATAATGTCATTGTAGTGTTGTAACTTGTAAGTTACCAAATAACCTAATTTTCAAATAAACTCCAAAGCTAACAAAGATGTACAGATTATAATAAGTTACCTTATTTATAAATGGACTTAAAATGCATCTTTAAATTTATCAATCAATAGTATCTAGACACAATTTAAAACAAATTATTTACAATGAAATTTAGATTTTGGGGCAAATCATTTAATTCTAGGATTTCATAATTTATAATCATAAAAATTTAATGGAAGTTATTATATAAATCATCTCATTAAAAAGTAAAAGAGAATAGAACCTAATAAAATGGCGGTAGCACTTTGGCGCGCTGCGTTTGACGTATCGTCGAGTCTTTCAAAAATGTGCGCTTTTGTTATATTGAATGCCTCTTCTTTTTGTGGTTCTTCCAAAGTCGGCGTTATATCTGTTTCTTCATAAGATGGTAATGTTCTATCAACTGTAAAAATGTGTTAATGTAGAAATAAAAAAATATCAATTTATGTTTTTATGTGATACAAATAACATAAGATAAGCACTCACTATTAGCAGACCTTAGAAAGTTATGATAATAACAAATTACTTTTGGTTATAATATTACCACAGAGTTATGTCCCTGCTGAAATTTTATTTCTTAAAATAATAATTAATACGTACATCCTGGCTCAGTCGCAAAATGTAGAACTGCCGAGGGCTTACTCCAACCAAATCTAAAATATAAAACATGGCTTAGAGTTGCGGTCGTCTAAGATATTATTTTTGTAGCTGTTTAAACAGAAACAACATAAACTTGCCAGTCGAAATAATAAATGGAAAAATAAAGTTGCAAAGGGCAACTTCCCTAACAGCTAAACCCTATCAACTATTAAAGCAGTATTAAATATTGATGAATACCTGTTTCTTGAAGTAACTATCGCTTCGTAGACTGTGGACGGAGTTAAACCACGCACCATATACGAAGCACTATGAATCGGACCTAAAAAAATATAAACTAAACAACTGAAGCAAGTATGTGTTACAGTTATATATGAGACATGTACGAAATTTCTTTTTAAAATAAATATTTTGATTTAAAACTATTAACAAAAAATCCATTTTACCATCACTAGAATCGCCCGGAACAACGATTTTGCTCCACAGATTAGCGGGAGCGTTAGTTGTGAACGCATCGGGCTCTATTGTTGATAGTCGTCCGTAGTATGGCCGCAGCCATAAGTTATATTCTGAAAGTACCATCACATTAAATGTGTTAGGGAGGCTTGCTCAATTAAAAACAAAATGTTTAATTACATAAGAGTGTTACTAGCGGGGAAAAACTTGATGAATGTTGCTCAAAACAAAGAGAAATGGAAAAATATGGAGGAGGCCTTTACTATAAAAATACGAAAACTAGACCACTAAAAAAGAATTGTAACTTAAAAATTTTAAACTTCTACTAACACAACTAATACTAATATTAAGGAATGTAAACTAACCACTTGTTGTATGGATTAATTAATAAAGAGGATTACTGACCTCTAGTTTTAGGATTTACCTATATGACATACATAACATATCATACATAATATATTATAAAATTTGCGACTGAAGATTTTATAACAATATTTATTTAAATATTCATCCCTTTTTCGTGAACATGTAGGCGGATACCACGGATCTCCACATCCTACGGTCCACCACAACACTCGCTTCAAATTTCTCGCATTTCCGATCACCATACATTTGAAAATGGGATCTTTATATTTGATAAAGTCAGATTAAAGTGAGGATTAATCTGAATATGCAGAATTAGTTATTAAAACATAAATTAACTAAATAAAAATTACGTTAATTCATACAAACTTACCAATTATGGAAGAGTATGAATCGACCTCCCAGAAGAGAGTAAATGTAACAGGGGTTGGTTTGTTTAATGAAGAATCCACTTTGAACGATGCCACGTTGGGGACACCTAAAGGATTATTTTTAGATTTAATAACTTTGCCTTAATAAGTGTTAATCCGATTTTCCAAAAAATAGCATTAGTACAGTTGAACCAAGCTTCTAATAATGAGGAGGCAGCGTGTTAAATGAAGACGTTACGATAGCACATTTCGTTTGATCGTGATTGGCCAAACGGAAAGTCGGTGTTTTGCATGGTTGTCACTTTTTCCTTCACTTCACTTCTTGTGGCGTGTTTTACCGCTGTTTCCATTACCTCACCTTCCCATCCTATGTAAAGCTTTGGGTAAGCTACATTATGTTTATAGTACACTTGTCTGGTCCTTCTTCAACTGCTACAACTTTTGGTGCATCTTCGTAAGATAAACGAAAATAACGTAACGTACGGAATGACGCACCACACCCTATATAACTACCTAAATAATAATCAAAGAGAAGGACACATATTTAATAAAACAATAATGAAAACTTCAACAAAAATCTCGCTATTGGCCTTAAGGGACTTTTAGCTGGGGGGGGGGTATTTTGGCGAGCTCAGCCGGAATGGGTGTTTTCACTGTTTTCCCGTGACCAGCGTAAGGGCGTCTCCTGCGAGACTCGGACCTCGACTGGGCTGTCGCGGGCTGGTTAATCGTCTGAAGAGTAGAACGGAAGCTCACTGGAATGAGCGAAGTACGAAGTAACGGTCCAGTTCCTGGAGAAGGCGGTTTTTTACGCCAACTTATATTTAAAAGTTTAGGATTATATTTTTTTTGGATGAAATCTCGCTGTTGGCCTTAAGGGTTTTTCCAGCTCAGCCCGGGCTGCTTTGGCGAGCATATCTCGGCCTGAATTGTAGTATCACATCTAAACACTATATACATATTTCTAGGACCTCGTTGTACACATCCACAACGCCATCTGTTGTTGAATAAATGATTAATTTAGATAAAGTTTTTTCGTTACGATCAATTCTTTTGTTGTGAAGCAAGCTTCATTCCGCAGCTCATTTGCAGATTTTTACTTTTTAATATTTGCCTTACCTTAGTATATTTTAGATCTAGTCATTATATTTGAGGTTATTATTACGTTAAAATATTCCTCACCCGTGAGCTTGAAAGATACATCGGCCATGCCTAGTTTGTTTTCCGCGCGGAACGTGAAGTTTCCGAGATCCGACTTACGCACAGTTCGGAAAATCAGCTGATGTAAATTGTCTTGTACCATCATAACCACTCTGAAAGAAGTCAAAGTAATGGTGTTATTATATCGTACAATTTGCATAACGAAACGTAAATGCTAAGATTTCGAGACGAATCTTGGCGCTAAGTAAGACTCCCGTATGTCAAAAACGCATTTAAATACCTACTCAAACACTTAATACTGACAAATTATTAAACTACATATTGCATAAATTAGATCTAATTTTAAACAATCAAGTAAATAGTAAAAGTATCAAACAGTTTACGATACATTATAGAAAAGCTTAGGGCTGTGTATATCTATATGTATAAATAAAATAAGCTTTGAAATGTATAATTATTAACAATGAAATGATGGCTGAAAACGCTCGAAATATATAATCAATTCGCGTTAACATCCGTTCAAAATAGAATCAGCATCTAAACCTTTTTAGGTCTGGGCCTCAGATTTCTGTATCATGATCATTTGTCAATCTAATAGGCAAGCAGGACCAACCTCTTGTGCCTGACACACGCCGTCCACATGCTGGGTCTAAGGCGAGTCTATTTTTTCACGAGGTTTTCCTTCGCCGTTAAAGCGAATATTAAATGCGCACATAGCAAGAAAGTCCACTGGTGCACAGCCGGGGATCGAATCTACGACCTCAGGGATGAGAGTCGCACGCAGAAGCCACTAGGCCAATAACTATTATTATTAATAAAATTTATAATACCTGTCATCCAATTTAACAGTCCTTCCATCTCTGAACCAGGCGGTTTTAGCTGGCGGAACAGCGAATTCCAGTTTCGCCGTCAAAACCGCCCGAAGACCAACTGCTGTGTGGACGAAGCTGCGATCCGTTGTCACTACTGGTGCGTCTGTGATACAATTTATATTAAAAACCCGCTTTAATAACGTAGGCAGGTTCGGCTATGTTAGAGATTGCCTTACGAAATAATATATATAACTATTTGTGTTTATATACTAATATTCTACGCCTGTAAAGTTTTTTTAGATACCCGGTATTCTCTGTCACTACTGGTTCAAATTGTGTTAAATATTGCGTTGAAATAAATATTGTACAACTTAAGAATGAAAAATTTAAGAGGAAAGATTATTCCTTTTGAGAACTCCCGTTGTGTGATTTTTATAAGTCTCTGCAGAAAGACAACACTTAACATTACGATCTGGCCTAACTTAAGACAAATAAGTATTGTAAAACTAACCTGCCTTTACAAAAGGAAAAGAAACATAAGAAAGTATCCAATAACAATACTTACAGTCTCTATTAAAGGGAAGACACTGTGTTTTTATTATTATTATATACATAAACACACTAGCAGCTTAATAAGCTGATGCGCGCGCATTTGGAGATTTGGAGAAACTATCCAACCTATTTTTAAAAGAGTTCAAAGAGGGTGCACTAATTACACTTTCCGGAAGCCTATTCCAGTCGGCCACTACTCGGTTTGGGAGAAAGTTCTTTAGGAAATTTGTGTTATATTGAGTCAAGACCACTCAAAGAACTTTTAGTTTTAAATAACTACCCCTCAAATGTGTATTTTCAATTAAAATAAAGAGCTTCTCAATTTTTGGAACATTATATCCATTGAGGATTTTATAGGTTTCAACGAGATTTCCTCTTAATAGCCTACTTCCTAAATCAGTAAGGTCTTGTGTACTATTTTTTAACTTACACTTACACTTTGTTACACTAACGCACCCGTTGCATAAGCAAATTCTTTGTCATACAACATCGTCCACTTACCATGAATAACAACTCGTATTGCTGCTTTTATTGGATCACCGACTCCGTTGTTCGCCGTACACTCATACACGCCAGCTAGTAAACGGTGTTCAGCACGGAATCGAATCCGCGACCTGTGTTCTAGCAGGGCCATCGGTTCACCCTGCAATATTTTACCAAATCAACAACAATGCTTAAAGTCGCGTAAATCGCGGCAAACACGTTTCTGTGACAGTTTATTGATCGTTGTATCCCCCCAATTTCCTCGCTTTGAAAATTCTTTATAGAATTTAGAGCAGTGCGACTGTCATCCATGAGGTCATAGGTACGTTCCCCGGCTGTACACCAATGGGCCTTTTTTGTACGTTCGCTTGAAGGAAATCATTGTGAGGAAAACTTACGTTAGAACCAAAACGTCGCCAAAACAGGAGGTAGTATCACATCTTAAAACTATATACATATTTCTAAGACCTAGTTTTACACATCCACAACGCCATCTGTTGTTTAATAAATGATGAATTTAGATAAAGTTTTTTCGTTACGGTCAATTCTTTTGTTGTGAAGCAAGCTTCATTCCGCAGCTCATTTGCAGATTTTTACTTTTTAATATTTGCCTTACCTTAGTAAACTTTAGATCTAATCATTATATTTGAGATTATTAATACGTTAAAGTATTCCTCACCCGTGAGCTTGAAAGATACATCGGCCATGCCTAGTTTGTTTTCCGCGCGGAACGTGAAGTTTCCGACATCACCTACTTGCCTATTACTTTGACAAATAGTCATAAAACGGATACAAAAATTTATTTAATATATTTTATATAGTATACTATGCATAATTCTCTCGGACTGAGCATGTTAATGATCCATCTATATACGTCTTTAAATATATAACTTAACACCTATGAGACGTAACTCCTGGTACTTACATTTTTACTCCAGTCAACAATAGGTTGGGGAGTACCAGTGGTTTCGCATCCAATGTCGACATAATCACCCTTACGGACCTCTACGAAACCTTCCTCTGGGATAGTCTTGATTGTTGGTGAGTCTAACAAATATATATTTATGTTAAATCTGGGTATAAAACTTGACAAGACTTCACGTTGGGAAGAATGTATAGATCAAAATTTCTGAATTATTTTTCTCCTTTATTTGTTTCATCTGCATCTCATTCTCGCCGCTTCATAGCTGACATTATTGATTAAAAATAAATAAACATTGGTCCCTGTTTCTGTGTTCTACTGGCAGCCTTTTCCATTGTATCGCGATGTTCTTTGGGCGATGAAAGCACCAGTTCCAGCAGTATTAACATTTATGAAACAAAAGTTAAGACATCGGGAGACGACGTTAGATTGTAAACTTTAAGTAACGATAGCAAGCAACTTCTTTGTGATTAGAGTAATAAGATATTGTAATAAATAAAAAGAATAAAATATTACTAAATAAATAAAACGGCAAATTGTTAATGAAACCTTCTTCAATTGACAATTTTAAAATGCACATGACAAATTTATGCATCCGCGTAATTATTTATCTCCATAAGAATTGCTAAAAAACATGATACTTACATTGTACTTCAATTGTGTGAGTCTGTCTAATAGGGCCCCAGGGTTCTTGTCTTATCACCTGTAAATACACGTAAAGTGAGCAACCTCAATGTTCTCCAAATTCTCCACCAAGGCGGTGGCCAAGGTCGTCTGCCAAGGACTAGAACCAGTCTGTTGCACAGATCCCCGTTAATAAAGACGTTGCGTTTACTTTATCTATCTTTATATGTTCGAATAGTAAGTTCAAAATAGCAATGTTGTGTGGCTTATATATTTTATATTATACATTTTTATCAAATTTTGAAGTAAAACTTTTTTATCGGGCTTGGAATAAAATTACCGTCATTTTTCCGTTACTCGCCATCTTTTTCTTGTCCCTACCACGGTTGATTCGAAGAGATTCGAAGCCATTAGTAACAAAAATATATAATAACGATAACAATGATAGTAATAATTCTATTACAATTAATGAAATTCTGTAATAATTTTAGTAATTAATAATGTAAAATGAAATAATTGTATTATTTGTATTCATGTCTATGATAATAAAAGTCTTTTCTTAAACTTTATCTAATTTAACTTTTTTACATTACCACATTGGTTTACTGTAAGTATTGTGTGAATAAATAAATATTTATTTATTACAGATAACAAAGTAGTATTTGACGATTAATATGATTAACCGTTTATTAAATTATACAACATTTTGCTTATGTTATTGTAGTTTTTTGTCTCATAGGTGACACTTAACTCCGCAGTCGATACCTTTAAACCCGCGCAGATGCATTACGTCTATATGCGAATTCTTGCCATGATTTTGACCAGAGAAAACAGGTTGCTATGTATCAAAAGTAAATGACTAAGTTTATTTTTATATAAATAATTATGTTTTATCATTACCGAGACTTTAGTGCTCTTAAGGATTAATTACACAAAGCTTTATTGAACTTCCTCTTTAGAAACATAATTGCTACCGAAGCTAATGAAGTATTTACGAACGTATTAAAATGAGATCTTGCCAGACGCAATTATGATGGGCTACATTGGAATATAATATAATCCTAGCTAATACAACTTGTACCACTATGAGACTATACGATTTACGTTATCCCATATAAAAAGTAATTTCTACAGTCAGTGCAGTATATCTTGAAACTTATATCATTGTACCGTATTTAAAATGTAAAATATTTGTGTGTATTAATTTAGGCATTATTTTTGTTGAATTTGCGTATGTTCTTAAACAATGAAGATTATAACTGTTGCTTCAACAATATATTATTAAGGGCGTAATTTTAGATCGTGCACGTTCCAAATATAGCCTCTATACTACACAAAACAGTGTGCGTGTACTAGTGTACAAACGTAAGAAGTGAAACTTCTTTATGACCTTATTTTTCGAAAAATGATCTACTATATGCAACGTTACAGAAATTGGTTAAATAAAGTTAAATTAGATAAAGTTTAACAAAAGGCTTTTATTATCATAGAGATGATTACAAAAAAGTACTCTTCGACTCAACCGTGGTGGAAAGAAGAAAAAGATGCGCGTAACGAAAAAATGTGACGCGTAACCGAAAAATGTGACGGTAATTTTTTTCCAACTCCGATAAAGAAGTTTCACTTCATAAAATTAGAAATTCGAGTGCATACACACATCCCGACAAAACCATAAAGTAAAATTGAATAAGTTTATTTTTCTATTTCTTCTTTGGTGCTTTAAACTGATTTAAATCATATTGGATCAGCTACGTTCTTGTTTTGAGCGCTTTCAAAATAAACTGGAATTTCATTAACAGTCCACATTTTATTGATTTGAAACTAGAGTCTGAAATTTGGTAAGATAACTATACTTAACGTGTATTTATTAAGTTCACACCATACACACCGCACACAAGTACCGCTTTTATCACAAAACGGAGGCTCCTGTACTCTATAAACGTAATATATCTTACTTTAATAATATGGCTTACAAATAACAGCTATACATATAACAAATAACACGAAGTGAACATCCACAAAAGAGTTAACAAATTGTTTAATTGTATAATTGGCTACCGGATCCCAAGCAACCAATTATAGTGATGGGCACTTACCGATGTTTACTTTCGATAAAATGTTACGTTTTAACGTGTATTGTATTATTTATTTTTTATATAATCGGCAGTAAATGAGCAGTGTTAGCCTAGTGAATTTAGTGCAACTCTCATCCCTCGTAGGTTCGATTCCCGGCTGAGGATCAGTTGAGTTTCTTTCAATGTGCAAATTTAATATTTACTCGAACGGTGAAGGAAAACACGTGGCGCTATTTTTTTAATGCCTGCAGGGAAAAGATCGACAACGCTACTTATGTCTTAGACAGGAAAGAATACGTTATAGTTATGTTTAGTGGCGGTTGTTGGAAGAATGTTCAAATAAATGAAAGTTTCAGCTGTCTTTAATCGTTTAAAACAAAAGCTTAACATAAAATTAGGGGTAGTGGGATTGCGACGCTGGACTAACAAACGCTGTAACATGACTTATTTATGAATTCTTAAAACAAAGTGACTCTCGTTTCCGAAAATGTGATATTATAATTTATGAATTATTATAATATAACATTTTTTTGTACCATTCGGTGTCGAGACCCTTGGTCCGTGTGGTCCTAGAGCTATAAGACTTAATAAGGAAATAGCAAAAAGGTTAGTCGACACAGGAGACCGAAGAACTGGCAGCTGCCTCGGACAAAGAATTAGTCTAGCTATTCAAATTGGGAACGCTGCCAGTATCTTTGGAACCTTGCCTAAAAAGGAGTCCCCTTTTAATAATATATTTTAGTTCTTATATTTTATGGTTAGTTATTGGTTTTTGTTTAACATATTCCTATCTGAGACTTAATTTTTTATATATTATTTATGAATGTATCAAAAACTAATGAGCTCATTGATTACTAGCAAAACTAAGATTTTACAATTTATTGGTGTGCGTTAAATTGTATATTAACTTTAAATATGTTAGGTTAGACTAATTTAGTTTTAATTAAGTTTTGGAACAGGTGGAAACAGATAGTTCGCTCCAGATGCTTCGTTGCTGATCACGAAGCTCCGACATGAGCTGTCGATTAAAGAGGCAGAACTTTTGCATCGAGGAGATTAGGATGCCAGTGAAAACCCCTCCATTACTATCATCAGTACGGGAGTAAACCTCATCTATCAACAAATTGGAAACTGTTCACTAGTTCTGGAATATGTGTTATATATATGTATGTAACTTATAGTATTATGAATTGACTTATTTTATCGATACTTTCTCTACGGCTCTATTCACAAATTACTTAGTTAAGATCGAAGGGCGGTGCCCGTACAAATTAATTGTTCCTAAGATAGTGCCGCGTTTCGCAACTCTAATTGTAACGTTTGTTTACAAAAAAGCTTTTGACATGATTCTTAGAATCGTACTTTAGAAAAAAGTTAGGGGCAATTTTTAATTTTAACGGAGAAGTATAAGGCCAACGATACAAAATCTCAGTGTAAAAGCAATTGTAAAGTCAAATTACTGAACTTATTCATTGAATATTTATATAGAGTGCAGTTATTGCAAATCATTAAAGGATATACTTAGTTTTAATTTATCACACACCAAGCAAGACGTCAGCAGATCAAGTGACGTAAGTGGAAATGGATAGGCCACTCTGAAGAGATTCCAATTCCCAAAGCAGGCGCTTGATTGGAACTCACAAGGGAAGCGGAAGCCTGCCCAAGCAAACCTGGCGTCGCACAGTTGCAGATGAGGCAAAGAAAGCCAGAAAGACGTTGGTATTTTTTTAAGACGGTTAACTTAAATTAGCCTTAATAACGCATAATAGACTTTTATGAATAGTTAACAAATAAATAAAGATCGCTACCTCACAAGTGTAATCAGCGGTATCCTTCTCATTGAGTTGCTCAATCTGCAGACTGAAGTTGGAGTACATCCTCGTCCTTGGCGGCATCAGGTGATGAGGCACCTCACTATCGCCCAGAAGTTCCTTGTTTTTATACCAGCGAACGCGTAGTTTCGCTTCTGGAAATAAATAAATTTGAAAAGATTTATTTGGTTTGATTTGATTTATGGGAGCGTTCTTGTGATGCATTCGTGTAAGGACTCTCCCATAAATACTTTAGTAGTAAGTATGTGTATATATGTAGAGCACAGAAAATAGTTTTTAGACTGAATTAAAATCAAACCAGTCAAAGATTTTGACTTGGTCCACTCTCCGAAAAATGCTGTCAAATTAATATTCTTTTTCAGTAACTGTGTGAATACTTTATACAGCATATTTCGTTCTAAATTCTGATTCCAAGGAGTCTAAGATCGTTTCACTTGTTATCAGTTTTTAAACTTAGAAAGTTCATGTTTTTAAATTTTTTTACTTGCCCGTACTGCAGAAAGCGCTATAAACTCGTCTGTAATTTTACTTTCTTACTTCCAGGTAATTAATATACAATTAAAAATATGTGAATTACTTTGACTTGTGATCATACATTAATTTAGAAATTCAAAGGATACTGTTCTATATAAATAAAGAACGATTTCATAGATTTTAGCTTTTTGTCAATAGTAAGTTACACTAGACATATTTATAATAAAGTACGGCTTTCGAGTTTTATGTTTGTTTTTGTCTTGTTTAAATTGGACGTCGTTAGGTCTCAATTGCGTCATCATTTTTAATGACGCCACAGAAAATTATGTTTATACTGTTCGAGACTGGTAATTTGGTTTGTATAATACTGGTAATCACGACCTAATCCAAGAAAGAAAGTTTTCCTTTGAGATCAAAATCACTTTATAAAAAAAGGGAAAAGAGAAAACGGACTTGAGATAAAAGTTATTGTCCAAAATTAAAAGCGTTCTGTACGTTTTTATGAGTTTGAGTTTAGAGATTAATAATGCTACCTGGACAACGTGGAATTCATTCGATACATTGTACATCAGCATGTTACCATATAATCCAGAAAAAGAATAATCTTTTTCTTTATTTTACTTAGACTTATCTACCAAATTCCGAAAACTACAAATTGCGCCAAAAACAGCTAACATCGCGCATGCGCTAAGTTTTGTCATTACCACAGCGCCGTGTTGTGCGTCTTATTATTTCAACTAGTCTGTGGTCGATCGATAAAATTTGTCGAAATCATGTCTTACTTGTATTCTTATTTTAATTAATTATAGAGAGGGATTACCAGGTTATGAATTTGAGAATATACTTCGCATGTTTGGAATTAAGCTATTATTATGTTAAGTAAAGTATTATGATTTACATTAACTTAAATAAATATTTGCACTGAACTTTCATTATTTTGTAAAGAACGTTTAACTACAAACTTTTATACGATAAACATCCCAATAGAACATCCAAATGAATACTAGAGAGTTTATTCAAAAGCGATTGTCATTATGGTTACAGCATTGTCTAGACAGCGTCTATAAAGACGAAACAAACTTCTATTATTAAATTGAACGTGTTAATATAGGAAGAAGTTGATATATTAGATTGAGCGGGTCCCTTCACAATTGGTATACAAAGATCAAATCTACAAGCTTCCTGTGCAGCAACTTTGTACAATTTGTGGATGTATGAAACACTGTGTATAGCTGAAAATGGATGTTTTATTTACCTTTTCTACATTACGTTAGTCATCCAATCTGTCAGTATAAAGGTATGTTAGGTATGCTAACCATCTTTGATTGTTGGTAAATTATTGGTAATTAAATAAAATTATATAAACTAAATCAACTTTAAAACCAATTTTCTATATAATACGTTTTGCGAGATAAAAGTGATGGAACATTTGAAACTTTATTAGTTACGAAGAGTACTTTGTAACTTTGGTAAAATTGTAATAGTGTTTTTACTTAAAATCTCTAGTCTGTTATATTGTTAGAAATAATAATGAGTCTATGTAATATGTATTAGTATTATAGCCCGTTTGTGGGCCTAGCTTCTGCTTGTGAACACAACACCAAACCAATAATTGTATAGGGTAAAGATACCTTCTCCATACTTCTTATTTAGTGTAAACATTTTGATCGGATACTTTAATGAATTATTACCGGTACGTGTTGGACACAAAAATGTACCGCTTTTATGTAGCTGCCTTTTGTTTGCTTAGCGTAACTGATTGTTGACGGATTATGCATTTTATTTGACTTTATTGTTTGTTTTATAGAGCAGATTTTAGCATAAATTGGTCGGTATAAATTGATGTTTGACAAAATACCTATTATTTGTAAATCAATTAATTTGATACTACAATTGCACGAATACCACTGTTTTATCAAATTAATTAAATTTTTCAACCTTTCTATTATATAAGTACTATTATACTTATATATAAACAGATATAAATCACAAAATATATTGCTAACCGCAATACTCGACCAATTCGAGTATTTTTTTTATATTGATTCCATAATATCGCTTATGTAAAGAAAGTACTGAGTTTTAACATAAACTTTCTCCATACCTATAATATGTGAATGATGATGAAAATCAATGTCCAGTTTTATGGTGATATACGAAAAAGAAGCTTTCCTCAAAGTTTGCTGCAAAGGTTAATGCTATAAAAATACCTTAATTGTATCAAGTTTAATAATATTTTTGTACACTAATCGATTATTGAAACATAAACATAACAATCAAATATACATTATTTACAATTTTTATAACCTACATAGTAATAATAAATTATAAAAATAATTAATAAAAAGTTTGGTCTCTGTTGCAGTCTCTTTTAACGCTGGCAGGATTTCCTCGCTGTATTGCGATACTTATTCGTTGATCGAGGAAACCACCAGCTCTGGGGTCACCGATACTATCTAGTCTATCTACCAGGCGCAAATCTTTAATTAGCGCCTGTGCACTTGAACCCCATGGCCCAAGAGTCTCTACTCCAAAGGAATTCAAATGTATGTTGAGGAAAGACTTGAATATTTGAGCCGTTTATTATAATATTTTTTGGTTCAATTTGGCCATACATAAATAAATAAAGTGTCTCTCGAGTCATACTCATAGAGAGTCATAATTTTCAAAAGCTTCAAAACTTTTTTTCTTCCAAACATGGAAGATACTAATGTCTTGCGATAATCAAATCATGTTCAGACGTTTACTCTATACTTAACGTAGATTATATAAAAATTTACATAATTTCAATTTGTTTTTATAGTCTATGGTAGATCCGTGCCATGATATAGTCACTGTAATTTAATGTAAACATTGATTACCTACACTACGGACCTCAAAATTAAAATAAACGTATGTAAATAATATTTTTTATGCTGTCTTTAGAAAGCATCTAAGGTTTCTTTGGGCACGAATCTAGACGAAATTGTGGGCCTGTTATTTAGTTTTTATGTATTTCCTAGTAAAAGTACAATTCTCCCACCACACACATTGTCCAGCATTATATTGGTTTGTTGGGTATATTTAAAGGTACCGTACCGTAGCTGAGTTTTAAACCAGTATAAAAGAAGGCCCGTCACCAAACTGATAATCCAAGCACTTGTCATATTTGTTATTGACAGAATGGCTCCTTATCATGGATATATCTAGGTCTCGACCAAATCCAGGCCAGGTAAAAGCCCGTGGGATTGTGGTGTCCATAGGGGAACTTTCTAAATAACCTTCGAAAGGCGAAAGTCACGTTCAAGGCGGATCAAGGGCATGGACATATTTGAGTCACTCGTAAGGTGGAATACACATTCAATTAAACTTTTTTTTTTAAATACCTATTCATTACGAAACAATCTCCGACCACAACTGAAGAAACTGAAATTCGTGTGTAAACCCGCTAAGGAAGTTTTAATTAAATTATGAATCTTAAATATATTAATTATATTACACATAATAAGATAGTTTTATAGATGTCTGGGCAAAATCGTGTTGGTAGAAAGAAAAATTTGGCTTTGTAACGTAGTGGACCGGTATTGCGACTGCTTAAGAGTTGCTGCATCAGGCACAGGACACTCTTCACAAGACTGACGGCCAACCTCCAGTAATGCATTGTCAGCAAATGGATCTCTAAACACTTTTGGTACATAATCACTTACCCGAGTCGTCAATGTAACACGGCAGCAAGACTGTATCATTTTCGTATGTTTTCACAACAACCGGAACACTCTTGAAAACTTTCTCACATCCCACAAATGTTATAAATAACATAATAATGTTCCCAGTCATATGCATTTTAAAAAGCAAATCAACGAATTCACTATATTATATTTTATTTTTAATGTATTATTTATATACGACTGCCGTTTCCGTCGATTTTTAACAGCCAAGCTATAAGTTTTTGCTAGATGTCATAAATGATTTTAATTGTTTTTTAAATTGACATTTCAATGATGCGCGCGCGCAGTTGAGGGAACAAAATACGTATGCTCCCGAGCATTTATTGGCGCTGACATAAAGCTTTTGATACACATGGATATTATTTATATTTTTATAAAATAATTATTAATAGTTATTATGAAAATAATGTACATGACGATAAATTCTAACAATCTATAATGTGATATGTAACACTCACTTACAAAAAAATAAATCAATGGCGCTAAAACCTCTTTAGGTCTGGGCCTCAGATTTCTGAATCTGTTTATGATAATATTTAAATCTAATATGCAAGTAGGTGATCAGCCTCCAGTGCCTGTGCACACACTGTCGACTTTTTGGTTCTACGACATGTCGGTTTCCTCACGATGTTTTTCTTCACCGGCGAGCGAATGTTAAATGCGCACATAGAATGATTATTGGTGCATTGGCGCACAGCCGGGGATCGAACCTACAATCTGAGGGATGACAGTTAAATTAGAACCTTTAAAAAAAGTAATGTTGTGAGGTTTATAAGAGAATGTTGTATTTTATACATCTAACTCGTATCTGTTTTGATGAATTAATGTGTGGTTTTCAGTCGTAAGACATGGACACACTGTACTCGTTGCACCCGCAACTTATTAATCCCGTCAATTAATTGCTTCACCTTTCAGAAGCCGGTGTTAGATTAGTCACAGACTGGAGACGTTCTTGTTTTTAAGTTTGTATCCTTTAGTATAACTTAAGTGTTTTTATAAGAAATAACGTCATGTTTACTGTTTAGTTTAACATTGAAAATTAAATGTATGAGATAAAATATTTCTCAGTTTAGGTTTAAAAATAAACCTAAATTAAAATAATTATTTTATTGAAAATTATTTAGTGATTTTACAATTTTTATATTATATATAATAAAATATTATGTATCCTCTGTAATGCGTAAACCTATTTTTCACTTCATTAGCTTCCAACGAATGTCATTAATAAAATTAACATATCTTAAATGTGTTGATTAGATTTCAAATCTAATACCTGCGGGCGGTATATATTGGTGTTTTATTGAGAAATATTTATTATTTCCTGTATCGATATTTTTTTCTCTAAAACTCTATTCTTAATTACTATGGGTAAATTTTTAGAGAAAGTGTCTATCTTAGTGACATAAAAACGCACCATATAAGTATATTTATTAGCATCAGCTGTCCAATTGGGAATCACCACAAAATCAAATTAAAAATAGAATGTCGATTTTGATAATGTACCTTAACTTTCGGTTATGCAAACGTATATTAAGTAGTACTTGCAAACATTCTATTATTTCTGGACATTCATAATTTTAGGACATTTATTTCTTTAATACACATCTAATTACAGTTTATAGATTTATTCTGTGACAAGCTAAAGAGACAGGCTTAGAATGTTTACGTTTCAATAGAGATTTTACCTATTGATTAAAGGATTATAAAGTACCTTGTTACTAAACTAAATGAAATTATTTATAAATATATATACCTACTCTTTTTTTTGTTAGCTATTTTACCTAACCTTTACATAATATATAATCTTTCAAATCTTTTATGATTCAAATATGTAACGACTCGTCAATACATACCATTGTGCAACGGTACTAACAAAATTGACCAATTCATCACAATGGTAGATTGACAGACATTCAAAGTTGATTGACCGTCTAATCTGGATATTTATTCATATAATAGATTATTATTATATTTTAGATATATTAATAGTCTTAGACAGACTTACTACATAATATATAGAAATGGAATATAGTTAATTTCATATTAGTTACTTCTTTAACCGCAGGACCTTTTAAAGGAATACATGTTTATCAATTATTAATACCTTAATAAATAGTGACTGACAAAATATAACGTTCCTTGTTATGGAACATCAGCCAAAATTAAATCTAAATTCAAAAGTTCTCAAACAATTTTGCCATATGAAGTTTGGCATATTTGACAGCTCTCAAGACGAGATTGTGATTTAAGATACGAAATACAAATTACCTTAAGATTATTAAGGTAGATTTTTTTTTATTTGCTGCAGTTGTTGCTGTCGAATATAAGGTTTAGTTACGAAGTCATAAAATAGTTTTGTATATATTACATATTATATTATGCAATTGTCATCATGCTATATATATATATATAAATAATATTTATTGAATGTTGTATATTTAGTCTTTTCCATGCTGGCAACTTTACATGAAGATTTTTATGATGCTAAGACATATGGCAACACGATTTCAAAATGTCCGACGACAATTGTCAAAGCAATGCTGTAGAAACCCCGTGTGCGAAAAAAATTAAAATAGACGATCAAAATGGCAATGGAGAAAATGAAAATCAAATAGATCTTAAAAAATTTATTCCTACTAAAATTTTAAACAACAATACAAGTAAGAAAATAGTTAGTGTGTTAGGAAATTTCAAAGATAAAAGTGGTGTAGGCATTGTGATTTTAGAAAAAAAAGCTTTCAAAGAGCAAGATTTAAGTAGCGAAGGCTATTTTTCTTGTGATACAAAGGTACACCCTTTCTTCCAGAACGACATTTACGGAAACTTTGAATGTTACCCGATATCATCAGTGAATGGTAAGTGTACTTTCGAATTTCAAGGTTTACATCATAAGTTACATTTTCGTCAGCATGAGTAATTTATCAGGATACCCACGACTTTGTTCTATGCATACCTAATTACTTTACTACGCCAGAGATAATGATGGCAAAGGTCTAAGATTTGATAAGTCAATTTAACAACTAACTACTTGCAACCTTGATCATGAACAGACTTATCTACAATATGGTTTACTTTGTTGTGTTGGCATTCAATTGTCTGTGATGTAAGGAGTCATATCGTGGTCTTATGATAATTGTGATAAATTTATTAAAGTTTAATGATCAAATTATTGTTCACTAATCAATTTTACAGGTGTAAAAACAACAACTATCTACCCTGCCACAGAGAAGCATATATCGAAGTACACTAAACAAGAAGTACATTTAATTTTAGAAACACCAGCATGCTATAATACCTTGACCCTTCCACATTTACAAAAGGAGCAGTTTACTTTACAGGTATTATTTTTAATTTATAAGCATATATTTGATTTACAGGTTATCACTCCCAATTCACTGATGTTATGTTATTAACAAATATTTAAGAGTTTTTTTCTGCTGCCAGGTGCAGCATTATTAGAAACCTATAACTTTCATTATATTTGTTTGTTATCATGTCACACAAATTCTACATGTCAAGGAACACTTTAAGAATCAATATAATCATAGTGTAATTTAATAAATTAATTTTACATTGGTATATTTGTAACTATTATTTTTTCATTACAGTGGGTATACAACATCTTAGAAGGAAAAAGTGAACAAGACAGAATTGTGTATAATAATACATGTGAAACCAATGGTTTTGTACTAGTTCCTGATTTAAAGTGGGACGGACTGACTAAAGAGACCTTGTACCTGTTGGCTATTGTAAGACAAAGGGGCATCAAGTCAATCAGAGAATTGGATGACAGGCATTTACCACTGTTAAAAAATATCAGAGACGAAGGAAAGGTAAAGAAACACTTTCAGCTATAGAGTCCTAATTATTTATCTGATGTAAGGTGCTAAACCTGCTGCACTTCTTCTCGAACAATTATTCAGAACATTGTACATTGTATTTTATCAATAAAAATAATATTTGTTATTTTATTTTTAGAAAGCGATATTAGACAAGTACAACCTTCCAAGCAGCCAGTTACGGATTTATCTTCATTACCAGCCATCATTCTACCATTTACACATACATTTTACTTATATACAACACGAAGCACCTGGTATTTATGCAGAAAAATCTCATTTACTTGATACAGTCATCAATAACATTGAAATTATGAATGATTATTACAAAAAAGTCACTTTACCATTCACAATTCGTGAAATGGATACCTTATTTAACATTTATGAAACAAATGGTTATGTCAAGAAGATAAAGGCAGATGTAATTGACAAGTAATCGTAAATTAGTATAAGTGAAAATGTTAGTTAAAAATATTTTTGTTGAAATCAGATCTCGCTTGAGAAGTTGTAATGTTTATATAACAACAAATATTGATTTTAGTAAAAATTGTAATTTGAAAATAAGTATTCGGTCTAATTGTATTATATTGAATTATTATAGTGACGGCTTTAAAAGAAGTAACAGCTTATCCTCTATTGAAAGTTTGTCTGACTACTCTGATGAAGAAAGTGATGTGACCTGTTGCATTCCTATAGAGGAATTCTGCTATATCATACCGAATTCAATGTCATGTCTCAAAGTAGATAAAAATACCATATCATTCAGAATTTTGACAGAACCAAAGAATGGTGGTGGATTCTATTCTGAATTTCTGCCAACAGACACCATTGATAATAAGCCAAAAGTCAATAACATGAATATTAATTTGAAAGCTAATGAAGATATTCAAATTGTATGTGCAAATTGCTCCAATATGATATCTAATAATTTTGTGAAGTTTGACAGGATATTAGAGTTGCCTACATCAAATCTGGACATGTCTGAATGGTTTTGTCACAATCACAGTCATGGAAACACATCCGAGACAATTGTATTGCAACCTCAAAAGCTAGATTTCTTACATAGGTTAACATTTTTTGTCATAAATAATAATCTATTGACAGACAAAGCAAATAAATTTAATCTACAACGCGAAATATATCATTGTAATCGATGCCTTGCTTGGCTTGGCATAAAGAAGAAAGACACTGTACAACTGTATAATTCAGAAGTGAAAATATCACATAATAATGAGGAGACCTATGCATTTACTCATAAAAATAGTACAGATAATATTAGTATAGATGATTTTATATACACAATTGAAAATATGATGAATGAATTTAACCTTGGCTTACAGTACACAATAATGTATAAGATTGTTTTAGAATGCTTAATTTCTGCTTCAAACAAGCAATATGTGCTGCTTTGGATAATGGATAAAGAGCTGCAAGTGCTAAGAAACACTGATGATTTGATTTTAAATGAGAAAATTAAATTACAGTCAACTATACTTACAAAGGTTCTGTACAAGATTGAGTCTTCTTTAAACACTGAAGTTGAAGCTTGGTTAGCTGATCCAAGTGTGATTTCAACAGACATATCGAAAAGTATGTTTACAAGAGGTGTTGCTCATTTGGAAAAAATGTCACTCAAGGTCCCAGAAATGTTTCGCTATACAAATGGGTATTGTGTCAGCTACTTGAAAGTGTAATAAAATTAATTCTATTGTAATTTGTTTTATTCTGTATGTATTGTTAAAATCAATATGAATTATTAATTCTTTGTCTGTTAAATTTTTATTCTTAAGCTACAGTATATATATATATATATATATATATCTATATATAATTAATTCTCATATCACAATGTTCGTTCCCATACTCCTCCGAAACGGCTCGACCGATGCTTTGAATTTTTTTATGCATATTCAGTAAGTTTGAGAATCGGCTACTATCTGTCTTTCAAACCCCTAAGTGATATGGGGTGTCAACCTCAAAAACATATTTTTTAGTCAATTTTTTATGTTACAGGATACAAAAATGCATACAACCCTTAGTTGTCACCCCTCTACGATCAACCCCTATTTTTATTATAGTAGGTAGGTTATTTTTATTGAACTAAAAAATGTTTCCTGGAAATAATATACATGGCAAAACGACGTTTGCCGGGTCAGCTAGTTTATTTATAAAACACGATTACAGCGAACGATCAAGTGAGCCTCCTAGCCGTTTGCTTAATTATAAGATTTTCTATCGATACGTTATATGGTGATGTTTTAGTACAAGAACAAGTTACCTGTAATTGCATCATTTATGAATGTATAAAAAGTAGAAAATCCAACACAATATATTACTTTGGATCACGCAGCACATGCTGGTATTTAATGTTGAAAGCTTTGATTGTCATAAATCTAATCTTGTAAATGTTATTTCACGTTTTCGTACAGACCATCTTAATCCGGAAGAAAAAGTAAGTTAAATATTATTTGTTCTCATAATGCAGACTTATTGTGCACTGAAGGCAAACCACTTATCTTCACGAATAAAATTAAACATAGTATTAAAATTACTGACAAGGTGCCAATTATATGAAAAGTTACCGCTATTTCTACTAAAAAAAAATGAAAAATTATTTAAAAGATAGAGACTCAAATTTTATTGTACAGAATTCTACTCGAAATTGTATTTGTAAACTGCCACTGAAATTAACGTTTCCTTGGTATAGTAGGTTATTGCCGAAAATTCATTCTTGAATTTGTTTGAATAACGAAACGAATGACGCATTGTTTGAAAAAAAGGTTATACCTAAACAACTTTTAATGATTCTAATTATATTCTTTGAGAAATGTAAATTATTATTGGTTAGTGATCCTATTTTATATACGAGGTATACTGATTTTAATTAAGGTTTTTTTCTTACGAATAATACATCGAATTTCGCTATTGGTGCAGTACTTTCTCGAGGGACTATTTACTATAGGTAGGCATATAGCATATGCATGAAGAACACTATTCGAGTGAAATTAATTACAGTTCCATCAAAAAGAATTTTAATAGTAGGTGTGGGCTAATAAATATTTTAGACCGAGTTATGATGAGAGATATGGTACGACTTTAAGTGTTTCAAACTCTTATATTCTGTATCCATCATGGTATTACTACGTTAACTGTAGTTACGGATTAAGGTCCAGAATTCTGTAATCAAATATTTTTAGAATTCGTTAGTCTTAATAAAATTCTTCAGCATAGTTTTAGCTCGTTCACCGGATGATGGTGGAATTGTTGAAAGATTTCATTCTGCTATCCTTGAACATTTAAGGATGTTTAATATAAACAAACTGAATTCATATTTATTTATTATTACATTTATCTAAGACCTCATTACAGGCGTTTTTGACCCTATGAACCCTATAGACATTGATTTAAGTGAAAATTTACTTCTAGAATATTCTTAAAACCAGAGGAAACGAATGTCTCAAGTATATGATTTAATAAATAAGTCGGATCTACATCAAAAACGCAATGGGCTGAAAATAGGAATAAAAATCGTTATCCTACAAAGAATATTGTCCTGACGACCAGTGTTTATTCGTAATCTACAAAAATTTGCACCACATTTTATATATTAATCATTATGCAATTTAGTAATAAGTCATTATCTTAATTATGTTTATACTTCATGTAGGACATTTGCAAACCAAACTTATATATAGACCAGCTTTCTTACTATTCATCGTAATAAAAGAGTACTCTTTCCACGTCCTTGGAACGAATTTAGATTACACTGATGCTGCACTGATTATATATGAGAATGCCATTAAGTGATTACAAAGCGATGTAAATTTACAAGTCAGAAATAAATATTAAATAATTATTAGATATACATATTGAATCAGGAATCAATTAATAAATGTAAAATTAATTTTATAAAAAGGTAATCTAGAAGATTTAATTGAGTATAGTCATCTGTTTTCTCATTTCGTCATCATTATTTTATCAGATAATATACAAAATTTACCTGCGGAGTTATTTAGCTTGGGAATCGAGCACTCTTTAATTGATTTAGATGAAATTATGAATATATTCAATAAGTTAGGGATTTTATATTCAAAAGATGAAATCCTTGAAATTGATTTTAGGATTTTTTTAAATATGTATGTTTTTTTATAACTTAAATTTGGATATTTATTTAGCGAGGCAATTAGTAATATTAATAAAGGTCACAATGATATAATCCCATACCAATATGACATTTATAAATCAGCTGATGTTCCTAATAAGCACCATAAAGTCCTTATTCCCATCTCTTTGGCAATTTCTAGAAAATACTCTCGATACATATAGACAAAGTCTGAAGGTGAATTTATTATTTCTTTGCAACTCGAAGCCCGTTTATAAGAGGAAAAATAAGACTGATTGTATCCAGCAGCTAATACTCAAACAGGAGCTCAACCAGTCCTGTCCCTTCTTCAGTGGTTCTACAAAATCAACCAATTGATGATAATCATTACACAATGAGTTTTCCGATTTTAACGAAAGTTCAATCATCCAGCAGCCACGCCACTTAACTGTTACCTCAAAGCACCACTACTAATGTGAATACTAGTGTAAGTCACATTTTCAACTTAATACTTCTACAAATCAAATCCAAGTATATTTAGAAGCCAATATTAAAAATGGCCTCCGCAGACCCCAACGCTTTTCAGTCTTAACACGAAGATGTCTATGCATTCTACAGTATATTTAAATTAATCTAAGGATATAAGTTTATGGTATAGGTACTACCTCTAAATGAAGTATTGATAGTAACAATTATATTAATTAGCAACGAAACGAATAAACGACTGGGAATGAAACTTGACACAAAAAGACATCCTAGAAAGTAACAAGTTCCTGAAAGCCTCAGTCATAAAAGTTACGTAGGCGTATATCTGCAGCCTAGCGTAATATTAATTGCAATTTTTATTTTTATTAAATTTTAAACATTTGGGTATTTTGTAAGTATTACATTTAAATCTTTATATTCTAACATATAGGAGTTACTATAATAAAGTAGTAAATAAAAAGTAACACCGAATTTAAGGATACAAAAATAACATGTAAAAGATTGGAATGGCAATGGACGGGACAGCAGGTAAGGTGTTGGGAGGATGACAACCTATATTCTACACAATAACAAAGGACATCTATATTAATTGCAATAATAGTAATCAATGTTTAAATAATTTATTTGTTCTAACCTACTGTTCTAACTTACTATCAGCTTTAATTGTGGTACTATTTAAGATTCACTTATGTTAATAGATGTGGACAGAAAATATTCTTATATACAAACATGGTGTATTTTGTATTTATTGATAAATATTGTAATAAGGACAACAGTGTCTGATGCAAATATATATTAATTATTCCAAGGAAAATCTAGGTTGTCCAAAGAGTTTAACATATTTAATTAAAGAGGCATGAAATAAGACAATGTTTATTTAACAAAATATACCTACACCAACAATAATACAATAAAATATTATTTATTCACAATACCATCTTTTCATAGTTACAGCATTTCATAGGCACGGCTTGGACAGTCTCTTATATGAGCAATTGAATAAACAATTACCGAGTAGTTGAAATACCAAAATAAACCAAAAAATATGGCAAATATTACATCTGTAACACTTTAAGGAAATTAATTTTCAAGTTTCCATGAGTTTCTCTAGAGAACACAGTAAGAGGAAGTGATAATATAAGCTAATGGGTAAACAGCTAATATAACTAAAAATAGGCCAATTATAATGTTATGTTGAATCATAGTACAATATATCTTACCTTATAACTTGGTATAGATGTTTCTCCAACAGTATTTCATTAATTATTTATATATAATGTAATGTTATAGTATTAACCACTGCCTTTTGCTACACTCTCATCAGTTTTGTTCTCGAATGATACCTAATTTTATAGTTTTGATGAACACAATGTATTTACTATTACATATTATACTGACTATGTACTGGAATAACTTTGTGACTGATTGTCTTCCAATACTAAGGCTTACAAAGCCATGTGAATGACCATAATAATAATAATATACTTCTTTCTATTTTCAAAAGGATACGTATTACAACCCTTTCCCATGGCTCCACCATATACAGCTCAATCGACACTAAATACCTTAAATACCAGTGGCTTATAAATTCTCGGGCACTTTTGACTAGATCCATTTTTATTATGATTTTTTTATTTGGTATCGCTGGACAAGTCTACTTCTAAGCGTGTTCAGTTATACACTGAAAAAATATGACGTAAGCCGTGTTTTATTAAATATTATCCCTATATTACTCTTATCCTGTTGTATACGCGTATAATTTTATGACTAATTTGGTAACGTATTTTATAAAATAAATAAGGAAATATCTAAAGCTTGTTCATTTTCAATTAACTCGATTTCCATTTCAGCAACTTTAAATAAATGACGTACCGGTTCTTATGGCTGACGTCTGAAGTCAAAACAGCAATGTTTTTATTATAGTCTGTAGATCCTGTGTGGGTGGTATATATCCTAAGCAAAGTGGCTTATTTAAATCACTAGGATAGCCTCGCGGTTTACTCGCGTAGATACCGATCTCGTGGTAGTCTAAAGTCTACTAAGTTGGACTATAGATATAAAAGTTTTGTTTTACTTAGTTTTTAATTACCTATTTAATTATTTGCTCATCATTACACTTACCTTCATAATCTAATACAGATTTTACTTTACAACGAATATATTTCTTATACATTTTAAATTCGTAACATCGTTTAGGTAGAATATCCGACACCAGTAAATTTAAAAATACTCTACAGGTATTGAAAAATTATTGATTTTAAGTAGGCTTGACGATTAAAAACTTTCCTCTATACTATTAGAGAAGAAATTAATTACACAACATTTGACGTAGTTTTGTTTTGTGGGGGCAAAATAATTTCATGTTTTGGTGTTTCGACTCGGGATAGGCCAACGTACAATTGGCTATGGGTAAAACATTAGATTGTACGTTCTTAAATACTGTACAACATATTTTGTTCTATAATCAACAGTTTTTATGACAAATTTTTATGGAGAATTTTGTACACCTATATTATTGCATTTTTTTTGGGAACCCTTTGGATGTGTTATACAGGTTGTCCCAAAAGTCGATGTCAAGTCGAAATTTTCTCATAGGTAATGCCACACCAGTTATCAGAAAAATTAAAAAAAAAAATTAAGTCACGTATTTTTGAAGTTATGGAAATTTTCCTTTTATTCCAGAAAATGTACACCATGTGACAGTTTTTTCATTCCTGTTGTTACAAATATTTACTTTTTGCCAATTTTTTTTCTCTTACGTCATCCCGAATAGTGCTTTATGAATAAAAAAACTGTCACATGGTGTGCATTTTCTGGAATATCAAAAAAATATCCATAACTTCAAAAATACATGACTTATTTTTTTTCTGATAACTGGTGTGGCATTACCTATGATAAAATTCCGACTTGACGTCGACTTTTGGGACACCCTGTATAGACTATGTCAGTCAGTAAGGATACAGCTTACTAATTGTGAAAGATTTTTTTTTTAAATCAGCCCAGTAGTTTGTAAAAACATTACAAACATACATACAAAAACATAAATGTTTCCTCTTAATAATATTGGTAGGTAGATTAATCGACATTCTAATGAGAACTCAAATCGCGAAAATAATTAATATAGTCCCTGATTAGAAAATAATTGAAGAGATATTGAGTAACTATTTATGGCTATATTAAAATTATTGGGTATTTAACATTTACTTTTGTTGTTTTTTTGCAACCTAATACAATTGAATTGAGACTCATATTCTGTAATAGTATTTGCAAGATTGTGATGATTTTTTACTACTTTAACAGTTACATTCTTGATGAAGGCCGTCACAGGAATTGTTTAGCTAGGAATTTCAAACCAATTTTTAAAACAAACAAATACATTTCCAAAATCTTTTATTAATTCATTTGTTAAGACATTGTGACCTTAAAATTAAAATGTAATTGGTATCAGCCGTAACTTAAGGTACAAATTGCAGGGGCTCCAGCACTTAGAATTATTTTTTACACTGGTATTGTTACAAAGTTTGTACTTAATTTAAAAATGCAAATTTATTTGATAAATCGAGGCACAAAAAATTTAAAATAATATATAACAAACATTTATAATTTAAATGACGCTAAAATGATATTTACAAAGTATGTATCTCAAAATCTAAAAAGATAATTTAATTAATAATATTCGAATTTCATTGGCAATGTATAGTTGCCATAAAAACCTCCTGGTAACATTTTAAAATAAAATCAAAATCAGATTCACATCTGTATAATATATAATCTTTATTTTTTTTTACTTTAATTCAATCAATGATACACAAGTTTAGTTGGTAACATTATTAATAAGCGTGCACAGATATAAATAGGTAGTTTTATAATCTTATAATAATACAGTATTAAGTGCTCACAGTAAATACCATTTAAAAACCTCAGTCTTAAAAAAGGCACAAATACCGAACGTATAAAAATAGCTGCCATTATTTATATTATATTGGCACATCTCTATTTATTGTCTATGATTAATCCCAGATGCTTTACACAACTTACACATGACTTATAGTTTGATGTTATGATTATTTAATTTCGTTTTCTGTAAGCTGATTAAAGCAATTTGGTGAAAAATAATTCATTTAACGCATAAAAAAGAATACTGTTACTTATACCATAAAGTATATCACAATTAGGTATAGTATATAATATATGTACTTTAAAAGTAACTATTACAATAGGAGCAAAATTTTAATTATTTGTAAAGCAATTAATTAATTCATTATTTTATTAATAATGATATAGTTAACATGTGACGTCATTTCATATGTGATTATGTATATAATTTAGTTACATAAAGATGTATATTTAAATGTATATCACATAATTTGTATAATATAGGTACATGTTACAGTATTTATAGGAAACATTAATATTTTACCATGCATTTGTGTTAATTTATTACAATTTTCGTACTAATGAAAATTATCTCCTAATTGACGATTCTCTATACAAAATGAGGTAATCGCCAAAAATAAGAACCATTTATCCAAAGAACCGCATGCGCATGCGCAGATAAAAAAAATACTTGCTTGTTGTCCTGTCTGAATATGCCAAATATCACTAGAAATTGCTATAAGGCGTACATTTTCCTGTAGGCAACGCATTCACATGAACACATATTACGACTCGTAATTTGTATATGGAACCCGGACGTAAGGCAACAGGCACTTTCCAAAGAAGTCCTTATAAAAGGGGTCAAAAGGCTCCCGACAAAACTTCCTTCAAATAAAGGATCTTTAAGATAGTGGGCCCTAAAGTGGCTTCCAAAAAATCCCAATATAATCGATATTCTCATCATTCGAGATATTCCGTATATCCCTGAGCGCCGGTGAAGATAACATCTATCCATATTCTAGCGGCCTCACCAGATGGCGCCATAAGGTAGTATCGCCTTTGTTTAGTTTTGATAATAAATGTTGTCTGTGGATTCGGTGATTTCGACGTGTTGCCATGATCTAGATACACTTCTTCTATAACCTAAAAAAATAAAAATGGAGGCAACAATAACTTAGGAAAGATTTTAATTTAAGATTTTTATAATATTACAATCGCAAATAAAATACTAGAATATGATCTAGTATTATTTGATATAAGTTTTGAATTATTTACCTGAAAATAAGCGCCACCTCGCGGCTTTTTCTCAGTCTTGTCCCAATAGTAGACGAACGTTTTAGATTCACGGTCAAAAACGAACCACCTGGAATTATTATTAGTTATATTTTTACTGTTCACATGAGCTGTTACTTCTGTAACGTGTTTTAAAAAAGCTACGAAATAAATACTTCTCGTCGATCAATATCTAAATTTAAGCGAATATTTACTAAGGAATATAAAATTGTAATTACAATAATATGACAAGTTGCCTATTGATCTTTTTCGGTACATTAAGTCGACCTATTTTGAAGTAAATCGTATTAAAATTAAAAAAAGTATACATATATAAGTAGAGTATAAAAGTATACACAATAGAATTATGTACATACACTGTGTCCAGTTTGTGTTTCCACCAGATCATTGTCTTTTTTTTCTTATTATGTATACAATAAATAAATAAACATTATATTTATAATAATCACGTCTGTGGTTGGAGGGGTTAAGCATTTAGATAATTTATTACGATTTCTATTTCTGACGAAATAATTTTCTAGAAGGTATAGATCACTGCCATGTAATTTTTTCAAGGGGATGGTGATTAAATTTTTAAAGGCCAAATGCCCTCATAGCGTAGGCGAGTATTTGGACCATAGATTTGACACCGATTGTAAATAATTTAACTTTGACATTATTTTATGTAGTATTTATTGTCTTTGGTTAACATAGCTTTTACACATTGAAAGAAAACAAATATTTTAACCGGATTAAAGCTCTTTGTATTATTATAAACGTCGGAAAAATAATTAAATTTAGAACTATGTAATAATTATAAGTCTAGTGAATTTTATGTTCTTAATACGACATTGTAAACATAAATACGACATATGCATGCCAATTTATATATGGCCGATTGTGCGGATATTTGTAATTGATCAATCTTACCACTGTACCACTATCTTGGCAAATAAACGATTATTATTATTACTATTAAATACCTGCTATATTAATCAGTAAAACATTAATTTGCTACTGAATTCTTAATTCCAGTGAGTTGTTGATTGGTGTAATTCAGAGTTGAGACTTAGCGCTAAGCCTTACTCCCATATTTGAAAACTTTGACATACGGGAAATACAGTTACCGGTAAGTCTTCACTTTGAATGATACTCTAAACAACACGCTTTCCACGCAATATATAAAATAAGAATGTTGTAAATGCTTTCTTTAGATCTAACCGCGAAATATTACGTACCTTTTGGACCACGTGTGGAATTTGGCGCCCAACTTGTGCAAATAACCCCGACATGAACTCGAGTTTATAGTCACGTAGGGGCACAATTCGATTTGGTGTCCTGAAATATAAAACAAATCATTTAAACCAACAACAGATAAATAAAAATGTATCGCAAAATCAGTTTCTAAGCGCAAAACTCGACGATGGCTGGACCAATTCGAGTTTTTTAATATTTATTCCTTGAACTCTGAGGAGGTTCTTGTCCTCCTGGTCTTGAAAAGCGAAGTCTCTATTGGGTAGCATAGATTTTACACATTAAGAAAACACGTCTTTAAACGGATTGAAAAGCTATGGATTATTATTATAAACATATAATTATTTACATAATTTTTATTTTTTTCCGACGTTTCGCGTGCTTTACAGAGTGCGTGGTCACGGTGACTGAAGACAAAAGGTGTTGTATGTCAAAAGTATCACAGCTGCAGAGAAAGTTGTGTTATCTTTATTTATTGCCCCGAAGTTGATATCGACTAAAAGATGACGGGTTTTTGCAAAAATGACTCACGGTGTCCTCTATTTTCGCGAATTGCTTGTCTTTGTTATATGTAGGTACTAAAAAGGTAGGCTAAGTAAAAAAATCATTAAAAAAACAAAGCAATTCGCAGGGGTAATTAGTTGAGGTAGTAAAAAAATTAAAATATTAATAAGATATAATTGGACTGATAATTTTTATTTATGAAAATGAAGACGGGCAGACAGCTCCATAAAGTTTTGGAAAAAATGTTCCTTGACTCCTTTTAAAGCAGATGTTTTGTTTGTCACAAAAATAATTTTAATAAACTGGAACAATCCAGTTACCTGCGGACTCGACGTGTCGTCGTAAATCAAAGTCGTCCCTGTCAACGGGAAGGTATCGTGTAAGAGGTCGCTGCCACTCACTCGTGGTTGTACCGCGTCGGCTCCGGCGTGGGGCATTGCTGAGAGACACTGAAAATATATTAATTATGTTATTTGGTTCGTGATCATAGCTAAGATAAATAATATATAGCAAAAAACAATTATACTGAACATATAGCTAATGACGGAAAACATAATACGGCGGACTCTCAATAATTTGATTTTTCCGGTCTCTTAAAATAGATTGATGAAAATCAATGTTAATTGGTCCCCTCGGGAAGCTGAAGGAGTAGCAGTAACTCGGCAACATCCGATAATTGGAAGTCCAGGCTTCCCTTCTCTATAATTTGAAATGCTTATTTTATTCATGCACAGACCTATCATTTTTTTTAATTCTTTGGACATTGATAGAGGGAAGTCATAAATTTTTATCACACTATATATTTGAAATTTATCATTGGTCTCTTGAGATTCAAATTATCGAGAGTTTACCATATACAAAAAGTATCAAAGATTTACGAAAAAAAAAACAATATTAAATACATTTAACTAATTAATACCTAATTCGGCTATGTAGTGTTATTAACAGGATATATAAACAGATTGGTTTGAACGTGGAACAACTATCTACTCAATTATGAATCTGTGCCTCATACATTGTAATGAAGTCGAGGCTTATTAGTGAAAAAGGTTACATGCATAGTAAATTTTATTTTAATTTTAGATTATAGGTAACTGATTACCATACGGCCATTTCCGTAGACATATTTAGTTAATACAAAACAAAACTATAATATCTGCAATTCGTTTAAGAATGACTGTCTAGCCACGATAAAAAATATTCATATTTCCGCTATATTTTCGTTTAATTCATATAAAAATCCCCAAAATGTCTTACATATATTATCCCTGCTGAAATCAGAAGCGTGACTGAGCGGTCGGCTGTCATCGCTGTGTTTCTCATCTTCTGTCGATTCCGTACGGGAGTTACGGACTTGCAACTGTGGACAAATATAATTAAGCATCAAGTTTTTCGACGATATTTTTTTTAATTTATAATCACCAGATCGACTTGGCAGTGGTGGATAATCTGTGTTAAGAAATACTTATGTCTCTGCGGACACACTATTCCAAATCAATCAACCTCGGATAAAACAGGTGTGCGAGACGATAAATAATAAAACCATAAATACATATTTTAAAATTATTATATAAATATAATAAATATTACATTGAAATAACACTTATAATTTAAAAAAAGAGTGTTGCTACAACCTATTTAGATCTAGGACTCAAATGTCTGTATCTGTTTCATGATCGTGTCAATCACATAGGCAAGTAGGTATCAGCCTCCGGTGCCTAACACACGCTGTCGACTTTTTGGGTCTAAGGCAAGCCAGTTTCCTCACGATGTTTTCCTTCACCGTTCGAGCGAATGTTAATTGCGTACATAGAAAGTCCATTGGTGCCCAACCAGGTTAGGTTAGGCACCAATGAATGAGGAATGAGACGCACGCTGAACCCACTAGGCTTACACTTATAATTAATGGTAAATATACATACTTTTTGGCATCTTATTAATAAAACTTACACAGATTGGTTTCGGTGTACAACTGAGACTCCACTGAGAACTCTTTATTAAAGTCAACCACATGGACATAATGTTGCGAGAATTAAGCTTTAAGCACTTTAAAAAGTTCACGATGTTTCATAAATAAAACACTTCACGGTAAATTCAGTGTTAAAAAGTATAAAGTTGAATTATTTCATACAAAATCACGGACATGTAAACAACTAAATTACATTTTCGCGGAAAAAGGGTGAGTGCGATACAATCTTTGATGTATATAATGAATGCGTTTCAAAACAAGTGTTAATGATTTGTTTGGTTCGTAAACGTTAAAGAATTTTCCACTGTACGTAAATATTGCAATAACAATTAACAAAATTAATATTGTATGTTGTTGTCATTAAAATTTTCACTTTAAAAATGAATTAAGTTAACAAAAGTTATATTTTTTGGGCTAAGGTTTTTAGGCTTTTATTAACAGTAAGATGACTCTCGTACGTCGAAAACGTATTTGATTGACATATGACAGTTCGTGTCTAGACTCACCTAGGATAGAACGGACATCTCTCAACACCCAGGACCATTTGACAGGGAACGTTTTAATATCTGGATCTAGTTTTTTTTAGGACTTTATTATTAATTACCACATTTAATTAATTATTTAATTTAAGGGACGTAAATTATGTTAAGACTCTTGAAGATTTTAAAAAGTCGATAAGAGAAACACGAAAATTTACATCGAGACTTTCTTCTCGAATCCGATAAATATGATGATTTTCATCTCAACAGAATAATCTGTGCTAATAAAAACCTATTATCAATTAACATTTGAATGCCACGGTCATACGATACAGTTGTGATAATATTTTAGAGGAATGCGTTTATAAAAATAAATTGGCAACAGCAACTGAGTCATTTCAAAGGTTATCTATGTATATTTAATTTATATAGCACTAAATAAAACCCGTATGTAATTTTTATTATTTATGTCTCTATTAATGTTTTTAAATATGAATAAATTGATTTTACAACTCAACGTTGCGATAATTAACACTACATAACGGCGTAACAGATTTATGAAAGTACATTATATGATTATTTACAAATAACAAAATATTTGCTTTTGAAATATATATTTTTTATAGATTAGGGGGTAAACGAGCCTGCGGGACATCCAAACCCAATGGACACCTATTTTAGTGGGTGCGTTGCCGTACTTTGAGGAAGGAGTATACTCTTATTTAAACAATTGGGGATCGTATCTACCTGGAAAGACCCCCATCGGCAGTCAATTCCACAGTTCACTAGTTCAAAAGCGTATTCGCGAAATGACTTGTGAAGCAGACGGCTGAAGACTTTCAGCCATCAAGGTGATGCTGCTGACATTTTCAATTAATACGGCTAGTGTTGAAACGAGGCTGGAGGGATCCACTTTAATATTGACAACTAATATTGTCAACATGTTTATCTAAAGATACCTTTAGCTAGATTTATATCGCGTCAAAGAAGCCCACGCGAAACGCCCATGTGTCGGTTCCAATTAAGTGTTTCTATAACGCTACGAACATTATTTGTTATTTGAGTAAAATAATCTTTAGCTACACTGTTCTATATGACAGGATGTACTTAAGAATGTTGAAGTTATTATATAAGTCTTGTGGATTAGAACACCTTGATAGTCTAAGACATCGTTTGTCAACGTGTGTTTGTAGTATTGTCTTTTGTTAAAATAGCTTTTACACATTAAGAAAACACTTTTAAACGGATTGAAGCTATGTATTATTCACGGTGACCACGCGAAACGTCGGAAAAATATAAATTTATGTAAATAATTATAAGTTTATAATAATAATACATAGCTTCAATCCGTTTAAAAAGTGTTCTCTTAACGTGTGTTTGTTTTCATTATTATGTCGCGACCCACGAAAAAGCCAAAGAAGTTAAATAATACAGTCTTGCGACCCCGTCACTGTAAAATTGTAATTATATGTATATAGCACACTATTTAACGAATCTTTTGTTTGTATTTATTATTTTTCATTTATACTACTTTTTTTTTTATACTACGCCCTTTTAAAACAAACTCGACCCGCTTGAGAATCTTAGACGTTGTTTGACGCGTTGAAGGCGATACAGGTCATACAAAAGTTGGTTCATTTCTCGAATATCACATTAGTAGAAGTAGTGGTAAGATTTTGAAGCTAGATATACGCCTTTTCATATTTAAAGAACAATTAATTGTGGAAATATATATTTGAAGTGAAAATACGACATTATTTACGATCACAAAAATTTGTAGTAATTTTTATGTACGTTGACGTGAGGCAATAGTAAATTAGTTTAATTCAAATTTTGCGGCAGTGAAACATAAAAGTTATTTGTATTTTAAAATATTATTTGTGAGCTGTTTCTTTTTAATACTTGCGGTGAAGGTAGACATCGTCAGGAAACATGTAGATTCAAATCGATGTGTGTCTGTACTTGTCTATCAATGAAAAATGATGAAAGAGACAGATGCAATCCGAACTTGACGCTTGACGATAATTCAAATTTCATATGGACACTTATAAACGTTAATATTTATAACATCACTAAGACAGAATTAAGAGCGGAGGGGAGGGGGGGGGGGGGGAGAAGAATTGCAAATCTGTGCCACTCTTTGAATCGCCACATTTTTTGGTTTACAAAGAAACTGTACTGTAACCATTACAGAGCATGGTGTAATGGTTGCAGTCCCTTGACACATCTATTTCTTTTGAAGTGCTGTTATACATATATATATATATATACGCTATGTATTTCAGAAACTTTTAAGTATACATTTAAAGTTTTATTTTCTAATACGAGTAGTATCAACTTTATTGTAATGTAGCTTGCACAGACTAATATAGAGTAAAGATTTATTACTCGTTATTGATACAACTTTGCAATCCCCTTGGAGTGGATTATCAACATTAAACACAGATTACGTTGCAGTATTAATAGTTAAAGGCCGGTTAGGGCCCAGGACAATCTTGACTATGTTTGTTCATAAAATGTAAGTTTTTCAGTGAGCTATTTATACTTGACAATATTGGACAATTTGGTTTTTTTTGGGGTGTGATACTTTGATTGTTGGGCCTTAGGATAAAATTAAGTCGCGCACGCAAAACTCTGTTTTATTTCTCTTTACCTTATAAGCAACTATTGATCGGGCACATAAAACCCTATTGATGCAGTCGTGGTCTTGCAAGTAAAATGCATAGAAGAGTTACAGATCTTAATAAATCTAGTCCAAGCATCAATTATGTAATAAAGACGTCAACACATCTTATTAGAATGTGGATGAAACCAGAATATACATTGCGACGTAGTAGATGTGTTTTTTTTTTACTTTTTGACAGTGTTCGGATTATCTATGGACAGGGGAACGCTTTTATTTTTTAATTGTCTAGGCAGTTTAAAGTAAGATGGTCACTATATGTCTCTGTTTCATATGAGCCGGTCACACAGACAACCGTGGCTTGTATCTTCATAAATAAAGAGCCAAACACACAAACCACATCAACCGTTAGACATAGGCTGACTTTTATCCAGGCATTATCCAAGCAGTTCAACATTCCTCTAGAACTCAATCATAATATGTCATCTCTCATCGTTAAGGCAGCGCTCGTAAGAAATCGAAAAGAATTTTACTACCGCGAGCGAGTGTTGATATGAATCAATATATAAACCTATGACATTCACTCATAACGCTTTCAATTGGTAAAATAATTTTCGAAATACTCTCAAGTAAATATACTATTATTATAGATATTATTGAACACTTAACGAAGTTTGCTTTGTTTGGTTGTAAGTTTTTATTACTTAAACCAATAAAATGCAAGATAACGTTTAGATCAGTAGACACGCTGCGAAATACTTTCTATCCGGCCTTCAAACCAAAACTTTAGATTAAGAGAAAGGTAACTTAATTGAAAGAAAATCGTACAATAATTTCTTTACCTAGTGTACCTTACAACGGAAAGCAGATTTGAAAATTTAACATAACTATAATTTAACCAAATAAATTATCTTTTACGAATATAAACTTTATTATTATTATTATATATTAGCGTTTTGTGTTTGTGAAAGAAGTTTTAATAATATTAATAATGGAAAAAGTATTAAGAGTAAAGTTATGTATCAAAAGCACAATATTTGTCCTTGTATTTAAGTACAAACCGCGGGATTGTGTTAATGAATGTCAACATAAATTTTATGACGCATGTCAGTAATGTATTGTTTGACATTTCTCTAAACAAAAAGCACGTGTTTAGCAAATATTGAACTGGGTGAAACGGCCATGGATTGCGAAGTGATGTGAAGGCGGATATAATAATTTTAATTACTAACAGATATTTGAAAAAAATATTTTTCATTAGACGCGATAACATCACAATGAATTTTATGATGTAAATACCGTCAATTTGAAATATATGTCATGTATGAACATTTAAGATATATCTTAACGAATTACATAAATAATTTCAATCGGTAATGATTGTACCGCGATGGTCATTTTGTGTTAAAAATTAAAATTAAAAAACACTTTTTGTCTAAACTTTCGCAACCCATCACAAGATTATACATACAAAACTTCATTAATTTAACTGTAACACTCCGAGAAATAAAGGAAAAAAAATCCACTGACAACTACGACGTTCCCGCCAAAATTCGATTCGACGCGCACAAGTTACGTGGCATGCGTCCAGAAACAAACTAACATTTTTGAGGATAAATTTAAATTCGTTTATTTTCAACCAGCTGTCACTGTACTCGCGATTTGTTTTTAAACGTTTGGAAATTAGTACTTCAATCGTTTGGCAAAGCGTACGATTCTAAGGTCAAACACGGTTGGGCACCGATGGACGTTTCCATCTAAATACACAATTAATACTTAGTACTCATATGAGGAATGTTTTGAAAAAGCCGGCAAGTAATACCCAGAAATTGCCTAGTAGGCATTTATGGCTGTAAATAAAACAATCGAATTACTGCGACAATGCCCCAACAAAGTTATGCAGACCTTAACCTCTAGGAGATATGGTTCGGCTAGTCAGTGGTTAAGATGCTCGAAGATTCTCCCTTTAGGTCCACATTGGTGACCGATGATGGACGGTGCTGGATGTTTTTTACAAATTACATTAACCGCGCGCTAGTCGGTAATGTCGGTGATGTTAGAACTTTTATGTCCGTAAGATTGTAGAACGTTGCCTTTGCAATACAGACGACTTAGTGCGGCTGTTTGAATAGAATATTTGCGGTAAAGTGACGGAGTTAGAAAACTGTTGCACTAGCTATGCGAGTATCAACATTAATTTTTACTTTACGACAACATATTTATGTAATTGTTCCTGAATAAAGGAGACCAGGATATAATATTTTTTTTTATTTTTTATTATTCTTTAGTTGTACGCTTGCTTTATATCTTTATAGATAAGCACTACAATTTTTGACACAGTGGGCGGAACAAATATTGTGTTTATGTACGCATTTGAAATTCTTAATGGTTCTGTTATTACGGCTATTAATGTGAGAGCGTTGGCATTCTAAAAATATTAAGATTAATCTTTTGAAAACTCTTGGCATTCCATTGACGTAGGCAAATAAAATATTGTTATAACTTTTCTTTATTAGCTTGACTTACCTAGCATATCTGAGAATACCCTTTGTGAAAATGATTCTGTGATTACAAGATTCTTATATACATCAGTTATAGTAGGTAATATATAAACTGTGGTAGGTAAGTAATTTATTATATAACAATAATATCAATTACAAATAATATCAATCGATTTTCATAGACTAAAGTCGTACATAGACAATATGTTCATAGACATGTCTTGCCTTGGCTGGTGCTTGCTCGTCTAATTCCTTAATGTATTCGACCATATCGAATTAATTATACTAATATGCAATGTCACTCGTTTTTGATTTTACTATGGGCGGATTGCCAACACACTTGACCATAGATTATGCCTTTACACTCTTAATTGGAGGGCTCCCAGTACTGTGGATATATCTATCGTAAGTGTTGGCGCCATATTATTGTCGTGGAGGACACATTGAAAATGTTAATTATCATGAAGTGAGGCGGTTCCTGAAATATGTGATAGTGATAAGATAACAGTGTTTATTGCGACGGTAATAGAATTCTAACAAGAATAGGTAAAAATGTTAGAATATTTAATCAGATATGGTATGGTATTCATGACATTAATAGGTATAATTTGGGACATTGTTCAAACTGTTAAATAGAGTGGGCACTAACACGCTACCCCGTAAATGTACCCATGTTTACCTGTCACTCAAAAGACCATATGTAATACATACACGAAAACGATAACAATAAATGCACCTAAGCAAAGCTAATGAATTTAAGCTTTCACCTAAACGTAAAAAAACCGAATCTTTAAACTTATAAGTTATAAAAGAATTCCATTTTTAATGAGGACGAAATTAGATAATTCCGGCCACATCCCGCCACCATTTACAAAGTGTCAGGACGCGGGAGCGGTTTCCTTTACGAGACATTTCCTTAAATGTTGCTATTTATACTAGGCCACACGTACTGAAGCTAGTGGAAATATAAACAAACTTCATGATTCTTTATGAATATAAATAATTGCAAGTACATCTCGTAATTAAATTGCAAACAAAAGCATAATAGTTTTAAATTAATTAACACAATTTATCCAGAGCTTAATACATTTGGTAGTGGGCTGATCAATATAAAAAAGCATTGTTAAGCGCATAACGTAATCCACATTGTTAAGCAAAAAAATACTAGTAAAAACTAAAATTGGAATTATAACATTTTTATTAATTTTTTGTAAAATTTATGTTCACCATAACTGTAATGTATTTTAAAATAAATATATTGTAACATACTGTGGGAAAATGCATTATCTATTATGCGGTGTATTTCAATAAATCAATATTTTTATTGCCCGCGCGACTTTCTTTGCGGTTAACAGTTCGTATCAAGTAGTATCTATCTTAGTATCAAAGATCTACTTGTAAGCGGGAAACGAATTTGTATTTAAGACTAGAGGACCCGACAGACATATTATATATAACATTGGTATAATTAAATAAAAATGCTTATGGTATAATTATGATATACAACATTCTTTGTTTGTTTTTCTGGCGCGGATATAAATAATTTTGTTGGTATTCCGACACGGGAACAGGCGATATATATAACTGGCCATGTGAAAAACATGGATTTTCACGATTAATGCCCCAGACAATTAGCGACTGTTACTATTTTATATGTATTTTATCAATGCAATAACTCCGATCGAAGCATAATGTTTTAAACGATATTCATTTTTCTAACATTCTCTTTGACGATATTTGCAGCACGCATTCTGTCAATGTGATTTCAAACGCCACGTTACATGAGAAAAGTTTGAATTGTAAAAGCACTATGCACTGAAAATAAAATTTGCTATCGTAACAATATTTATGATTACTTAATATGCTGGTTAAATATTCTTAAATTTTCTAATTTTCCACGCTATTTTCGTATTTTTTTCTTTCATAAGAACCTTCTCCTGGCAATAAAAAAAACAACAAAAAAAGAATTGCCGAAATCCGTCCAGCCGTTCACGCGTGATGCCGTGACCAAGTGAAATAGGGATTCATTTTTATATATTAAGATAATATAATAGTTGAAAACTTTAAAACTAGGTAAAATAACTTACCTCTTCTATGGACGATGACAAGAAGCCGGAACTGAAACAAAAATATATGTTTATAAAATTTATTCCAGATTATTAATTTATAGAATTTTTCAAGATAGATATTTGTATACTAATGTATACATACATACATACTAATGTATGTAGGTGACAAATATCTATTATCATAAATAAAATAATATCTATTATTTTAATATGTATTTGATTACGAACATACATCAGTGTATTCCAAAACTATTTTTAAGGGGACAATGAAGGTGAGACGCACAATGTGCACACTTACCAACAATTCAGTGACGAGCCTTTCCTTTTCTCCATTATTATTTATATTCCAATTGACTAATACAACACTTAATAATTTAAACACATTTTATTTTTATTACACTTTATTCTTATACCATTTTATTACTAGCAGCTGTTTTCAATAAATTTTCAACAAATCTGATAGACGGCTACTCAAATCAAATCAAAGCCAAGTTTTTCTCCAGCAACTTAAGTTGAAATTTAACAAAGCAAAACAATGGAAAGTGAAATAATACGAAGAATTATATCTATTTTGTTTGCTTTTATCGTATAATGGATTTACGAGCGATTACGAGCTGTAGGTGACATTCGTGGCTTCCATGTCAAGACGGAATGGATTGTAATAACAAAGTTTCACATTCATAGACAGCGTGCCAAAAACTAAACAGTTTTTTTAAACTCTCAGCTCTAGAATTCTAAGAAAAATCGAGTCACAAAAAATTGCATTTCGGAATCCATGGAATGTGCAAAAATGTTAAATACATAATAATATATGTAGTTTAAGAAGTTCCTACTTGCGCTTTATCACTCGTCACGAAAATACAAACGACATTGTGTATCGCACGGATCGAAAACATCTGTTGACTCAATTGTCAGAAGGAAGTGCGTAATATGCAGTGTTTATACGCGGTGTTCTAAAGCGTTTTATATGGAAAATTTATATGTATATATCTTTAGTAATTTCAGTAAATTCTTGTATTATAGGTACATAAGTTGTATAAACCAATGGCGCTACAATCTTTTATGGTCTGGGGCTCAGTTTTCTATATCTGTTTCGTGATAATTTATTTTTCTTAACATGCAACATCCTTCTGTGCCTGACTCACGCCGTCTTCTTTTTGGAGTCTAAGCCATGCCGATTTCCTCCCGATGTTTTCCTTCAGCGTTCGAGCAAATGTTAAATGCGCACATAGACACAAAGTCCATTGGTGCACAGCCGGGGACAGAACCTAAGACTAAGAGGGATAACAGAGATATATATATAAGAAAAAAATATAAAAAAAGTGTTGTGTAATAGTCCCCCTATTACTCATGCGTGGTGAGAACGGTTTACAAACCGTAACAAATTATTGATTTTAAAGAAATATTTCCGCACTCCCTGTATTAAAAAATAATTGTTAACGGCCGTATGATACCTATGTATCGTAATTGTTTCATATGTGTACCTACTGTTGTCATTAATAATCATAGCACAGAAAATTAGTAGCAATCACAAGGGAATCTGGTTTAATATATAAATATTTTGAAGTTCGAACGTGACTTTTGTTAAATATATAATCGATAGGTTATCGGAACGTATAGAGTTTTTTAGACTACTTAAAGCTGATTTTTCTTAAAGGGGTATCATTTTAGTAGTTTTCTAAATATAGAAGAAAGTAGCAAGGCACTTCGACATTTTACTTTTTTTTTTTAATTTACTTTTGTTTATGATAGGGGGAGGGCAATCGAGTATATGCAACAGCCATAAAAAGTAGCTAGGTAGCCCATAACCTACATGGTAGATGCATTGACGGTCTTTTAGGGAGGAATATGATCTTTTTTAAATGGTCAGAGCGGACTGAAAAGGACTTCCAGCCAAGGTGTGCTGGATGTTACTTGGAATTATTTCGGCGCGTGCGGTAATGAACACTCTCCATAGCACACTTCTAATCATATAATGATATAAGACAATCATTAATATATTATTTGATTATCTTTATAAATCGATTAATCATCTGCGCGTTTGTAATTCATAAATCGTCTGTGTGGATTCCAGAATGAATGACGTCTTTATTGGAGAACGTTTTTATACGAACATAAATTTAACGACTCAACCAATTCATCACGGAAAACGGATCAAGCCTAATAGACTAAAAAATAATCGAAATCCAAGTTAAATTGAGTACCTTTTAAATTTTTTATATGTATTGTCTATACATATATATAAAAATTAAAATATATTTATTATAATATATATTAAACACTTTTTATTACATATTAAACGTGTTTAAAATATTTTTCGATTACATTTTTTAAGATGTAAGTAATTCTAAGATTTGCATTGTTATTAAACCGGTCATGGCCGAGGTCGTACGGTGAAGGTTTGAACTTTGATCAACTGTTTCATGGTACAATTTTACAATTTTTTTTCAAATATGACTAAGAAAAAGATTAGCTAAGTCGATAAGGGGCACAATTGTTTACAAGGGTGTCTCAAATCTCTGCGACAAGAGTGAGCCGGACGCCAAAAGAATTTATATGGAAATGGTCACATGGTCCATACATGTTTGAATATTATTATTAAGATCTCGTTTCTTGGTTTATTTAACTTTGTGTTAAGTTTCCACGTACGAATCTCATACTAATTCATTGTTAGTTAGATAAATGAAATAGAACAAAGAGTCGACTCCGGTTTGACATTAACATTCCAAATGAGATTAAATTAAGGAATGCCAATTATTCCTAATTAATTTCTTATCTTGTTATAGGAATTACAATTGTAATTAATATGTATGAAAATTTGCCCCTTTTTATCCACGTAATAGAATGTAAATGCCTTGAAGAATTTGTTTCTTTAACGGACATCTATCAGATATATTATTAAACCTTAATATTTTTCACTCACTGAACTAACGTGTTCACTGTGACGAATTCGCGACTGTACTGATAGCGTTTATCTTATCAAATACTGAATAAACACAGCCTAGTTAGTACGTATTGATTTATGTACACAAAAAATATTTTAAGAAATAAAAACATAGACTTTCATTTTGGCCACTCAACTATTGACGCTTTGAAAGGAATAAGGTCAACTGAAGTACGCTTTACTCGTCAAGTAATACAAAATTATACTAGATGAACCGATGAACTCCATATCGCCTATATATATTTGTGTCAAAACTTAATACAACATTTATAAAACAGACCAAAGAAATTCGACCTCATACTACAGTTATAAAACACACATTTCTGAAGGCATTTATAAATATGACAAGAGACTATTTCCAATAAGACAGAAAAAATCAAATATTTTTCAGCTAGGACCAGTTTTTGTCGAATTAAAATATTGTCTTGTATTTTTCTTTACTTATGTGTTCCGTTTACACCCTCCTTAAACTTCCACAAATATATATATCATTCATATCAGTATCGCTAGAAATAGAATATTCGAGCATCCATAGTAACTTTAGACATATTTCAAGATCATAATTAGCCAAATCGGTCCAGCCACTCTCGAGTTTTAGCAAAACAAACGAACAGCAATTTCAATTCAATGCAATTTTTGTATATATAAATATACACACACATAAGATGTAATTTCCTTTACATAGACCAGTTTTAAAGTAATAGTGATAGTCTTAATAATGATCTTAGTATTTCAGTAGCAGACATAACTTGGGGAAATAAACCGGCAGATAGAATAATAACCACACAAGTAATTGTCCACGTGCACATACGATAAGGTTCAATTTTCATTTCTGCATTGACAATTACAATCACTTTAAATTAGAAGGCTATTTCATTATTATCTCGTCTGGGGGTTAGAGCTGTACTAAGCAAATGGCTTGCTATTTTTGGAGTAACATTATCTACTTAAGAATCATTTCCAAAACTGACCTGACTTTGATTTGATAGAAAAATTTGATACTTTTGCTTTCATAAAAGGTTCGAGATACTTAAACTATATTAAAATATTTTTACTAATAATTATTAACGAATTATATTATATAAGTCGTTATCGTTAATCGTTAATCTATAAACATGTGTGTAAAATACGCGAAGCTCTAAGACAGGAAAAAGTATTATTTTATTTTTAAATATATTTTTTTCTCACCTTTCTTCAAAAAGTGTTGAACTGGTAGTATTGAAAACATCCGTGGATGTATCTTCTAGCACGCTCCCGTAGTATTTAACATCATCACGTAAACTGTCAAAATCACCTGACAGCTGCCGTCTGTCAACATCACTTGGCGTCTGACAGCTGTCCCTTTCCGGTGTCTTCGCGCTATTTCGCTCGTGCCACAGTTTTTTCGTTTCGTCTTGAGCTTTTCGTTTTAATACTTCAATCTTCTCTCGTTCGTTTTCTATAACTTGACATCCTGCACAAAATAAAAACGATTGTATGTAATTATTTATAAAGGAATTTAAACATAATATTACAATCTACTTAAATTTGAGATATTTAAGACAATGCATCTCGTACTCACCTTGTTCCTCCAACATTTCAATACGTTTTCTTTCAATTTCCATTAAACTGTCTAATGTCTTTTTACCCAAAGAATTCATATCAGTATCGCTAGAAAATATTGGAGCATCCATAGTAACTTTAGAGATTCTGTCAATGTCATCTTGCGATGGAATTTTCCCAGAATCATTAATCTTTTGAAAGTCGTTTCTCACGTTCGGTTCGTCACCACAGCTCTTTCTATGCAACACCTTATCCTTATCAATTTTTCTGAAGTCTAAAGTGTTGTGTTTCACATCACCTTCATTCTCTTCTTTGATAGATTCTTTCGTCTTATCTGGTGATAAAGATTTAGCTTTCACATATTTGTTGTCTGTTTGCGGCTTGGCATTTTTAATGTATCTGTTTTTATTTTCATTTTCTTCTTCTTTCCTAGATTCTTTTCTTTTCAACGAATCCTTTTTTATTATTTTTCCTAGGGCCGCAAATGTCGGTATTTTGGACGACGAATTGCTTTTCAGCGGCACGTTTTCTTTTTTCTTTTTAGAGTGTCTTAAACTATTGAACTTGTCCAACGTGTCTACTTCAATGTTGTCGTTATAAAATATATTTTCGTTTAGACTCTGCGACATTACGTCGACTTTATCTTTTTTCTTACTATTCTTTCGTTTGAGAGAATCGAAGTTGCGCTCCCAAAATCCTTTCTTCTCTTTCGAAGTGGAAGACTTAGAAGGACTCTCGAGTTTGTCAGGGTCTATTGGATCAATGTCAGTGACGCGTCGTTCGATATCTACTATCATGGACTGCGACATTTGATCAATAGAGTTAAATTTGTCAGTCAATTGTTTTGTGTGGTCCTCGAAGTTTGAAATTTTGCTCACATCATTGTCATCGCTATCAGAACTTGGGGAATACCCGTATTCACCCGATTTGGCTCTGGTCTGATCAGTATAAAAGGCACTATCAGGTGATTGAGTTCTTTCAATATAATTCAATTTAGATACTATAGGTTTCAATTCCTTTTCTACGTTTTGTACTTTTGAAGTCAACTCTTCAACTTGATTGAGTAATCTCACGTATTCAGCTTGTAGTATTTTGGTTTCTTCGAGCGCAGATGTTAAATTGTTATTAGCTTCTGACTTGAGAGTTAGTATTCTCGTTTTTTGGGCATCGATCTTTTTACTAAGCAGCATTATTTCGTTTTGAAGGTCTTCTCTGTTAGATAACCTATAAAGATATATTTTTATAAAATATATTTATATTACCTTTAACAGGATTTTTATAGGAATTTAGATGATATTTAAAAACCGACTCTTGAAATTCTCATATATTTGGACAAGACAAAAAGTTTGAGCTTTCATAGTATATTCTATAATATAATATACTATATTACCAAAAGTGTAATAAACTTACAGTTCAGATTCTTCCTCTAAATGCTGGAACTCCAAATCTTCGAATATCTTCGTCTCGTTATCAAGTATATCTTGAGCGTTTTGTAGTTCTTCGAGCGTCCCTGCATTTACTTTTAAGTCTTTTTTGATTCTATAAAAGCATAAAAAAACTCATAAGTGTGTAAGATACTTGTAATTAAGTAGTCAATTTCTAAGCCTTAAGATACCTAATCGTATTTGAAGGGATTATCAATAATCAAAAACAAATGAACGTCACCTTTCGACCTTCGCAGTAGCAACCTCTACTCGATCTTTCGTCTCATTTTGTCTTGCCTCTTGTCTCTCTTTCATTTGTTTTATTTCATCCTCTATCTGTCTCGCTTGCTCATTTAAACTAGATTTTTTCTTTTGTTCTATATTAAGTATTGCTATCTCTGAATCGTATTCGCCTTTTATTAGAGCCTTTTCCATTTCCAACTGTAAAAAAATATCAAAGAAATCATTAAAAACATTTTATTATTATCGCTATGCATGATTTATAAGTATTATTATTAGAGTATATATTGAATAATTATGACAAGTAACAACTTAGTTGACTGAAGTCACGTACTGGATGTTTATATCTTATTGAAATATATTTCTAATTATGAACAGCTATTACTCTGTACTAGCTAACAACAGACGGCGTATATTGATAATAGCAGAAGCGATATTAAAAAAAGTAAGAAAAGATAACACAACACAGTAGAGTATTTTTATAAAAACATGTAATCAGCCTTCAGTGCTTTCCAACTCGTAACTATTTTTGTTTTACCGAACATAAAGCCCACCTACTAATACATAAATTAATCGCGGAAGCGGTGAATCTTTTCATACATACCTCTCGTAAAATATCATCTTCTTGCGATCGAATTTCCGACATTTTACATTTAATATCGTGTATTTCAGCCATCAATTTCTTCCTTTCATCTCTCAAACGTTCGTATTTTGATTTTAATTCGTCTACATTATCTTCTAAGACGCTATCTATTGAATCTGCTTCTAAATCTATTTTCCTGACTTCTTCAGTAATATTTTTTATAACATTCTCTCTATTATTCTTTAACTCTTTCTCAAATTGTTCTAATTCGGGAATATCAGCCATTAACTCTTTTTTAACGTCATCGAAACTCTTGTTTTTTGGTAAAGTTTCATTTATGACTTTCGAATATCTAAATTCGATGTCGTTAGACAAATCGGAATCGTCAATCATCGGTATTTCCTCTTCTAGACTCAATTGCTTTTCAATACCCGAACAATTTCTGTCGTTTTGTTTTTCTGCAGGTTGTTCTTGTTTATCTTGAATTTGAGCGTCTAGTGGATTCGTGTTTTTCGGCGGAGGAGTGGGAAATACAAAATATTGCGGCGATGTAATGTTTTTATGAGCGAAAGTTGTTTTTATTCTTGTTCTGGGACTTTGTGTATTCGGTGACTTTGGTTTGAGGTTGTTCCTGAATACATTTTCGTATGGACTTCCTATCGGGGAGTTAAGTAACGAGCCGTTTTGGTTGAGTTTTCTTATCATAAGAGGACTAGAAAGGTTAAGTTGGACATCATCGAACACTGGGATACCGATCTCGTCCATCCTTCCTACGTTTTCGTAGTTTTCATTGATCGTTACTTCCGGAGTGGAAGGATCAACTTGTGAAGTAAAATTTTCGTAAGTTGACAGATTGCGTTGTGGCGGCAGAGATTGGCTCATCACATTGTTCCTGTTATGACTAGTATCAAACCTGAAAGATGTAAAACAAGAATAGAGAAATGTTGGGGCGTTCGAATATAACAGTAGATACACATAAACCAGTGGTAATAAACATGATACATAAACAAGTATATAAATCTCACTTAGGTAACGTAAGTTATTAAGAAAGTAACATGTTTTACTTTGGGTTGGATTATTATAAGTTAACGATATCATAAAGCAAAGCTTTTTCATGACAACCAAGATTAGTATTTTTTTATATTTAGTTTCACAGATAGTACCGAGCTAATATATAGCTAAACCTAAATACATATTAACTAACATGTATCAAATTTGGGAGTAATCATTCAGCTAAAATAAAAAAATCAATGGCACTACAACCTTTTTAGGTCTGGGCATCGGATGTCTGTATCTGTTTCATGATTATTTGTTAATATATTAGACAAATAGGTGATAAGCCTTTTTGGGTCTAAGGCAAGCCAGTTTCCTCACGATGTTTTCCTTCACCGTTCGAGCGAATGTTAAATGCGCACATAGAAAGAAAATCCATTGGTGCACAGCCGGGGATCGAACCTACAACCTCAGGGATGAGAATCGCACGCTGAAGCCACTAGGCTCACACTGCTCTCACTGCCTAATAAAGCCAAGTACCGCTAATGTGTCAAATAGCTGCCGTAGCTGGCACGACAAAGGGAATTCTACTGGCCTAGTGATCTGTCTCTTTAAACTAAACACCATTTTTTATTACGTGTAATAAAGTTTTTTATTTCTTTCTAAACGGGTATTTGACAGTAAGCTTATCAGAAACTGGAAAAATCAAAAAACTTACTTATAATAACCGTCGCTAGTTTGCACGAAGTTGGGATTGTTCATGGCAGCACTTCGTGGGAGGGAACCATTTGTGATGATTTTGTTGTGGGACCGCTTCTCTGTCGGTGTTATTGGCAGCCCTGAAAATACATGTAAATAATTGTGAGGAAACCGGCGAAGTGTCGGGCTCTCAGGGTTGATCATCTACTAATGTACTTCCGCAAGGTATTGTACGCTACTAGATTGAAACTTATATGTTAAGTGAGATGTATGAAAATGATGAGTTGATAGATAGACATTAGGTAAATTTTGTATGAATTATGTTGGTTCTAATAAAAAATAACAGAACAACATGACTGATAATGTATCAGTATATCCTCAATACCATTATCTATGAAAAATATGTTAATCTAATTATCTATTAACAAAATTAGGCCTAATCGAGACAATTTCAGAGGTGTTTATTGAAAATTCAAAGTGGTGTAGCGAAATTGAATAATCCTGTGTCTTGGCCACAGATTACATTAATATTTTCTGACAATTATTTGATCAGAAATAACCTCTAATAGTGATCAGCTAATTCAAATGCACAATGAGGTCAATCTCAAGGCTGAGAATTGCTTGCTTAAACCACTAGGCCAATACTATACTAACAAAATATATATAGTATTGTCTTTTATTAACATAACTTTTACACATTTAAAGAAAACCATTTTTATAATAAAATGTTTTCTTTAAACCAAATATATAATTAATCTTTTTTACCTGACGATATTTGTTTCTCATACTCCGCGCACATGTTAAGAATCTCTTCCAAACGCGCAGTTTCAGCCTCTTTCTGTTCCTCTTCTTTCAGCCTGTCTTGGTACGCCTGCAAAAGTATTTATTCATTTATAAAAATAGGAACATGTTTGGTATACTTCCGGTTCTTAGGTTTTATAAGACTAGAACACACACAAATCTTGCTAAGTTACGTTACTTACTGGTATAACGATGTTATCAAACAAACATTTACATAGTATTTAACTCACCATATTACAAAACATCTTATCAATTTTCCTAATAATGGTATTATAGATTTTACTTTTGGCCTGTATTTCGTTGATTTGTTTATAATTTAGGTCATTACCGACCATTATAACGTTACTATTTTGAATAGGAGCCGATATTTGATTTTTATAACTGGCAAGACTATCCGCCATTTTGATCACTTCCTTTTTCAATTCATCGTAAGAATCCTTAATTTGTCTCTCTAAATTGATTATTTTTGCATCAATTGTAGTTTCATGATCTCTGGTTTCTTTAATATAATGATTTGTCAGTATAGAATTTATTGTTTTGTATATTTTTATATCGTTTCTAAGTTTGTGGACGATTTCCAGTTTATCGTTTACAGAATTCGTTATGTCTATCACTTTAGTTGTATCATGATGTTTTTCTTCAATTGATATTTTTAGTTTTTTCAAAGCTAATGTGTTATTCTTCAGGTTAGTTAAAAAGAGTTTTATAATGCTCTTTTTGGTTGTTTTAGTGTTTGATTTGACAGTCATTTTTGCACTTTAAACTTTAATTTATAAAATCGAACTTTCGTTTAATCGAGTTTTAAATATATTTTTACAGTACGCTTCAATCTGTGACTGATTTAAGAATTATTATATAAGTAACACCATGAAATTATTATTCAATGTTAATATTTGACAGTGTTACCTATATGTAATTCACAATGAATAAAGCACACGCATGAAAAATATTAAATTAGTAGATTTGAGGTAATTAGGTTATTTTTTAGAAACATTCCAATTCATAGCAACATTAAATTTTAACACAAAGCATAATTTTTTTTATAAAAAAATTATTGAAATGCTTGTATTATTAACGACACACTAGGTTATGTTTTTCAAATTTTCACAATCACAAATTTTGGCAATTTTTCTCAACACGACTTCTTTAAAATATACAAAATGGCGCAATGATACTTCAGTCTTATCAAAAACGTATTTTACAATCAGATAAAGCGATTGTTTCCTTCAAGACAATTACCGCAGTTGATTTTAATTAAATCTTATCGTATTTGAGATCGACTTTATTGAGACATTATGATTTATACATATATAATGTCATATGATTATTTCACAGAATTATTTTATTACAATACAATATAGCGTGATTTTTAAGTAAAACTTGAATATCGCCGTTGTAAAAAAAATTACCGTCACATTTTTCGGTTACGTGTCACATTTTCCCGAACGCGCCATTTTTTCTTCTCCCTACTACGGTTGATTCAAAGAGATTCGAAGCCATTAATAACAAAAATATATAATAACGATAACAATGATAGTAATAATTATATTACAATTTATGAAATTCTGTAATAATCTTAGTAGTAATAAGGTAAAATGAAATAATTGTATTATTTGTATTCAGGTCTATGATAATAAAAGTCTTTTGTTAAACTTTTTCTAATTTAACTTTATTTAACCAATTTCTGTAACGTTGCATATAGTAGATCATTTTCCGAAAAATAAGGTCATAAAGAAGTTTCAATTCTTACGTGTGTACACTAGTACACGCTCACTTTTTTTTTAATATATCGATCGACAATTTTACAGTTATGTAAAAGCAAACACGGTTGACTATATATATACTACACGGGTTGTTGTGGTATGTTTCGGAAAAGGGAAGCTCTCAACAAGGTATTTTAAATAACATAGTGCCTAATGGTAAAGATGCCGTTTTGGTGAAAAAACTTTCAGTATCAAACAAAAAATCTTTTATAACATTAGAGTTAATTGCAGAAACAGTATTTCTTTTTAGAATTGTTTGCGAATGAAAAAGTGTTTTCATAAATACTCGGTGATACATTTTGGGTTGTCTAGACGAAACTGCTTTAAGGCTGTAGTAGGCCTATTTGCATCATTTGTCTTATTTTTTTATCATGTTTTGTGTTATTGATGTAAATTAAGTTATTATTATATTATACTGTAATCATTTAGGTAAACTCTAAATACTAAATGTTCTTCAAACCTATCTAAGACTTGAATATGGAATTTAAGATAAAATATTTGCAGTAAGATAAAATGGTGATATCATCCAACAAGACAAACAATGTTTGACTTTCATACATCAACCTAACAATATTCTTTTACATAAATTTTGAACTTTATATACAAAAATAAAAAGAAATTTTAAACAAGAATTGACTACAGACTACCGTTAGTACTTCAGTATAACTTCATAGATTTTAAAAATATATAAATATTTAATATTTTTTACAAATCACGACTTTAACAAAATATTCGCAGTATTGTTTGCCGTGACTTCGGCGTGACTCTCATCCCTGAGGTCGTAGATTCGAACCCCATGTATCAATGGACTTTCTGTCTATGTGTGCATTTATCACTCGCTTGTACGGTGAAAGAGTACATTGTGATGAAACCGGCATGCCTTGGACCCAAGAAGTTGACGGCGTGTCTGAGGCACAGAAGGCTAAATGTAGATGATGTAAAAGATCACGAAAATCTGAGGCCCAGATCCAAAAGGTTGTAGCGTTGGTAATAGTCGCATAAAGACAATATTAAAGTAAGAAAACACTTTTTAAACGGATTGATGCTATGTATTACTATTGTAAACTTATAACTATTTACATAATTTTAATTTTTTTTCCGACGTTTCGCGTGATTTACAGCGTGCGTACAACGCATACGTACAACGTACGCTGTAAAGCAATTTAAAAAGTGTTTTCTTAATGTGTAAAAGCTATGTTAACAAAAGACAATAATATTAAATTGTATAATATAAATATTGTAAGTACCTGTTTTCTCTTAGTCTCCGCTTCAAAGCTTCTCTCATAACCGTAATTCGAATAAACTGGTGAATACTGAGGATTCCGATCGAAACTAGAAGAAATATTTAAATCACAGACACGAGCGTATTCATTTCTCCCATCATTTGAAACATCTACACCGATTTCGTTGATTTTATAATCTTGGTTACTTTTGTATGCCTCTTGGGGGCTTTCGTATGCGTCCTGAGGGTTCTTGTAGGCCTCTGGGGGATTTCGGTATGTTTCGTGTGTATTTTTGTATGGTTCTTGGGGATTTCGATATTGTTCTTGAGAAGCATACGTTTCCTGGAATTTTTGTGTATCTTGGAGATTGTTGCGTATTTTGGGACTGTTGTATGGATCCTGCTTGAATTGGTTATGAAACGAGTCTTGATAGCTTTTATACTCATTTGTTTGGTAGTTGTTCGGATTATTATAGTAATTTTTATATGGATCTGATTTCTTTTCATTTTTCTCAATATCCTGTCGCCGATCTACATTTATTTTACCATAAATGTGATTATCGGGTCGACTCTGTTGGTCGTTATTGACTTTTTTCACTCTTTCCGTCTTTGTGTCATCGATATTACGGACCATGTTATCAATTTTTGCCTTACGTATTGCAACATTCGCGTAGGAACAATTCTTTGGATCCAAACTATTGTTTTCGTTAAGGACAAGCATTTTTTGTTCTTGCTTTACTTTACACATATAATTTGGTATATTCCGACCGCCTAACACGTCTTTTGCGGGTGTATTCACTGTTAAGGAGTTTGAACTGAAGACTTTTGGCGATATTTCATTTTCGTTGTTTGTGTAGAATTGACTTCGACCTATTTTATGTTGTTTTGCGTAATATTCGAACTTCGATACTTTAGCCATAATACTACCCATTTTCGGTCTGGTTTCTTGTTCTGAATCTGACGTGTCGTCTTTGTAGGGCTTTTTGGGGACGGTCGGTGGTTTCCTTCTGGACATTTCTTTGAGGGTCATGTCTAGTTCTTTATCGAGTTGTGTGAGCGAGTTGTCCTTGTAGGATTTACTAAGATTGGTGTTCTGGTAACATTGATTGGAGTCATGGTTAACATATCCTGGAATTAAACAATACACTTTTGAATAATGTGAAATATACATTTTTTAAATGCAGGAGCTTTACACTCCTCTTTTTTATTTTGGAATCGGTTACAAAGGGAAGTAGAGTTTTCAAATAAGTGATAGTCACTGTCAGATGAAACTTAAAAATAATAAAAGAAGAATTTTCATGCATCCTTTTTAATTGTTAATTCTTGTTGAAAACATCTACTTTATATCACCGTGCAATATTATTCCTGTATTCAAATTAAACGTATATAAACTTTAAAAAAAAATAGGTTAGACCATTTCATCACCGACTTCTTCAAATACAATAATATAGCTACGTAATGTTGAACTCGGAATTACCTGCCGGCAAGCACTGCTCGTTCGGTTGGAACTGTATAGGCGCCATCGACACATGTCCTGAAGGGAGAACAGACTTCATCAGCTTTGCTTCCTCCGGATGATTGAAGCGTAGGTAGTTCGACCTGCCTATAGTCAGCATACTGCCTGGAATTATATGGAATTTGATTAGCACATTTCAATTAAAATAATATTCATAGCAATACCCAAGAACGGCCTATAATAGAATAATGTAGCAATCATTAATCGATTTGTAAGACAAGTGATAAGCCTTCTGTCAATTATAGTTTCACCAGCATTGAACTCTAGACTGAGGTTAATAACAATAAAAAAATATGTATAATATAATATGGCGTAAAAAACTTTCGGTACTCTTTTAAAATATCAAATGATCATACAAAATGGCAAATAGTAATAATTAAAGCCCCGTTTATACATTTTTTTCTTGCTATCACAGTATATTAGCTTCGTTAAGTAGGTATCGTTAATAGGAACACCTTCATGGGTGAAGGCTCCTCAATAATTTCCAAATATCTATCTATCTTTACCATAGCTAGCTTTCTCCATCCTTCTAACCTTTTTGGGGCGCCCTTTTCATCTTCCCTTTGGTCGTTTAAATATAGTCTTTCAAGTTGTCGTCAAGATCGAGGTAATGTAGAATTGAAGTATATTAATCAAATACGTTAGGCGTTAAGGTGTCTTTAAACTGCAGTAATATACACATTCTACAGAATGATATATTGGTTTATGGTTACAGCTTCTATTTATAAAATATTTTATATATATCATCAAACAGTTAAACAATGTTTCTGAGAAAAATAAGATATATCGCGCCTATAAAGGCAATTTTTTTTTCATTCAACAGGAAGTGGAGAAGGAGCAGGAAGACAAGAGGCTCATCTGATGTTAAGTGATACCGCCACCCTTAGACACTCTCAAGTGCGTTGCCGACCTTCGAATCGAAAGTCGAATGGGTTTGAAAATACTTCAGTGGGCGGCTGGTTCCACATAGTGGAGGTGCGCGGAAAAATCTGTCTTATAAAACGCTCAGTTCTGGAACGTCGGACGTCGAGGTGATACTGGTGAAATTTTGTATTCTGCCTCGACGTCTGATTGATGAAACTCAGCTGCAGGTACTAATACGAACAACTCCTGTGAACACTCTCCATGGTAAAAGGTAAAACAGTGTCAGCAAATGCTTTTTTGTAGTGTTGTAGGTACGTATATAGTACCAATAATTTGTCATACTATTAATCTATTTATTTTTAGCACATATTTCGACGTGAAACAACTGTATGTCTAGCACATAAGTACTGTTTGATAAAGGTGTAGTGCCTTGGACGCTCACACAATCACTTACTCACTCCCACACACTTAAGGTCTTACACATTACTTTATTTGAATATATTTAACATAAAGAAGAATTTATTTTAAAACATATTTTCATTTATAACTTATATTCCTTCAGTTTTAAACATGTACGACGGTAGAACTGTTTTGGATACCTACAACACGGTGGCTTCCTAGGGGGAGAACTACTTCGTCCATTAACTAATCACTTAGAACCATTTCGTCACATGAATATACCAATATATTCAGACTAACAAACTTTACCTTGCGATAGCCGAGTCGGTTTGTCAACTGGCAGCCCATCCAACAGCGTGCTACCACTAACAGGGTACAGTGTGACCACGCCGTGGGAGTTTTCCACACGACAATGAATGCTGGCAACACCGGTACCCACCACGTATATGTCGCACGTGGGATCCGAGCCAATTGTGACACGACCTGGAAAAAAGTATTATTATTTTAAGTCACCTTATAAATACAAAAATAATATTAGGTCCTTACATATGAAATTGGCGTTTTGTCTACTGGCCACTTTGACCTCAAATATCTCCTCTTTGGTTAGGAATTTCAAATTCAAATTTGTCCAGCTATTTACTCATGTATTTGTGCTTCGATGACCGTCATTCATTTGTTTTTTTCTGTTTGCGTCACTCATTTTACAAAATGGAAAACTTAAAGTATCGCATTATTTACGAGTACGAGTTCCGCCGTGGCACTAGTGCTGCGGGTGACGACTCGAAGATGATGATGTGTATGTCGGTCATGTTGCAAAAGAAAACACAGTTCGTTTTTGGTTCCAACGTTTTCGTTCTGGAAATTTCGACCCGCAGAACAAGCCCCGTGGACGGCCTGAGACCCAAGTTGATAATGAAGTATTGAAGGCTATTGTGGAAGCGGATCCATCGCAAACCACGTCCGAGTTAGCAGCAGGCTGCAGTGTTAGTGATAAAACTGTTTTAATTCACTTAAAGCAAATTGGGAAGATTAAAAAGCTTGAAAGGTGGGTACCTCACGAATTGACTGAAGCGAACCGGCAAAAGCGCGTCGACTGCTGCGTTACATTACTGAACCGGCACAATAATGAAGGTATTTTAAACCGAATCATTACCTGTGATGAAAGATGGATTCTTTACGATAATCGGAAGCGCTCAGCGCAATGGTTAGATCCTGGCCAGCCAGCCAAATCCTGCCCCAAGCGAAAATTAACCCCAAAAAGTTACTTGTAAGCGTTTGGTGGACTAGTGCCGGTATTGGTCATTGCAGTTTTCTCAAATCTGGCCAGACTATTACGGCTGATGTCTATTGTCAGCAATTGCAAATCCTACTACTTAATGCACAACAGACGGCTACAAAATTAGAAGAGCTTCAATTGGAATGTCTAAGATATCCTCCGTACTCCCCGGACCTTGCTCCAACAGATTACCATTTTTTTCGAAATTTGGACTTCTTGCAAGGGAAAAAAATTAACTCTGATGGGGCAGTCCAAATCGCCTTCACGGATTTTATTGATTCCCATCCGACTGGTTTTTTAGTAAAGGAACTACCTATGAGATGGCAAAAGTGCATATAAAACAATGGTTCATACTTTGATTAATTAAAAATATTATATTTAAAAATATTCGACTTTTTGTTCCTCCCATACAAAACGCCAATTTCATATGTAAGGACCTAATATAATGCTTCGCAGTTGACAGTTCATAAAAATATCTGTCTACATACAACTACAGTCCACTTGTTAACAAAAAAGGGGCACTAAAACTCTTTTAGATATAGGCCTCAGTTTTATGTATTTATTTAATTTTTACTTATTCACACTTCGTTACATTTATACAAAAACAAATAACATAATTCATAAAAATTATATGAGAAACAACGGGCGGCCTTATCGCTAACAAGCTATCTCTTCCAGTCAGGGAAAAAATAAAGAAATAAATAGGATGTGCAAGAAGTGCACAATCAAAATTATAAAAAAAATTATTGAACCTTAATCCAAAATAATACAAAAAAACGATGCAATTCAAATGAATAAGAAATACAAGAATTACAAAAGTCACGATTGAGCAGGATAGGATATGGTTAAGATAAGTTTATGCAAGCCAATTGTATGGAACCGGGAAGCCTAAGAAGGATGAGCTGTGAGATGGAATTTGCAATAAAAATCTATTGGAGCGAAACATAGCTATAATGACCTGAGAATTTGAATTCATTTTTAAGATAAGTATTGTATATGTTTCGTGTTCATTTGTTTTGTCTGTGCCTGAAAAAAGCCGTCGATTTTTTAGGTCTAAGGCATGGAACTCCCCACAATGTTTTCCTTCATCGACCATTCCAACTGAGATTCAAACCGGCGACATCAGGGATAATATCAATAATGATTACGATGTAAAGGAATGAGACAGAACAGTGCAAGCGTATTGTTAAAGACTTATTTGGTTTCTACGAATAAGAGGTAAGATTTTTATTGCTAACAGTAATACTGAAAAAAATCTGAGATTTTTTGATGATTATACCTTGTTTTATAGGATGAAGAGTGACTGCAGTGCTGAGCCTTCCAGTTCCCAGACTGACCAAGTGCGGCGTGTTGGTTGCGACCCTGAAATATATAACATTTTATTTAACATAACAGTAATTATAATCGCCAATTTTATGTGTGTGTGAGAGTACTAAATGATTAGCTTAGTAAAATAAGTAAAATAAATCTCAACACAGACAATATACGCGTTTAAAATGTGATGGAAAACAATATTATGCATTCTAGTTCAATTTTTTCCATAAAAAAATCAATGGCGCTACAACCTTTTTAGCTCTGGGCCTCAGATTTCTGTATCTGTTTCATGATCATTTGTAAATCGAATAGGAATAGTAGGTGATCAGCCTTCTGTGACTGACGCACACTGGCGACTTTTTGGGTCTAAGGCAAGCCGGTTTCCTCATGATGTTTTCCTTCACCGTTTGAGCTAATGTTAAATGCGCACATAGAAAGAAAATTAATTGGTGCACAGCCTAGGATCGAACCTACGACCTCAGAGATAATCGTCGCACGCTGTAGCCACTAGGCCAACACTGCTCAATTTTTTTTCCATTTCACTTAAAATTTTCATAAATTATTTTCATTAAACATTTATATAGTCTTGTATCAGTATTGCTATGACCTTCCTAAGTTTATAAAATAAACGACACTACACAAAAACACGTAAATTAGAACACAATGCAAATATAAAAAAAAAACAATGGCGCAACCTTTTAGATCAGATTTCTGTATCTGTTCGTGATCATTTGTTTTTTGTAATAGGCAAGTAGGTGTGCCTTCTGTGCCTGACAAACGCCGTTGTAAGTGGATTTAATGCATGGCATTCCTAAATATCACCTTTACAATTGGTGCAAAGCCGGGGTTCAAACGACCTCGGGTATGAGAGTTGCACGCTGAAGCCACTAGGCCAACAATCCTTATGCGATAAAAATGCTTTCCGCCAATAAATTGACGATATTCATTTATTCAAATAAATTTCAACACTAGAGCTTTTCAGAGTAAGAGCCACGCACAAGCCATTGCAGTTACTGTTTATTGCAGACGCACTAAAATAGCTACTTCCCGTGATGCAGTGTCTACAATCAGATCTAGGAACGAGGTCGAAGACCGCTTACTTAATTGTATTTAGTCTACGCTATTTGCCCATGATTCATATTACAAGTCATGCCCGCGGCTTTTCTCGTTGTTAGAAAGTCTGGGCAAGGTCTGGGAAGAAAGATTGGGTAAATAAACAGTTAACTTGATGGGAAATTTAGATTTTTACGAATTAAAATCCAAATAATGTTTTGCGGCATACATTATGTTTAAGGACTGATAACTCATCCCTGGCATCAGTTTTCAATCAAACAACATCTATCATATAGGCCATCGATATACTATTCGTAAAACCACCAAAACATTATTATATAATTAAAAAAAATAATAAACGCGCCACAACCTTTGTAGGACTGGGTGACAGATTTCTGTATCTTTTTCATGATCATTTGTCAATTTAGGCAAGTAGGTGATCAGCCTCCTGGACCTGACGTACGCCGTCGACTTTTTGGATCTAAGGCATGCCGGTTTCCTCACAATGTTTTTGTCACCATTCGTGATGATGTTAAATGCGCACAGAGAAACAAAGTCCAATGTTGCACAGCCGGGGATTGAAAGAACGACCTCAGGGATAGGAGTCGCAAGCTGTAACGCCACTTGTTGTGTTTTAGATTCTCACCTGATTATCCAGGGTTTTTGGTAGAAAGTTGACCGAAAATATCGCACATATTTATGAATTTAATATCTCTATGTTAAATTCTTGTAACAAACATAAATTATAATTATGTTATGAGTTTATCCACTGATACAACAATTTATGTAAACGTATATCTATATGATATTAGGTCAATTCCCTATTGTGTTGTTAATCTATCAATTGAAAAGGGCTTGCATTCTTCATAGTAATCAAATAATGCAATTTACCGCTACCGCTCGAGTTGTATATTACTCGTTATAGATATTGTAGTCAAAAGTCCTTTCTTATTGAGGATTGAAGGGTTGGGAACGTATACAAAAATAACTCGTCATAGTGAGTTGTTTCATTCTCGAAATAATATTCGTACACGTATTTTAAATCTATATAATAAGGAGTATACAAGCCTTTCGAAGCTTTGCCGTCTTTCGAAGGAAATCAGCCAATCGAATGAACTTTTAAGATGACATTAAAACGCACACTCAAGCAATAAACACGCATTTCCACACCAATAAATGATCAGTAAATGAGTTAGTGCATAATGTTCTTTGTATGGTATAATCCGCTTTGGCTATATCTTTATTGTAAATATTATTATAAATTGTAAATATTATCTTCAGAAAAAAGCTGTCGATCAATAAACTGCTAAATAAATAACGTTTTCTTCTGGATAAACTGGATAAATGTAACATTATAGCCAAGGCTACAAAAAATGTATAGTGCCCAGAGTTAGTCGTGTCTAACATAGATATTTACCTCCTGGGGGATGCGTAAACGCATTTCTTGCATGGTTAAAACAACAATATAAAAGCATAAAATAAAATAATATTGTGTTTTTTTTTTAAATTTGGCGATCTAAAATGAACTCTTGATGAGTATAAGTTCAGTTTTTTTTAATACAGGCCAATTAAGAAACACCAAATTCCACTATACGTTTTGTATGTAATATCAGAACTATATCGGGAGCGACGCGACACTTTCCGGTGCGCAGACGCAGCCGGCATGATTTATCGCTTTAACTTCACCTGTGGCTAAATATATCTAAGCAATTGTATTTGTGAACGCTGTTATACCTTATACAATTTTACTTACATAGCCAAACTATCGAACAGCGTTTTCTTGTATTAGTATATTATAAGCATTTTAACTAGGTATTTACTTCAGCAGTATTTAAGAAAAAGAATAATCGGAATTATACATAATTAATATTGAATCAAACCACATTCTCTTAATAGTCAAGTAAAAATGTGCAAAATAAGCGAAGGGATATTTATCGGAGTTCGCGAAACCTGAACTGCAAAAATAGATTCGCTGGAAGCCAGCGTAAGGGACGAGGAACACGTTTTATAGATAGCGATAATATACAATTGCAAGGTACATCTGTACATCTGTTCGACGAGGTTTCTAAAACCATTAATTATTTATTAGTGACTATATTACCGATACAAATTGTAATATTTTAAATTCTGGTAACTATTAGAGCGGAGTACCCTGATGTACAGGTCTCCATAGATTTAGTTCAGGGGCTCCAATACCTGCTAAAACAATGAAACTTGTTGTTAAATAAAGAAATTTGAAAATTACTGATAGTTAGGGTCGAAGAAAGTGGCATTTGTTTGTCTTTATTACTTGAATGTAATTAGAACTTTAGATGTGTGTATTAAGGTTTAAAATTTGATAAAAGTTATTAAATAAGCCAATTGAGACAATGATACTTTTGAGTTTAATAATTGGAAAGAGAATCTATATATTATGATATTGTATGTTGTATATATATATATATATATATATATATTCTATATCTATTTGACTAAGGGTCCTTCAAGAAAAGATGGTACCAATTCTTGAAAGGCCGGCAACGCACTTGCGAGCCTTCTGGCAATGTGAGTGTCTATGGGCGGCGGTATCGCTTCACATCAGGTGAGCCTCTTTGCCTGCTATTACATTAAAAAAAAACTGATAGTTTCTAGTGCCGGCCACAGCGCGTCTCTAGGCAAGATGGAGTCGTAGTCACCCAGTCACTATAATCATGCTTGTAAACGTCAAGTTTTTACGTATTATTAAGATTCTTAAATTACACAAATACCTACATATATTTTGATAAAACAGGATCAAACGATTAAACTCCAAGATTAGACAAACGAAGACAATTTACAATTTCGACTAATCCGTTACCGTATTATGTCACGTGACGTCGTATAAAAATCAATATTTTATATAAAAAAATCATGTATTTTTTAAAAATTAATATATATTTACATATTATTTTACATAATGCTTAATTGCTAAGCCATGTTTTTACAGATTATTCAATTAAAAACTTCAAAACTATTGTGTTGCTGTGTTTAATGGGTCGAATGCACCAATGTACAAACGTGATAGGGGAAGCCAATAGACTTCGCTGAACTGGTCACCTAAAGATAATGGGAGAGGATCGGAGTATCAAGAAAGCATAATATCTGCGTATAGCACTGAACCGTGGGCCAGCTCAGATGTCGCTGGAAAGATACTGTGGAGAGGGACGTGACCAAACTCCAAGTGGATGATAGGGAAGCAGAATAAAAATCATTAAAGATGGCATTCTCTTGTCTCGTCGTCAGCCATGTCTCACTTTGGTCGTTGCGCCGGCGGAGTAACAAAATATACAAAATTTTGTCATTGCTATCATAGTGCCAGCTATGTTATATTATTTTATAACTTGGCTATGTCTCCAATGTCTCGTTATAAAACAAGCAAAAATAACTAGGGTGTAAGATTTATTTATAGAAAGTAAGTACTATTGTTAGCAGGTTGTATGACAAGGGTTTAATACTGAAACCGGATCCGAGAAATCAGCTTAACGTAAAGTCACGCGATTTGAATTCCTCAAGGGACTTTGTATTTTGGTATTGTAATTGCTTCTTTAGCTTCATAGTAAGCATTTGTCGTCTTTTGTTTACTAATAAATTTGTCGATAAATTTATTAGTATCAAGGACTTGATATTGATGAATACGTTTTTACGTATTTGAAATATATCTATAATATTTTTAACAACGTGGTTTATAGGTTAACTTAAAACTTTACAAAAATGCAAATAACCAGACTTATACGTAACATACAATATCATAATATAATTAGAATAGATTCTCTTTCCAATTATTAAACTCAAAAGTATCATTGTCTCAATTAATTTATAACTTTTATCAAATTTTAAACCTTAATACACACACCTAAAGTTCTAATTACATTCAAGTAATAAAGACAAACAAATACCACATTCTTCGACCACGTGCAGTTTACAATTAATTATTTTTCTCTTATGCAACAGAATTACAAAATTTTTAATCATTAGGAAAGTAATGAGTGAGAATTATTTCGACATCTAGAACGTATGATATTTTCTAAAAACTTGTGTTAGTTTACAACATAACTACAGATTATAAGTAGCTTTAAGGACATAGTCTATTGGATTCTCGCCTTTGCACCTAAGTGCAATACTCAATCGTACGAGTAGAAAACCCAAATCCTATACTGAAATATCGAGGCGTGGATGCAGTGATGCCAACTCCTACAGAATGATCCCTCTAGAACCAACTTCAAATACCAGTAATTATGAGTTAAAAACCTTAACTTTGTGTTGTGCACTCGGTTTCAGAGCTATTTTCAAATATGCATCAAAAATAAATTCACGCAAAATAGTATGAAATTTCGAGCTTGGTATTACAACTTTATGATATTTCAGTTATAGCCACGCTTGGAGTTTATATTAAGTTAAGTTTGTTGTTTGGGTTCTAGGCCTTATATAAATTGTATAGAACCGTGCGTTATTAAAGAAGAAGAAAAAATTATACCATACAAGATTTTTTCTTTTTAAAAATCACCTAACAAAAAGGTACCTCTTCAATTCCCCCATATTTTAACTCTTAAGTTGGCATCACTGCATGCTTATCACCAATGCAGAAATCTATGGTCAAGAATGGCTCTCGGAAGATGGGAGTTGTAGAAAGCGTTGTAACGCTACAGATTATTTATATTAATTTATATCCCAACCAACATTATATATTGTAATACATACTTGAAAAAATGTATGCCTTAGCTTGGGAAAGATCCCGTTTCAATATTCTGATGAACTCAAACATGCATCGTAAAATACCAATTACAAGTAATATTTTTAAACCACACATTAACGAATTAGGGTTAACGAAAACGTTTGGAGCGTGAACTTTGATCCTTTTTGATCTTTGCCAGATGTTAAATAACTGTATGAGTTACGGTGCATATAGGGATGTAATAATTATACAGTTAAAAATGACTAGTTGTTTATATAAGATATTTTTACGGTGCCATAGATATTTTAAATATATGAAATATTTTCCCCTATGTTTTTTCAGTCTATGATCCTAGTTAATACAATTTCAAAAAAACAATTTTTTTAAACTGTATATGTTCGTGCGTATACTACCAAAATCACTCGCTCGCAGAGGGCTCAACTTTACAAAATTTAATTCGTCGTTAAATTGAGGGACGTTACGTAGAGTTTACACTGTAGACTTACTGACAATATACCGACGTCTTTGGAAACAAACACCGACCACACCACATTCTACACAACGCAAACTTACATATAAGCTACACAAAAAACGCACTCTCATCGCCCAATGCTTTTTCTCCTTCAGAGACCCTTTCATCTTTAACAACTTTCTTAAAAACAAAATTTTCACTAACGATTCAAAACTTTATACATTAATTAACAATGTTACGCAACATCCTCTCAACACATTCTAGAAGTTCTAAGCCTAACCCGAAAGTATTAACAACAGTAGTTTAACTATAAAATTGTAAGTTGAATTTATTTATTAGTTCAAAAACAACGTGATGCACAAAAGTATACAAGAAAATATGACATCACAAAATTTACACACTTACACATAAACATCAATTATATTAGAACATAAGCAAGTAAGTCAGGAAAAAATTAAACAAACAACCACAAAATAAAAAAACAAAAAATAAATATAATCCTCAACCTCGTTAAGAGCTTGATAAACAAAGTTGCGGTAAGTTGAAAGATTGTTGTAAAATAAATCAATTAATTACATCAAGTGCCAAAAATCATTAATATGTCAAATGTCCACGACACAGGGAATCCTAGTGTAGTTTCCTAGTTCCCTTGATTTATTAAAAACGTCAATATCAGATGTTTTTTTCCCCTAATTAGTTCTATTCAATAAGAGACTTCACTGATGAACAATGCATCTTACGCAATCCTATTATCATCGAAGACAAACTGCGTATAATATTGAATAACAAACAATTCTCATTCGCTCGCTGTTACACATAATCGCTGAAGCTAAACGTTACAACTAGAGTTACCTAGCTCCAGTTACCTTAGTATAGTGACCATAATTTCTAGGCCTAAAAAAACTTTTACTCAACGTAATTTTGCTTGTATTTTTTTCGAATTACTTCAATACTCATAAATAGAGTGAAGCTAGTTCACTGAAATTCAGTCGCAAAACGCACGAAATACGGTGCTATTTCTAATGATTCTTTTTCCAATTGAGTAGTATTCTAGGGACACCTACTTATAATAAAAACAAAACGTCCTAACTAATATTGTAAATGATATATTCCATGAACGCGATAGTATATTAGTATATTGTTTATTGTATACTACCTGTGTCTGCTGTAAACTACTTGTTCTGTAGCCTGAATCTTTACTCGAAAGACATATATTTAAACAATATTGACAAGTACAGTCACACCTGGATAAGTGAGAACTGTGTAAGCGAGAAAACTCTATTAATAAGAGTATTTACCAGGTCCCATCATTTTACCCTCCCAAAACCTCCATGACTGATAAATATAAAACCCGTATAAGTCACAGTCATTTGTCACGCGTGAACCTCTATAAGAGAGTTTGATACTCACCTATACCTCTATAAGCGAAAGTTGAACGCGTTTAACTTTTGACATATTCTTAAATTTTATGGGGCCCTTATTTAATTCAAATCAAATGTGCATCTGTTATTGTTTTGTTATTACCTATAGTTCGAGGAACTCATTATTTTCAAAAGCGAAATGTTTGTCAAGCTTAAACAGCAATTGCTTAAAGGCATTGAAGAAGCTTCACTATAAATATGCGGCGGTTGATCAATCCATATGAGATAGAATTTATTAACTTGAAAAACAATACTTGTTATAATATTAATTCGATTAAAAAACTATGTTCAGCTACTATTTTAATAAATATGTTATACCTATACATATATGTTTTTTGTTTCTAATTACGTCATAATGGCTGTATTTTTATAGACCTCTATAAGTGAGACAGACCCCTTCTGTAACTCTGTAAGGTAGAAACCCGGGTTAGTGAGAAACCTCTATAAGAGAAAAAGCGATCGCGGTACCTTTAGCTCTCTCTTATCCAGGTTTGACTGTAATTTCGTTTTTTAAACATTTAATTTTTTTTTGCATCACATTGCATTCTCCCTACATATCCACCAGTGGGATCCTATACTAACAAAATGACACTAAAGCAAGCACAACCAAATTAACAGACACTTGCAGTCACGTCAATGAATAAATTCCTTATACGAAATGTGTCGGATAAAATCAGAAAAACTATAAAATGTATGAGATCACCGTGTGCGTAACATATTACGACCCCGCGTCAAATAATAACAATAGAACAAAAAATAAACTTGATACCCGTGTTGCTGCAACCTTCACCCCGGCTTCTAGAATAAAAACGCACAATTTCTCGTCAATTGTTACGTTACATATTAGCGATACAAGGTACAAGTACAAAGAGTATAACAAATAAAATTACAATTATATACTAAGTACCTAAATTTTAACAGTTTTGTCTTTTACCGTACTATAATTACTATCTTATGTAATTTTTTTTCATTTTTTTTCTTCTTTACTCACAGTGGTTGCCTGGAAGAGATCGCTCGAAAGCGATAAGGCCGCCAGTTGCCCTCCCTTTGATTTAATTATGTTCCATTTTTTTATTGTAGTGTAACGAAGTGTTAATAAATAAAAAATAATAAATATTTTAGGGTCAAAGAATAATCTGGGTCAATCCAGTGAGAATAACAAACATGGTTACCCTATAGAGACCTAGGATTCCTAGGCATCTAGTTTCACTGGTCGTAACGAGATCAGTCAATTGAGATTGTGTGATAATCTGCGGTATTGACGTTTATATTAGCTACTGTTCTGTGGTTTTGTTTGAAAATTAAGATAAACCGACTTTTGTTTTGTGTATATTCTTCACTTTTAAAAAACGATATTAGTAAAATAATAATCGTTATATGACAACCAGTTAGCCGGAGCGAACATAACCTTATAACAGGATTCTTAAAAAAAATCTTCAATAATTTCAACTCACTTCGGCACTAAGACTTTTATATTTTAACGGTCAAAACAGGTCTCAACAGTAAAATCAGTTGTATACATATCAGTTCTTTGGTATCTGACTCAGGGTGATCATTTCGCGAAATATAATCTTATCGTCAAATAAACATCCGACTCGTCCTTGTAATAAGGAAGTTCAAAATCTTACGTATGCAACCTATATAAATAAAAATCACAAAATATGTTGCAAAGAAACTCGAAGACGGCTGGAACAATTCGAGTATTTTTTATTTATTGGAAAAATTACACAGAAAATCTAAGTAAGCAAAACAATATTAAGGCAAAACGAAGTTCTTTCTTTTTTGTATGTAATCTCGCTGTTGGCTTTTACAGCTCAGCTTGGGTGTTTTGGCGAGATTATCTCGTCCGAAGTTCGCGGGGCCTAATTCAACATACAATCAATTTTATAGTAACTAATTTCCAATTCAAACAACTTCCGCATTTTTTATGCAGTATCATGTTTTCAATTGTTACGTTGTTATAAATAACTATTTTTAACCGGCTTCAAAGATACCGAACATTTTTGTGTATAACCATACCTTTAGATACTAATTATATTATGAATAATTTAGTTTATAACTTTTAATTCTCTTAGTACAAGACTAATAAATAAATAAGAAATATTTTTATTTAAAACCTTTAGTCGCTTTTGTAGGTTAAATATTTCTTCTTTCTTTCTAATGTATGATATCTTGGTAAATTTCGACATTGATAAAAGTCACTTTTAGATATACAGGCGTTTAACAAAAAGTGTTTATTTATTAACTATGATTTTTGCAGCAATTTCCCACAATTTCATAGAATAGAAAGCTCCGCTGACCGACTGTGTCATTGCTTCAAAACAAACAATCGTGACTCAAGCGATTACGCACTTTCACTGGAACGCGTTATCCGAAGAGATTGAATTCGTGGCCCGCATTTCAAAATCTAGAACTGGGATCAATCTAAAACATTTGTACAGCTCGCAAGCCAGCGGACTGTAAAATGTGTGGTTATTTGTATATGTTTTAAATGTCAGTCTCTGTCAGCATCTGTACACTAGATAACTAAATATATGAGAGGGTGAGATGTGAGAACCTAGCAACCTTATAGCTCCCTAAGTCCTCTAGATGTACCTTAACATATAAATAGTGAATTTATAAATAAGTACGGAATGCCTTTACCAAAAGACCTAAGGTAATAGATGTAGCCCTAGGGGAAGGATCAAAGGTTCAACAAGGTGGTGGAATTATCTCAAAGCTATCGGGCAAGCTCCCCACGATAATTAAGGGCTTGAAAGAGACTTCGCCTATTTAAGAGGAAGCAATAATCATTCAAATCTCATTTATTGTTATAAAACAACATCTTAAATACTAATTACACAAATTCTCACATACGCCATATTATTATTGTGAGCTGTTGGTGTATCGCGCACCTTCAGCTTAGAACAACCACGGGAGCCGTGTAAGAGGTTGGTTGGTTAATTAATGAAATCTGAACAACATTGTTTTGAAAGCCTTATGACTACCATTTAACCTTAGGACTGGCGAGGACTAGTATGTGAAAATACGTTTTTCACAAAGTTACTTAGGCTTGGACAAGAAACTAGACTAGACTAGACTAAAAAGTTTTAATTTCGTTCAAATTTGAATTCGTTTCAATACAGTTGTCTTTGAGAGCGATACAACGATTATAGCGGTCATACAATGTACGATAACATTCTTATATTAGGTACAATTCGTCTTTAGCCTCAAAATGGGCTACAGTTTCGGCGATTACTTCTTGATCAGAGCTAAATTTCTGCCCGTCAAGCATTCTCTTAAGGTCTGAGAACACGAAAAAATTTCTAACCCTAAGATGTATGAAATATTCTTTTGTTCGATATTTCATTAATCAAGAAGACTATAGAACAGGCTAAGTATGAACGATGGTTATCGCGACAAACAGCTAGCATATTTTTAAAATTACTAGCGGACCGACAGACGTTGTCCTGTCTTAACTATGAATATTGATGTCAAATTGGTATAATTAACTAAAAATGCTTTAATATACAACATTCTTTGTTGGTTTTTCTGACGTATATAAATAATTTTTGTTTGTATTCCGACATGGGAACAGAAGTGAAAACGGCAGCTGCCATGTGAAAAAGATGAATTTTCAAGATTAATGCCACAAACAATTAGCGACTGTAATTATTTTATCAATACAATAACTCCGATCGAAGCATAAAGTTTTAAACGATATTCATTTTTCTAACAGCCTCTTTGACGATATTTGCAGCACGCATTATGTCAATGTTATGTATATATATATATGGCGTTTGCCATAAGGTTACATAAAAAAAGTTTGAATGAAATGAAAAAAAATCCTATCTTAACAAAAGTAATCTTAAATTTTCTAATTTTCCGCGCAATTTGAATTTTCTCTTGCATAAGAAGTTTCTCCTGGCTATAGCAAACGCTACAATAAAGAATTTGTGAAATCGGTCCAGCCAGCCTGTCCACGCGTGGTTTCGTGACCAAGAGAAATAGGGATTCATATTTATATTTATAGATACTAAACTGCGTACATTAAAGGGTTGCTAAATTTATAAACTAAATTAATTCCTGTAAAGTATGTTTATATAACCGGTAATAGTAATAATTCTTATCCTTGAAACAGTCCATATTTACAAAAGATACACGCACTGAAAGTGTTATACAAAAATAATTATTTTATTTTTTACGGATTTCTTATATATTATCTCTTCTAACTGGCACCATCTCTCTATATCTTAAGCATTTTTTCTCTAATCTAGCCCACAAGCTCGTCACCCCACAGTGCAAGAGTGGTACCTCTCTTTCTTTTAACCGCCAACCTGGCCGAGGCCCCTTTTCACCTTTGAAACAGTAAAACTAAAATCAAGTTCAGATTTGTTGTCAATTGGGATTTATAAAATAAAATATTTTTTAGTCTAACAATTCACTGTAATGCCAAAACACAAACATATAAACAATGTTCTTATACATCTAAAAATAACCATCTTTCATATACGGTCTAATGAGCGAACATTAATTATAATTTATAGGCTTACGACGAACAAAAATAACAATGAATAAATCCACTCTCAGTTATAATAATTAAGTTATTTTAATTTAACTAAAAAGAGGTCGAGTGTTCTTGCGGCTGTTTTTATTTTCTTATAAGCGCTGATTATTTAGAAGAACATCGTGAGAGACCCATGTCTTACATAATTATTCTTACATCTGATTTGGTGGAAACTGAGATGAAGACTAGGAGGGTAAGTCACGAGTGCTTAAAATACTTGTCTAAAGAAAAATTATCTATGAGTCACACAGAAATATCTCTGCCCTATGTTACTCACATATATGGTATGATATATACGAAAAAAGTAAAAATAATAGCCAGGAAGGTGAATAGTACATGCAGAGGTGACTCTTAGTAACCCGGCACTTCCAAGAAAATCAGTCAAACATAAACAGAAACTAAAATAGCTGACTGTGAATCAGTCGTCGTTGGAAATTAAGACAAGCGCACACGCATACACATCTCTCGGCTTCTAACAAAGACTAATACAATAATTTTATACTGTGCTTTCACTGTTATCAGATAATTATTACATTTCCAATAAATGTAATTTAGAACACATTTCAAAGATAGGTCCTACCTATTATTTTCTTCTTCAGCGTGCTTTAATATTCAAAACTACTAAACCGATTTTAATAAAACTTAACCGTTAAGTAACATACTAACCTGATCTAGGATCATCTTGACATTAACTTTAGTTTTAGAGATAGTTGTGGATACAACTTATAAAGGAACTTACATAATTTAACACATGGTTAAAATTTTATATTATTTCAAGAAAAGTTAGTTTTACCGATCACTAGATACACATTACATTTCAAAACGAAATTAGTGAACAAATATTTCTTTAAATCGCATAATAAATTTACCGTTGAATCGTAATCGCGTCGTTGCGTTGGATTTATAATTATTTAACAACAATTATTTAAATAATTATACTGTTAAAAAATCTACTCAACAATATCCTAGTACATTTTCGTAGAATGTACTAATACTAATTTTGATTACACCCTCCGTCTCCACATCTATGGAATCTACGGTCATCGACCTACGGTTGCATCATTTTACTTAATTGCCCATCAGTCGTTCGTCCGTTTGATGTTCTGTTTATTTGCCCTGGTTCTCGGTAATAATAATAAAAATTAAATTTAAGACGAAAATACTATAGTATCAGGGCGACAAAATCTTTGAACAAATCGTTAGCCATAACACATTTTACTTGCGTTATGCGATACCTTGGAGTTGTTTAGTTTATTAATAATAATAATAATTTAGGGTACGAAAATACTAAGGCGACAAAATCGTTGAAGAAGTCGTTTACTTGTGGTCAGCGCTACCATCGAGTTTGCTCTTTGTGAAAACTAATAAATGTAACGACAATGGCAATTGGTCCTGTATTGAGATTTATTTCGCTCTCTGTTGTGCGTTATAATATAAAGACCTTGGTTAAAATAATATTTGTTTAGTAAAGTAGGCATACAGTTTGGGCAACAAAACCAAAGCGGCTCCAAAGATTTCTAACATGCGGGTATGTTGAACACGCCCGAGTGGGTTTAATAGGTATATAACGGCCGACTCTGGGTTGCAAAAAGTATGCGCAAACGATACAACTACCGATTTAACAAAGAACAAAAAATATCACAACTACACGATAATGTTAACAACCTTCAATTTAAAATAGATTTTAATTTGTATTACAACATAGACTATAAATAAATAGTGCACATAAGGTATCTTTAAAGACCTTCAACTACACGTTATTAAATTATGTATTTACGTGTTTACATTTTGTATGAGATAAATATTACTCGAACATGATCTTTGAATTACGTTACTACGACTTAAGTCTTCACAATAAAAACCGTTGGCGTATATACGTATACATAGTAATCGTTAATTAATTATTAAAATTAAGCAAATACACAGGGAAAAAAGTTGACATAACTTGACTGAAAGAAGTCGGCAAGCGCAAAACGGAATCATATAGTTTTTTTTTAATATTAACTGTAAATAGAGGCTTATTATTATTAAAGATATAAGAAAATTACCTAGATGTGGTACCTGCTGCAAATGAAAAACAGCAATTGGCGGAAAGTGGCACAGGACACTGACCATTGGAAGATTCTCGTTTGGGTCGCAGAGGCAGTTGAGCGATTGAGTTAAGATTAAGATGCTCACGTAGGTACAGGATATCCCAAATATCGTTGATATTAACATTGTCGGCACCTGTTCATGAGGGACATAATATCCCATATACATAATCCGCATTAAAGTGTATTTAAAAAAATACTATAAGTAAAAAACGTAATTAAATTTTTTCCTCTATTTTGCAATTAAATTTTCTAAGACCATCTGAGGTCAATATTAATCGTGATCCTTGAGATCTCGTCAATATTTATTGAATTATATTTTATCGCTGCATACGTATACTGTTTTGTAAATTTTATTTTCACCGTCAATAGATTGTAACTTATACTGTAGACAATGTATTGTACGATGTGGTGATAAATAAATAAAAATGTCGATCTTTATTTAAATATTCAAAACAAATACTAGATAACACATGACATGTGTTACAGTGGTAAATTTCAATCAACGAACGCCACGTGTTTATAAAGTAATTACATATGTAAGCGTGAGTAAACGCATCGTAGTTTGACAAGAACACAAAAACCAAGTCAGCTGATTCCTAATTTCGTAATTAATCGGATATTTAATTTACCAATTAATTAGATCATAGACTATTTGATTAGTCGAAGAGCTTGTCCGTCCAATGCAAATTTCTGACATTTCTAACATTTCTAACAAAATTCTGACACCATAAAGCAATTTATTATTACCAACTTATTTTACTATTAGTTTTTTATAGTTACAAACGGATATAATTAAAATGTCTAACGTCCTACCATATTACATTGGAATTGACCGTGATACGACTTTAACGTTGTTCTATGTAAATAAAGATTTAATTGCTTCATCCTAACTACTACGATTACTGATGATTACAGAAAAAACTCATCTACTTGACGTCTGGCATTGCGTGACATCGTTCTTAACAAATCATTGAGAACTATATAATTTCCTATACAGTTTACCATGTAATGTTCTTTAGTACAAAATTGCAATGAGACCCCCAATTTGTGTAAGCGACTATTTCCTGCACCATAGAATTAACGAGGAAATCTATTTCTACAGGTACCAATAGACACTGGCGCTACATCATGGAAATCATTTTATAAAATGGAAAAGGATTTTTTAACGATGACACTCGCGACCTTTCAGCCCGTTTGCCCCTTTTTGCCAACCATTGCTGCATTATGTAGATAAAATGAAGTGGCGCTACAACCTTTTAGGTCTGGGCCTCAGATTTCTGTATCCGTTTTATCATTTGTTGATCTAATAAGTCATCAACTTCCTGTTCCTGACACACGCCGTCGACTCTTTAAGGCATGGCATTCCTCACGATGTTTTCTTTCAACATTCGAGCTAATGTTAAAGACTCACTAATCAGAAAGTACATTGATGCACAGCCGGGGATCGAACCTAAGGGATATACGAAGACCTAAGGGATGAGTCGAACGCCAACACTGCTCAAATATCTACATGCCCAAGTACAAGATTTATTTATTTGTTGGTTTTAATTTTCTTTTTAATAATTTTTATTATTACTTTGTAGGTTAGGATAATTGTAATTACAAATTATACGTATGTAACATTATTAAATGCATATAATATTAATAATTATTCACAGCTGTATATATTATGTGAATAATTATATTATGAGCCCTGACGACTTCATTAAGAAACCTACATGACGTCATTGGCATAGGAATTGGTCTTAGATTTTTGGACTTTTTACATTAATTTCTCTTTACAGACAAGCTGTCCTGTGCCTGACATACTTCATCTATTTTCCTAAGTCATCCCGAACAAGTATTTAGGATTTCAGTCCAAAATTCGCTGGGAGGAAACCCGACTTTAACGTTTATACTAACAGTGACTGCAATAACCATTTCCTTTGTAAAACTTTAAAGAAAGTTGGCCCCAGTTTTACTCCTTTAGTAAATTTAATACAGCTACAAAGATAATATCTCGACAAATAACGAAACATACAATTTTTCGCTCGGTTGCCCATCCGCGAATGTGATGCTGAAACACGCGAGTCCCGACCTTATTGCAATCCACAAAAGCACAAATTTGCAAAAATATTTTTATGCCATTATCTCAAATGAATCAAGTGTATTGTACTGAACCACTCTGCGTATGACCTTAACGTTCAATTAAATTAATACTTTCTTCTTTTGCACTCACGTTAATTGTTATGTGTGAAAAAAGATTTTATATATCTATGTTAAATATATTTTTTAGTCATTTTTTAATTAGATTAATTGATGTATTTCCTAACTGAAATGTTATTTAAATTTTCTTGTAACTTAAAATTTAACGACGAACATCAAAGAATCCATTAAATTTCAATGTCACTAAGGCAAGGAATACTGACCTCAAAGCGCTTCCTTGCTCCCGTACATCGACTCCATTTATCGGGTCATCCGCCCGAGTCTGCAACCCGGACATTATTGACCAATCAACGCTCTGCATGCAGCCTTCCTCCAATCACAGCCCGGCTACGTTACGACGTCACAACCACCGCTCACCGCACATTGGATCATCTGGAAGTTATAAATTCAAATTCGGAACACGTAACTATTAAATGGCAACGGAAGTTGCCATCGTGATTTTAAATGACCGTTACGTAACTGTTAATTTAGGAAGTGGATTATGCTTTGATGTTTGCAAATCAAGTTTTGTTAAAATCAACGGCTATATGCAAGGAGATAATTAATATTCTTTATTGTAGGAATGCACTCGCTATAAATGGTAGCACAATTGCTGTTACGCGCCGTGGCATTAGTAATGACATATTGACCAATTCTCTTAAAGGCAATACGACTAATCAAAACAAGTAATGTGAGATTATTATTTGATTTATAAGGCTGATGTCTATAGAGCCGGTTTGGCAAATTAAGAGTACTTTGAATTCCAGCAAACCCGGCGTAAAACATCTCGTTAGAAAACATAAATTTGTTTAATCAATAATCTTTGTAGAAACATGGTTGGTTATGACTTAGTATAAGCTCCAATTAATTAATATTGTCAAGTAGAATCTATCCCTGAAACCTGTAACTTTGAAGAAACATAGGAGTTTACAAGTTCCTGTCATGTAAGTCAGAAGCGAAATTCCTTCTAAAAAAAAACTAAAAAAAAAAAATCAGCATCGGACGCCGAGACAGAATATCAAATTTCACCCGTATCACCTGGACGTCCGTTGTTCCACAACTGATCGTTATTTAAGGCAGTTTTTGCTGCCACAATGCAACCAGCTACTATGAAGTATTTCCCTACCAAATCGACTTAGAATCCTTCAAGAAAATTGCGTACAAATGTAAAAAAAACCACAGGATCCCTCTGGCATTGAGAGTGTCCATGGGTGTATCACTTAACCTCCAGCCCGTTTGCCCCCATACTATAAAAAAAAGATCTAACCCAAATGGATCGTCACTAAATACAATTTCGTATCCTTGAGACAATTGGTGTCTATCAGCCAATTGCGCACTCTGGGAAATAAATATCCATTGACACTAATAAACTACTACTATCAAGCAGACGTATTAGGGGTAGACCGAACGTTTTCCAACTTTTGCCGCTTGGTAAATAATTAATAGCATTGTCTTGTTGAGATAGTTTTTACAAATTAAGAAAACACTTTTTAAACGGATTGAAGCTATGTATTATTATTATAAACTTATAATCACCTTGACCACACACGCTGTAAAGCACGCGAAATGTCGGAACAAAAAAATTAAAATTATGTAAATAATTATAAGTTTATAATAATAATACATAGCTTCAATCCGTTTAAAAAGTTTTTTCTTAATAATTTATTAATTTTTCTCCCATATAACATTTACAACGATAAATAAGATTACAGTTGAGATGGTATTGGGAGACTGGTTCCCAAACTAGGTAAGAACCTGTGATATGGATAAGGCTTCCATTCCACAGTAAAGTCATATTGAGTGGTAACAAAAGTTCATATATAGGGTAGGCAAACAAATTTAACGTTGTAGTTAGGAGTTAGTAGAAATATAGTTGTATGGGTGTATGTGAGTGCGTGTTTGTGAGTATGAGTGCGTGTTTGTGAGTGTGTGTGTGATAGTGGGAGAGGGTATGTAAAGAAAATCATCAAAACTCTATGACCGATGGGAGATTCGCACAGCAATAACATTGTACAGTGTAAATTCTATGTTGAAGAATACTTTTAATATATTATTCCCATTTTTTATTAATAAAAATGTTCACCCAAGAATTTGTATATTATCTGTGAACTAAGGGAAACATTCAGAAAATATAACACTGCGGTATATTAAGAGAACAGGTTTTATTGTTTGTATGCAATAGACTCCAATACTAAAATATATGCAGATGAACATAGACAAAAAAATATTGGATTTTACACACGGGACTCATTGTTTGCGCTAACACTCTTCATCTTCATCGGTTAGCGACCTTCCTTTATTAACCATAGGCCTAGGAAAGTTTTGAGTTATAAGCAATATTGATTCAATAAGATCATAATTTACACCTTTATTTCTACCATACTCTTTCTTCAATTACGTGAAGGTTCCGTTGAAGCAATGTGCTAATAAACGTACCATCGTGAGTATAATTAGTTTAAATCATTCTGTAGGCAGCATTGTAGGTGTGCAGTAAGGTTATAAAGGCGTATATACATTGGTGAACAGCAGTTTTTTTTAAATAACCGGGGCAAACGCCAATCGATAGACACTCTCATTATAAGAGACAGAGATTGAGAAGTGAGTCTCTGGCCTATTAAGAATTGGTATGCTCTTTTCTTGAAATACTTCGGTAGGCAGCTGGTTCCGCATAGTTGTGGCAAAAAATGCCTTAAAAACACTCAGTTGTACGACGGACGTCGAGGTGATACGAAAACAAAAAAATCTGTGATAAGTAAATTACATAACTTCTGGTTAAATAATAATATAACAACATCTCATTTAATTTAATGCTGAGCTTCCAACATAATACGCCATGAACACATAAGCAATAAACACCTACCTACATGGTTGCGGCTATATGTTCAGCAAATTGAAAAATATTTTATATAAATTAATTATAAAAATAAATTAAATTAACACGGCTTGCGCATAAAATTTATTCGAATTTTGAATTGCGCGCCAATCCATACATTAAATCTGTTAATGCTGGTAACAGTACCTGCCTGCGCCCTACCTTCACTTTTGTAAAAAATATTGTACATATTGTTAGGAACTAATATTTTTATTTTATATAACTTATATTTAGATAGTTTCTTATAACGATGTACATTACTAACTTATACTAAAATTCCTCACTAAGTGAAAGTAATTCTTTGAGAAATAAAGTATGTTTGAGCCGACATTATTTCCAAGTACATAGTTTATCGATTATATATAGAAGTTGTAAATTTAATTTTCGCAAGATTTAATGTTAACAAACTGGTGAACAATTTGGCGAAAACATATGCATGTAAAACTTAGATTTTAAGTGGCGGTTATATGACAGCAGCCGTAAATAAAACAACAACCACTTCGGAATAAAATCTCTGTAACATTGTAGGTATATTTATTAACACTAAGCTTTAACGACACATTGAATAATTTACATTGTAGATAATCAATAAAGTCTGAATATTAATAGTCATGATTGGAAATTTATATTATTCAACATGTGGAACCAGCCCACTGAAGCAAGAAAAGAGCGTATCAATTCTTAAAAGGCCGGCAACGCAACCGCGAGCCGTCTGTCATAAGAGTCAATGGGTGGCAGTTCCATCACTGAACAGCAGATGAGCCTCCTGCCCCCTGTTACTAATAAAAATATTCTTCTTAGGCTTTAGTTCGCCTACCGTCAAAACAAAAACTGTGGTTAGACACAGAATACCATTACCAACAACACGGGTAGGTATCTAAATATTATTGAATTAAAACCAATATTATGACCAAGTCTTGGTGTTCGAACACGGGACCTTCAATTAACAATTAGATACACTACTGAGCAGTAAAGGCGGATACTATGTTGTAATACAATATAATTTATTGGCCAAACATTGCATCCCAAAGTAGGACGGCCTTGGTTAAAATTAATCTTCGGCGAGCCGAAATTGGCAGCTATAATTATGAATCCATGTTATAAATAATACTATGCAACTTTAGATTAAAATGGAAATGGATTTTTTCTCCATACCAAAAGCAGTAGGTTTAAGTAATACGCATATAGTTGTATATTATTTATAATATATATATTACATATTTGGCTTAATTGTCTAGTATATATATATATATATATCCGTTCCACGACTGAGCGTTTTTCAAGGCAATTTTTGCCGCGCACCACCGCTATGTGGAACCAGCTGCTCACTGAAGTATTTCCGAACCAATTCGACTTAGGGTCCTTCAAGAAAAGAGCTTATTTATTTATTTATATGTTCTAAAATAATATGTATGCCTAAAAAAATACAAGACAATATGACATCACACATACACATACACATAAATAATATTAGAACATGAGTAATCTATCAAAGGAGGAAATTAAAACAAACAAACACAATAAGAAAAAAAAATAAAATCCAAAATTAAAAATAAATAAAACTAAAAAGATAAAAAATAACAAACTTAAAGCTCATTAAGAGCATGATAAACAAGGTTACGGTAACTTGGCAGACTGTTGTTAAACACATCAATATTTTCATCGATGTTAGTAATCAAGTTGTAAGAGCGAGATACGCTATTGGACACTGGACCATTCAACTGCTACTTTCAATTTAATTAGTTTAAATATGAATGAATTAAGCCGAATATAACAAATTACAGAACTTTTTTTACGTTATCCACTTCACGTGAAATGACCCAGAAAGTTAATCATAAATTTTACGTATTATTCGTGCATTACGTGCATGATTTAATATCCTTAAAAAGCACATTTCTTGTGGAAATGTATGCATAGGCGTTGCCCTCGAGTGAAATCGCGAATGGAAGTACTTACATAAACTATACATTTCACAATGCATAACTGTGCGAGCAGTATAACGCAGGCAGGTTAAATTAACTTTTTATCACTATATTTGCACATTAAATCGCGATTTTATTATCCACTTAATTTAAAAGCAAGTGACAGTTAAATGTTATAAATTAAAATGGTAATATAAAAAAAACGCGTTGAAAGAACACAATTCAAGAGATTTTCTACTTAAAACCCCTTTAACAATACTATATTCTGTTTAAAATATAGAAATGATTTGAGACCTGCTAACCCGTATTTGTACTTCGACATTTACCATACATTGTAAGGGTAACGCACAACCTTTTCTAATTAGCAATTCAGATTCGTTCGAGCGAATTGCCCTCGCGTCTCTCACCTTTGTAGGATATTCTCTAATTCATAGCCGTTAGCGATTTAAAATTAACGCGAACACAGTACTTATATCGTGACGATGGGCGATGTTCTATTATATTCTATAATTTATTTATTCTTTAGCTCACAAATGAGCAGTGTTGGTTGAGTGGCTTCAGCGTGCGACTCTCATCCCCGCTGTGCACCAATGGACTTTCTTTCTATATAACATACACTCGAACGCTGAAGGAAAACATCATGAGGAAACCGGCTTGCCATAGACTCAAAAAATCTACGGCGTGCGTCAGGCACATGAGGCTGATCACCTACTTCCTTATTAGAATAACAAATGATCATGAAGCAGATACAAATATCTGAGACCCAAACCTAAAATTTTGTAACGCAACTGATTCAGTTCAAAGCTCATTCTGTTATAATTATAATAGCTATACAATTTGTATAAAGAACATTTAATCACAAACAGAAGTTATTATGAAAAAATATATATATAATAGACATGCATACGTATTTAATTAGACCCATTATTCATAATTAATTATTGAGTCAAGTATAATTTTTAGGGCTTATAAAAAAGTATATATGCAAAATTAGTAATCTGTAGTTCCAAGTGATAAAACAGAAAATACGCTTCTTAAGAAAACAAAATTTAATAAAATAGTAATAAAACAATAAACAAATATGAAATTTATTTTTATACTCATAAATGATAATTTCATGTGGACAGATATTGCTTGTACAGTAGAGTTAAAGGAAGACAGGGAGAGAACAGAGCGGATAGACACAGGAAATTAATTCCATAGCCCTACTGCAGAGACCCTATAGGACTTCCCAATAAAGGAAAAGTTATGTGAAATTTCCAGGGTATAACATTTAATTTATAATTCGTCGTAAGAACATTCGTATATATAATGAGTGCAACGAGCAGCTACTACATTGATCTCGCTACATTCTGCTACTTTGACCACACCTTCGTGCTATGAATTTAAATGTATTCACGTCATTTGAAAAACACAATATTACTTACCAAAAGGCTTTCCTTATTCTTTTAAATATAGAAAAACCCTGAATAACAGGATAAAAAAATTGTAGCAGAATTATGACAGTATAGGTTTATTTTTATAGAGCAGGGAGCAAAACGGGCAGGAGGCTCACCTGATGTTAAGTGATTCCGCCGCCCATGGACACTCTCAATGCCGAAGGGCTCGCTTATGCTCGCGTTGACGTCCTATTAGGAATTGGTGTGCTCTTTTCTTCAAGGACACTGAGTCGAATTTGTTCGGAAATACTTTAGTGTGAAGCTGGGTCCACATAGTGGTGCTGCGCGGCAAAAGCTGTCTTAAACGGTCGGTTGTGGAACGGACGTCGACTGATACGGGTGCAATTTCGTGTTCTGCCTTGACGTCCGTTTTCGATGAAGCCGTTAAGGAGACAGGAAGAGATTCCGAAATGAGACCTAACACTAAGGTCTGACTATAATGTTGTATTTATTATACAAAATTACATTTTAAACATTTCCTATTTTTTACAGTATATGTTACAAGCTATTTATTCTTAAATAGATGACAGTAACATAAATTGTACATACAAAAAAGCGTGTGTGAACTTATGTACACGCGTTAGAAGTACCTACTTCTTAGGCGTAACAAGAGAAAAATCTTTTCAAAAAATTTATTTTACGTTTGTAGAAAAAACTAAAATGTTGACTATAGCTAACTTCAGGGTGTCGGTATTTTGTGACGGTGCATCGTAATTACACTTTAAATTACACTTAAGTAATTTATTGCTTAACAATGTGGAACCTAAGGAACCCAGATAGGTGCTTAACAATGCTTTTTTTTTTTAAATTGATTACCCTACTACCAAATATATGAAGCTCTGAATAAGTAGTGGTAATTTTGTTATATTCGCGAAGAATTCGAATGATAGATAAAGACTTCAGTACAGGTTCATGAAAAATGAGTTGCGTTTATATACGGGAGTTACGAAGACATTATCATAACTTTGTAACATTATTATATATATATATATTTACCTTCTCTGTGTATATTTACACCCTTTTTTATGTGTAATAAAGTTTTTTCTTTCTTATTCTTTACAATATTATAGAGAAAAATTAAAAGAAATATTATATAGGTATTGCCAAACCTTATCAAATAGATCATCATCTACTGTTCTAAGACGCCGCCTTCCTCATATTTCCATTTTCAAATATTAAAACAAGAAAACCTATTTAATCTTTATGTGAACAAAAAGCCTTATCTCATTAACACGACAACTGTGGGACGTGTGGCCTTAGATCGTGGGTCTTTTGTAGGTCATATTACGAAATTTATTCTGTCGTGTTTGAATTAGGTGGCTTAATCTTTTACAGAGCAATTGCCTCATTAACACCGTTGTGTCAAACAGCTTCGATTGGCGGAAACAAAAATCTTTGTTCTAATATTCGCTTGAGTGAACTTTCTTCATTGAGTTCTCTTCATTTGTAAGTACTGCGCCCGAACTCCGTAATTCCAAGTAGACGTTTCTGTATACACCTCGACGTAGTTCCCTCAATATAAGTAGCCACTGATGTCACAACTTTGGTATCACGCGGAGCAAAAACTCATTAATAAGAAACAAATCACTGTCGATATCGCTATATGAAGGTGGAATAGGGATGGCAAACGAGGACGAGGCTCATCTGATGTTAAGATATACCGCAGCCCAAAGAGTAAAAGTAAAATCCTCTATTATTTAAAGCAATCCGAAGATCAGGAACCGTACTTTTTAGTGACGCCAGCGATTGGCTATAATGACGAGGCGTAACTTCCACAATTTAGGCAATAAAACTAAGAAAGACAACGCTTATAAAACTAAGAAAGCCTCAGTGAGCAAAATGTACAGCCTTGGCTCGTACAGTAATTGGTTTTTCTTTTGTGTATGTCCTCTAAATTGCTATGTTAACATTTTCGTGCCTATTATTTTATTTATATTAGTTGTGTTACAAATAAAAGTATTAGTCTCATTTATCTTGTCAACCTGTCCTATGCTGATACAGAAAATATTCTTATTGTGCAAAAATTGTTAAAATATACACTTGTGTTATGTAGGTATCATAACGGTAAATACAGTTTATATGTTAAAAGGAAGAGACTATATGACCTGCCACAACACAGGGAATTCTAGTGTGGGGGCCAGTGCACTTTACCTTAATATCATGTAAATTGTATATAATAAAGTATTTCTTTTATATTTAAAAGAAATACGTGAAACAGTTCAAGGTCATGTCTTGAGTTATGACATGTATATTGTTTTACATATCTTGTATTTGTGATATGTATGTTTTATTGATATATAAAACAAATGAAGATCTAGATCACGTAATATAAAATACATTTTGTTACTAAATATAGTGATAATAATTTTATGAGAAAGCAAATTACAATGCAGTCACTTATCGCGCCACGAATACGTACAATGTCGTTAGCATGATGTCATGACTGACGTCTGTTGTATAATTCATGTTGATTTGGTATTAAAACTAAACATCTGAATAGTTTAAGCCCCGTAGGTGCTAATGCGGAAAAATAAACTAATTTAGAAAGCACTTACAGCTATTAATCATCAGTTCAACAGAGTGTGTTTGTGTAGAACCATGCGTTTGCGCCATGAAGATTATTTTGTGTTCTGGTTTACAAAAGGCAATGCATACCCAGCATGCATATGCAGTCATGCATATTGAGAGTCCATAGGAGGCGTTATCATATTTAAAAAAAATCCAATTTACAAGGGCTTTTTTATAATGTACAAAGATTTAAAGTTGTATTTTAAGTTGTGTTTTAGCATCAACAAGTAGTAAGTAGTAGAAAATAAAAAGCCGAAAATCTCTATATTTTTCAATTATTAATTATAACTAAGCAAGTTATAGATGGGCAACACAGCTTTGGAGCGACTCGGGCGCAGCTGCCTGACATACTGCGCTAATTTAGAATTTGTCTTTCGTTGTCTTCAGTAAAAAGAAATTATACAGCGTTTTTTTTGACTAACCTAAAACTTACATAATTGGGTGTTAAGTAAATATTTTTATTGCTCAATTTCCTTCGACATAAATAGGTAATAAAAATACTAAAAAACAAAAATAAGTTTTCTTACACTTGAAACGCCAAATAAATGCCGGTTTTAACTAATTATAAGCTTACCCTCATTTCACTTTAATCGTATTACACGTAATACCCGCCTTAACAAATTATTAACCTTTGAACGTCAACATTAACCTCACATAAGGAAACTATTACGCCCAAATATACGTTATGTAACCTAAATAAGCGTTAATATATTTTACTGGGTGTCAACAATAAAGGCTTAATAATAATAATAACTGTTAGAAATAATTATAGGAACTTAATATTAAATTAATTATTATTTCAAATTTGAGAATTTTAATCGATGCTAAAATAGTTAACTTAATAATTCTTCGAAAAACAACCATAACCAATATATAACGACTTTAAACTACATTGTTCCTTTATATATATCGTCAAATTAATATATGAATAAAAAATATTTATATTATTCATAGATCGTAGGTGTTCATCGGTGGGTAGTAAAATAATGTATGCTTTAAAATTACTAGGTAACCTAATTTCCTAGAAACCTAATAAAAACACATAAACCTAAATCTTTAGAATCTTTACAATTAATTAGGACATTAATGTAAAACAAATGTAACACAGTATAAAAAATCATACAGGTTTAAGTAATAAATTACTAATAGATTTAGTAATGATAATCCAGTGGAGCAACCCTTGGCCTGCAAAATCTTGGATCTGCATCCATTTCTTTGGCTTTTCGTCTAATTCAGCAGCATTCTAGGTAATCCTGATGCCTGGGACATTGACGGGTTCGTTGATTTTTGGATTTGAAAAATGCCAGTTTCCCCCCCTTGTTTTCCTTCACCGTCACCAACAGAAAGTCCATCGGTGCACGACCAACGACCTTAGGGATGAGAATCAAGATGTCGAAGGGGAGCCGGCTGGCTACCTTCATTTACCCATGACGCATTTTTGTATCTGTGTTTGTAATATTTTCACACAAAAACTACTTACCCGATCTCAAAAATTCTTTCACCATTAGAAATCTTCACTGACTGACAAAAAATAGGGATCCCTAGTAAAAATGCAATAACATAACACAAGGTGTAAACAATATCTACAAAAAAATCTGTTTTTTTTAAATAGATATTGTTGTACAAAAAAAATTGTACAGTATTATAGTACGTATCTACAAAAATAATGTGTTGTCTATATGGAAGTTCTAAGACACAGAAGTTGTACAAATAAATCTCTTCTCTAATATAACAAGAAAGTTTAGCATTTTGAATTTTTCTTTTAATTTTTAACAATTTATCAACAAACCGTAAATGATGTTACGAATTTAAAAATATACTTATTAGATATAGGAAAATCGATATATTGATTAAAATATGAATGCAAGTATCTAATAATCAGAAAGGAAGTAAATAAAAACAAAGTAAAATATTTTTTTTATGATACCAAAAATAATTCATTAGTGCGACTTAGTAGACGTTTAACTATCACGACATCGGTATCAACGCGAGTGAAACCGCGGGGAATTTCTAGTATTATCATAAAAAACAATTCCTATTACCGATACTAACAGTCACTTATTTAATAGTGAAAGACAGACTCAAAGGCATATATGATGATAAGTGGTAGGACTAATTTGTGGCATCCCGGCGATACGGGCCTTTATATACATAGTCTGTGGGCACTGGCCGCGGTTAAGTAAGTTAATAACTTGTAGTAACTATCTATACTACCTATGTTAATATACATTTATATTACCCCATTATGAACAATTTGTTTACAAACACAATATAACCATTAATATTTCATCATGTTTACATAAAAGCGATGTGCTGAACTAACGGATTACAAAATCGCTGGATCGCCAACACATTACTGAGTTTGGTGCAAATTATTGAGATATTCAAAAGAAATAATTGAGGAAATATAAACTATGGACACTTATAAGATTGCATGAAGAAATCGTAATTAAATTAAAGTTATATTTTTTAATATTATATTTTTCATACACTGGTTGAATGAACGACCGACCATCATTATCGTTCATTCAAAACGCTATATCCTATGACTCCTTAGTCACATTAGAAAGTGATCGGCTGATAGATGTAATTTAGACAATTTATACATTATACATGCGTCATACGGGCTCACAATGGCGATTAGAGAAAGGCGAGGAGTTTACGGTCGATTTGTATGAAAGTCTTAATGTTAATATTAAAATGAATATTGGGCGGTGTTATACTGATACTTCATATCGAAGTTACTGTAAGGAATTCTGAAAAATATACAAGTTGAGGTGTACTTTCCTTCTCATTTCTCTATACACATTTACTATTTTTACTCTATTGGCAAGATAAACAATAGTACGCACTTGCCAGCCTTCTGGGAATATGAGTGTCAATGGGCGGCTGGGCGGTATCGCTTAACATCAGATAATCCTCCTGCCCGTTTGTTATATAAAAACAAACATCTTGTTGCAAACAAAGCCTATAAGATTACGAGTATTTAACAAACATCGCTTACACATGTAACTAACTAGGTAACATCATTAATTATAAAACTAATCCAGTGGCGTTATAAACCTATATAAGTCTTGGCTGATTGCATCTGTGCATTTGGTTATTTTTATTTCATAGACAATTAGATAGAGCCTTCTCTCTGAAAAATGTCATAGACTTTTGGATTTGAGACACGGTTTACTCACGATGTTTTCGAGTGATGCGCATATAGAAATAAATTGGTACAGATACCAAGGATCGAACCTGCGACCCTTAGAGATGACAGTTGCACATTGATGGCAATAGGGTAACACACGTAATAAATAAAATTATTATCCCATACATCCCATTTTAAAATATCCTTAAAATCGTCTTTGTTTGCGTAACTATCTTGACACGTGTTTCGTAACAAGATATGTAGGTAAAACAAACAATCTTATCTACAGCATCCAAGGTGCGGTCTAGTTACTACTATTTATTCTAGAATTTTCTATTACCTTGAAACAATATCCTGAAACAAATGTTCCATCTTTTTACGGCGTATTTCGTTTTAAATGTGGCGTAACAACGAAAAGTTTGTACGGTTACAATTAGTCATTAGTAGTGCTTTACACTATAAAATGCTAAAAACGTAATGTTTGTCTAATTAAAGCATAAAAATCAGTAGCGCTACAACCTTTTTAGATGTTGGCCTCAATCTAATAGGTAAATAGGTGTTCACGCCGTCAACTTTTTGGATCTAAGGCAAGCAGGTTTCCTCACGATGTTTTCCTTCACCGATCGAGCGAATGCTAAATACGCACACAGAAAGAACGTCTATTGGTGCACAGCCGGGTATCGAAACCTATCCTACCTCAGGAATAACGAACGCTAAAGCAACTAGGCCAAACACTGCTCGAATGTACAGGTATGTACAACATATACGCTGATGCGTAAACGTTACTTACTGTCAGTTTTTGACAACTCGTACGCATCAATATTAGATAGTGTATATTTTACTACACGATTTTACGGTATAAATATATGAATTTAAAAAATTGTGTTTATAACAGAGAAATCATAAAATTCTTATCAAATTGGTTTACCTGAAAAATACATAACGCAACGCTACATAGTACAAAATATTTTCATATTTAGATGGCACTGTATAAGGATTACATAATCGAAAATCATCACAATGATCATATAAAATAATTAGTTATAATAAAAGAGTATTCAGAACCTTGATCCCTTAAATAATCGCAGGTCAACGCTCTGTATAGAATCTGTGGTGTCCCTTATTGGTCACATATTTAGTCTATGATCTGATCTCTATGGAATGCGAGGTATAAATAAACATCGAATGGCCGATAGATACATGCACCACAATGTAATTGACTAATCGAAATATTACCAATTGCGGTTTGCGACCACATGATTTGAACCGTATATCGAATTAACTTATCTTAATTTGAAAATCTTATAGCGGTACTAGTTCAAAAAACACTATTACGCAGTTAAAAGAGTTATTCCAGCCCGCAACCCACAGACTACATTATATAAATTTGTGGTAATAATACATGGATTAATACATAAATAATAAAACAATCTAAATGTGTTTTGTAATATAAATGCTACATAAATTTATATCATCAGATGTTCTGGTTATACGCCGAATTTCAGAGATTTGCAAGTCTAATTTCGTTTACTCTGTGGTCAATGTAATTTGTTAGGCAATTTCTGGTTTGTATATGGTATGATGACATCATCGGTGATCTCTCCTAATATTATAAACGCAGTTGTTTCTTTCTTAGTGCGTTTCATTTGCAGAATGAAAAAATATAGGCCTGAAATTATTGTCTTCGGTTTTTGCGCAATTGCTACTGCTACATCATAGTTAAGTGTATTATCCTGGCTCATGCTGAGCCCTTATCTTCCATAATCTCCACATACACCTTCACGTCTTCTAAGATTATTTTGAATTAAGCATAACTAAACTAACAGATAAAGCACAAAATCAACGTATTTAATGTATTTTGTAGGAAAATAAATATTATTATTATAGCACACAGTATGAAACTTTTTGATGAATTAACCAAGGTGTCAAAATCACGGCAACAATTTGGTATACCAATATCTATATTGTATATATGAGACCTTGAACGTTGTTGTATATAATTATACATCAGTAAAACTTGTTAAGCATTTATTGATAGAACAAACCAATCTTGTTGAAATATTGTTGTTGACGTCATTATTATGTAAAATCCATGAATGAATAAAATCAATCCATCTAAATGCTAATGAAAACTCATTAACATAATATTATACATAACGTATTTACTAGATAAGTTTTCACAGATAGATACCTAAAAGAGATTGGAACAAATGGGAAAAAGAGCAAAAAATATGGACCAGACACCTAGGAGATCCCATGCCAAGGTGGAGGATGTTTTAAAACAAAACTTAAAAAATAATGCCGCCGTGATCCATTAACCCACTGCATTTAAAATATTTTCGTAAATCTCTGAACAATATTCCAGAATATCCAATATTAAAACAGCTAACATCGTAGGGTTTAGTTTTCAAGTATATTACATAACCTATGGTTGAGAATAGACTAACCACTGATGCAACCATAAACAAAGTAATAAGACTTAACGTCATTGCACAACTAATATGTTGAGTTATGTGCCGTATTAGTATAATCTCGTTTGTAACTTATGAAATATCTGCATTTATATTTCTATGACAAGGAAAGTATTGTCAAAGTGTATGTTTAAACCCTACTTTAAATAGTAAGTATCAAGGAGACTGAGGCCCGTGTTCTAGAACATGAGTCAATCTTGAATCTAGTTCAACCTTTTTTCTGTGTGAAGTTTGACATATTTGACAGCGCTCAAAACGAAATTGTGTCTTAAGATACGAATGAAAATGGACCTTAGAGCGACATATGACTCTAGTATCTCAAAATTCAATACATTTTATAGGCCAACACTGCAATAAAGAAAACGTAGGATTTCTTAATTATTACTAGAAATTATATCTAGTATAGAAATGTATCAGAGCCCTTACTCTAACTGACATAGCGATACCGACAGCCATCCCGTTATCAATAATAAGTTTTTCTTCCGCGTGATCTCAAGGTTGCGACATACCGACTTAACTAGATCTTCGTAACGTTTAAAAATACGGGTCATATTCCGCCATCTTTATTTTTTTTACATCCGAGGTGGAAATGCATGCACACCAGAATCTTTGCTATTAGGAGACTGGGTGACCCACTGAAACGACTTCGAGTAGTTTTCTCCGAAGTAGCTCTCTCATTCTACCGGGCCTCAACCGCATAACTGTTACGATCTAAACCAGTAGACCCTACAGGAGCTATGAAATGGGAATTTCTTTTAATATTTGCTCTGCGTCTTCTAACTCTAGGATGCGATCTAAAGCTTCCTCTGTCGTTCTGTTGTCTCATTCTGTAGCAAGTAATTGCTCTTAGAAGCAAGAATACTGCTACATGATAAACATTACGCCATCGTACAATCACTGATGCGTTGCAGATCTATTTTTGTTGTTACATAACACTAAAAGAAAATAAACACTAACATCAGAAAAATGCATTTGGCGCCGATTCATAATCCATTAGTCTTAGTTTCCCAAGAAACTCGAAGCTTGCTCACAGTGTGTAGATATTTCAGTAAAGAAATTACGGAGGAATAAGGAAGATATATTTCAGTAAAAAATTACAGAGGAATAAGGAAGATATATTTCAGTAAAAAATTACAGAGGAATAAGGAAGATATATTTCAGTAAAAAAATTACAGAGGAATAAGGAAGCTATATTTCAGTAAAAAATTACAGAGGAATAAGGAAGATATATTTCAGTAAAAAAATTACAGAGGAATAAGGAAGATATATTTCAGTAAAAAAATTACAGAGGAATAAGGAAGATATATTTCAGTAAAAAAATTAGGGAGGAATAAGGAAGATATATTTCAGTAAAAAAATACAGAGGAATAAGGAAGATTTATTTCAGTAAAAAAATTACAGAGGAATAAGGAAGATTTATTTCAGTAAAAAAATTGCAGAGGAATAAGGAAGATTTATTTCATTAAAAAAAATACGGAGGAATAAGCAAGAGATAGTTAAAAATAAAATTGCAAGACAATATTTTCGATCTTATTCAAGCCTATTCAAGAATCTTCTCACCTTCACCCATTTTCAGAGTCATGAGAACAATAATAACAAAGCATTCAATAGCTATAGGTTTTTAGTAGATGTAAAAGGTAATGTTATCAAACAATATAGTCTAATGTCGTATAAATGTAATATTAAACAGCTTTTTTGTTCTTTTGGCGCTTAAGGGAAAAATGGTGAGAGTAAATTATAACGATGCGCACACACAACGACACCTAACACCTAACCTAATTGTATTTTTTAAACTATTTAGTTTATTAGGAACTAAAAATCTGGTGGTAAAATTTTGGTGTGCCCTTCAGGTACAAAAGTTAAACTCCTTAGTAGGTTTTTGGTGTTTTATTATATAATATATTACGCAATAATAAATTTTAAACAAAATTACTGTTACGCGAAGGTAGAAATTTTATTGATCAGAATAATTTTAGTTTTCCATCTTAACCAACCTTTTCTGGAAAAACGTTTATTGTACAACTGCCAACAACATGTATACTGTTGACGGCGGATATAAAAATTATTTTCGACTTTCCGGCAACGATTGTCTAACCTAAATCCGATGATATAAAGCATTCGTTTGAAACGGAATCTTTTGTTTCTAGGAAGAAAATTGTAACATTACCCACAACAATAGGCTAACATTTAAAATATTAAACGCACTCAAGTATTAACGTCGACATTAATCAAGAATTCTGCAGTTCTTTTAATGATGTTTAAGATTATTTTCTCTTAATTGAAAAGTCTCACAAGTTCGCGTATATATTACATACTACTACTACTAAGCAGCCTTTGCACAAAAATGGGCAGCCCCATTTTTTTTTACAGACAATGGCTCACCTGATGTTAGGTGACAACGCCTCTCATGGAAACTCTCTATGCCAGAGGATTCGCGAGTGCGTTGCCGGCCTTTTAAATCTTTCCCCTTTATAATATTAGAATAGATAGTTTAGACAATCTATACGAATAAAAAATAATGGTTCATCAGAAATCAAGTAGGCCCAACGCTTAGGCATGTGGATATTATACGTTATTAATCTCAGCAGGCGATTAGATATCAATAATAGGCAACTATTAATTTAGATTGCAATTAGAATTGTCTTTTACCTAACCAATAAAAAAGCCTTCACGCCCATACAAGTCTTCATCTACGTAAGGCGAACTTCCGCGTAATTTTCGAACGCAGCAATACCATGACCAATTAATTACCGTAACAAGGTATTATGGAGATAGGAAGTAATCTTCTAGACGAAGCTGTTTTATTTTGTTAACTTCAGGTTAATTGCGTAAGACCAACGTCCTATTTATTATGAAATAACTAGAACGAACTAGAACGGCAACCCTATCGATTAGGATGATATAGTATGGGAAAGGATTAATATTTACATCCCTAACGGTTGTGGGAAGCGACCATAGAATCAAAATTATAACAGTGTGTAGGGGAAATTTAAGCGTGCCACGAAGTTAAATAATTTGTATTTGTCTTTGTCTTGTATATAACCAAACATATCCTTACCATCTGTTTAATCGCGTCTTTTTTCTATCATTATAAATGTAATAATTTTCTGCATTTTAGAACTTAGCATTGTGATTTATGGCTTTTAAGATTACTAAGTATTTCGTTTTTAATTTTCCTTACTTGGGTCTGCTGCCTCTTTAATTTATGTTATCTGAATGTATATGTAATGCAACAAAGTGTTAATATATACCTAAAACTTTACACAACAGTTGCTTAGCCGCACGTAGAAGTACTTCTATCAATTTAATTAACCATGAAACTCGACTGAGAAAAGTCCCTTCAACACAATACTCCATCCACAAGCTGTACTGTAAACGTGATTAAAATATTAATAGTTTTATCCCGGAACCCAAAAATGATAACTGGATTCGTTTTAACGGTACTTGTTAACAAAAACTTGTCCTGCCAAATAAGGTTTGTACAATGAAAGTTTAGTGTTGCATTAAATGCATACGAACATCGAACTTATTATAAAATGTTTTTTGACCCGGAAATATGAAATGTTTGTAAATTAAAAACAATTATTTCAATATTACATTCATTCTTATATAAATGTTTTTATAATTCATGTAGATCTAAAATGTTAAATGTTCACTCTAAGGAATTTTATTTTTATGGCATTAATTCCAATTAGAATCTCATGTCAGTATATCATTTTCAGCGCTGTCAATGTTTCAAACTTCATATAAAAAAACTGTACTCTGGACTTTTTGATAGTGGTAGCTTATTAAATTCTATAAAAATACTGTTATAATTTATATCTTATATAGCTCTCAAAAGACTACATTATAATATTATTGTATGCCAACCGAATACCAGGGCAGTAACTTAACTTGACTGTTTTTTTCCTGATTACTCAGAGATAGGTGCCCTTAATATCGTATTAATTGAATGACCAACAAATTAAATATGAAATACATCACTGTAATACATTTATTTCTGATACTAAATCATATCACAGTATCAGTACAAAATAAGAACATTTGTATTTTTAAGATTTGAATCTAAATTATACATATAACTTTGATTGTCTACCAAGCAAAAAAGCCTACATCATCAATTTACACTAGACCCAAATCTGATTGCCTTTCTAACGCCCCCAGCCACTTGAGTCAGTCCATAAAATTATCATTATCAACCTCAATTCAATAGAGATAAGAGCTATATTTTATTATTTATTGATCTACAATTGATGATAGGCAATTAAGAATAAATTGCTATGATATTTTTTGAATGGGTTATACTTTGATGTCATAAAGGATAGCATTCTAGTGATTAGATTCCTTTACTGATTCATTTTATATCAGAATCAATATTTTTATGGAGTTGGGGTATGATTATAACAACAAAAATTCTTCCATGTTATGGAAAAGTAAGGATTTTCTACACATAAACATCTTAAGATGAAGAACATGATTAGATTACTATGACTGACATATACATTATATTTATATAATGGGACACATGAATGAAGATATTATAATATTCACTTCAGGTTTAAGACAATAATTTTTAATTAAAAAAATAAACAAATTGTGTCTGGATATCTATGAGTTGAAACTGCAATATCTTATTTTTAGAGTAAATTAGATGTCATATTAAATGATTAAGAATTGTTTAATAAATCAAGTTACACACTAAGTGTAATTATTTCATCCTACCAATTATTGTTTATACAAAATATAGCATTATATAAATGATATTTAAATATTTTAACTTGTTCTGTATTTATTAAATAATTGTATGAATTTTGAATACCATATGGCCTATTTAAAGTGTCATAACACAAATTACATTTATCTAGCTCAGTTTGTTCACACATTAATGTAGACTTTAATAGTTCAATTAGGAGTAATGTTCTGAACATCTGCAGAAAATAGGACATGTTGTGTACACATTGCAGTGTTTTGTTTATATGGTAAAAGTATATTTCAAATGTATAATAATAATAAATTAAAATATAGTCCTATAGGTTTAACATTTTTCTTTTTAATTCCTGATATTTATGTAAGTGCTAAACTTCATGTAACATACATACTGTTTAGACGAATTAAGACCTTAATTCAATACAGTTTTTGATGTAAAATAATATCTTTTAATTTATTTGACAAGTTATTGTTGACAAGAAGAAACCTGACAATTGCTATATCATTTTAAGATATATAAATAAATTTAGCATATTTAAATAACTATATTCTATGCAAAATGTATGTAATGCAAGGAAATGAATTCGTCAATAGAAAAAAACCAATGAAAGTGAGAATTCAAAATGAATATTAATGATTTATGTCATGGCTTTTTATAGCATATTCATATTAATTTTTCTTTTTAAATACGTTTTATAACTCTGTTAAGTGATATTTAAATAATTTCTATGTTGTTTATACAAGAGTAAGAGGAATAATTTAACTGAAATGTTTTAAGCCAAAAGCATAATTATTTGTCTATTACATAGTATGTTATTTTTAAAATGTGTCTGGTCATTTGTTAGCATTATTACAAAATATAATAGTAAGAATATATGGGTATTTAAATATTAGAGTTACAAAGGCTTTGGGACCGCTCAATGAATATTATACATGCAAACATTTGCATAGAATTTATCGATTGTGTTAAAATGTAGTTCATTTTTATTTAATAAGTTTTGAGTTAACATACTAATGTTTACTCTGTAGAAGTTATAAATACATATGTAATGTAAAAGTTTTTGAAGGTAAGAAAGTATCGAGGTCAACTTACGAAGAGTAAACAACAAATTGGCAATTAATATCAATAAGAAATATCATCTTATTATTCAGCCGTTATCGTTTAAGCAAGTTTTTACAACAGACGCAAATAATAAAATAAAAATTATTATATACTCTTACCTTAACTTGACAATTACAATGTATCACTTTTGAAACATAAACTTTAATTCACTGAAGTATGCCGAATAATTCACTGATTAAAAAACACTAATATTCATCTGTAAATTAATGTTACAACATATAACTTGCACAAGATCTTTGTTTAGAAAAATATTGTGTTCAATTTTAAATAACGTTCGATTGAACTTATTTAACACAGCATAAACAAAACAAACGCACTCAACTCAAATGACCTAATCGAACTGACTGAAGTTAGTAAATTATAAAATTTAAATGTAAATTATTTCGGAATTAATGTTTGTCTTGTGTCATTTATGACAACCGATATTTGACACAACCCGAAATCGTGACTGACGTTGACTTGTATTGATGACATACTGTAGACTAGTAAACTTTTATATTTATCAAAAAATTTAGAGAATTCAATATCTCTTGAAGAAGTTATTATTGTATTTTGAAACCAAGGTATTTTTAGTTTTATTTACTACTTGTATTTCTAAACATTGATTATCACAAATGAAATTTCTTTAAATGGTTTACCTACAAGATGGCGCTAAGCTATATTTTCGACAATACATATTTACTATATTCTTAGTTAATAAAATTTAAAAGTAGAATATAAATTATTTTTGATAGTAGTCTATCAAAAATAATTCGATATAGTTTTAGTAGTATTTTTGTTTTCAAAGGTAGCATTCGCATGATGCCAAAAGTAATGGAAAATCCAATACGAAGTTTATGTTTGTATGTTTAAACCTTATCAATTTCTAACCCGAGAAAATCTTAAATATGTTTACATGAAACACATATTACTATTTCACTTCATAGAATTTTTTAATTTTTTTAATGATATATATACCCAATTTAAGCATATAAAATGACATAAGCGATTTGAATTTTGATATATACACTTACATTTCACGCTAAATATCGTTTCAAAATGTAACATTTTGTGCTGTGCAATGTAGCTTAATCCAATGATTGATGAATCAGATGCAGAGATATCGGGACAAATCTCTGGACTGTGTATAAGGACTCAGGTCCTCATTATACATACATATATTTTCATTAAAATGGTAATGATACTATAGCAGCAGCAGAATATTAGATGCTTTGCAATTTTATAGTAATAACATAATTTGAATATCATTATCATAATAATATCAGGCTGGGATGAAAGTATATAAAAATCGAAGTATTTTTGTGTATTTCCCAAACCAGTCTTCACTTAAACAGAGAAGGTAGAGCAATAAAGGATGAATTTCAGTCTTATATTGTTATTGCTTCCCGCGGCATTAACGTGAGTAATAAACCCGTTCGTATGTTTCGTGTTATACTTGGTCTCTTTTAAATAGTATCTGTTTTTAAGAAAAAAAAAACAGATAAACTAACGCAGTTTATTCCTTAACTTCTTTCTAAAACATATATATATATATATATACATATTTAATTCGCATTACATAAGATATTGTCAACAATTTATTTATGTTTAATTCGAATTTAGCTGTAAGATTCAGTGAGATTGTAGTAACACTAAGGGTTATCAGAATTAGGACTAAACCTTAAGTGTGACTCCCATATGTCAAAAATCGCATTGGACTTTGACATACGGGAGTCATAAATTGCGGGAGTAAAACTCACTCTAATTGCTTGTAGTCCCAATACTGTCAGCTTGACAGCTCCTCCAGACGCGCCTGAAATCGGAAGATATGGGTACATGGTTTTGTTATAAACAAATAGGATAATTTAAGTTGCGAAAGCGTTTATGAAAAAAAACGATAATAAATTTTTTTTCAGAATTGACAGTATTAATCGAGACTATGATTTGTATCCCGACCAAAATATTTTAGATGTGAATAAACTTGTGGAATACTGTCCTTGTCCAAGTAATGTGCAGCTCTCGCTGTTCTCCAGTGGTCCATCACAGACACAAAAACAAAGAAAGGACATTCATTGGGATAAAAATAATATTCCGGTATGCTGATTAAGACTCATTTGATAAAGTATCTTATAAACAAGTCCACCAACGCACTCGCGAGCCCTTGGAATTGACAGTGTCCATGGGAGGCGGTATCACTTAACATCGATGGCCTCCTGCCCGTTTGCCCCCTGTTCTATAAAAAAAAAGTCCAGACTACAAGTAAAAATTAAGATAAAATTGGTTATTAAAGAATGTGTTTCTGTGAATTGGTACCAGAAGCTTCTGAGCCATTGAAGGTTTCCTCTGACCTAAAGCCCTACTAAGATTTACTAGGAAATTGGTATACATATTCCTTGTCTCTTGCTTTCATCATTCTGTGCCTGTTATCCAGAACCCCTTTCGTTCAGTTGTTATTAAATCACCAAAACTGTTAACTGTTATCCAGAAGCCAGTTCCTTCAGTCGTGTTATTAAATCACCGATAGTTAATCAGTTAACATAATTGTCTAAAGTGCTGGTCTTAAAATAACATAACGATTATTTTTTTCTCCACAGACTGACAAACATCTGGACGAAATGAGGAAAGTTATCAATCGGTTTGGATAAATCTCTATTACACATCAATTTCAAAATTCATCAGCCAAAAAGAAAATTATGACTCGGATAAAGGAAAATTATTGTTATTGGATTTAAACACGTTTAATAAGGTTAAAAGATTAAGACAAGAAACAATTTTGAGTCCCAAATAATATTTATTGGTTAAATAAGTACATAGATTTGTTAAAATAGAGTTAAAGGCTTATTTTTTAAAACAATAAATCTTATTATATTGAAGTAAATAATCTTTTAATACTGACAGTATAAGTGTCGCCACATGCAAAACCCGAAATGCTTATAAAATAGTATAATATTTTTTCGAAAAATCTCTGTTTTACTACCGCAAGATATAAGTTGTAAGCGTTTAATTGCTTCACAATAGATTGCTCGGACTTAAATTCGTGTATTTGGGATGATGTTAGTTATTTCATCTATGTATTTGAGTTTTGTTCCTACGACAATATAAGAGCGCTCCTATTTCACCATGCTTACTGCTGATAGAGGACAAATATTTGTTTTTATATTTTTTATTATTAATTAACTATGAATTACCTAAGATCTCATGTGGAATATGATATAGGTAATGGTTGCAGCTCCTTACATTGTGTAAAACAATAAACTTGGCGATTAAAAAGACTGGCGGTTTATTGCCAGTTCTTCTCATCCGTTTTACGCCCTATATTTGAGAACTGGCAGTAAATGTTCAATTAGAAGCATTTGGCATTTAATATGTATTTATGTATTGAGGTTCATAAGTGTAAAGATACCGGCAAACTTCTTGAGCATTAAAGGGAGTGGGGGAAAGTTTGCACACAGCGCGGGACACAAACGTCACCCGATTTACCAATCACGCGATCGATACGTCAGTCTTCCCCGACGCGCAGCACCGCCCCCCTCCCCCCTCCCTGTGATACCTAAAAATCGCTTCGACATTTGTTCAAGATGTTTGTCGGTATCTATACATTGTGTTACCTAAATAAATAAATGATTTTGAATTTAAATAGAGCTATTCGACTTATGGAGGACTTGTGAAGGTGTGTCAAAATAACGGGAGTATTCTCGATCAGATGTACCACAGACTGGATTACCCTTAAGGCCCCAGTAGAGAAAGTTGACAAGTTCTATATAATATATCCTTAGGGGTCGGAATAACTTTGATTGCGCGAGGGGTATGACGTACTGTTTTGTAGTTAGCCGAATGTGTCGCTACAAACTCTTATGAAACTCTCAGGGAACTCTAATAATAATTCATAGCTTAGTAAGATAGAGTAGTAGATTAAGAATTATTCTTTCATAGATAACATTGTGATATAAGAAGTTACGTTAAGTAAGTAACTATAAACCCGTGTTTATTTCTTGTGATTTGACTGTTAGCTGGTAGATCTAGAGCTTACTATATTGTTTCTGATATTGCTTATTGCTATATATTGGATCGGTTCTATATAGTATCTAAATTAACAAATTAATCAATTAAGCACGTCACAGATAATGTTTCTTTCGTCCGTAGATATGTGTCGCTTAGTGGCTTTTAGTAGGCCTGGAAAAAAATAAAAAATATGTAATGTACGTAAAGATTATTTTACACGCGTTGAAAAAATGCTAACATGTTGAATATGTTTAAGGTAATAATCATATAGATAGTAAATTACTTAAAATATCTATTTTTTTTATTTAAATTAAACTTTGACTTTAAAACTGTAGGATTAAACAAAAATTGCGTGTTAGTTACTTGAATTTTGGAGAAAAACGTCTCCTTCTTGTTTCATTTGTAGATTCAAAGGATTCAGCTTCTGAGTGAAGTTCCTGAAAAAAATTAAGCCATTCATATCGATCGGTAGTCTATAATTTACGTATGATGCATATAAACTTAAGAGATACGTCAACTATAAAAGCTCTAACAGAAAGATTTAAAAATCTTTATTAAATTTCTTCCATAATAACTAATTCTATTAAAATTTGCTAAACGCCTAACCTGTCGATATTAAAATAATCAATATCAGTACCTCTGCTGTTGCTGTAGATAGCTCGTCCTCCTTGGGAGGTCCGTATTCCTTAAATCCAGGTGGGCCGTACTCTAAAAATCCTTCAGGGGCTTGCTCCAAAGACCTTTAATAATAACGAAATGTTAATTATGTTATGGAAACACTACTAAATTAATGTTATTTCACTTACTCAGAGAACTCTGGATATGACGACTCTACATTTTGGCTTTCAGTTTTTTCAACCTAAAATTGCGAAATTTTAAAAAAATACACATATTATACCAGTATCTATAAGTAAATTTCTTTAAAATTGTATAGACTTCATACTAATAAGTAATAAATTAATTACCTGCTGTGTTATATCGTTGTTCACATATGTCAATACCTCTGGAATGTTTTGAACTACCTGTTCAAGTGTTTTTTGTTCATTTTCTTCAGTTTTTTCTTCCGCTTGTTCAATATGTTCAGCGTTTTGGGTATTTTCACTAAAGTTTTGAATGTTTTGTTCGATTACCTGTTTTTCTTCAGCGTTTTGTTCAGTTTGCTCTATTTTTACACCACTTTCTTCAACTTTTCTGTCATTTTGAACAATGTTTTCTGAAACTTTTTCTATAGATTTTTCAAAATTTTGTACTATTTGTTGGACAGTTTGTTCTAATTCTGCTTTAACGGCAGTCAGGCTGTTGAGAGACTCAATGGGCTCTACCAAATTATCTTTGGTCTCATTTGTAGCAGAATCATCGGTGTTTACATCTGCTTCAACTGAATTTTGAACATCTGAAGTAGATGTTACTTCGACAGGTAACGGAGTCTCGTTAACTGTACCATCCCCATTTTCAACAAAACTAGCGGCAAGTGTAGATTCTGCGTTGTCTTGAATAATTAAAATAGGAACTTCAGCTAGTACCGTTGTGGTTTCTACAACCTGAGGTTCTATCACAGATTCTTCTTGTGCTAGACAATTAAATATAATAATTATCATCAAAATTAATTGCAACATAGTCTTATGAGTAATGGGAATATAGAATTACCTGTTATGGTGGACGCTTCAGTTACATAACTTGATTTATCCACAAATACTTGTTCTGTAACTTCCTGAGGCAATTCTGTTGCAATCAAATCTTGAGATTCTTGGAGTTTTGGGGATCCAAACTCAAGTGAAGCATCAGTTCCGGAATCTACGGAGCCATTTAGGGTTTCCGGTTGCAATTTTTCTGCGGATGTCTGTAAATAATATTTAATATGACAATAGAATCAGTTCAATATTTACAAGAAATACACGAATCACGTTAGTAACAAACTTAAAGGATCCATAGTAAGTGATATTCAGAATATTAACGTTCTCTTATTTACTTACAAATGTAAGGTCAATGTTTTCATTTGGTAAGTTCTGCTTGATGACTTCCTGGGATAACTTGGGAGGGCCGTATTCACGAAGAGAGTCAGACCCAGAGGCTTCCGAACCATGTAGAATTAGATCTTTGAGTGGATCTGTTGAAGCCTGTAATGAAATTTGTATAACGCGACTATTTATATGCTTCGACAATATTAAAAACGTTCTCTGGCCTGAAACCATATCCTTATGTTATTTTCTCACCATTGATAGACTTTTGTTTCTCTATGATAAAAAAAACTCATTTCCCAATGGTACAAGAAAAGTACTTCTACGAACTGGTTCTATACCAGTTCCGTACCATAGTATAAACAACGCCATACATTTATAACCCTTCATTGACGTTCAGCTGTGCGACTAACTAAATTCAATATAGAGCAAAGTACACATATATGCGTTTATTATTCATAAAGATAAAATATCAAATAATCCTAATTACCTGTTTAGAGGGGAGATAGAAAGCGGGACCATCTGGTCGCCAGCCACTGGGAAGGTACGGACCAGACCCACGGGCGGTGACTGATCCAAGGGCCAAACATAGCAGAGCAAGAACCTGTAAATGGGGTAAATTTATTCGACATCGGCTTTATAAATCCTTCGATACATCGGTAAATCTTAATTATTTACATTTTAGAATGTAAAGTAGGGTAGGTAGTTCAAAGTAACGAAACAAAAAAATTAAACAGACTTTTGGTAGTTTTAAATATTATTAACCTAACGTATATAACTACGCTTCAAACAAATAAAAACATTTAAAAATAATACCTTCATTTTTCCAAGCCGTTTGAGGTCCTTTGGCGTATGTTGAATAATGATATCACCAAAAAATGGTCCGTATTTATACTCCACTTGATCGATATATAATTAAAAACAAACACACAGAACATAACAAATATTTGACAGAACAATTTATCTAGATTGCGAATTAGAAAAACGATTCAAGGTTTTCGTATATTTGTAGTGCTAAGAAATTTTTTATAACTTGTGTGCAAGACAAAAGAAGTTGTCAAACAATAAAATATTTTGTGCGACAAACTGCAGCTTTTCAGTTGTATATAATCTCTTATTAGGTAATATTATTGCCATGAGAAAACACAAAAATCAATAATTGTGTTTATATATGGGTATGTTTGATAGACTGATGGAATTAATTAAAAACCAATGAGATTTTTCCCAAGGTATTACTTATAAATTCTTACATCTAAGTGTTATGAATCTAGCAACCTTCAATTAATTGAAAATAAATTTAATTAAGAACTATTTAAATACAGTAGCTATTACTAAGGATTATTCTTCGTCGAAAAGTAGCTATTTTCAGGAATACTTTCAGATAAGACTAGACAGATTTTAATGTCAGTTTTCGAGATCATCCGACGCTTTGAACAAAGAGTATTTTAATACGTAATAAAAATATGAAATTTAGATTATGAATTATGATACTAATGTATCGAAGCATACAATATATAACCTCTTTTAAAATCGATGTCAAGTAAAGTTACGTTTACAGGTTCTGGCTCTGCTATATATATATATATATTTTACCGTGTGTATCTGGTCCTTCCCAGTGGCTGACGACCAGAAGCTCCCACTTTGTTTCTTCTCACGAAACAGGTAACTAATTAGTATAATTAGATAATATATTTGTATGAGTGACTAGTGGACCCGACAGACGTTGTCCTGTCTTAACCATGAATATTAATTTTGAATTGGTATAATAACTAAAAAATATTTAGGAAACAAAGTGTTTATTATTGTAATGCTTTATGATAAAGAACATTCTTTGTTTGTTTTTCTGGCGCGTATATAAATAGTTTTGTTGGTATTCCGATACGGGAACAAGCGACATATAATTTGCCATGTGAAAAACATGGATTTTCATATTTTCGTATTCTTAAATTTTCTGATATTCCGCGATTTTTTTCTTTCATAACAACTTTCTCCTGACAATAACAAACACAACAAATAAAGAATTAGCGAAATCAGTCCAGCCGTTCACGCGTGATGCCGTAACCAAGGGAAATAGGGATTACAATTTTTTATACATAGATATACACATTATGAGTAATTATACATTTATATTGAATTTAGTTTATTTGGGCTTTACTACTCATTACTATCAACTATTAGCCCCCAGCTATTGTGACTTATATTCTAGTAAGATCTTCTTACATTGTTAATCAAACATTGATGTCGTTCAAATACTAGTTGCATCAATGAATCTGGCTCAGAGGATAGATCACATAAGTCCTTGTATATAAGTATTTTTTTCAAACAAACAGATGTGTGAGACCATTGACATACAATCTTGTGTTGATTTTTATATTATTATATGTATATGGGAAGCTTTAAACGACAATAACGAAAATTAAAATTCTGTGCGTTAAGCACATTCCCTTTTTACATGTTTAATTTGTATAAGTGAGTTTGCTCACGACCCAATAAATTTGCCAACGATTAAGTAAACATAATGCTCTACGTAATATTGATGATATCATAGTTTTACTCTTTGATTATATAAATGGTTTTTTTATACCTGTATTGAGTAAGTATTTTTAAAGGTATTCTATATATCGGTTTAGAACAAAACTACGCTTTTGGCTTAATTACAATAAAAAGAGTTCCTCCATATAAATATTTATTGCATATTGAAACATACATATTTTAAATAAATATAAACATTTATCGATATAATGAAGATTGATATTATTAATTTAAACAAAAAAACGGAAGTATCAAAACGTAAATTAGTCAGTAACCGCTACGCGCGTTACCATGGTTACCATGGCCGCCATTGAAGCCGTTGTCATGGTTACCAAAACTGTTTTCATGGCTTCCAAAGCCTCTATCATGGTGATTACTAACACCATTAGAATCGTGTTCGTAGCTCCCGCGATTGTGGGCGTTTACATCATAGCCGGCTGTTAGGTCTTCAGTTTCTTCATAGGATATTTGAGGATTGAAACCACGTTCGTCTGCTTTGTAGCTGACAGTCTGAAATTGAGATAAACATACAATATGAAAACATTATATAAAATTTCTGTAAAATTAAACTATTTCACTTGATATAATTTATGATTAGATATAGCGTTTATATATTTCAAGACTGTTACCTGTTTCCTACCATCAGGCAAAACCACATGATATTCACCCTCTGCCGTCTCTTCCTGTCTCTCCTCCCGATGACCAAACTCTGTCCCCTGTAGGACGTCATTAACCATGTAGCCAAAATTGTAGTTGGCTGGCTCCTAGAAAATTAGTATAAGTACCACAATTAGCAAAAACAGTATAAAGGCATTCAATGTTTTATTTTTCATATACTTTTAAGTACTTATACTAATTTAATATGTTTATTTAAAAATACCTTACAATGAACTGTGTGCATTTTATTTTAACCATTATCACTAAGCCAAAGAAAAGTATAAAGATTCAGAACGCCTCATCAAGCCAAACTTGCCTGTCATAGTGTCCAATGTTATTAGATTCACAGAAGATTTTAAGTTATGCTACGCAAAATAGCAGTGCCGGAATTAGGAGAGGGCAACGGGGGATACAGCCCCGGGGCTTCCACAAAAAGAGACCCCTACAATAGCAACTTCGAAAAAAATGTTTTAAATTCCGACTAGTAAACCTAGTGTTTAAACAACTTTTCTTTTGATATATTTTTATATGTTTGGTAAATGTTTTTTGTTGCCGAGGCCTCCAGACCTATAAATCCGGCCGTGCCGAGTCTTAAACCAAAATATTCAGTGAAACGGCATTGTACTTTAAAGGGGCGTTACAGGGTTACATTTCCTTGATACAATTCTGAAGTTTGATGAGTTGTCTCACTGTCTTTGTTCTACTTACACTAGTCTGTTCAATAGCGTTTCTGCCAACTGGTACGGCGCTATCGTATCCATGTTGGTTTCCATTGAATCTTGCTATGGTATGGTCGTGAGTACCGCTTCTAAAAGACAATAGAAATATGAAATATGTATTGGTGACCGACATTTTATCTTTATTTGTAGATGGTATAGATTAAAATGCATTATTATACACATTGCATCAACTGATAATTTTATGCATTCGAAATACAAACGACAAAAACTAGGCAAGGAAATATATTGTCTTTATATATATGTAAGTAAATAAGTCAGGTAAGTAAGGTACGGCTAGGCAAATATTTATTTTCATTAAATTTCGTTATCATTCATATTCTCTCATTAAGTTTGGTTTTATATAAGTAGACTATTATTATAATGTGAGTACAGACCTCGCAAAGCCATTTGTAAGTCCAGCGCCGGGTAAACTCCTAGCTGCTATAATTTGAGGAGCATTACCAGCTTGAAAAGCTAGACCCGAAGGAGATCCTTGGCTGTAGCCAGCCCTTCCACCTGGTGGTGGTGGTAGGTAACTAAAAAAATGTTTTAAAAGATTTTTAGTACAATACTTCAGCTATCCAAATGCACTCCGCATGGCTATTTTTTAGACAAACTCATTCGTCTCTTTCTGTCAGCTTATGTTACCGCTATGTTAAAAAGAGATAAGTTTATGTCTATCATGTTATTTAAAATATATTTTTTTAGATCTGGGCTTCGTGTTATTTACCTTTTAGAAATCGGCGGTTCCGCAACCACGGCCAAAGCAGTGACAGCAATGATCAAGAAAGTCTGAAAGTGAGCCATACATTTTATTGAATATGATCCTATCTTTCTTAATACATAAAAGTTTGTGTTATGTATAAACTTAAGTAGTGTACAAATTTTTGTTGGAAAATTTTATTTTTCAATTGTATTAAATGTTATTGCATCTATTTCCGTAGTCACTAATTTCTGTTTTTTTTACTAATCTAAATCCTTTATCCTTGACGGGCGGCCATATATTAGGCTGATATTTGATGGAGGTACTTAACCGGGTACAAAGTATCCCCCTGTATATAAGTCTGCCACGCTGTACTAAATCCCGAAATCCCCGCTTGGGCTACTACTATAAGCAGCCACAAGGAAGTTACAAAACTACTTTACCTTGCTTAATTATCTTTTTTAATAAAAAAAATATAACATAGATTAAAAAGCATGTTTAGATAAAAAGAAGGTGCACTAGTCCCCGCACTAGGATTCCCTGTGTCGTGGGGAGCAAGTCTCTTCCATCTGACATGGTACATGACATAATAGTTAATAAATAACACCTACATTTTATAATTTAACTATAGTCGCATTATAAGATATTTTCCGTTTAATAGGACAGGTTACGAAAAAAGCCTTTAAAGCTCTTAAATTATTCACTAATATTAGACTTTTGGCCACTAATTATATAACGGAATTAATCTCGTTAAACCTTTTCAAATAATGATTGTATACATTCTTATAGTAATCTTACCTTCATGTTGTAAGTTGGAACACAATGTAACTAATGTATCTGTTTGACACTCATCAAAGCTTTTATACAATGTATCACTTGATGAGTAGGGGTTGAAATATTACTTGTCATTAGACTATAATAGAGACGTCAAGGCAGTCGCGAATCATAGATACCGAAATGAGTGGAGTCGCAATTTTTTCTTTACTGATTCATTGAAGTGAAACTTCCGTATCGACGTTGTAAAAAAATACCGTCACATTTTTCGGTTACGAGTCACATTATTCCGTTACGCGCCAAAAAAAAAATTGTCCCAACCGCGGTTGATTCAAAAAGATTCGAAACCAGTCATAACAAAAACATATAATAACGATAACAATGAGAGTAATTATTCTATTACAATTAATGAAAGTCTGTTATAATCTTACTGTCAAATGTAATAATTGTATTATTTGTATTCATGTCTATGATAATAAAAGCCTTGTTAAACTTTATCTTATTTAACTTTATTTAACCAATTTCTGTAAAGTTGCATATAGTAGATAATTTTTCGGAAAATAAGGTCATAAAGAAGTTACTACTACTACAACTTACCCTACTGTGTACACTAGTCCACGCACATATTTTTTTTATAATCTATACTTCTCATCTCTTTTTACTTGAGAATTCTTTTCGTAGTGGTCATGGTCGGTTTCTCGCCTTTATCGACATTTCGTCCCAGAACCACTGCTAGCATCGCTATCGATCTCTTTTTGACTATCCTCGGCAGCAAAGCACTGTTGCAGAGTTTATGCAATGGTTGGAGAAGTTGAAGAAAATAAAAACCTATGTCATATTGTATTCTAATCTGTTTTTTAAATCTATCTTCAACTTAGTCTTAATACTTAGTATATTTCGAAATTCTTTATTTACATATAAACATACACGGGTAGACTGAATGAAATTGTCTATGTATGAGAAGACTCTACGCGTAACATTCTGGGACAAGACACAGCAACTCAAGTAACTTAAAGTCAATAGCCTAAGAGTTTTTGACGAATGGTCATAGTTTACATCAAGTCTCGTTTCTAAATATTAAGACTTTCAGGTATTATTTTTTCTTGTGTGTAAAGTGTATACAAGTGATGTATCAATAAAATTACTTATAACAAACAGCGTAGTTTCCCATCCCTGATGTCATAGACTCAGACCCCGGCTGTGTACCACTTTACTTTCTGTCCGTATTAACTCGCCTCTACGGTTAAGAAAATCAGACCGCCTTAGAAACGACGTCTATGGCGTGTCAGGCACAGAAGAAACCAAAAGCCAGAAGAAATCTGAAGCCCAGAAGAAAGGTGGGAGCACTACTGTTTTTTTACAATAAAACAATTATAACTGACTCCTATGAGTTCTTTGTTCTTAGGGTGCATCCACAATGACCTGGGATATTTGTCATCCTTGGCTGTGACCTTACTCTACATAAAGCTTAAATTCACCTACCAACCATTCTATAATATCATTAGTATAAAATATGTGAATTATTATTAACTTCAATAAGATTTAACGACTTCGGCTGAGCACTATAGACAATTGTAGAACAACAAGATACAAGTATCGTTTTTCGTATAATGAATAGTTTAAAATTTGAGTCTTAAGATAATAAAGTCGTTCTGCACGAACTATATTTATATTTATTACCATAAAGAGTTGTGTTCAAAATGTATATTTCATCTCAATTTGTTGTGGTTTAAAATGTGTAGTGATAGAAATACGAGTTGAGATAAAAAATGCTCAAAAGTCAATACTAGCCAGAATGTTGATTTAAATAATTGTATACAATAAAGTTACAGCTATACATGTGTCGGCTACCCTTATATTTGCCCGTGTAGAGATATTGGCGGCTTGAATTTGTTTGGTGGCATTTGCGCGGAGGTACGCGGTCATTGTAGTTACGTGTTATACATAATTTTTTTTTAATTTAACGAAATGCAAACGGTTAGGGGTAGTAAACACTTAACCTGATGTTAAGTGATACAGATACAGATTTCATGATTAATTAAGTTACATTGTTACAAAGTTTATACACATATCTAAAAAATTAAAACGAGTTAGTGGTTTACATTTGGTTTCATTTATATTGTCGATAAATGAGATTTGTAAAAATCATCTGCAGATCCGGTAATAGAACTTACCGAAAAAGTATAATATAAGGAAACAGAATATCTCAATCTATCGAGGTTTATAATGCTTATTTATTTGATAAATTAAATTATATTTTTATTCAATATTAGTTACTTGTTAATAACATTTTGTATAATAATTTTACAGGTCTTATGATTATTTTACTTTAAAAATAAATAACGATAAACTAATTTCTTCGAGAATTCATCAATCATCAACCGTAGGTTTGTCGTAAACGTTACTTTTACTGTTAAATTTAATCCATATCGTATGTCTATAAGTAAAAAAAAATAGTTGTTGAAAAAAAGAGTTGTAGATAAAACTGTATAGAGAAATTATAATATAATGTTATTGTTGTTAATTGTAAATAATATATATTTGATTGTTATGACTACTAATAAACGTTTTTCCTGTTAATGTTAATTAAGATTTATTCTTGATAATCATTATACATTTAATTTATATAATGAAACATTTTTTTTAAACCAAAACTTCAAAGTCATTCGGGCACGTTTTTCAAGTTAGTTTTAGAAGTATTTTGCCATGTCTTTCACTTCTAAATAAAATAATTTAAATAAAGTGATATAAAATGTTGTTGTCTATTACTGCTTTTTATATTCTGTTATAAAAAGTGTACTTGTAATATATATTAACGTAGTATAGTAGTTTAATATTCTGAGTCTTCAAACACGCATAGGTGCATTATAAGATATACCTAGTCTAGCCATAAATGAAACATAGTAAAAAAAATAGTATTGCCTTTTATTAACATATCTTTTACACATTTATAGAAAACACTTTTTTACCGGGTTGAAGATATGTATGTATTATTATAAACTTATAATTAATTAATATAATTTTTCCATTACAAGTTTATTACTTTTACAGTGTATTAGTTTAATACATAAATATAAAATAATTTAAAATATAAAAAGTTTATTCGAATTCGTTAGTCTTTATTAGCTGCAATACAGTCCTTTTAATGTTGAGGCAGATATCAATAGACGCACGTACTCCTTCCATGGGAAAATTCTTCACTGCCAATACGGATTGGGTTATCAAATTATCATGGTGTTTATAGCAAGCTGTACACTCTAAATCTGACCGTAAATCATAATCCAGCGGATTAAGATCGGGACTAGACGATGGCAAGCCTCCAGCTCTGATGAAGTCCGAGTTCGTTTCGAACCAAGACTTAGACTTAGCATAGACCGAGCTTTATGACCCGGCGCCGAGTCCTGCTGGAAGAACCATTCTTGGTTATTGAACATGGTGCTATTAAGGATCTACCTTCTCACACTTCTTGGAACACTTGTTCTGACGTGTTGATACATTTGATTGATTTGATTTTTCATAAAAGTATGACTCAGTCACTCCTTCATATCTATTACCCCACCAAACCATTACTGAAGTCGGATAGTGCCCACATTGCAAACTATCGACTAATTGGAAAGCTTTCTTAGAGCTTTGAGCATAAATACGGTCACTTTGATTGTTAAAATGTTGCTTACTTGTAAAAAAATTATCATCCGTAAAGTTTTTTTTTCTGTGACCTCCCTTTGCGTACGGCTTCAGTAGTTGTTTCGGTTTTTCATATATAATAAGAACATTAACATAATGTCATAAAAACAAGTTAAGGTATTTATAATTGTTGTAAAACTTTTGGTTTAAATACTCACCTAGGCACCTTGCCTTGTAAGCATTACACGTCAACTTCTAGGAAATTAATTTATAAGTTATATATCCATGGCGTTTTTTGAATACATAATAATTTATTTTCTTTGTACGATGAGTCAGGGCATCTTATAGATATCTAATAATATTAAATTAATTCTTTATGAAAGAAATATGTTAAAACATTTAACGATTTTATAGTGAGTAATAGTTTTTGTTATGTAATTATTGTAAAAGATTCTTTTTGACCTCACAGATAACAATCATTTATTTGCTCGAATATAGAATGGGTACAATATTATATAGATAGTAAAATATTTGTTTACATATTCTGCAAGTCACTATGGCGTACAAAGACGCTTTGACATCAAATTTCGTCATTGACAATCTGGTAAAGCTGTACTCTGTACTGTATTGTACTGTATTGTAGTGGGACTACGAGTAAATGTTTAAATGAAACATTGTCAAAGAGCATTATATGATAGGATTATTTTTAGTTTTATACTGAAAAGTAAAGATGATAAATCTTATCCAACATTTTTAAATACTTGTATATTAATAAAACCAAAACATTAAATAAAAATGTGTTTATTTTCCTCAATGTACAAAACACGTTTACTTACAGACTATATATTTTTTTACATTTTCATTTTGCGATCAATAAATAAATTGAGTATTACACACTTATATTTTTCATATCATCAAGTATAACAACTATTAATTTCTCGTAAAGCCTTTTATCGTTATGTAGGAACCTTTTTAATTGAGTACGTGTTTAGTACGGTCCGGATTTAGCTAAATTAGATGCGTTTTCATCGTATCCCAGATCGACTGCTTCTATAGAGATACGGGGTCTAAAGCCTTGGTCATCTGCTTCGTATTCCACCACCTAAAAACAAAAGAAATGTTTACTTATTTGGTAATATACTAAGGAAAAAAAATCATTTTCAGATTACATTTAATTACAATTGCGATATTAAATAGTAGACCGAAAGTGTAAATACCTGTTTGGTACCATCTGGAAGCACCACAAAGTATGATCCTTCAGCCTTGTTCTCTTGTCTGGTCTCTGTATGACCGAAATCACTTCCAGTGCGAAGATCGTTGACTTTGTACCCAAAGTCGTAGTTGGCTGGCTCCTATTGATGTTAAACATAGGTATTGATATTTTACATAAATTTTTGAGTTATCAAAGAGGTTAAGAGTTAATCGTAAGAGTATTAAAGAATTTTAGTTTAATTTTTGAAATAATTTAGTATTATTAAAGAAATTCCTTATACTAACTTGGTTGATCAGTTCATCCAGAGCATTTCTTGCATAACTGTACCCCTGATCGGAAAGACCGTTGTTCACATCAGGCACTCCGTACCCTGAGGATGGCATTGCTTCACGGCTGGGTGGAAGATAGGATGTACTGCTAGAACGACAATCCGATTCAAATTTATGAAATTACTAAATTAAAGTTATGAAATTCACCCTCAAACATACCTGGAAAATGAGTTGGATCTCACTCTAGAATCATCAAATGATTTAGCATTAGGTACTCCATAAGATTCTGAGAGTTTTATTGATCTACCGCCGCTTGGTACACCATACTGAGAAGACAACCGAGGAACTCCATAACTTGTAGAAACTGTGTTTTGTGCAGCGCCAAATCTAGACATCTTTGCGTAGCTATCAGACCCTGAACGTGGAACTCCATAAGTTTGGGAGATACTTTGCGACCGGAAAACTGGTTTTTCAGTTTGAGGAACTCCATATTCCTTAGAAATGGTGTCAAATGACCTTTGCAAAGGCGCTCCATAAGAATCGGATGGGAAAGAAGAATCAATCGATTTTGCAGCTAAATTGAAGTCTTGAACTCTTGAAGTAGGGATATTTTGTAGTTGAGGTACACCAAAGGAGTTAGGCACTTGGCTTGCCCGGGTTTTTGGGAATTGAGATTTAGGGAGGTTTTGAGAACGTGACTTTGGCACTCCATATTGTCGGGTCAAATCGCGCACAGATGTATCAATGGTACGGGCTGGTGCTCCGTAGTTCTGAGATAGCCTTGTTGACGGAAGAGTTTTGGCTGCTACTTCGTATTCTTGTGGCACATTTCTTGCATCAATACTATATTCCTCTTCGGCATTCAAGTTACTTGTAGGTAATCCATATTCTTGAGGAGGCGTTCGGGCTGATGGTACCCCATATTGCTGACTTGGTGGAATATAATCATCAGAATATTCAGTAGTATCGAAATTTCGAGGAACTCCATATTCCTGGGACAGACTTCGCTGCGCAGGTAGGTATTGTTTTGAGAGACGTGCGTTTTGACTTTCGGGAGGGCCGTAAGTTGGTGTTAATTGGTTTTGAGTTCTTGCGCCAAAACTAGGAGGGCCATATGTATCGGAAAGAGATCGTTGAGTAGCGTAATCGGGATAGGGATAGTCTCTGAAAAAGTATTCGAAGCTTTTCTTTATGATTGTTTGGAAATAAGTTATTACTTTCATAGATACCCCTAATAGATAATAATCTTTTTAAAAAGGATAAGCCTTCTTGTTAAATTCAACAATATTATTGTCTTTTGTTGATACAGCTTTTACACTTATTATAAGTTTAGAATAATACATAGCTTCGGTAAAAAAGTGTTTTCTTTAATCTTTAGTAATCTTTAGCATTTGTCAAACATTTTTTAACCTTAAATGTAATATAAATACTTACCCAACTGGAGGTTCAGCCATTGTATAGGCACTTAAAAGGACCGCGACTAAAACCTGTTAGAAACAAACAGAAATATGGTGAGTTTATTGGAGTCATTGATCATCATCACCTGTACTCTAATGGGCACATACCTTGACCTTCATGTTCATATGGTTTAATCTGAAAACAAATACCTATATTTTAATATAAATTGACTAACAAACATTATAAATAGTGAATGACAGCTAATGGGAACCATTTTACTACATTAACCCTTGTGTTAGTATCGTAATCACGACATGAATGAGTTGAACTTTCTGAAACTTAAAAGAATATATAAAGTTATTAATAATGATTTTACTTATATACCCTTCACAGCTCAAGTAACGTTATGCCAAATGGTTACCTACTTGTTACAGATTCACAAGCTGATTACTGAATGGTATCAACACCATCTCACCATCTATTTATACTAAGTAGAATTTGACAATAATATCCTACTAGCAGGTTATATGAAGGGGTTATTTACGGAATTATATGCTCTATGTGTGAGGAATAGAGCTTAAGATCGCATAATTCAAATTCAAGTGTAAGTGATGACACGCTTGATCTAAATGTATTGTTAAAATCGATAGTATATACAGGATATAAAATTATGCTCAGTGGGGAAATTGTACTGAGTATTTTTTTTTATACAACACGGGGCAAACGGACAGGAGGCTCACCTGACGTCAAGTGCTACCGCCGCCCATGGATATTCTCAATTCCAGGTCTCGTGCGTGCGCCAGCCTTTTAAGAAAAACGTACGCTATTTTCTCGGAGGAACCTAAGTCGAATTGGTTCAAAAATCCAAGCAGCCAATGGCAGCCTGTGCATCCACCACCGAACGCTGACTGTTCCGATGGACGCCCAGGGGTATTCTCCTCAGCGGAATCGTGTGTTTTGGACTGTCTTATTGGACTATTTAAACTAACCTTCTACTTCTCAATACAGTATAAAAATTCTAAGAAAGAGTATCAATCGAATCGATCGAAATACTAGTATTTATGAATACATTTTATCTATATGTAGCCGCCGTATGTTCTGTTTGTATTACAATATAAAGATACTTGGGTAAATCTTTAAAAAACAATAAATATTGCTACCATGGCTCATTAAGACTTCTCGTATAATTTGATAATAAATAAAACAAACAAAAAACCATAATAATAAGAGTATAATTTTCACCACTGTTATGTTGTGTTCTATAAAACTTCTTAGATTGACAATACATCTTTAGATCTTCAGCTAAATTACGATTGTTAATATGACAAATTAGAATAAGCAGGTTCTGTTTGGAATTGCAATGTCTATTATTGATGACCTGAAAAACTATATTGAAAGTGTAATTTTAGTTTCCTCATACTAAACTGATACAAATTAATTTTAATTTTAATTACACAGCTCTGCTTATTTGAGATGCTTTGAAAAGTTGAATAGGAAACGGTTTTTCTTAGAGACACAAGTGCTGCCTTCATTTCAGTAAATTAAGGTTCTTCAGATACCTTAGCGAAGCGAGTTTTATTCCATTAAAGTTTATTTACAGATTCTCCCAACTGGTGTGATATTTAAAAAAATACTGCATATTCTAGCGTTTATGTCGTTTTTTACGTTATTAAGTTATTATTAACGAGTTGAATACGGTTTCATACTGTTTTATCAATATACTTACTTACTTTATACTGTACTTTTAATATTTGAATAATAATTACACACAGTTTACTTAACCTACATACTAATAATAATTAAAAATGAATAAATAGAAAATATAAGTTTGTATATATATGTATAAATATAAGTAGCAGTGTACCTTTAATGTTTGCTGCATTTCCTCTATACATTGCTATATTTATGTATCCGTTGAGCGAGGAGAGCACCAACTCTGGGGTCACCGAATATAATGTTTGAATATATATGTATATATACGGGAATAAAAAAAAATCCCTTGTTTTAGCTCTGCCTTAAACAAGTAATATTTATGAATATATGATATATAATTTATTTCACCAGGAATTTCTCGTAAGAGGCTTACGTTTCTATTTGAAATATTATTTCAATAAGAACTATTTGTATAGAGATTAACAGGTGAAGAAATTTTTAACGTTTTTGACCTAGAAAGTTGTTAGAAGCTTATACCAAATTTGGCGCGCTTAGACGAGCAAACTTTAAATCAAAAGGTAGAAAGGTAGGTAAATATTTTTACGTTCACGTTACACGTTACACTGTAGCATAAAATAGTTTTAATAATAATAATAATCGTTTATTTGCCAAGATAGTGGTACAGTGGTTAGATCGATCAATTACAAGTATCCGCATAATCAGCCTAATCATTTATAAATAGGCATGCGAATTTTTACAATGTGAAATCGTTATTGTTTACAATTATACATAATAAAATAATTAAAAAGGAATAGTATGCAATAAAAGGCTTGATTACATTATATATGCGCAATTACGGGTAAAAATAATGAATTTCTAATTGTATACATGTGACGTAAACAAGTAAGTTGCCACATGTCATAATAAAAAAAACGTTTAATTCGACTCACACAGCGTTGCGATAGTGTACAAAAACTGTGTGCATACTAAATCAGGATTTTGATAAGTGTAATAAAAACATTAATATTTTCTCTCAAGGGACTCTTACGATGATCTGCCCTTGGGACACAAAAGAATCATTTTTGGCTCATTTACAGGACAATAATTTGAAGCTTTCCTTAGCAAATTAGGAGCAAGGACGACTAGCTTTGTGTCACGACTTTCATTGTTATCACATTATTGTGGTCGCTATACTCATCAACGATTGATCGCATTTAACAATGTATGTGTTGCTATTAAAACAGATATATAGACATTCTGTGCTTTGACTTGATTTCATGTCCTATATATAAACCCTAGATGGGGCAGAGGGCGTCAACAGTGAGTCTCACGAGGATATGTCACCTCGATGTAAGTCTTTCCGGCTCTCTTTGCCTCATCTGCGACGACGACTCTGGTACGACGCCATGTTTGCTTGGGACGTCACGGGCCACTTGGGCCACGGGAATCTCTACTGTATGGCCTACCCACTTGCGTCGCTTCCTCTGCTGGTTAATCGGGGTGTTTTGGCAGCGCTACAAAATTGCTTTTTAGAGATCTTCTCGGACCAGTAGATACCCAGAATACGTCGAAGACAGTGATAGCTGAAGACTTGGAGCTGGTGCTAATGTGGTGTTAGTGATTCTGTTCTTTAGACAGACGAAATTATATAATATGGTATTTATTAATATGATTATTTTTATTGTTTTCTCTATTTTTTAGAGTTTGTTTATACATTATTAGTATATAAACATAATAATAATTAGGGGCAATAAAAAATAAGTGTAAAAGCATTAATATAAAAACTATCTTGAGATTACTATAAGATTTATATTTTTATAAAAGATGTCACTATCTACCAATAATTTTAATCCAGTCCGTTTAAAATCTGTCAGTTTTGTTTGTACTACAACATAGTGTTATAGCCTAAATGGAATGGTAACAGGTGGTCTTTAACATTACGGCGTGTGATATAAAACCGTCCCAAATGCACTATGGCCCACATTGAGGCTACGTAGAACAGGCGTTCTAAGTTTTGTTTTTGTAGCCATTTTTTTTAAACATAATTAATCTTGCTCAACTACGTTCTCACTATGTGATATATTATTCAAAGCAACAGACGTCTCCAGTTCTGGAACATAATATAGTAGCTGATGCTTTCTTCGCTATACATGGAGTAAATGCTGCCATTACACCAAATTTTTAAATTTGATTTTAATATTGATTGGATCGTAAAAAAATACTTCTTATTATCATTATAATTAATAAATGGAATTAATAAACTGGCTCAAATAAAAAAATACATTTACATAACTTTATAAAATATATTAAAAATAAGTACCACTTAAAATTTCCACCATAAGTTAGACGAAGCAAAAAAAAGGAAAGGAAAATTTTGCAAAACTTTACCTACAAAAATTGACAATATAATAATAAATACTTCATTATTACATATTATTAACATTTAACTTCTTAAACTATTGAGCTTTACGATAAGTCAATAAAGGTTTTTTTCTCATTTAAACGAGAACTTTTCTCCACCTCGTAAAATTTACACAAATTAAATGCGCTCATAACGTAGACGTAACGACAGTTTTACAGCGGTAAACCTGTTGTCTTATCAAAAACTTTAAGTGAATGATCAATATAAACACCGATTTTAATATTCTCAGTTATCAACTTCTCCGTATCCATTCCGGCCGTATTCAAAACACTGACAATTGAGGGGCCATAAAAATAGTGACCCCTAAACGATTTTTTGAAATTCACTGCTACATTCCCTCTCAGTGTTGCCGCATACACGACTTCAATCTCCAATACTCTTTTGTTTCCTGTCAAAATCGCAGTGACAGCCTGCCCAGGCTTTAACTCGGTTTCTACCGAACTGGTTGCTCCAATAGTAAAGGTCTCGGATTTTTCTTCATTTTTACCCCAGTTCGAAGTCCATGTAAAACCAGTAGTACCAGCAATTTTTGCGAAGATCACATTAACGTCATACTCAAATTGCTGTGATACTGACCACTCTTTGCTGACGGACCAGCTGGTTGAAATAGAATTTTCAACGGACTGACTTAAGGCAGTATTAACTTTGATAGTAGAATTCGAATAGTTTTCAAAATCTTGTGATAACACTACTGTATTTTGTTTATTATTTAACTTTAACGTAGCCGATTTGACAGATAAAATTCTTGACACTTGTTCCCAATCATTGGTCTTATATAGATCATTCCATGGTGTTGGACTCTTTAAATACACACTTTGCGGTCTAACTTTATAATATCTACGTACTGCTTCTTTCAAATATAACTGGTTAATTTTGAATAACTTAATATCCTCATTGTTGATAACGTGAATGTCATATCCAGAATATTCCACTCTTACATCTGTCACGTTATTACCGTTACTTACATTAATACTTATTTTTGCGCTTATAATTGGTAAAACTATACAAATAATGAGAAGCGTTTTTTCTAACATTGTATTTTAGGTAAATATGTTCGTACGTAATACACCTCTTGTATCTTTTATATTACTAAAAACAAGCTTAAAGTTAATCTATAACATAAACAGTCTCAGTACCAAAATTATAAATCATTTCGAATAATTTAGAAGAATATTAATATCATAATAATTGAACCAGAGTTATATTTTGATAAGAAGGTCATTGCGAAGTGATAACATATTGTTACCTTGAATGGTATTTATTTAATATATAAATAATTAAATAAATTATGATTAAATCAACTTAAGATTGGTAAAATTTATCAATTTCTAGTGTCTATTAATCTAACTAGAAATGATTGCTGATTAAAATGATCAAAATTTTATAATAATTAATTAAACCAGTATTCATGTTCCATCTTTTCTAACTGCAAATAGATCATTAATTTTATAGTATTGGTAGACATAACAACTATTTGACTGCATTATGTCGTATTATTTCATTATTATTATAGTTTTTATTGCAATTTGTGAAGGTGAAATGGAAATAAGTGTTAAACTTGGCTCTTCAAAGGATAATTGTAGTGTATCGTTTACTGGTGCTCATAAAGTTGTAGCCAGTGGCAATGATGTGACTCGTTTTAATATCACTGAGACCAGAATGAAGCAAGGAATTAAAATACTTTTGGGCAAAGCACCTGACGACGTATTCCTCAAAGATCCTACGTATTTTGATAATGTGTTTGGGGATCATCATTGGGAAGAAGTATCAAGAATTACAAAAGTAAAAAAGATTGAAATTCTAAATATTTTTAATAAAAATGTTATCTTGAAAACGGTAAATCACATAAATAATACAAGTATAAAAATACAAGGAAATATTAGACTCTTTGATACAATTGAAACGAGTGTTGTGTCAACATGGATCGAAAATACGTATCCAGCAAATATATGTTACAATATAAAATTTAATATTGGACCTCAACGTTTTAACTTGTCAAAGAAATGGAATGTGAATGTAACTAATTATGTGTGGTTGAATTTTGGAAGCCGCAAAAAAGGTTACATACCCTTGGAACCGGGAAATATTGTAACAAAAATCTTATCTGCAAAAAAAACGACAGTTATTTTACGGATCAGTTACATAACAAGTCTTACTGGGTGTGTATTTGCGAATTATAGGCGTGTTTATGGAAAATATCACTTTTGGGCGCCATTTATCTATGATATAATGAAATCGTTGAAAATGAAAAACGAGATAATTTCTACTGAACTTTTAGAAATACAGTGCTATACGGACCCTCAGTTGACTATTTTGGATAAAAAAACCAAACGACAGTGAAGTGGTTATTTATCTTCATTTAAACAAACATTACCTTAATATCACATTAAATTATTTATCAAATCAATCTTCTTTAAATAAAGTATTAAAGATACTGAATTATTTACACAATCATTCTTAATTCTTCAACCGTGCTGCTTCCTTTAAGGACGTCAATAGAAAATCAAAACATTCTAAGTGATCTGTTTGTTTGTTAACCATTATGTTATTTATTGCATATGTAGTCCAGTGGAGAGCCCTACCTGGGTCTACTAGATGTATTTTAATTTTCGTATGCTCACCTCGGCTATTTGTGTTTTTAATCACCATGATACGAGCGAATATTCATTACTTACTTATATTATTACATACACATTATATACATTATATTGAGTCTCACCTTATTTCCTACCTGACAAACCGAGCCCGGATTCTAGATAAAACTATCTGGGCAGGTTTTGTCTACTTACGCCTGCCTAAATATATTGAAAAAATTCATTAATCTAATTAATGTATATAAGTTGTCGTAATATTACGACAGGCGTAACTCTTGCTACAAAATCTATTTTGTGTGAATATAGTCCTCTTTATTACCAGACTCAATATATTATTCTTATTAAAATATATATCGCAGCCAACTAGCTAAATTAGCCATTTAATCAACAGCCTAGCCTCATAACAAAACTAGCGGCCTGAAATATATTCAGCCGTAGCATTTGTAACCACATTTAATAAACTGGTTAGGTTACGCTTAGGCCACAGCCTACAACACTATTGAGTGACCCATGAGGCAAATATTAATATAGGGTACAGGCGGTACAGTAGGGTAGATCATAGTTAACATCTGTCAATTTTAGCCTACATAGTGAGGGACCTGTTAATATCATCTGAGTTATTATAAAAAAGTACTTATAGGTTCTATTTAGCTGTTTTGATATTTTATAGTCAATTAAAAGAGTTATGTGTTTTTTTTTCATGCATTATCTTTATTTGTGATGAAATAATCCTTGACAAGGATCCTATCTAGAGTGTCGGAAAGTTTCTTGCCCGCTCTACGACGTCCTTGACTTGCGAAGTTGCGAACTAGTAGTATTTTGAGTTATTAGAAGTTATTTTGAGTTTGGGTTTAATCTTTGTTCAACTACAAATCTACTTTAGATTTTTGTGTATTTAAAACGGTTTACTTACGCAATATTGTAACGGAAATTATTATATATATTGCCCTTTGGAACAGAAATTATTTATTATGTCTCATTCTGAATATAAACACAACACTTTAAAAATTGGTACTCGCAGTAATAGTTTAAAAAGCTTTTTATCAACGATTGCATGATGGTTCAATGCCTTTAAGGCATCTATTACTACAGCCATGTATGGTTATAGTAAATCACTATCACTTTAACTTTTTAATTATGTTTGGAACATCAATATTATTTTTCAAGGATAACCTTGTCACAGACTAAGAACTAGGTCTGAGGCAAGCAAGCAAGCTAACCAAGTACGGATTTCTCAACTTTCATTACTTTTATCGACAAAAATGTTTCTAAAATACCTAACGATTAATTAATACGCATGTACTAAAGGAAGACATAAATAAAGAATCGCATACTTCACTGCTAACGCCAATATTTTTGTTTTAATAAGTAGCTATCTCGCTTACGGAATTATTATGTTCTAACAAGTTCTATTAAATATGATTCTTCTAAGATCAATCAACCGAGATTGCAGAGATTACTTTTACACGGTTCGTTGTTTAATAATGATACTATAATGTATTCGAATTAAATATTCGAGCTGCAATCTGAGGGTGTGCGACATCTATGATCTAACAAATAACAATGTTCATAGTCTGTGGCGTGCTAACTGCTTACTACTAGTATTAAATGTATGCTAGTATTAAGTGACGTTCTAACGGGATAATAAAATAATTATTTATTATTGTATTTGGCCTAAATTTTGTGTTCTTTTCATTGGGTTTTATGGTTTATATAGAGGAGAATAACTTATTAGTTCGAAGATTGTAGTTTAGTCATAGAACTAGAAAAATATGTTAGTTGCGGATTTTTAGTTTTTCGTAATTTCGTGATTAATTTTGTACAAATTGAAGTCACAAATTTGAGGCAACATTTCGCTATTGCATATATAAATAATCGTACGAGTTGTTTACTTACACACTACTAATAGTTATTACATTTTGCATTTAATTATCAAGTTTTTTTTTTCAACATTTTAATTTATTAATTAAATAAAACTAAAAAATTGTGTAAAAGATGCACCTACTTGTGTTTTGCTTACCCTTATACTCGATTGCGTAAGTATTTATATACTTAGTTCATGCTTTTCATGATTTATAAATAATAATTGATAATTGAATGTTTACACATTGTTTCCTACTTATTAATATTGCAAATAATATTAACCTTTTATGTATTAAGTAAAGGCTTACAATAAAAAAAATTTTAATACTTTTGCAGGGCCTTTCTGCTAGGTGCATCAATCACAGCGGGAATATTTGTTTTCCATGTAGCTGTTGTGCCTTTAATATTCAAGTATTCAAAATCATTTAAACAGAATATGATTTTTGCTAATTTTGGTATGTATGTACTTTCCATTATTTCCTCCCATCTAAAGTTCATTGATTTATTTATTTACTAGGACCACCATTAACAAAACTTAAATTCTGTTAGCCAAAGCCTGTGAATGGCTTTTTTTAAAGGCACTTGTTAATTAAAAGGAAGTTGGTCTTGTTGAGAAGTATTAATATTCATCATTTATCATAATGGCATTGATGACAATATTCCATACATAATTCTGAGTTTAGAAAATACAATTTCATAGGAAATGCGCGGCTCAATAAACAATATGTGCAAAATTGTATATTTGATATTAAATACCTTGATTTAAATAATTATATGGTTTAATTAATCCATAAGAAATATAGAACTTATAACTTTAAAATTACTTAAAAGCATGTTGACAAATCCCTTATTTTACAGCTCAATGGCCTTTTCATATAGACTATGAGGACCCCGCAGCTAGCGGAATAGAAGGTGCTAGAAATATTAACATTGAGTATCAATCTATAGTTGATAATTGCCCAGTTAAACTAGGTAAGCCTATAACTAGGTAGCCATAATATATTTTCTTCACAGCTTTTGTCTCACAATACTGATTTATAAACACAATACCATGATGACTGTGGAAAAAGAGTGATAATAGGTAATACTTATGAAGTAAATTGAGAGTACAATGATAGTAGCAGGATTTGATACACATCTATGATGATGTCATTAACACATCTGATTTTCACCAGCTCAGCCTTATAACTATTATGATGTTATGTATGTATGTATGTTATGTTGCCGGTTAATAAAAAAAACCAAGCACTTGAACCACTTTCCACCTGTGCTTGATTAATTCTTAAATAATATTTAATGTGCAATTCTCTATACTTTTATAGTTATCTTTTGAATATTTAATAAAATTGATAGATATGTGATATAAGTAGAATGTTGTAATGAAAATGGACTTTGATCATTATGTTAATCACGTTTTTTTATGATATGACATACATTAATTATATTTGGTTGATGAAAGGTGTGAATTGTATATACTAGTTTTTATTTTACATAGTTAAATATATGTATCGGAAGCAGAGTATTCTTAATGATAACTACTTTGTATGGTACCACAGTCTATTTATACAATTGAAATTAATTATACAATATTTAAATGCTAGGTTTAAATAGCTTAATTATTTGCAAATCATTATTTAAATAAGAGTGGATGTCGAGACGTGTGGCCAAGTATAAAGTCTAAAGTCCAAGTAAGCCTTGGGATTACATAATTTTTGACTTAGCTGTCATTCCTTATGTATGAAAATTTTTCACCGAATTGTGTATCATTTTTTCCTTCGTATAAACATACAAGTAATTCAATAAAAAATAATCACAGTAATTTACTTATAACTTATAAATTAGACGCAAACCTGCTTCAAAAAGACCAGCGGGTAAAGTGGTGTCATTTGAAACAGTATGAAACTTAACACAGACAAGTTCTGCGTTATACGCTTCACTAGGAAATAGAACAAACACCCAAGGACATACTACATCAAGAACAGCACTCAAGCGAATCACGTTCGTAAAACGTTACGTCAGCAAACTACAAATCTCTGGATTTCGTTTTACGCAACTGCAAAGCTTTCCAAAAATCCAACAGACTGTATAAAATTTTCTTACGCTTTGGAATACTGTGGCCTCGTGTGGAACCCCCACTATGAAGTCCCCAAAAAATGGTGGTGGGCTGACAAAAGCGTTTACTTTGACACCTGTCCTTTAAGACACACATGCTAAAAACTTCGCATAGCGATCGCCTACAAGTCTACAGCTCCACCTTAAAGCTACTTCCATATGGTAGAGATCTGTTGGATGCTATTTCTTTATAAACTGTGGAACATGCTGGACTCACCTCAGGTTTAAATTTACCATTTGAGACGTGGCAAATAGTGGAGATAACAAATGTATCCAGATTTGTACCTTTCGCTACCTACTATTACCTACTATTCACTCTAATTTAGGGCTCTAAGCTCCACTACACAGAATGGCTAGAATGTGTGTGTGCAGGGCCCGAACAATCTTGATATCTACAAGGATCGCGCATCTGATTATAGAAAGATTGTCGGTATCTTAGGTTTTTTTGCTGTTTCGTAATTTAAGGTATTTTTTGTAAACTTATTAATTTATAAGCATTATGTTTTGCACGCCGTCCACACCGGTGTCACACATTGGTTATAATTTATTGGCTATAATATATAATAAATATTTACAATTACAGGTATTTGGCATATCCTACCAAAGAGTAGCTATGAAAAACTAAAGGGTAGTTTTGAAGAGAGCGCGGATAAGGAGCAACTAAGCAAGCAGTTAGACGAAGAATTAGCCAATTCAAAACATCCTATCGTACTTTATTGTCATGGTATAACTACGCTTAAAAGAATAAATAAGACATATATAACTCATTTTAAAGCTTTTACGCTACAAAGCACTAAATACAATATTTCTTGTTTATAGCCACTTCAGATGCCTCAAAGTTTATAATTTAGGAATTGATTGAAATTATCGTATACGGAACATATAAAACAAAAATCAATGGCGCTACAACTTTTTTAGGTTTGGGCCTCAGATTTCTGTATGTTTCATGATCATCTGTTAATCTAATAGGCACGTAGGTGATCAGCCTAGATCAGAAGTTTCCTAACGATGTTTTTCTTCACGGTTCGGGCGAATGTTAAATGCAAATGCAGTTAAAGTCTCATAGAAAGAAAGTATTGGTGCACAGCCGGGGGGTCGAATCTACGACCTAAGATATGACTCGTACGCTTAAACCACTGGGCCAACACTGCTCTTAAACAATAAACATTTATCGACATTATATACATACATGTTCCTTTCAGAAAATCCAGAAATATACAGGAAAAACTTTTTTCAATGTCGTCCTTGCAAATGTAGACAAATTACACGAGATTTAAATGAATTTCTTTTTAAAATCGTATTATATACTTAATTTTTAGGCAACTCCAACTCTCGTGCGGCATCTCATAGGATAGAGTTATATCAATTCTTTCAGAAGATGGACTTCCATACTATCGCATTCGACTATCGCGGTAAGATTTTTATCATAAAATTAAATAACTTAATATATATATATATATATATTAACATACATACTAGCCTATCGGGCACGCAGTCAGTGACATATGTGACCGAGTAGCTAAGTGCAGGGGAGTGTCGAAGTCTCCCCTTTCTTAAAAAGGGACATTATTAACTTAGAGGGTTGGCATCTCACGCGACAGGAGACAACTACTCCGGAAATATCGTCAAAATAACTTGTTGCTATGTAATTAATTTTTATCATATCCTTAATCTTGAAAAATGGTTGCCAACATACGAAATCAGGTTAGTGCGCTTTAAGATGTCATTGGAGAATCTTTAAAAAATGTATGTTATATAGTTTAATTGCCTTTTTAAATTAAAATTTTGTGTTTCTTCCCGCACACTTTAAAATCGATTTTCGTTGGTATATTTATGTATATTTGTAACGGCTAAAATCGTTTTACTGATCTTAAACATAATTTCACCATTAGAATGTTTTTTTTTCTCGATCTCAGAGGTGGAAATGCATTTTCGCATCCCCTACCCTCAAAGGTTGCTGAGGTATGTGAGACACGCAACGCCAATAATCTCTGCTATTCAGAGACTGAGTGAACAATACCCACTAAAACCACCTCGAGTAGTTCCTACAAAGCCGCGTTACAGAGGCTCCGGGGTCGCTGTCGCATTATACTAGGACACCATTAGAATGCTACCCTTTTTTTTGTATGAGGTGAAAATGCGCTTGCGCAGGCCCGCGCCAAGGATATCAAGCTTGACGCGGGGCCTGTGGGTCTACACTCAAATCGCTCTGCTATTCAGAGAGGTAGCGAGACCCCACCAACTAAAAACACCTCAGCCCTTCACACGCCCTTAAGATGGGCCCTCGGGGTTCGCCAGGCATTCTACCCAAGGGACCCGAGCAATTAGAATGCTACCCTGATTTCCGAAATATTTTTTTAAATAACCCCCTTAAACGTCTGTTTCTTTTCATCGCTGCGTAAACAAAATTTGAAAGAAAAGGATGAAATGGTCACGAGAGGGCGCAATAATAAATTTTGTATGAAGACAGATTTGGATTGTTTTTTCTAGGATATGGCGATTCGACAAATGTCTGTCCTACTGAAAGAGGGGTTGTAGAAGATTCACTAATTGTTTATGACTGGTTAAACAGCACTATTCAGTCCAGCTCTCAACGACCAGCGGTTTTCGTTTGGGGACATTCATTGGGTAAGTCCCAAAATCGGGATAGACATAATTTTTAATCAGAATGATTGAACCACCCGGGACAATAATTTTTTCGCTGGGAAACAAACCCAGGATATCTAATCCTACATACTACTGTAGAATAAATGTGTCTAGTTACAACAAAAATATTTTTAGTTTATTTTTGTAGGTAGCTTCAGTGAGTACCAGACTAAGTCCTAATTTGTATATCAAGTTAGAATCTAAATACTGCGTCAAAATTATGTAGAATCATTTATTAATTTGACACCTCTGAAAAAGAAGTTAGCTGATTTTTTTTATATTTTTTTATTGACAATTGACATTGCGTAATCGATTTTTTTTTATAAATTATAAAATTTTACTTTTATTTCTTAATATATTTTACAATATATGTTTTATTTATTGTACAGCCAAGACTACATAAAGGTTTAGCGGTGACCTAATACCTACTTCTACTGGTTCTGCCGATTAGATTCTTTACATATGAAAATTATTCCAGGTACTGGAATTTCCTCCCATTTAATGGGAAATCTCTCAGAATTGTCTCGCGATGTTCTCAAACGGGAGCCTTTGCCGAGACCAAGTGGACTTATTCTCGAAGCTCCATTTAATAACTTGGCAGATGCCGTCACTCATCACCCATTGTCCGCAGTAAGAAGCCATGCTTAATATCATCCATATGATACCATCTAAATTATTGTTCTAATATTATTGATATATATTGAGATTTTCTCGTATATATAATTCAAAACGATTATATATTTATTATAAACATGATAAAGATTGATCCCGTTCTTTATAAAAAGTAATTGGTAGTCTCTTTATATCACAATTTGACAGAAAGAGACGAAACAGTATTTTAGTTAAAATAGTAGTTCTCTTCTATTGTTATTAAGTTAATACAGTGCAAATTGAATTGTAAACCTTTGGGTTTTTCGAAGTCGGTCAATTAATAATTAAGTCTTATAAATTTTTGTTTCTTAAATATTTATTAAACTTTTTCATCTTTAATAATTTACATACGTCACGCCAAAGATGGCGTTAAATCCAATATTGAAATCAGTAATAGTAAATAGTTAACTGTCAACTTGACGTGTCATAGTCTCTGAATATGAATGTTTTAAGGCCCTTGAAATTCGGTTATGTAAGTAAAGTGATGAAATACGCTTTTATATTTGTTAACAAACTTTCATTTTAATCTAATCCTCCCGTAAATAATGTATAAACATTTAAAAAAATTAATTTATTATTAATGTAAATAATATATATATATAAGTAATAATTTATTGAAATGTAATTTATTAGTAATGTAGTCGAATAAATTTCTCGACACAAACAAAATCATAGAAAATATTTCCAGCTAGTAAGATGGTTGCCGTACTTCGACAATACATTCGTGTCGCCGTTCAGATCGAGCGAAGAATATTCCTTCAAGTCAGACACACACTTGGCCAAGGCGAAAGAGTTGCCAGTTCTCATATTACACGCTAAGGATGACGTCATCGTTCCCTTTGTTGTCGGGCTTAAGGTTTGTAAAGTTTATTTTTTAATAAGTTTGACGTTATTGACACGAGACGTCGATTTCATGATAAAGAGCGCATTTCACAGCCGTAAAACTACCACTAAGTAAGTTATTTAAACCAAACGTAAGTCTGTGTTAACTAACTAAATATAAATTTGGCATTTCTTCCATCAAATGTATATAGAAATAGAACTACTTAATAGATATCTAGGAATTAGACACAGACTAGACTAGAAAAACTTCATATAACAGTTGAATAACTCTGATTTATTATTATGAATATAAAATAACTTAAAAGGTTTCTTTACTTCATTACAACGTCATCTATTATCGTAAAATGACATTACAATATTAGGTTGTGTTACGAACAGTTGCCACTAGATGGAGCTAATTTGTATCCATTTAATATATCCCATAGATTATGGCAAACAAATCCATTATAGAATGACTAAATTAATAATTTTATATAAAATTAAGTATACTAAACATTCTTGATAAAAGGTTTTTTTAATTCTGCGGTGTAAATACAGACTGGGATATTTTTAACGCAGCATAGGTAAAAATAGGTTTTTATTCACAATTATATTTTATACTTACGCTGTGTCCACACGCTATTATATAACATACATTGAAATATATTTTGTAACTTTCAGTTATATAGATCAATATTGGAGTCGCGGAATAACGATGGCTCAAAAGTCAAACTTCACGCTTATGACAAACAGAAAAACTTAGGTCACAAATATATCTGCCACGCCCAAGATCTAGAACAAGTTATTGGGTAAGTAGCCCCTTTCGCAACACTCTTTTTTTTCAGTTTTTATAGCTTTCAAACAAATTACGATTTGCAGACACAGAATGAAATTTATTTGTAGTATCAGGAATTGAACCCCTTATTTCTGAACTTTGAAGAAATCAATATAAATAAATTAATCCATTTTTTCTAGGCGCGAAGTTTATAGTCTGTTGCATATAAAAGTTTAACTTATCTATAGCAATTTTTTTTCCTGTATTTTTTTAAAAGTTCGCAATGTCTAACGTCAACAAAACTGCATGTCTACATTTTTTTAATATTTATTAGTTGTTGGGATTGAACCCAATGTATTTAATTAGTTAATAAAATAAAATAAAAAATTAATTTTCATTCTTTTTTTAAAATTTTCAATGCCCAACAGATTGAAATGCTTCTCATACATTATTTGTAAAACAGTTTCTATACTCTATAATATCTGCAGTTGCAGCTGAACTTTTTTTGCATAGGTGATATAGGCTTTATTACTCAGGAATAATCTAGCAAAATAATGTTCAAGAGTTTTTTTAATTAATTGATTACAAATATCTATTTATATAGATTGTTATTTTTTTCCAGTGAATTTGTGGCAATGCATCAGTAGACAACAGAAGATGCTCGGCTTAATATTGACTGCTTTGGCTTAATTGCGTTTCTTTATTTGTCCTTTAGCAAACATTTCTCTATTGTTATTGATATTGAAACTTGATTTTATTTCCTAATTATTTTTTGTTTAATCGACGTCTTAGTGAGAATTTATTTTGATAATTACGAAATTTAATTGTCACGTTAAAAAAATGCTGTTTGCTAAAGAAGAGATTGCTTTCGCGGGGCTATAGGTACAAACGTAAAACGTCAATTATTTATTGTATTTTTGTAATAAATAAATAATTTATTCCATCTGTTTCATTTACTCCTTCCCTGCAAAAACTTCAAAAAAATTGTTTTACGAAATTCCTTTAAGTTTTACATTAAGCGCCATCTATCATTGCATGTAGGAAACATTTACCAAAAAGGTTTTATAATGATAACCGTCAAAAGTGACATTGCCATACAATTACTTGCAAACTATGCCGTAATTTGGCACCGATTTATTAAATTATGTAAAAATATATTAAAACTACAAAAAAAATGAAATAAATACGGTAAAAATGGTTGTCGGGTGAGTTTGAATTCAAAAATGTTTTCTATATTTATATAATACTACACCTATATAATATTATTGTTTCGGAGGTCAAGACGTATTTTAGGTTGCATTCCCAAGGATTGCATGGCGGAATTGTTCAAATACCCTATACTAAAACCTGTAATTCAGTTGAGACCTGTTTCTAACTAATGAACTAAATAATCCAAACAATTTTTTATAAGGCCATGGATGCTTGAACATACAAAACTTACATGCAAAGTTTAGTCGCAACCCAATTGCGATTATAAAATCTACACATACGACAGATGTACACATACGACATGTGTGCCCACTAGGTGCACATATTGGTGACTCTGGGTGGTGGTCCTGACCGTTTCCTAATTACTGAATACATACATATATCTATAGATAAGTGTGAATGCACCAAGGCCTAAGGTAACAGACCAAGCTCTGTGGACAGCGAGTGCTGAATTATTAAGAATCTTGACCACTTCTGGAGAATGTGTTATTAACAGACACCTCGATTAATATCCGATAACTAAATAAAACACTTGTATTAAAATACTTTGATGATGAAAGTAATGCAATTTTCTTAATTTCACGTTTATTAAAATCGTTTCAATAAAACGTGTCCAAACCAAGACTTATTAACTGAAAATTGTCTCGTTAATAACCGTTATTTAGAAGTAGATGTGTTCGACAGCGCAATACTCCTGACTGGCGCGTCCTTAACCGCGAGCGTTTTCTTCATGCAAGTTGCAGTACTACCTCTTATGTTCAGATATAGTAAGACTGTACAACGGAAAATGGTATTTTCTAACTGCAGTAAGTAATATTTGTCTTATCCGTAATATTTAAATCTTAAGCTATTAAAAACCTGCACAAAATCAATTTTTGAATACGAAACAAAACTACGTAATCATTTATGTTGATTAAAATTCTTCAACAACGACTTCACCCGGAACAATATTAAGCGATGCGATCTTTGGTTTCGATTAAAGTTCCATTTTTAGTCTCCCAGGATTCCCGGAATCTCTAGGTAATAAAAATCTTTGTTTTACGGTACTGCCGTATTTTGTTGTTGTCAATTATTGAATTACACTTATACAATTCGTTTGCAAACACATTTCACCCACCGCGATTATTAAAATATGCGTCCTCGATCGATCGCTCAGGAGAAGTGAGTGCGAGTCATAATCCGTTGGACAACAGTGACAAAATCTGGTTAATAGTTCAGAAATGTTTACAGTAAATTACCCAAAGAATATGGACTTCGAGAATCCTTCCAGTTGCAACGTAATGGGAGGAAGAAATTTTACTATAGAGTTTCAATCTAAAGTCGACAACCGCCCGATAAAAATAGGTAATTATATATCGACTAGCAATTAAGACCAACAGCTAGTGTTGAAATTTCGAATAAATTTTTTTTAGTTTAAAATTGATTATCAATCTTATAAGGTATTTAATGCTAGGCAATGTTTGCCTAGTAACTTCAGTATATTCGATCCCCGGCTGTGCACCAATGGAATTTGTCTATGTGCCCATTTAACACTCGTTCGTACGGTGAAAGAAAACATCGTGAAGTAGCCGGCATGCCTTAGACCCAATAATCGACGGTATCAGGAAGGTTGATCGCTTGCTTGCCTATTAGGAATTATCACGGAAGAGATGCAGAAATCTGAGACCCAGACCTAAAAAGGTTATAGCCCTATTGGTATATACTTATATAAGGTATTTAAAGTCACCAAAAATGTTATATATAAACGAACTTAAAATGATAATTGCTTAAAGTTTATAGTACAAAAGTTACATATCGAAATAACATTCAATAACTGTCAAAGTACGTTTATTAAGTGTAACGTTAAATAAAATATATATTTGTACTAAATTAAAAGCATACAAATCAGGTATATGGCATTTTGTACCATCTTCCGTGTTGCGTGAGCTGATGTCTGTCAAAGATGAGATGACACTCTGTGACCGCCTTCAACGAGAGCTGGAGAACACTCATAATACTATCGTGTTGTATTGCCATGGTTTGTTTTCATTTACCTCTTTGAATATTTAGATATAAAGTATATCAAATCTATATAACATTATTATGCAAAGTTTAGTTAAATACAGTAAACCCCGCTTAAGACGATTTCTCAGGGAAACCACTAAAAACGCGTCTTAAGCGAGAAAGCATACGGGATATGGAAAATAATACGTACTACGTATTATTATGTATTAAGTTCTAATTTTGGTATATATAGGTATTTAATTATACATTTACAAATTACATTAAATACGTAGTGTAGGTAATTATAATTACATCACGCTGGTAAACAACAACACTACTACAGAATAATAACAATTACAAACCAAAATTATCTAAAATAAAAAATACATTAAACTAATGCTAAACTAAATTGACGAAATTGAAAAATTGTAAACAAAGATTTCAATGTTTATATTATAACGATAATTTTATATATATAGAGATTAACTATTTAGTTTAAAATAAAACGTGCAGAAAATAATCTCAAGGTGATTTTTGTAAGTGTCACACGCCATCTATGTAAGGTCAGTTTCGGCACGAGTTTCTTTACTGTACGTGCCTGTGTCAAAAAGTAGTCTAAGAATTTGTTTGTGAATGCTAATTATGATAGCTTAAAATGTATTGCCGTATGGTTTGGTTTTCTCTTACTTGAGGAAATGAATTGTGCATACCCACGACTGCTTAGTGCCAGATGGTTACTCGCTTTTGTACATAACCACTAAAACCCCTACCAACAATCGCCCTGGATGCAGTAACAGCAGAGTCTTATCCGTTTTCTGGATTGCAATTAATAATATTTCTAATATTTACAATCAGGTAACTCAAATCACCGTGGATCACCTCATCGTCTACAAATGTATAGAGTTTTTCAAGAATTGAATTTTCATGTCATCGCCTTTGATTACAGAGGTATTTATATAATGTATTCTATTTATTCATGTTATTAGCAAGTATGAGATGGAATACTGTGATAAAAATAGACTGTGGACATTTTCTGGAACTCTATGGAAACCATTCGCCGAGTCATTATACTTTTATTATTTTTGACCCTTTGATTTTGCAGCTACTCGATTGTGAGAATAATTGGATGGATATGTTTAGCGCTGCGCCTTCTGAAGATCTCTTGTCACTTTCACACGTGTATATCCATTCAATAATATAGTTCCATAAGTATCTGATTGTCCTTTTGGAACATGTGTGATAGAAAATATAAAATAATTATTGTCCAATTTTAGCATACAGTACACAAGCCGAGGGTAATGATTCTAAACCAAGCCCCACAATATGCTTCACATCTTACAGGCCGAACCTTGATCTTCTTAAAGCTTTCCATTCAAAATAATTTTACGTACTCAATCTTCTGTATAGTGTAGTTTGTCTGTAAGTTTTTTCTTTTCTCTTACGAGGATTGTTAATAAAAAGTTCGCTCTCAATTCTGTTACCTGATTTTATATACCTATTAACGTTAATAAATAAATGATAACGAGGGCCGGGATAGGGTTAGCTAATTATATATTTTGAAAAATTTGTAAATAATGGGTAAATACTATAATTAAAGGTGTTAGCTGGACTGAACCACTTTGATTGTTAGCTAGTTTTACTTGCTACTCGGATATGCTATATCTATAGAGATTTTTATACGTATTTAGGTTATGGAGACTCTAGTAACGTGAGACCAACCGAAAACGGCGTCGTGGAAGATGCTTTGAAAGTTTATTCTTGGCTTAGTGGCGTAGTAGATGAGAGAAAGCGCCCTATGATGGTTTTGTGGGGACATTCATTAGGTAAAAAATATTTAATCGTGTTTAGTGTATGTTTAACAAGTATTGTTGTTATCTAAGATAGCCTTATCGTCATTTATGATAGTAGCATTATCTATGAATACCAGTAATTGTGTAAAGATAATTATCTAAGAGACTTTGCCCTTGTTCCTGCCTACCAGACTCGTAATCGTGCTTTGCTTCACGTCCCTCACATCAACACTAACTATGCAGAATCCCATCAGTTTTGTACCGCGCAGTCCGGACATTCAACGACCAATATTTAAGCCTTGACTTGTGTAAGCTATCGCGGAATATGGTTAAAAGAAGTATTAGGAATATCCATAGCGCAATATCACCTGCATCATGAGCATACCCCATAAGAACATACACACCATCACGTACTTACCCTCATTTTTACACCATCATACAACACAGCCAAATACCACTTAGTATTGAATAATTTATATTGTTTGTTTGCTTTTGTAAATTTTTAAACCTTTTAGTAGTATTCCTCTGGCTTTCTGTTAGTGTAATTGTTTATTAATATATATATAATTGATTTAGTTGTAGGATTACGAAATAAATAAATAAACTAGGGAAACGGTATATTTTGATTTCCTACGTTCCTAATTCTTTATTTATTCTACATTTTCACCTAAATTGATATACATATGTCGCAGTTAAATTAACAGCCTAGCATATTAACTAAACGGCGACGCTTAACTAACGGCCTGAAAGATATTCAGCCGCAACGTTTGTTACAACATTTATTAAACGGGCTGGCTAATGCTTAGGCCATTCGTACGATACAGTCAATATTTGGCATAAATAAAAAAGATGAAACATGATTTTAAAAAAGATTTCTTTTAAAATTTAATTGCTTAAGTCAAATTCACATTATTATTGCCACAACACTCTTCCATTGTACTTGTTGTTTTTCATGAAACTTTGGAAAACGCCATCACAGTTCTGGTTTGCCGACGATATATTGACAGTTTGAAGAGTTTCGTTACGGGTTTGAGTGTGGCAGAAACTGGAATTAAATTTAAATTAACAGTCAACAGGCTAGGCAAGTGATCTCGTCATCGATCCAAGTCATTTGCCTCGCTGTTTTATCAACTGGCTCTTCAACTGGATCTTTCAGGCCGCTAGTTAAACGGCACCGCTTAGCTTAAATCGGCTTACGGAAGTTCAGGTTAATTTTTTTTTACCTTAGGCACAGCTATAGCAGCTAACCTGGTGGCGAATTTGGACGACCTGTGTCGTAGTAACAATCAGAAGTGTTTGCCGGCTCCAGATGCGCTGGTACTCGAAGCTCCCTTCAATAACTTGCTTGATGAAATTGAAAAACACCCATTTTCTAAGGTAATTCATAAGCTGGATGTTAAAACATATTATTCTTTGACGATTTTGTGTTTATGGGTTATGTGCAGTGAAGCCATTGCTTCAATTTTGTACTAAAGTCTGTATAAACACTTAACTCCTAACATTTTACATATCCATATAACTCTATAACTCTCTCTTTCTTATTTCTATTATCATGTATTGCTTTTTAAATACAAGTAGGTTTCTCTTCATGACATACACTATCGAAGTTTTGGAACCAAGATTAGCCTTCATCACATTGTTTGGTGCCTCCCTCACCGAAAGTACCTACTATTGATTTGGAGTCAAACGCGCGTCTATCACATCGCTAAGTCAACACTGTTCTTTCATTTCACTCATGCAATATCCGTAATAAATATTTCTGAATCGAGAATACTGGTGTGATTAACTTTGTCGAATTCATATCTTATTCATGACGCTAAATTTTAGCTGGTATCCTGGCTGCCGTATTATAAGCAGTCCTTTGTGAAGCCCTTCAGTACGTCTACGGAGTATTCCTTCACGACTGACCAGTATTTAGCAAGAGTGACTAATCTTCCTGTACTCATCTTACATTCTAAAGGGGATAGGATTGTGCCGTACGAGCTGGCGGTCAAGGTAATGTCTATATATGAAACAAATGGTATTTGATTTGGCAATGCCGAGTCTTAAAATTAAGGAACTTGAAATTTAATTTACGCTAAAACAATAGGTATCTATAAATGATTCAAGATGGAACTACATTGATAAGGATGAAATTTTATCTTTATCCAGATTTCCTATCAACTGAATACGTATACAACATCGTATTCCGTTATGAATTGCAAGCTTTAAACGCAATTACAAAATAATAATGAAACAATGATACTAAGTTCTTATGATGTATATGTCATGTCGTAGCTTAATTAGCCGTTCAATCAACAGCCTTGTCTCTAGCCGTTCGACGGCCTGAATGATGTTCAGCTATTTGATCGTCAGCTCGGCACATGACTTGGATCGATGACCTTCATTATTTGCCTGTCCTGTTCATTTCTATTTAGTTCCACTTCTGCCACCTACACCTACCAAACTGTCAATATAGTAGTAGTATAATAGCATTTTATATTTTCCAAATGTTTATAAAAAACTCTACTTAAGGGGGTAATGACGCTAAGAGTTAATGTAAGAACACTAATATATAACATTTTAAATAGATTAGGTAAAAAAATTCTTATGTCAAATATTTCAGCTTGTTTATTTCGGTCAAATAGTCGTACGAAGTGCCAAAGCATTGCCAGCCAGTTCATTAAATGTATAAACGCTAGGACTGAATATAGGTAATTTAGGTCGCTAGCTAAACACTGTTTAGAAAAAGGCTAGGCTGTTGACTGAACGGCTAATTAAGCTAGTGGACTGTGACATATAAAATAATTTCGAAGTTTGTTAATTACCTAATTTATCTCTGTATGTGTATAGAATATAGACTAAGTCAACTGTCAAACCGAAATCGTTAACGAATCTTGTAAGGACCTATCGTTAAATATAGGAAAATGCCCTCGAAATAATGAGTTTCATAAATAATAATTAATTCGCGTTTATTCATTTCTTAAAATGTGCACTTGCGTTCACCTAATCACAATTTTTAACGCCTGCTGTAAATTTCACAATGGCGTAATTTTCGAGTTTAGATGTGGCATTTCGATTAAAGACCACATCTAAAACTATACGATGTAATAATAATAATTTTTCCTCGTGGTTTTATCATATGTCTTGTTTGTTTTTGTAATCAATGATGTTAACTTTCATGCTTTGTATTCTATAGTACGATATTTTCTCAGTTATTATGTCTCAAAAATAATTGTATAATATGTGTTTAACTCAACATAATATAACACAGAAACGCTTTATCTCGTTAGGTGATGGAAACTGTGTAAAAATTTGTTTTACAGTTATACGAATGCGTGGCGCAGTCGCGAAATAAGGGAGGTGCTGTATTGCAGTTTCATGTCTTTGACAGAGGTCACAACGACCTATGTGAAGCCAAGGACTTGCCTGGAGTTGTAAGGTAATAATAATATGAATATTTATCTTATAAATCATGGTTTATGGTTGCTTCTAGGTGGGTTTTGTTTCGATTAGGCGAGGCAATTGAAAAATTGTTTCTCGAAGACACATACAAAAACAGGACTCGTTACGTGACTTCAAACGTAAAATAAGATTTAATTTTCTAAGGTAGTTTAAAATTAACTTTAAATAAATTAATATAATATTTGCGATGCCAAAATATCTATGTCTGTACATAATTATGAACATTATAGGTTCATAGCTAATTAATTCCTTCTCTTTTCAGAGATTTTCTCACCGTTATCAAGACGTAATATAATCAATATGAGAAATGAAAATGCTTTTTTTATTTGTCTCCAGTAAACTTTCTGTTAATATAAGTTAACTGATGATGATGAATTATGTATAATAGATTAGCAAGGGACATCTACGACCCGTATTCTAGAATCAAACCAAACTAAAATCTACTTTCAAGAGCACTCAAGATGAGATTGTGTCGAGATACGAATTATAATTAGGCCTTAAACGGGCACTAAATTACGGCCATTAAAAAACACACCGCCTTATTTAAATAAATTTACTTTTATTATCTTAATTAGGTACTTTAATTGTCTTTTGTATTATCATAAACTCAATGAAATGGCAATGACAAACAATTCGTTCGTCCGCCATTATGTTCGTACAATAAAAATAAATTTCAATCAAGCTATATTGACGTACCAATAGATTATGTATGCAACTATAAAACATAAAAATTAATATTCAATTCAAGAAATATCTTTAATTCCAAATTCGCTACTGATCTACACAAAATTTTTGGCGATATAAAAACCTGTTCTTTGAACAAATTGCCATAATTTATATATTTTTTAAGGTTGTCAATAAATCTTTTTGATTAAGCCCGCGGAGCGCACGGTAGCTGAAAGGATGTTTAATTTATTATCTATGGCCTGCGGGTGTCGCCAACCTTTTTATTTAAGGTTACATAAATTAATATGTATTAATATTGTTATAAATATATTAATAATGCATTGTAGCCAGTTTATTTACTCACATAGGAATTAAAACGAAAATTTACGTGACAAATTGAATTTTTTCTATTCATCATATTGAATAAAACAGCTATATTTTAAGTCCCGATAACATAGACAAACTTGTGAACTCCAAGGTGATTTTTCTTACATCGATCGAGTCCAGGCCTACAAAGGTTCACACACCGAAGGTAATCGTAATGTGGATTGGCGGTAGGTACTCAATATACAATGAAGAATGAACCAAAATTAGTAAACATAAATATTCACGAAGAGGATATAGATGTACTAAATCTAAAACAAGTCTCTTAATGTACATATAGTCTTATACTATGGTTTATACCTAAATAAAATTACATCTGCTGAAATTATACATGTTCGCGCTTTAATCATATTTTTTATTTTTACCTTTTTATTCTAAAACTATTCCATTTTGTGCTTAAGTTTACTTATTTCAATATCAAATCGTTTTGAATTGTGATTAAAAACTCTACGTATTGCACGTCTACATCGTTTTGAAATCTTCATAAAAAAATGGTTTGACGGTTTTGATTAAACTTTGATAGCGTTTGGGTCTAAATTATATTAAATTAAAATGTTGGCAACACCTGTTCATTAAGATAGTGAGAATCGTAATATTATTTATTCGCCCCGCGCCGCACAAAGAAACGGATGCTTATTGTGCGATGTCTGGTGATTTAACACGTTAAGAAGCATTTGATATAGATAAGTAATTTTTGTTTAAAATAACCGTCACTATCATAAACCAGGCGTTATTGTTACTGCTCGTATATTTTTATAGATACTTGAAAAATATTTTCTTGCACAGTAACGTTTTAACTTATCTATGGGCAATATAGCTCACACAATTGTGAGTCAGAATCTACGAAATTGTCAAACCACAAATAATTTATAAATCAGCGTTTTTTTTTCTAAAACATCACATATGTTACAAGGAGGACAAACAGATACATATGATATTGTAGAAATATACACGTGTGAAAATGGCGCGAGAACTTAAGAAGGCACAAGTCGAATGGGTCTGCCAATAATGCACCATTATGTTTTGCATGTGACTAGAGATATTAAAAGATTTTTAATTCGTATCACCTATATGTGTTTGTATCAAAACTTGATACAAAATTTGTACAACCGACCAGTGATCGGACTTCATACTATAGCTATGACAACCAAGTGACCATTTTTTTAAAAAAGACTTCAAATAATTTCGAGATAGGATAAGTTTTTATTTTAAAATTCAATTGTAGTTTATATTACTTTTCTTCATTTATTCATCTGTTTTCCACCGAATAAACGTTCCCAGAACGTCCACAAATACTTCAAGATCATAATTAGCCAAATTGATAAGCAATAAGTTAGGATTTGTGAGAATTTTATGTCGAATTTTATAACTTAATATTAACTTCAATATACCCAATAAACAACCATAAATATCATGTCTAACGCAAGGACATCAGTACCAATCTAGTGAATATAATGAAAATGATACAAGTGTAGATTTTTTCGAATTTTTATAAGAATTGGTAAATAAAGTCAATTTTCTTGTAAAAACGTAAATAACTCTGCGGAGGTTGAGCTGAAGGACCTCCCGTAGAACAATTTTTTTCAGCTGCTGATCCCATCTAACCGCTAGTTGCGTTTGATCTCCGACTTTTTGGCCATCCTGTATATATGTACCTATAATATAGGTATTTATTTACTAATATATTCATATAATTTAGATATATATATATATAGTTTCGCCTTTACTTAGCCTACCTTTTTAGTACATACTGCAACATATAGAACATTTTGCTATGCTACTCCATACATACTGTTCGCTTTTCCAGAATAAAAAACTAAGTAACTCATTTTTTTCGCTCTATAAAAACCTTCTTCAAAAAAGGAATACATAGAAAATACTGGAATTGGTCCAAGCGCGTTTTGCGCTTAGCAACATATTTTGCGATCCATTTTTATTTATATAGATTTTACCTACACGTCATGTATTTACCTAAACCTAATTCTCGTCTAAAAAGCGGCTAAGTGTGTTCGCGTGTAACGCCTTTACTTATTTTGCCTCTATGTAATATAATAAAAAGGTTCATAATCATTTCGGCATAAATAAAAAACAGTAGGACACTATACAATTAAATCGGTATTCAAGTAGCTTCTAAACACTCCTAAATAGATATTAAAAAGAAATTCTTTGCAGACATCATGTCGTGATTCACCCAAAATATATTTTAAACAACTTTATTTAATTCACTCTATAGAGGTTATATGGCACTTATACCATGGAGAATAGAGTTTAGTATCCATGTGTAATCTGCATTCTTCTATTATCTATGCGCCCCTGACAGCGATGCGTAAAATACTCTAGAGGTTTCGCAATCTCGCCACATGTTGAGGTAACTTTATATTAGCAAAATCATTACTGGCAACCCTGTGGTGAAAATTGGCGCGAATTGTCATAATTATTATTTGTGTAAGTTCTGGCTTTATCAACTTATGTTGTCCGAAGTCCGTTGCGAATCTCGCAAAGAAATTCATAATCTTGACATGAGCAATGTCGAGTTTGTCAAACTTTACAGGAGGAAAGTGGTTTGACAGATTTGGGTCTAGATTTAAGACTGATCTAGGTTTTAGTACCTATCGTATTTGAACATGTTCTCATGATAAAATTCTGAATAATACAAATTACTGACGTTGATGTGCTGGATGCTTACATATAGGGTTTGAATCCCGGTTGGACTAAAAATTATAAACAAGTTTGCGATTTCCATTGTAGGTTGTAACGCTTTCGCTGCGTACCTACTATAAAATCGTAGTTAAAATCTGATACACTTATGAATTTCATATTCATGTTTGGTCCTTTCGGGCAAAGATGTTCTAAGTAGGTACACCCCAGAGAAAGAAGCTTTAAGCAGGCTGAAACAATTTTAAGGTTATATAGGTATGTAATAAATATAAGCAATAAAGGAAATTAACTAAACTTAACCTATAAACATTGATTGTTTTCTGTTATTTAACTACAGATATTTATCAAAATTAATTATGTAGCAGATATATAATTAGTAGGTACCTTGATATAAATCATGACCTATGGCCAGACTTTGTGGTTTATGATTTATTATCTATGCTCTATTGCTTCCAAAATCAAATTTCCCTATTCAATCTGAAACAATGATGCAATATACATATTTTGAAATTGCACAGAATATATTTGAAACGTAGACGAAGTTACAAGCCCGAGCTAGTAAAGACTAAAGACATACCTAAAGATGTATATATAGAGTATGTATGAAGGTATTAAAGTAATGCTCAGTAGTTTTGCGGCTTCGCCTTGGGACCTTAATCACGTGTGAGAGGTCATACGAAGGTCAAACATGAGCGTAGGTTTATGACAGTTGCTTAGTTTATTCTCTATAAATAATTTCTTAATTGCACAAAATGACTGAGAAATATTTGTAATTAAAATTTTACATTTAACGAAGAATCTTATATCTTTTATCCGTAAGTCTATATACTTAAGCCCTCCAAAATGTATCTCCTAGATATTATTTCTAGAAGTAGCACCTACTTGCTGTTTAGGAACATTTCTTAGAATATTGCCGTTGCCTTGATATTTTAATTATAAATATCTTATTTTATTTCAGGCAATAATGTCTGTTTTATTAACCTCTTCTTTCAAATTTTTTTTTTAGTACCTACCAAAATTCATCCAATTCGGTAAGTGTAATTCTAGACTCGATTATTCCTATAATTTTACCAACGTCTAAATAAATTGACGGTCATATGTTTATTTCACTTTATTTTGTTGGAAGTATCCCTAAGCCAACAATACGATACATGTAAATCAATAAATAAACATAAAATAAGATCGAAATCTGTTATAGGTAGCTCATTAAAGCGGAGACAGGTTCCAACAACGTAAATCATCCAACATTATTTATTACAATACCAATCTCACCCACGTCCCATTCCATTTTCTACATATCTCCACGGAAAAACCATCTCTAGATCTGTTCTCCTTTTAATAAAACAAAAGACTAGACATGTCGTTAAAACAATTGAGTGTTTATAAAAAAAAGTAGATGACACCGCGGGAATTTGAATTGTCCACCATCTTGATAGAGATTATTTTGGCGGGAAGCGCTAGGGTTGTAGAGTGCTTCGTTTCGTTCTGATGGAAAGTGGTTACATATTTATAAAATGGAATCGATTTTTAAACGGGCCAATGGGTGGGCTCCGTTATAGAGGCGGGACGCGCGCGCTCCACCCAATGTTACTTGTCAGATGAGCGTCTCATTTTTTTGTTCATTCGCGCTGCGTCCGCCGGCGCGGTCGCTTGTGCAATCAAGATATGTATGAAGACAGACTATAAATGGCAAATTAAATTTGATTGAACTTTATTTATATTTGAAGAGTTAACGCAATTTGCATTATTAATTATTTTTATCATCATTCTTAATTATCACAAACAAAAATGCACGTTAGTCAAAAATTACGCAACATTTTATTAACAAATCACAAATTATGTTATAAAATTTTTTGTTCATCAATAAATTATATTACTTAAAATGAATAATGATTACATGGGTTACTATCTCATTTTAAAATGATAAAATCGCTGAGATTAATGACAGTCACCACTCATTACTTAATTATGTTGGCATATTGGATTTTATCTCAGTGGTTAAATGACTCGTAAAGAGTTTGATTATGAATAAAAAATATATCTATATAAATAAAAATTGACCGCAAAATATATCGCTATTCGAGTATTATTAACATATTACCCTTGAAAAAGGTTTTTATGGACAGAAAAATTGAGTTTTTATTCCGGTAAATCGAACGGTGTATATGGGGTAGCATAGCATAATGCTCCATATGTTAGTATGTAACAACTAAAAAGGTTTAATAAAAAAAACAAAGCCCAACCCAAGTGAACAGGTTGGTTTTAATAACAGTTAAAACAATAGATACAAATTAATTTAAGGAAAGATGTATTTTTGTTGAATCGTTTATTCCAAATTTGAAATACAAATTACTAATATTTTGACAAACATTACACAAAAGACGTCATAGAGTCGTATATTAGAGATGGAAGAATTTAAACAGGCGGTCAAATAAAGAGGTGGGAAGACTCGGCCGGAACGATGGAAAAGATCAGCTTGTGAAAGAGACAACAATGGAGGATATGTCGGAAGACAACCTAACCAATTGGCTGCTGATTACTAGTGTGCTATAAAAACAAATATATAGTTAAAAAGTTATGTTATCGCTTAGATTAAATGTAAATGTATGTTGGTTGGTGAACAAAGGCTTTTATTATTATTATATTGTTATAAATTACTAAGAAATACTATATGTCTTTAGATTCACAAAAGCTATCACCGAACCTACCTAGAAAGGATTAACCAATTTGTCGTCCTCCAACATCTGATGTAATTTGCGCTCAGTCCAGGAATCGAACCCGTTACCAGTGTACCTTTATAGACCGATTTGCGTCGAGGCCCTCTTGTAAGTAGTCATAACTACTTATAAGCATAGTTACTAATAACATTACAACTGTTTAATTTAGTTTCTATCGAATACTTCTCGAAGCATATATTTTGCTAAAAAATAGAATTTTATTGCATTAAATAAACTTCCACTTTAACGGATCGTTGTCGTCAGACACGAATTATTTATAATTTTTATTATGGTTAAATAAGGTTTTTATTTCTAAAGATTAACTAACAATCACAGAAAGTGATGGAAAAAGGGATTCCTAGAAAATAATATTTATTTTCTGGGACGCAATCACTAGTGTTCTTCGAAGCCTAGGGGGCTTGATTTAACGCTGCAATTATCTCCAAGCAACAGTGTAAAGCAATTAAAAACATTTATGTCTAAGGGCCGAATGGAATTTCTACGAATAAAAAGATAGAAAAAACATTCATTGTTTCGTATTGATGAACAACTATATCTACCATTGTTAAAAAAAACACAAATCCTTTTGTCTGTGGGCCCTTTAATTTCATACACAAATAAAAAGGTAATATGTCTGTGCTACTCACTCACATTTTGCAGATTCACAGCGGTCAAGTTTTAAAATATAAACGAAGGTCGAATATCTGTGTTAAACCGTCGTTCGTAACTTGGCTAGCGTAGTGACACCTCGGAATGTTTTTATGCTTCGCTTTTTAAATATTCAAATCGAATCACCCAAATTAAGTAGCCATAAACGGAATCAGCTTCCAAATTTAAATATTTCATTCGTGCTCACAAGAGCGCGTGCTTTGATTTGTGTGTGAACCCATCCTTGTGTGGGTGCGTAGATGCGTTCGATGCAGTATCGATAAAAATATCTGTTTTTTATAATTATATTTTTGTATATTTATATATACATATATTTACAGGTATATTTGACATTAATATCAGATTCGTATACTTTACCTTATAAATAATTCAGCCCTTAATATATCCGATATATTGTAACTGTAGTGTAGAACTAGAAACTTGAACTTGGCCTTGAAATAAGTATCATCAAGGCATTCACGCACGATGATAAATAATCTGTTTTGTAATAATTTGCATAATCTTGTTAGAGTCGCTTTCAATGCGCATAGAAAATTTATATTTTAATTAGGTATGTATTAAATAGTGAATAACCTTTGTGAATCGAGAGACCAAATTTATAATCAGGTAAATTATAAAGTGTGTTACAGGCGTCCATGACCTAAGAGAGTGAATGCCTCCTATTATTAGGACAAGATGTAAATTAAACATTGAATTTAAATTATATACATATGTTTTTTAACATTAGGTGTTGCGGTGTAATGTGTGTATTCGTTTGTGGTTTTTAGGACCTATCAATTATAAATATTATCTTTTGAAATAAGAGTTATACATACTTCAATATTGCCGTCAGGTGGGCAACACACCCGTGAGCCCCCTTGGCGTCGCAGGTGTCCATTAGCACTTTCTTGCTTGCTCCTTTGTCTCCTGTCCCATAAAAACTATTATACCTATGCATAAGTGATTGTCGATATCGATAAAAGTGCAACGTGTAAAATGCCCATCCCTATTCCTTTTGTCGTAGCGCGCCGCGCGTTGATAAGGAAACATTTTAAATTAGTGAAGATGGAGAAAAAAATATTATAAATTTTCATTTTTATTTATATTTTATCACACGTACAAAACGGGTAGCCGACCGCTACCACGGCCGATATAAATTATATCATTTTTCACTGCGACAACCCTAACGGGCGTAAAAAATGACGTCCCATTGAGTTCCAAGTTTGAAAGTTTTGCCGCGTTTTTTATTCGTTTCCGGGCGACGGAATTCCAATATTGAACTTCGGCATTTAATGAATATAGTTTTGACGTTTGCTTTTATATTCTAGATTCTGGAAAGTAATCATTAATCGTTGTATACAGTTTTTTTAAGGTAGGATGTAACTTGTAACTAACCATAATTAATTTTGCTGCTATTTAGACAGCAATTAATTTAAACAACAAAAGACAAATTCGAACCATTTGGCTACAAATAAAAACTCTTTGGTAGTAATTATTTGAAATAGATGTTAAAGACGTCTTACCTGCATGAATAACGAATGTGTTCTATATTTAAATATCGACCTTGAAATTTTTCAATTATCAAATTAGGTCTGTTTACTTCGTAAGACATAAAAATTGCAATAATTACTATAGTCTATTCTATATAGACGTCGATGAATCTTTGTAAAATATGTCTAGAACTTTTTCTATCGAATTCGAAACTAAGGCCTGGTTTTAGGCATTATCAATTGAGCAATGAAGATGGTTTCTTGTTTCTAGTGATGATACTTACTATTATAAATATGTAAATCTTTCTTGATTTGTCTGCATTGGAAAAACCTCTACTGAGCGATTTCAAAAATTCTTTTAAATAAAGCATGTGACATAGGCCGACTACGCACTATCACAAATCAATGGGAGTAAGGAAAATTATTTCGTCTGAGTGGATGAACTTGATCTCAGCAACTTAACTAGCTGACTGAGCAAACGTCGTTTTGCCATGCCTATATTATTTTTTTAGTACAATAAAAACCTATCTACTATAACAAAAATAGGGGTTGATCGTAGAGAGGGACAATTAAGAGTTGTTTGTATTTTTATATCCTGTATCATTAAAAAAAATTGTCTAAAAAAGTAATATTTTTTGGGGTGGACACCCCTTATCACTTAGGTGTTTGAAACATGGATCATAGCCAATTCTCAGACTTACTAAAATTGTATTTAAAAAATGATAAGCATCGGTCGAGCCGTTTCGGAGGAGTATGGGAACGAACATTGTTTGAATTGATTGAACATTGTTGAACAACAAGAACACGAGAATTATATATATATATATATATATATATATATAGAGATTTATTAAAAAAAGGTATTTAACGGTATTTTAGCTTTGCAATCGAATTAACGCAGGTGAAACCTCAGTGCCTAGCTATTATGCAATAATCTTAGTACACTTAGATACAAATTCGTAATATTATCGCACCGTCTTACCCCTTGTAAATGAATAGGTCGGAATGTCCGTTAATCCTTGCAGAAGTCACACAAGGGCCTATATTGAGTTACCGGCAGACAGACAGAGACAATGTAGTAAATACTCACCATAGAGGTTATTACTAATAGACTCATTATTTGATTATCCACATCCATCCTTTTTTTACTATTTCAAATGTTTTCAATAATTTTGATAGATTTTTGTGATGATTGTGGACATTGAATACAGATTATAGATTATACTATATTTATTATAAAATATATATTTTATAAATATCGAAATTTCTTATAGCGATAAAGTGCCGTGGTTGGAATACTGAGGATAACTGAGTTTAGTTTGCCTTTAATATATAAGTAGACTGTTAAGATTTACAGTCTACTTATAATTATATTAAAGAGGTCATAACTCAAACATACTTAGCGTTTTAGTTTTATAATTATTTTTATTAAATAGACCGTTAAAAATTAAATGTTTTACGTAGTTACGTTTCTAAATCCGATAGGTGAAAATACTCAACAGAATCCATTTGGAAAACGATTTTGGGACACATGTGCTAGTGTTTAGCGATCAAACCTCTGAAATTCCAAGTTGGAATTTTTTAATATACCTACACCTTGAAAATTGGTATTGGATACTGTAGGTAATTTGGGATACTTAATCCTTGTTTTAATATAAACGGTTTGATAGACATTTCGATGAGGTGTTTGTTACATTTGTTTATTTTTATTAATAAAGTAAAAATATTTATCAATAATTTTATGTAGTTCCTAAAACAAACTACTATCCTAAATATGCCGCGGGTTCTCTATAGTCCCGTCAACATATGGGACAATGTAGAAACTGGGCGCCATATATTTCTCTTACAGAGTAATCATTCCCAAAACATAATCATAAATTCATTTAATATCCGCAAACTATGAATTTTAATTCCTTCATCAATTAACCTGTTGCTCATTTAAAATTAATGTTATTCAGACAAAACATATCGTAAAAATACCATTAAAAATCCAATTTTTCAAATCACACGTAATAATGACGAAACCTCTAATTTTAATGAAAATTATAATTATTTGATAAAATAAACATCTAAATTATATGACAGTAATATAAAAATGTAAAGTTTCAGTGATAAATGTACTCTATTACGAGGACGGAAAGTGTAAATTTAATTGTACTAAAATGTTGATAAATGACAAATCTACTCGAGCCTTTTACAAATTATACGAATATTTAGCGATGACATTCTCTATGAGCTGTCACTTTTATAATTGGAAGTCGAAGATAATGTATTATAAACATAAAACAGTAACAACAGAACACAAATTCAAGTTAAATGTGAATGCGTTATAAGTACATCTAAATTGCTATTTGATAATCTGTCTTTCATACTCTTATGTCATAATATTTTTTATAGAACAGGGTCAATTGTACATGAGGCTCACCTGATCTTAAGTGATAAACCTATAAATACTCACATTTCCAGAGGGTTCGAAAGTGCGATGCGTTTTCAAAATTGATACGGTCTTTTCTTGAAGGAACCTAAGCCGAATATGGTCGGAAATACTTCAGTGACTTGACTTTTTGACTCAATACGAAACCTCAAGTCAATGCTCTTAATCTAATAAGCAAGTAGGTGTTCAGCCTCTTGTGCCTGACACACGCCGTTACGTTGACTTATAGGGTCTAAGGCAAGCCGGTTTCCTCACGATGTTTTCCTTCACACATAGAAAGTCCATTGGTGCACAACCGGGGATCGAACCTACAACCTGAGGAAAAAGAGTCGCACGTTGAAGCCACTAGGCCAATACTGCTCTCCTATATTATTTATTTCTGTATTACTGTAAATAAATATAATAAAGCACTTATCATAACAATAAAATACATATACAGTATTTACAATTTTCTTGACCAACATAATAATAAAATTTTAAAAAATTTAAAAAGTTTAATCCCTGTGTCAGAGTATCTTTAACACTGGCAGCATTTCCTCGCTGTATTGCCTTATTCGTTGATCGAGGAAAGCACCAGCTCTGGGGTCACCAGAACTATCTACCAGACGCCAATTTAAATCTTTAATTAGCGCCTGTTTACCTGAACCCCACGGCCCAAGAGTCTCTACACCAAAGGGAACAAAATCGAAGTTGGAAGAAAGACTTGAACATTAAAGCCGTTTATTTTTTTCCTGTTCTTATAAACTACTCAGATAAATGAAGAAACATGACTCATGTTTATTCGACAAATCGCATATTTTACGTAAAGCTAGAAAATTTCAACACAAGGCTGTCTATTAAATAGCTCATCACCATAAATTAGTTGGAATATTGAATTTGTTGTCATCGCGAGCCATAAACCCTGATGGCCCGCGTCTGGAGTTTCTATGACACCTCGCTGGACGCTCGTTAAACTTTCTGTATTATTTATTAGGGTTCTCTCATCAGAAATAAGTAAGTGTTGCCAGCTTTTAAGGTACGTTTTTTTATAATTATTATGCAGGTTAACAATATTGGAAATACTGTGTATTTGTGTTGGAAATAACTGCATTTTTAAACAGAAATGTATTAAACGCAATATAAGGAATGCTGTACGTGTTCTAAGGCATACTTAAAGTCACTTAGCAGCACAACTATGGTTGAGTAAATCATATGCAAATATAAAACGATTTAAATTACGATAGTAAGGAAATTTCATTTTCTTTGATATAACACGAGGCTCATCTGATGTTAAAAGATAGCCCATGGGCACTCACATTCCCAGAAAGCTCGCCTTGCCGGCCTTTTAAGAATTAGTACGTACTTTTTTTAAAGGAACTTAAGTCGAATTGGTTCGAAAATACTTTAGCGGGTTCCACATAGGCCAGCGGCAAAATCTGCCTTAACGATAATTTATTGAACGACGGACGTTGAAGTGATACGTGATTTCTGCCTTGACGTCCGATTATGAAGCTCCAGTATACATGTTTTCATACCTGTAATTCATAAAAAACAGATATTAGTTATAAATGTTAGTTACTACTCTTAATTATTAATTGCACCCTTAAATAATGGAGAGAATAGAAATACTAGGAAGTCATAAAATACAGGTACAACACAAGGAGCCTGGGACTGGATATTTTTATTATTCCGTTATATACAGTTTATTCATGACAAAATTGTGACAAAATTGATGTAATGCTAGTCCCTACACAAGAGAGTCCTGTGTTGTCTTAATGTTAAACCTAACTATCTTGTAAGAACTTAAGTATGCGTAATGTATGAGTATGTGAATGGGTGTGCGTATACTGTATTGGAGTTTGGGTTAATTTTTGCAACCTCATTGTGATGCCAAAATTACCTGATTGGTAAGTATTATACCTGGGATGATTATCTAATTATCACGCGGTTATAATACGATGGCTGTGAATAGGCTGCTTAAGTAACTTCGTCGAAATACATTAATGGGTGGCAGAGACACCCAGAAATAACAGAAGCCAGCTTTTTACCTGGAATTTTAAATTAATATTCAGAAATTGCACTATTGTTTAGTGATTAGCCCAATATTTAGACTAAAATGAAATTTTTGGCTTTGTTTGACATGCTTGATTTAAAATAACGTAATTTTAGTATTATAGGAGTATACAATGTATGAAAATTTTCGCAAATGATGCTAGTTTAGTAAAACTAGATTCCCTTATACATGGGCAATCATTCCTTTGATGTACCGACACAACGGCGATTACGTACAATCATCGCCGCCGATGTTGGCCGATCATAGATATTTATGCCCTCTACACTAACATTTAGTCACCCACCATGGGCCATTGAGAAGAGAAGCCTTCAAAACCTAAATAAGCCTAATTGATGAAAAGAGATTAAAATAGAACAATCAGAATGATTTAGTTATTATAAATAAAGGGGTAAATATATAAGAACTGTGTATGATACATATATACAAATATGTGATTCGAAAATATAAAAAAAGCTCCACTAAAAACTTTATTTAACGCAATGCGAATCGAACACAATCCATATTAATTCTTGTAAAGTTTATAACCATCTTCGTGTAATGTATGGGACTGTCATAGCGCTGTTTAATGCATATGGAATAAATCTCTGCCCAAAGCGATGACTTCTAAGGCGAAAAAGGGCCTTAGAAACTACATTAAATCGAATTGGCCAGACGTCTACCGCCTTGAAGGGCAGTATAAGAAAGTAATGAAATATTTCATTGTTAAAGATACTCTTAGTAGTAATAGGGCCAGTGACCCTAGAGCTGATGCTTTCCTCGCTCAAGTACACTGCCACAGGGACCAAACTCTTTAAATTTGTTTTTCAATTTTCTATTTATCCATTTTTAATTATTATTACATTTTATATTTAATAATTTCATTTTAATTATTTTACACTTTACACTAAGCGTTGTGTTCATTTTTTTTACAGCACAGGGGGCAAACGGGCAGGATGCTCACCTGATATTAAGTGCCTATGGAAACTCTTAATGCCAGAGGGCTCACGAGTGCTTTGCCGGCCTTTTAATTTTTTCATACATTCTAAAGGCAAGTAAGAGTCCCAAATAGCACCGACGCACGCTTAGCCGTTTCGAAGTTATTTTCTAATCTCGCGCGATTGTTATAGCCGGTAGATTTAATGTGTTCAGTAGCTGTTGGGTTATTTATTGGGCGATCAATTACGTATCAGACCGAAATTACGTTAAGAAGGCGAGTTTTATTACTACACCTGTGGACCACGGGCGTGAATACATTAAAAAGGACACGAGTGCATGTTAGTAAGTGAAAAAATAGAACACAAGAACGTGTGTTTTCCCTTATTTTTTTATTTCCATATTTTTTTTTGATTTTTATTATTCTTATCTGTGTGTTTCATTAGTGACAAATGCTATGTTTAATAGAGATTATGAGCAATGTTATGTGACACTTTCTTAAGTTTAATATTGTTAGTAAATTTGGTTAGACATAAATTACTCATTAGTCTAAAGATAGGCTAGGTCGTAACGCTCTATGATGGCTTAGAGAAGACACATGTTTAAAAAACCTATGCTAGTTATTGTCTATTCCTTTGTGATGATACAGAAAAGTCTAAAATCCATTAATGTTGTGTACCGAAACTCTCCAAGAGCTTAGGGCTTACATTTCTGTTTGTTTTATGTATTTAGGGCTATATATGTGAAGAATTTAGCACCGCACAGGACCTTATGCTCTGCCCAATAGTGTTTCCCAACGTAGGGCTCACGGCCCACAGGGGGCAATTTGATTGTTAAGGACTATCCGATACTTTATTAAAATTATTAGGAAAATTCAGTATTATCTGCTTACTTGTGTTTCGTTAACAATTTTCTAGTAATTTGTTCCTCAAACTTATGATTGAGTACCTTAAGTGAACAGTTCAATGTTTTAATATTAAAAAGTAGGTACATAAGAATTTTAAAAAGACTAAGGTGGGGCAAAAAGTGGTTGGGAAATACTGCATTAGGACATTGGAAGATAGCAATGCGATCAGCAGCATCTGTAACAAACAGTATTTTACACTAATGTGAAGCTTAAACAAACATCTGTTTGTTTGTAAGTTAAAACCTAACTTAAAACCTAGGAAAAGCATCTGAAAAAATAAAATAAAAGTGAGTAAGTTAATAGGATTTTGATGTCTTTAGATATAAAAGAGACTGGATTTTTTAAACTATTTAAAAAATATGTAGTCTTTAATGTATGTAGAATTTATTTTTGAGTTATTTCGCCATATTTGTTAACGAGGTTTTAAAACGCCAAACGTTATAAATTTCCATAATTATTATTTCAAACACTCCCTTATTGTTTACTATAGACAATAACCTAAAACCTCAGGTATTTTACTGAGAAATGCATAAAACATTTATAATCTGCACTACCGAAGATAAGAAGAGGAATGGTTCGCCACTATTCAATCTATTGTTTGAAATAAATGAACAGCTTATCTAAATCTTCATGAATACTGTCGCTTACATTATTGTGGGAACAATATCAATTTTTACCTGCTAATTTGTTTTTACTATTTATGGTTACTTGCACTTTTTTGAAGGTTATAATGAAGACAAAAGTAAAATATTTTCTGTAGAAAACGTTAAATTAAAAACAAACCAGTGACGCTACAACCTTTTTAGGTCTAAACTTCCGATTTATGTATCTATTTCATGATATTTTATCAATCAACACAAGTAGGTTCTCTGCCTGATACACGCTGTCGACTTTTTGGGTCCAGGGCAAGCCGTTTTCCTTCACCGTTTGAGCCAATGTTAAATGCGCGCTTAAAAAGTAAGTCCATTGGTGCACAGCTGTAGATGAGTCCATTGAGAGAGATATATATACCTATAACTCTCGTGCCAGTGTAACGAAAGTCCGAAATGATTATATCGATTTGTACGAATTTTGTATGTATTCGCTGGCTTGAGGTCGTAAATATATACTATAAGGGTGGTCATATACATTTATTTTCCTACACTACTCTTATATGTATTATGATTAATTCAGTTATAAATCAACTTAAACATTTCGTACGTATAAGGCCTTCCAGTCGTCAATTAATATGAACTGATATGCGACAAAGCTAATTAAATTTGCTAACCCTATAGATAGATTTTTTTGGCTTATTTTAGATACATATTTATCAAGATAAACCACACTAACTGTCGTGGGTGGCCAGTATCTGAAACTAAGATATTCATTACATCAACATTTTATCTATCTACATATAGCATTCGATATAGGCTAAAGTTTGTATATGTCCATTTCTAATACTTGAATTATTTATTAAATATTAAAAATGCTACAAAAAACAATAAAACAAATTGCTACAATTTATTAAATAAGTACGAATGCGTGTTTAAAGCAAAGTGGTTAGGAAATGTAGCACGCGCCGTATTATGCCTGACCGCCCCCCTAAAGTCTAAACAAAAGCTTCAGAAAGCACAACTTTGCTTAAACAATGCGACCACCTACAAAGATCACGCCTCTTAACACCCACATCTTAACTACTAATTTCGTCTGAGGCAACAAAAACTGTCCTCAAGAATCTATTAGATAATAAACGTTATCGCTTTCCTCTATACCTGAAAAATCGTGGTACACGGTGGGGCGGCGACGCGAGGGGCATTGACGTGCGGCAGTCTTGCCCCGGCCGCGGAGCGCTCTAGTGTCCATAGAACATTTCGAATATCGAATGTTGAACAGTGGCCTGTACAGACAACGAATTTAATCATAGATAATAAATTTTGTATAAAATTTGACAGCTCGTTTCGCGCTCAAGGACAGTGTAATTACGAATTTTGGAAATTGTGAGTTTCGATAAGATAGGACGTATTTGTAACGTGTTGGTGAAATCGATCACTCTGAGAGTGCAAAGTTTTTTTGTGTGGTGCTTTTGGATTTTGGTGGTCTCGGTAAGTTTTCACATATTGTTTGAGTTTGAAGGATTTTAAAACATTTTGATTATTGCATTTGACATTTGTTTGTTATGGTCAGTGTAGGTTATTATTAATCAGTGTTTCTACCCTCTTAATTTTGATGTTTACTTCATTTTTATTCACTTAGGGATAGCAATTGTAACGATATAAACAATCGTACAGCCCAAAATGTTTTGTAAACCTAATTTGTATCAAATATTATAAAATTGTTTCAAATCTTAGTAATAATGTTTATTTACGCTGTATTCTAAATTTTTAAATGACAGTACAATTATATAAAATAGTTTATATATTCAGTGTAAATATAATACTCAAATGGCAAAGCTAAAAAAGTAAGTAAGGATTTAAAAGTTTGCCGTGACCGAGTAGGCCTAAATATTATATGTTAACAGGCTTAGATATATTTATAGTTAGCCCATCCACTTTTTAGACATACAGTTAGTAAAGTCATAACTGAATAATTGATTTTGTGTCTTGTAGCAAACGACTCATTAATCCAGATTTGTTTAAGGACTAAAAACAGACTTTAATTTTAAAAATAAATCTTTTAGCGCGGTTTTAAATAGAAATAATTCCCCTTTACTCTTATAATAGCTAAAATTAATATTTTGACCGATTTTTGCCTAATTTTAAATTATAACTTATATATATATATATATATATATATATATATATAACTTTAATCAAGTATAAATTGGTTATAGGCCTACAGCCAACGCCGGGAGTTTGTAATAGTATAATAACTTCATTTTATGTACAGTAATTTATCGATAGACTAAATACCTGTTAATCTTTTGATAAGTTATCTATTCAGGTGAGCGTTCTACCGTTCGGATAATATTTTTAAATTGTTATCATATTTTTCTTTGAATCATTATTAAATGTAATTCCTAACTCTGATATATAATTATTATTGTGTATAATTATACAACTAAGTATATTTATTATACAAGTTGTATAATCTAGGGATTAGAAATAGCAAAGTAATGCTCAACCATTCTTGTATTTTATTACAACATACTTCAAGCCGGTTAATACTGTGAAAGAATAATATTTTTAGCTAAATGGCGCTACAGATTTTAATGAAGTTTTCAATAAGCCAGTAGTTAATCCATTAAAATGTCTTTATCGTAAAAAAATCCCTTTTTCGCTGTCTAAGTACAGTCCTGTTTCTGGCGCGTCGGATAAAGCACCGAAACAACATTTGTTTTGGCCCGAACCTTATAAGGTATTACTTAATACCTATATAACAGATTGTTCTTTGGTAGGATAACCTTCTTATATATGATATCCGGCTATATTTTTAATCAAGCTTTAATAGCAGTGAAATATAATTTATAAAATCAGTTTGACCTTAAATATACTTCATATTAAGCGCTGAAATTCCCTGAAAGGTCGGCAAGACACACGCCAGCCCTCAGCGTCGCTCATATCACTTATTACAAAGTGATTTCGATTTCCTTCTGTCACATAAAAAAATCGTAAATCTCTATGCTTAAATGTAAATCTTTTTTGCTGATGACAGTAACTTAGTTAAAGATGTAAGCTATTATTTTGTTTATGTATACAAAATGATTATGTGTGTTGGATAGTGTTGGATAGAAAGAGTTTACAGCAAGCGAATTGTCGCAGTTATAGAAGTCAGTATAAAACCAATCCCGTACTAGTAGCTAATTAAGACATAAACGGTTTCCTAGTAGGTAGACGGGTTCTTGGAATAGGATCATTTTTAATACTTTGTTTCGGGTATTGTATAAGCATCTCAAAATTTGTTAATTATAGTTAATCCGATTAGTGTAAGCCTAAATTTAAAGTGAATAACGTTGTTCATGTATTTTTTAACGAATTTCATATTTATTTTAAAAATTGTTACCATGTAATTATATCTAAAGGCATACGTATAATATGTTTATTATTACGTGTTAACAAACATATAACACACATTCACTTTCAAATGAAATATATACATTTAGTATATATTATTCTCATGAATTACTTTATAATATATAAAATACCTAACCCGCCAAACATCCGCAATCAAACCTTAACATTTATGTTAATATCTAACAGTATGCAGGGGGCGCGAGGGCGTGGTCGAGACACGCCTTGCCTTACACCCCTCGACTACCCTTTTAAATAACGAAGTTCCTACAAGTTTCATAGTTCAGCTGAAATCTTGATATTAAACTGGGCTATATAAAGTAAGGAATAAAATATATACCTACATAAAATAAAAATCACAGGCGCCTTTTTAGGTCTGGGCCTCAGATTTCTGTACATGTTTCATGATCATTTAATCTCTAATAGTCAGACATGCGCCTGACACAAGCCGTCGACTTTTTGGGTTAATGGCAAACCGGTACCTCACGATGTTGCACCGTTCGAGCGAGCGTTTAATGCGCATATAGAAGAAATTGGTTCACAGCCGGGCATCGAACCTACAACCTCGAGAGATAAGAGTTGCACTCTAAAGCCACTAGGTCAATACTGCTCTATATATAATATATCTCCATATATTATTATATCTGCTGCTAAGACTACTACAGCTTATTAGTGCCACTGGATTATTCTAATAATGATATGCCACATTCGTCTAATTAACTGTTTGTTAGACTAATGAATATCACGTCATATTTCATATTTACAGTAAGTATATTTCGTTATAGATAGCAAATACTTCGGTATTATGTATCTTCGTTATACTAAGTATAGGACGCATTAATCAGGAATCATCAATTAGAAACGTCAAAAAACTATCATCCCCGTACGTGAGAAAATGTCCAAAATTTTCCTAATCTGTGCTATTTGTGTCTTATACGTTCTATGTTCCCAGCTGTAATATAGGCAAGAGATGCTTACGCAAAAATAATAGTCTAATGTAAAAATCTCGTTGGAGTTAACTCGATTTGGGTACCTAATTAATTTTGTTAAACGTATCCAATTGTGAATAATTAAATCAGTTATAATTGATAATTTATTATATGATAATTTTCTCATAAATTATAATTTCATACATTGATAGCAATATCGATTATGAATATTGCAAAAACGTAAACAAATTAATTAGACTACGATATTCATAATAAAATTACTTTATTTGTATTATAATAAGAAAGCTAGAATAATTTGTTTTAACTGAATTTTTACAATTGTTACGTGTTTCCGATTTTTGTCATTTAAACATACGAGTTGACAATTGACATTAACAATAAAGTTAAAAGAAACTGCTACCGATAGAGCTGGCACTAATAATAAATATCGTAAAAACTAAAATCTGGTTTATTTAAGGATAATCTCAGGATAATATAATAATCTGGCAATATAGTCGAATTATGCTTGTTATTGGTTTATCAACTTTAAATTTCTGTAATTGCGACACTGATAAAACTTGCTCAATGTCTCGCGATAATAAATGATAGGAAAGATGGAAGGATTTGTAATTGTTTTCGTGTTTTATATTTGCCTTAGATGATTTTAAATATATATTTAATTTATTGTATGCAACACAAAATTATGCATAATTCCACTGGAGGTTCTCACGGGTCAAGGTTCTATGTGCTGTATAATGATTTTTATTTAGATACAAAAACAATTGTGGTGTTATTTTAATACCACCATAAAAATTAAAGTAACTTAAATTATTAAACAGAGCTATAAGTGGTTGCCTGGAAGAGATCGCTCGAACGCGATAAGGCCGCCAGTTGCCCTCCTATTGATTTAATAATGTTATTTAATCGTGGGACCCTCTGGAGGGTCTTATAGGCCAAGGTCCTGTGGCCTGTGGCGCCTGTAAAATTAATAATGATTTTTATTTAGATTTAAAAACAATTATTATTTTCATGTTACCGTGAAAATTAAAGTAGATTTTATTATTAACAGGGAGATAATAAAATGTAATTTGAAACATTTGTAACAATGGAATTAAGACCCGAAAATTTTCCTAATAACACTATCATTAGACAAAGGTTTTTATCTACGATATTGATAAAATATAATGAATGATTTCCTTTTGTCAGGTATGTTATCTTCGTCATTAATATAATTTAAATGAATTCGCAAGGATTTTTATAATGCAAAATCAATTTCTGGAAGAAAAAACTAGAATTACTGAACGTATGATATGTGTATGAACTATTTGTCTTGTCATCTATGTAGTGGATTACAACTTTAGTGACGCTAAAATTAAGGTCTATATATCGTGTCGTGATCATTTGTTTTTGATTCAGAGCTTTTAGTGATTAGTGTGATGAGCCTGATACTCACCGTCTACTTTTTGGGTTTATGGCTTTCCGCACGCAACCTTATTAAGATCAGTGTGTGTTTCGTCTCTATCAAATTATTTTGAATGTCAGGTGACCAACAAATAACTTTTGTACTTTTCAATTATTGATAAAATGTATCTTATCATTGCTAATAGATAATTTTATTTTATTTAACAAAAACATATGTTACGCTATGAAGAGATGGGTTTTTATAGTAAACAGGTACAATTATAAAATTTTATCTAAATTAAAGTTAGCAACGGAGGCGGGAAGCATCGGGGACATGGTTCTTCTTTCATGAGTAAGTCGGTTAGTCTAGAATTAACATAAGTTAAGTGCTGGGTAAGGCAAACACATGATGAATATTCTTTTGACTTATCTTACGTAAGTAATATTGTATATACGGCCCTAATTGGATTCAAAATTGCTGACTCAGCATTCTTTTTGTGTTAACCACAGTTTAAGTAATTGCTAGTAATGAAGAGAAATGTTAATATCAAAATACAAACACTAGTACATCTAACATAAGCTAATTTTATCCAATTTAAAAATTAATTACAAATGTATTAGATGTGTGGTTAAAACGTCATTTTGACCTTTCTAAACCGCTATTTTTACCACTGAAATTTTAAAAGTACTGCGTTACGCATAAACATAATCACTGATAGTGACTTTGAACTTTCATTTGAACAAACGGGATTTTTTAACCTCAAAATTTTAACTCGAAATTTTCACAAATTTATTATATAAATAATAGTTTAAATCATACTACTACATAAATTATATATAACAAATTATGTCACATTTATATATGTATTATTATATTCATTATATAAGCAGTATATCTTAATATCGTCTATCAAACGCTTTTGGAGTAGTACTTATTAGAAATTACTTTTATTTATTTCCTACAGCTAATTAATTATAAATAAAAAATACAATTAAAATAAATACAAATAGGTTAATTTATCTGCAGTGTAATGGTGGAAGTGTAAATGTGATACGTAAGGGTGTAAATGTGATGCTCATGCAGGTTATGCTTTGTGGATATTCTGAATACTCCTAAGCATTGTCCACGATAGCTTAAACACGTCAAGGTCTAACTAGTGGTCGTTGTAAATCCGGGCAAATCAAAGCTGAGTTCTATGCATAATGTTTGAAGTGCATTTTGACATTTCTTTACTCAATAAGTAAAGTAAAAAAATACAAATTTAAATCAATGAACTTGACATAAATTTCGTTTATTTGTCATCGCGCTTTCTCTATGCTATTTTTTATTGATACCCCGTGGAAAACGTAGTTGATAATGTAAATAAAGGAAAGAGACCTTAGTTTCTAAGATCGATATTGTAAAACGTAAGTCATGATCTTGACTTGAGCGTTGTCAAACTTCGTACAGAAAATATGGTTTGGTTGCTCTTGAAATGATTTAAGTTCGATTGACGTTTTCGAATAGTGTGAATCATTTTGAACCTATTACAGTTAGAAATATAAGAAGGAATATTTAACAATCAATCAATTTGTAGAGCAGTGTTGGCCTAGTGGCTTCAGCGTGCGTCTCTCATCCCTGAGGTCGTAGGTTCGATCCCCAGTTGTGCACCAATGGATTTTCTTTCTATGTACGCAATTAACTTTAGCTCGAACGGTGAAGGAAAACATCGTGAGGAAACCGGCTTGCCTTAGACTCAAAAATTCGACAGTGTGTCAGGCACAGAAGGCTGATCACCTACTTGCCTATTCAATTCACAAACGATAATGAAACAGATACAGAAATCTGAGGCCCAGACCTAAAAGGTTATAGCGCCATTGTTTTTTTTTTATAATCAACCATATACAGATACAATCATAAATTTATACCAAATGTTAATAATAAATTAAAGAATATACAGAACCCTAAACAGAGTCAGACCAGACAATGATTTTTTGCCAGGCAGATGTTACATTACAATAAATACGCCCTTTTTGCGCCCCGGGGCTTGTGACGCCCCGTGACGCCCCTTGAACCACCCGTTTTAGGATAATAACGGTAATTATCTGTAGTGGTTCGCATCGCTTGCCTGCGGTAAAAAACAAACTGTCAACGGGCGCTTACGTCAAACGAAATTTAAAATTCGAATCTTTTCTTTATGTTTCTGTTTCCCTAAACACTTGCGATTTTATCGATTTTTGTGCAATACATTAAATTATTAGTAACGAAACTGGAAAAGTTAGTTCTCAAGAGAACGAATCTATGTCTTGTTTATTCGCTGCGGTGCAACCTTATAATGAATAACTTTTTGCAGTAGTCAAAACGGTTAATATGTGATGAGGTATAATGAATATATAGGTATGAACATATATGGAAGAGTATTTGCCCTTAAAGAGGCCATACAAAAACTAGACTTTAGCGGTCTAGTTTTTGTATAAGGAAAAAATTAATCGAACTTAATATTTCTTTAGAACTTAGGTACTTATATAAAATGTCCTTTTCGATATGTAATACATATAATTCAAGTCTGGAAAAAAATTATATAAATCCTTGATAAATGTCACAAACAGAGGCAGCTCTTTATTTTATTTTTTAATTAAATTTATCCATTTTAAAGAAGTTTTTTTTATTTAATTAGGTAATAACAAACCCAAATGTGTATTAAATAAAAACCTTGCCATGAGTGAAATCTTAATATTGGTTCGTAGGAAGGTATGTTTGTGAGTATACCTATCTATCAAAGAGTATTCGTGACTCCGTACATGTTAAACGTTGCAATATTGGTTTGATTTGGTTATGAAGACATGACAGACTTATCGAATGAAGCGCATAACAATCTACGTTTCGTAGTAATTACGACTGGTTGGTTATAGATATCGAGCGTGAATTAATAGCCCTCACACACAGTTTTGATACAATTGCAACCAACGATTGTTAATATCACGTCTCGAAACTATTGAAGGTGAGCGAATTTTGAACGCTTTCATTCGTCACGTAGTAACGGACAATCTCTATAGCTAAAATAAAACTAATAAATAATATTAACTATTTAAAAAAGTTCAATTTAGAAAATTATTCTTAATACAGCATGATATGTCAAACCTTATATACAAATACAAATTAGCTGCCTCAGAAACCTCAAGAGCCAATGGAACGCCAACGTTCCGAATAATCGAAGCCGCAGTGCACGACTGCCCTGCAGCGTGATAATGGAACAATTGTTGAATATACTTTTGATCCTTCCCAGGATTCCCAGGTTTTTTTCATTATTATAGATTACAAAACATTCATATGCTTTCAATATAGTCTTGATAAATAAATAGGATCGGCTGTATGCACTGCAACCGTGCTTCAAGTTGGTGGCATGAGTATTCAATGTTCAAAATGGCGACGCTTATTTTGCTGATTTCTACCACACTTATCAATTCCGTGGATTACGCAATCGAACGCTTTACCTAGAACGCCGAATAACTGATTTTTTTACTCCATAATATTATTTCCTATAAGAACGAAATATTCGTTATTCTGACCACAATATTCGTGTTGATTGGCAATGAATAATGTTAAAAGGGCAGGACATTACATAGGTCGCTTTGAATTATAACTTAGGTTGAAGCCTATATTAAATTCTGTTGAGGGCCTAGGGTTGCCACTTTTAATATTTATAAATATTTACACAGTCGATTAAAGCGTAAACTTAGTGTAATCATCGTAGTCTAAAGTAGCTAATTTACTATAAATATAACTAACCAAGATTTTTATATCGTTGTCTACCTAAATAAATTGTAAAAAAATATTCTAAAAACGTACTTAATATTCTGAGATATTTTTCAACATTCCTTTAATAGAGTTTAAACCTAATAACTTTACCTAAGTAAAATTGATAGATACTTGGCAAAAATGGCCGACTTATACTCTACGCAGACGCTGAAGCTATAAAAACATATTTATAAATAACCGATCGCTTACGATGTCAAAACAAAATGGAAATGTTATGTAATTTACATTCAACTCCTTTAGGCTTTGCGAACCCTATTTCCAGGAACTTAGGATAAACTATCCTAACACTACCGCAGAAGCCATAACATTATCTTGACACGAATAATATCTTGGCAGCATAGACTATAATAGAGCATAGATCTCTTACAGCCATCCTTGTCTAACTTATGAATGTATTTATGATGTTATGAAACGAGAACCATATTTGTAGAATCTCCCTTAAAATTATTAGACCTTATACGTTTTATGAGTAGAAGTATAATATCACTTGAGGTCAAAAATTCAATGGAAAAAAAATTCAAACTTATTTTATCCTGCGCCTAATATTTATTTTAACCGTATTTATAAATATTGAAATCTATGGTAATCAGTTTAGAATTATGTGTTAATTGACAGTTGACATTCAATGAAAATTCGTATAAAAACCCGTTGGGCCCTTAATTTAAAAACAGAACACAAGTACGCTTCAAGGCGGGGATAGCCACTCCCCCTATCCCATATACCCGTCTCTCTCTTAACCTCGCACTCGTTTATCGATTTGTTTACCGGCGCGGTTTGTAATATCCCCAGCATTGGCAATTTATAGAGGAAAACGATTCTTTGAAACCCAAGTGTTGACTAAGCCGTGTTTATAAAAAACTGAATCGTTGTATGTATGTATCTTTGTGTAATAGTAGGATAGAAATATGTGAAGGTCTTTTTGAAGATTAATTTACTACAATACTTTATTTCAGCATTATATTGGTCTAAAATTGAAAAAGGGACAAGAGACAAGGGACAAACGGGCTGGAAGCTCATCTAATCTTAAGTGATATTGCAGCTCATAGGCACTCATACCGTCACAAAGCACGCGAGAGCGTTAAAAATCTTTTAATAATATCTGCGTTTTTGAAGGACGTAATTCGTTCTGGTTGTTCGTATTACTGAATCAGTGGAAATATTCTAAAATTTTGTCTCTACGTTCCATTTCTGAACAAATAAATCAGTTTAATCACAAGAAGCCACAAATAGCTATTGATGCATGAATAGCATATCCATTTTCTAAATTAATTTTCGGAACAAAGAACACGTGTCGCTGAAGGGTACAAAATTAAGTCTTATTATTAGAGTCGCATAAATACTGTGTCGGTTTGCCAATGCAATAGATTCTAATCCTCGTTATACTTTTAAACAAAGGAATTTTATTTTTATTCCAGAGACAAAGTAAATATTTACCAAGAAATTTATATTTCGCTATGATTTTTGTTTTAAGAATAAAATTTTACTGGCAACTTAGAATGAAAAAAAAATTCAAATATATTTCTATAGATACCTTTTTTCCTAATCTAAAGCTAAGCTAAATTTAATCTAACTAATTAATCGTATGTGCATGGATACTCAATTTTTGATCTTAATAACTGACTTTCCCATAATAGACTCACTCCCCAAACGAAATTTAATAAGCATCAAATGTACGAGAAAATCGCTTATAAATAATAAGAAGCTATAAAAGATCTATTAGCTGTTCGCAACCGCATCCTCAGTAAACTAACATGGTCCATTAGCAGACCCCTGGGGTACTCCCTGCGGGAAATGTTTGGGCTAAGTTATAAGCATAGGTTTTTAAAAAAGGAGGAAAATTAAAAATTGATTATGAGGTTTAAAAAATAAATTGACACCATTGGTTGCTGACCATATTGCTTAAAATCCTTAATACTTACTTAACATTAATTAGTTGGTACTTTATCTAAATTAGATAGTTGTATTTTGATCATAGGAGTGATTTTTATATTACAAATATCTTTCTTAGGTCAAATATTAATTAACGGTAAAAATAAAACGGTTTCATTTCGAAAACAGTTTAGGAAGCCTCAATCTAACATACTATTTTATAGTGAGGAACCGTAGGTAAAATCGCTTTCGCCTGTAACACAGACAATAATATGATTGTCAGTGATTGCGCGCAAAATGAGAGATCAGGTTACGCCTCTATCCTCTCTAGTCTATGCGCAACTAATTGTTTTTGGTCTCTTGGGTCTTTTGGCATGCATTGTGTATTCTGTTACAAGAGGGTAAGGGGAAGCTATAAAGAAGGAAATAATTTAAATGTGGAGTTTTCTTTTTAGGTAACAGTAATAATATATTATTTTTTTATAAATGTTTTTTTATAGCGTTTGTAAACTATTTCTTGAAAAACTCTTTTTATAGATTTTTTTTTGCATTTGCTTAGACAAATACGTTAAAAGTCTTTTTTTAATTTATAATGGGGGGCAAACGAGCCTTCGGGACGCCCATAAAGGTTGTGTTGTTGCTGGCCTTTAAATAGTCTTTAAATAGTTGGAGGTCGTATCTCTTAAGGGAGATCACCACCGGCTTCCACAGTTCGCTATTCGCAAAAGAAAGTCCTTGTGTAACGGATTGTGGAAAACTTCCATAAAGGTTATGTTGATAAAATTTTGCATAGATGCCGTATCTACCGTATCTCATACGGTGTTGAAACGAGACAGGAGGGATCAACCCAAACAATTTTTCATTACACTTTCAAGAATCAAGGTGATCTGTAATACATTGGAGATTGACAATTCGAGAAGCCCGTGCCAGGTATTACTCTAAGAATATTTGTCTTTGAATGTACTATACTGTGGCTCTTACCTTTCGACCCCGAATAGTAGGCAAAGCTAGGCGATTCAAGCACATTGTTATCACCAGTGTTTATTTTTATTTCTCAAAGAAATATTTTAACACAATATATAGAGACATCGAATGTAAGAAATTTCAATGGATTCATTCACGAATGACAGGGGCCTGTTTTTTTGTGTGTGTTTGATCGTCTCGGTCAATATTTGTACAGAATAAATATACATGTAACTCGTGAATGTATCTATTCAACGGGAGGGAACAATATTTTTTTGCCTCGGAAATATCATCATAACGATGGATTTGGAACTGTTTTTTTTCGATCGGAAGTGTTTGTTTTATTGGCTCTACTATTATACGAAAATTTTCTTAAATTCCCTTTTTTTAAATAATCAGGCAGTGTACAAGATACGTTCCTAAATAATTTTATATTGTGTCTGTTGTACATTGATACATAATTCGATACGATATATACAGTACACAGATCGCTTATGCGAACTAACTTATTCAGTTGATATTGTTAGGAAACATTTTTTTATTATCATTAAAAGAAAATGAATGCCTTCGTTTATAATTTTTTCCACTCCCATCAACACATTTGCACCCCTCGCGGTGTCAATAACTCCAAAATCTATTTGTCATGGCAGTGAAAAGCCATAAATAATATCCCAATGCAAACAGAGTGCATTGTTGCCAACAAGAAAAACAAACATTCGCGCCCTTTTCGCATGTAATTGTCTTATGTTTGCGCAGTTGGCAACAGTGGCTGTCAGCCTGACAAATCGGGAAATGCGCGGGCAGGTTTTGGCGGGATTTTTTTTAGATAGACCAGAGGTTCCTGAAAAGTTTTGAAATCGGAATGCAAAAAAAATTGGGTGTAATGAAATTCTGTAAAGAGTTTTAATACCACATAAATACTCAATTAATAAAACTTGAATTATAGATTTGGAATTACATTTATCAAATTTAATTAATAAATTGTTTAATACAATTGAATACCCACTGTGACCCTATAAACTAATAGAAAATACTGATATAACCAATTTGTCTGAAAGCCATTTATAAAATCTCCCAAATATATTATTAATTACAGGCAACCCACAACCCATATTTTGACAAAGACATTATACGCGATAATTGAGCATAGGGGATGCATTGTGACAAATCCCGCTCCGCTGAACACTATTAGCGGCACAATAGTGATTTTTTCTAGAAATTTCCGAGTAACCATTTGTCCGAATCACAATACTTTTCGGAACTTTTTGCGGTGTGTACGCGGTAAGTGCAAAATTGAGTGCGAAACGGTCGCTATGATTTGGGGCTGGAAATATTTAACGTGGTATTTAAACATTTTCTCAACGATAGCAATAAAGGTGGCAAGCATAGTGGTTAAGTAGTTGCTTAAGCGTGGGTAAACAAACGAGAACTTAGCGCTAAGACTTGCAAAAGTCCGTCGTGTCTAATTATTTTCTTTCCTTTTCCGTAATTACATAAACATCGTGAAACTGCAAGGGCCTGTCATAAGCCCAAAAAGGCGGCAAATGACAACAGAACCCTGATCATCTTCTGGTTTGTTTTACAATATTTATGTTGTAAAGACTAGATTTTCTATGTTATAAGGAAATATTCCATAAGGTTGTGTTACCAAGACAAGATATTCAACAAGTAAAATTATTTATTCCTTGTTGAATATTATAGGCTAATGTCTTGTGCAACATGGTTGCAGCTCCTTACAAACGTTGTGAAAACTAAAAACTTGGCTATTTAAAAGAGATTGCCCTTGATTTGAGAACTAGCAGTAAATATAAACTTTGAAGCATTCTATATACATTTATGTTTTTGACGTTTATAAGTGTACATTATACATTAAAATTATATTACTATCAGTAAATTGCGTCTTACACATATATTAAACCAAGTTTAAGTGAAAGCAAACAAACGCTTTACCAATTGTAAGATTCACAGAATACCATAGACCACCTTCACTTATTACAACAAAAACTTGCGAATATTTTGTGAATTTTTTGACGCGTAAACTCAAAAACCGCCGGCAAATTAAAAACTAACAATTACAGCCACCCTGAGTACTTTCTGTCAAGCAGAAATCCTTTCATTACCTTTAAAACGTGAAAACAATGCCCTTATGTCTTGTACCATAGAGGCGATATTCGTTCGTAGCAATACCTTATCTGTGGTTTTAGGATAATCTTTTGTTGACAGATTAAAAGGTGGTACGGGTTTCGGAGAAGTCTTAAAGAAAGCGACAGTGTTGAAAGCGACATTGTCTTTTTCATCTTCGGTAGTGAATTGAATATGGCGAAATGGAAATGCTTTAAAGTGATATTGAGTTAGAGTCTGAAGGAATTGGCGTGTTATTTATCTTATTTTTTTTCATATAACTGTGCACATTTGTTTCACGCAAGTAATTTATTTTGTAATCCTACAACTAACAAAAATTATATATAATAGCAAACAATGGATTGGACAAATGGAAGATGGAATACATCATATTTACCTACAAAAGGGTTCAACATGTACAAAAGGGAAAATAAATATTCAATACATTTAACCTTGTTTAAATAGTTTAACTTTATGCCAGTTTCAAGTAAAATGCCGGTGATTTTGCGCTATTGATATTCTTAATACTACTTTTAACCATATTCCACGATAGGTCTGTCAATGCCGCTGTTATTATTTTGATTGCAACTACAATGACAGCCACCCTGCTAAGTGTTTTTTGAAGAACTAAAGATTTCATTTTAGACTACAAATCCAACACTTCTCTTTCCGTATATTATGTAACATACAAGTGATTTAATATATTTTAGATAAGTACTTTAAACTTAGCAAAATATATAACATACCAATAGCTTTATTAATAATAAATACTAATCTGTATTCAAATAATAAAAATACTGTAATAAGAGGAGAATCAATCCTAGACATATATCCTACAATTTCATAAAACTTGAGCATTACACGTCATCGCACAAATCGAACAATAGATATCATAGCCCCCTCGATTTGCAGGTAACACAGGTAAAAAAAACAAACGTGACAAAATGTCTGTAAACATGTACCTACGTCGAGGACGCAAAAAAAATCTGCAATTCGAATCCCGAACGGCCGTAACAAATTTGAAAGGCGTTCCATTTGACGTTTCAACTGGGTGTTGCAATCGCGCAGAAAATTGCCCTTTCTTTGTGTAATTGTTAAATAAGTTATAATAAAAATATGAACGCTATTATTGCTCGATCGATTCTATTTAGATGCACTGAGCGGAAATAAACGTTTTGCTATTGCAACGTTGCAAACGATACGGCAATTATTTTGTAATAACTTGCTTTTAATGCATTTATTCACATATTAGTAGCGAGCTCTTGACTTCTTTGTACCGTTAAATCGTATGCTATTACTTTTACACGTCTAATCAATGTCAAACTAAAATAGCATTAATATTAATTACTTTGAATTTTACACTACACCAATCCGTTATGTAATTATTATGAATGAAAATTAATTATAAAATATAAAATATTGCTAATTTATGACTGCACCTTGTGACATTGACGCTAAAATGTTTTTATGGCTAGATGGTGCGGTCAAGTTATGTGGCTACATTATATGACTAAATACACTTGATTAAAATTATACCTTAACGTCCCAAGATTATCATACCTTAAGGAGTTGTATATATCAATTATTATAGGTTATGTACTAGTATGTAATATTAAACTTTCCCATTTCAGGTAACCATCAAAATGTGCCTACGGAAAGAAATATCTATTAAAAATTAGACTTAAAACTACCAAAAATGCACACGAGAAAACGTGCAACCCGGTGACTAGTTTCGGAAAGGGATACGAGATGGCGCTTTTAACGAATTCGTCCGCCAGTGGGCCTACAGCTACTCCGGCGGCTCCCCAAGCGCACCACTCGACCACACCGTTACACCACTATTTCCACTACCTGAAGCAGCCCTCGCCTTTGTCCCAAAATCCCTATGCGCACCATTCTAGTGCGCATCATATGGGCATGGGACCGGGACCTCTAGGCGGCTTAGGGCCGTTCGGACTGTCGCATCACGGGCTTGAAGCTGTTGGATTTCCTCAAGGTAAGATTAATTTCATTATTCACTCATTTTAGCTTAACGGAAACATAACACATGTTACTGACAGTGATTACGTTTTTTAATTATCATTAGTGTACTAAGACGAAATGTAAGATTAAGTAGTTAGGTATAAATTAAACATACCAATTATATATTACTAGCCTAGATACCGATCTCGTAGTAGTGGAAAGTCTGCTAAGTTGGACTATAGATTTATTTTTGTTATCATAAAAGTTTTATTTTATTTAGTTTTCATTTAAGTTATATTTGATTTAAGTTCCGACTCGGAACTGGCCAACATACAATTGTCCATGGGTAAAATATTATTTTTGTAGATATTGTTACGTTCTATAATACTGTACAACAATTTTTTATCATCAATAGTTTCCACAGCGCATGCGATGGCATATTTTTATTGATATTTTTTTCACATCTTGGGTTATATTTTTGCATTTTTGTTGGAGATCCCTATTTTTTTAATGTTATATAGTTTATGTCAGTCAGGGAAGATCCAGCTTTCTAATGATGAAAGAATTTTTAAAATCGGTCCACTAAAACACAAATGTTTCCTCTTCATAATATTAGTATACATAATGCTCGCTCTGTGAGGCAAGGTGGACGAAATAAATTGTAAAAACAATATCCCTCAAGGAAAACATCAGAAGAATAATTGAAAAAATTCTTAGAAACGGATTAATCTTTATAAGAAAAAGAGGGATGGTAATTGAAATTTGACAATCGCCAACAATGTCGAGATGAATTTTCGTTTCGAATTATTCGATAATGATAACAGTTATTTTAACATTTAATAGCGTTTACAAAGTAATGTAATACCGAAAAACATACAAAAATAAATAACCGATTTTAATATATATTATTATATAAAGATTAATGTAGATATGTATATGTGACACGCTTCGACAACAAAAACTACCATTTAGTAGAATTTACATTAAAATAGCAACACAGAGCGTTGCATAATTTACGAAGCAAGAAGACATCCTTGGAAATAATCAAAACAGGGCCGCTGTAAGCCGCTTATCTACCCCCAGGTCTCCCAACCCCCCGGGGCTGCCAGTAGCTTGTTAGTTGTTTTAATTAGTAAAGTTTGATGTTCACTTTTTACATTTATTGATATTTTTAGAAACCTTTTCACCGAGCAGTTTCAGCCTCAAAAGTCAAACTTACTCTTACTATGTTATATGTGTGCGCAATTCATTTTATTACGTACGTGACTCATAGTTGCTAAGCCTCGTTTCTGAACCTCACTTTTACCGTAAATTAAAGTAAATTCGGACAGTGACAACACTGCTACGTTATTATAGTTCGATAGTAATTATGATTATTATTTTGTAAAAAGTATATAGTTTTTGCAAATAAATTAAACAAGTATAGTAAATAAGGAAAATATCAACAAAGACAAGCCGATCCTTAGACTATATCTAGTAAAGTAGAAAGGTGTAAGGAAACTCTATGCCACAGATATTTGTAGAAATATCCTAAGAATATACGCCGTCATGTTCAATATTAAAATAATAAGGGTTAATAAACTGCTTAAGCTAGATCATGGGTTGACGACATTGTATTGTAAAGAAAATGTCTCAATAAATGTTTCGATGAAATCCAAAGCTGAAATGAAACCTCGGCTTTTCAATCAAGTTCAATAGATTCAACATTCCGACCTATAAATTTCAGTAAATCAGTAAACAAAATGTACACCATTAGACCTAAACGCCGATACACGTTTAATGCGAGAAAATAATCCTATAGCATTCTATAATCCCTGTTGCCGTCTCTCTCGCACGAATTCACGTGGCCTATTGTCCTCTCACTCCCACAAGCGAAGCCGCGTAACGATGGCAGCTGGGAATTCCTTTTTTGAATTTAATTTTTTTATTCTGTATTCTTTTTATGAGTCCTTTTGAATTTTACGGCCAGTTGCTTTTTAATCTGGCAATTTCATTGATAGTGATAGGTGAATTAATTTTTTTATTCGTTCCAAGTTTAATTTTAATAAGAATGTAGATACCCTTTCATAGTATCGAAAGTTGAATTTTATGAAGTTAAAACTGATTCTTTACGAATGCATTGAATTGCCAATATTAATATTAAAAACATTTCTGAACATTATAGTTACATACAAACGAGTTCAACGAGCGCAACACCGTATTACAGCTTCATAAAATCTTTATAATTTGTAAGATAATATTAAGTCCAGTCCAGTCCAGTGAGCATTGATATATATGTTGAGACATTACTAAAACCTTGCCAAATACAATTTTTCTACAGCCAAAAAGAATTTATACAAATGTCATTTTTTTTTCATATTTTACATTAAGATCGTGAAGCATCTCAGAATATATCTCTCTACCGAATTATGTCTTCATTAAAATTCGGAATAAAGTGGCTTTGATATACAAATGGACAGTAACGCCTAAAGTCATCGTAAAATATCGCGAAGTAACATGACACCTCACATATATTATACTTGGTTTTCCTCTATCAAACTAAACTAATCGAGACAAACTGACTGTAACGAAAATTAAAATTTGTCACACAAAATCAATGATTGGGGTCATTGACTATCCGGTGTCGTATCCCCAATCGATAATTCGGTCACCGTGTCGAATGAAGCACCTTAATACTTAAGGAATATATCCAGCGATATACCTACTTCATACACGAAGTAGCAGTCCTTGTCTAATGGATGAAACTTGCGCTTCTCATACCTGAAGTCGTAGGTACGAATCCCAACATGGACTTTTAATATGCGCATGTAACACTAGAAGGAAGTCGACGGCTTGTATCAGGCACAGGTTGATCGCCTACTTGCCTATTATAAAAAACAAATGATACAGAAATCTGAGAGTCAGACCTTAAAGGTTGTAGCGTTACGGTTTTATTTTTCTTTGATAAAATATTGAAGTATTGTGATATGACGAAGCGGTGTTGGCCCAGTGGCTTCAGCGTGCGACTACGCCACGCCTATGTGCGCATTTAACATTCGCTCAAACGGTGAAGGAAACCATCGTGAGGAAACCGGCTTGCCTTAGACCCAAAAAGTCGACGTCGTGCGTCAGGCACAGAAGGCTGATCACCTCCTTGCTTATTACATTAACAAATGATCATGAAACAGATACAAAAATCTAAGGCCCTGACTAAAAAGGTTGTATCTCCATCGATTTTTTTAGTGTGATATTATATAAGATAATATTTTGGATAAATAAGACAAAATTGTTGATTATCATATTGTTTAAATTACGCACAAGATTATTATAGCCTAATTAAAAGATATAATATGAATAGTATATAAGTACTAGTATGAGTTTTGATAAAATATTTGTGAATTCTGGATACATTATTCCAAAAAACAAATTCAGACAACATAGATTATCGCCAGGTATGAGTAATGCTTAGTTTAGCCACAGACTAGACAAACTTACGTATGTATTATTTAATTATCATCGCCAGGCATCGTTTTTAACATTTAATATGCTAACCCATAAAGCAACAGATATAGCAAAATATTAGACAAATATAAGCGGGAATAATTCAGCTGTCAAAATCACTTGACAGATGAGTTCTTCAAACATAAATTGTCTCTGATTCTTGGTCTACATTTTTATTGCAATCCCGTACCTATTTTTTATAAGGTTTAGGCCTACATATTGCGTACCAAACGGAGTCTTTAGAAGTAAAACCTGTGACCCAAATGAAATGTCAAAGTTGATAAATACCACAAGGCGTATAATTAAATTAAAGAAACGCTAGCCTTGTCTCGGTCCGTGGGGCTTCGATAATCAATGACTTGTAACTGACCAGTAGACGGTTTGAATTACATAAAATCAATAGTGTTTTGTTACTCAACACAACATATGGTTCAAAAGATATATTTGCATGACTACAGACGGAAAGGGCCAAGAAAACTCTCTTATTTCTTGTAATAAGCTTAATGATAAGTGGACTGAAAAGTTCGTAGTCTAGTGGAAAACAAATATTTTTCGATGGAATAAATGAAAATTTGTTTATTCAATATCGCCTTTAAGTGACACACAACGACTATAACGTTCATAAAATTTTTTGATACCATTTCTATAGTACAGTGGGTAACTGGTCCATATAGTGGTGGTGTATGGCAAAAACTGCCTAAAGAATCGCTCAAGAAGATAGGCAAGAGAGCAGTTTTTTTTAATATTACAATCTATTACAATCTTCTCCCCCCCCCCCCTTCAACATACATAATTTTTATATATATAATTGAATTGTTCACTAAAGGAACATAAATGATAAAGTTGGGAAAAAATTACTAGTAAATCGTTAATGATAAACGTAAGTAAATTCAAATTCTTTCAAATGAATTTTGAATAGCCCCCTGTGGGGCGTGGGCCACACGTTGGGAAACACTGTTATCGTGTTTTCTGTAATATGATCTATGATAAATAATTATAATAGCTGATAAGTAGTTACTTAAAATAACTTAAAATTCTAGATCTTGGTGTTGCCTACAAAAGTTTATCGTTATAAAGTCAATCATTTCAACGTGAAATTGAAACAGCTTTAGTCCTGAATATGTTAAAGTTTTAATTATCTATAAACTGTGAAAGTTTGTTTTATATTAAATATCGTTACTCCGAGTTAAAAGTCGTCACATGTGCTATTTCCTATTGATTCACGGAAAAAGTAGTGGCCTTTAAAAGTTTCTTGGACCAATTAATTGTGCAAGCAATGCATTACGCATACAAATCATATCTTTCACTAAAACAATAGATTATCAATCAAACTTAAACTTTGGAAAGCTCATTAGTGGCTGACAGCTATATTTAACATACGGAGATTATGAGTAATGCTTAGTTTAGCCACAGACTAGACAAACTTACGTATGTATTATTTAAGTTATTAAACAAATATAAATTAGGCTAGGACCGAAATAAAAAAAAATAAACATACCATCTTTATACGAGAATTATTATATTAAGGCGAATTGAGTTAAAAGTTATACAACCTCTTTGAGAGTATAAGGTATTGTATTTTTTAAATCTTGTCTTTGGCTTCAAAAAAGGATGTTCGAAATTCAAATAAAATATTAAGTTCGAATAAATATTGAAATTTCGTTGTAGTTGCCTTTTTGCAATTGGAATAATCGACGTGTGATAACACGTTCGAAAAATTCGAAACAGAATTCGAAATTCAAAATAAAAGTGCCGTGTCCATAAAGTGTGTATAAATCAAAAAATTAAAATTTTACGTATAAAAGAGAATTTTCAAAAGTTAATGATTCACATTTATAAAGTCCCATCACGGTTAATCGAGGTCAGGCTGTCGCACGCCGGTTAAATTAACTATCATATTTTATAACGATACCTAGAACTATATAGAGCTGTTAAAATAGTTTTTACCAAACAATTATGCCATCAATATGTCAATTAAACCTTAAAATATTTTACCGAAGGTAAAAAGTATTTCTACTTAGGTAATGATATATTCACTACCTAAGTAGAAATATTACCAAGCAAGTATTTTTATTGTACTATTGTGTACTGAGGCTCTCAGTAACATAATCAAAATTACATTTGTTTCCCCTTAAACTACTAATTTCATATATGTAAACAAAATTCTGGACAATTCATAATGTTTCGTACATCATTTTAAAATTTTCTTTATTCAATAACATAACAAGAAACACAATTGGACATTTTAAAGTGGCTAACTAAGCCTCAAAACTAAATAAACTTTAATCAGACCTTCAGTAAAAGGGGCCAATAAAATTGGCGAAGAACTGTTAAAGTCAGTCATGCGCCATTCTGGAAATATTTTAACGGATAGCTTAAGCATATTACTCATGCTTATTTGCTGCGATTTATAAATATTATTAATAAATACAGCTTATGTTTACTAATCGGATTTACTATATGTTTGTACTTATTTTTTATTTGACTAGAAAATACGCAAAATAGTCTGTATCTTATGGCTACCATTTGGGGTTGGAAAACGTTTTTGAAAGAACTACTATAAAATTTTGCTATAAACTTTCTAGATTCCAATTACGTACACAATGTTTCTGCAAATATTACAATTGTGTGTGTAATTAGCCTTAAAATTGTGCTTGTCTAGATAACGTCTACTAAACCTTTTAGTTAATTTACTATCTTAATCCCGTAGAACTAGCTACCGCTTAATAATTTCTTATCGAATGAAAGCAATAACAGCTCTATAAAAATATCTTTGAACATAAATAATTTTGAATTTATCATTTTTGAATTCCGAACGGCTACCGGCGCCCTTTGAGGTACCGCCATCTTGCGCCGCCATGTTTGTTTTTGCTTTTTTTATAAAATTTAATGCGATGCTCTTGTCAACGTCAAACTTATCTTTGACTTTATTTTAAAGGAATATTTCGCTACTTCTGATAAATTTAGTTCGCTTTTACGTAGTTGTTAATAATATGTCAAAGATGACGTTGGAATTTATTTTTTGTTTACGATTTTTTTGTTTTAAGGAATGTCATGTAGGGTTTTACTCTAACCTGTGGTTTGTATCTGTTTTATCAAGAGACATCTCAACGACGTTTTAATTGATCAAATTTTTTAGGACATTTTCCATTTAGTGGACGGAGTTCTATATGCCAATTTGTTTTATTACTTATCTGCAGCGCAAAGTAATAGACAATAGTACATAGGGAGAGTAATAAAACCCTACAGCTTTATCACAACTTTAATAGATACAAAATACATTATTCTTAATGAAAAAATTACAGAGAAAAAATAAACTTCACAGACGTGAAACTTAATATTTATCAGAGTTTTTTTAAATATTTAAAGTGAAAATGTTACTCTCAGGAACCCTCACACTAATTGCTGAGTAAACAAACCATGTTTGTTATTGCTTTCGGCTATTTGATTCAGTGAAGCACTTTGCACCTCCCGATTTTCCGAGACCACAGACTAATGTACCGTATTTTAACGAGATTCTATATTTTATATTCCATAGATAATTATTTTAATGCAGCAGTCTTTATATGTTATTTTATACCTAATTTTAAATCTAGATTTTATTGAAAGATTTGACGAACAAAATAGTGTTGTGTGCTTAAAGAAATAGCTATTGTATCGACAATTGTTTGAAAGTCGTAAAAGTAATTTCACTATAGACGTTCTCCAAACAAAATCTTATTGTTTTGTTATCTTAAAGTGATGACAGTTAAGTTTATTTAACACCCTAAACCGCGCGTGCCACCGCGGGGCGTATAAGCCCATCGCATAAACAAACACCCTGTGAACTTCAGGCCTGTGCACTCATGATAAACACTTCGTCACGCCTCACCGAAGTGAAAGTGTATCAATATTTTTTATTTGATAAAAATGAAAACTAATTTTGTCAATTGTCATTGTTTTCAAGTCAGGCTTTGTTAATAACATTCGGTTCCTGTTGTGATCGGGGCTGAATTTTTTCCTCAATTCAGAACTGGAGATTTGTGGCAGTTTTGGAAAGACTGAAAGATGATTGGTTATTCTGGAATTGGTTTCCGCACTCAGATTAACTTAGATTCCTCAGCGCTGAAACATCCTCTGCATATGGGTCTGTCGCGCCGAGGACAAAAATATATTTATTAAGGAGACAATGTTTAACTGCTGGCAGAGGCATTTGGCTGTCTGCAGTCAACGCTCCGAAAGATGAATATTGGTCGTTTGGGCTGAGAAGTTCGTGACAATTTTTTTTTCTCTTAGAATTTGATTTAATTTTTCAATATCGCTTTCGAGAGCGATTCATCGATTATAACAGTACACATAACTAGTAGGTACACGAATAATACAAAACGTTTATTAATATTGAATTTGACAAATTAATAATGAATTTGTCTATTTTGAAATCATTTTCACCTCAAACACCCTTCTGAAAACTTTTCCAAACAAATCCAGAGCATCCGCTAAATTAAAGAGTAATAGAACTTCCCTTTAAATTATGCAAATACCATTAAGAATACATCGTGTTCAATCAACCGCGCTGTAGCACCGGGACTGTAGATGGAGCCAGGATCTGTGGGACCACGTGTCACATTCGCACGGTTGGGGCGTTGACAATGCTTAAATAAACTTTCTAATAAAACATTCGGTGTTTACGGCACGGTCGGAGCGAGACACTTGTTCATACGTTCTCAAATCGCAAGGCATTATTGTGAATTTATTCTGTCAATATAAGATGTGATTATTTGTTGAATTTTTTTTAATGAGAGATGTGTGGATGACCACAAAAGCCTGGCGATAATGTTTTTATTCGATAATTTATAGACGACGACATGAAAACACAAGAGCACAGACTATGAATTTAACAACTAACAGCAGATTTAACTAGCCGAGTTAAACGTACATAACTGATTAAAACACTAATTCAACTCCGGATTATGTATGTACAACGATCAAACTAATAAATAAGACTTTTTATTTCCACATTTACAAGTATTTTCATCTTAATTCTATATTTTAAAGTTTAATAATCAGGTATTAGTTATTAAAATATATAACCCTTGGTAGATCAAGCTATTTGTACGGTGCATGGGTAACGAAACAATGAAAATTGTTACTATTTTCACGCCATATTATCGCTTACGTACAACGGTTTGGTGCTAAATAATTATAACTAACTAAAGAGAATGCCTGCGTTTGGATATACACATACATATACAGTCAAAATCTGTTATCAAGACATCGAAGGGAATACTGATATTTGGTCGAAAAGGCCGATAGTCGTAACAGCCGATGACGTTGTTATTAAGTACCTAATACAATAGAATTCAGCCCGGACTTTTGATTTTGGTCAATATAAGCGGTATGTTGTTCTAAACGATGTCGTTGTACACGGTTTAGTCTGTATATGTACTCTCGGGACGTAGCTACGGTAATTGCCATACTAACAAAACATATTCTAAGTGAGCAAAGCGTTTGTAGACTATTAAACAAAAAAATATCTCTTTTCACAACTTTTTTTAAAACATAATTGCCCTTCACACAACCCAATGGAAGTATTAGATTACAAATTCGGTACACAATTTTCGCATTTACAACCCCGTGTGTTAACACGCGCCTGAGTGTTTACACTTCAATTTCAATTCAAGCGTTTCTTGAATAACAACGAATGATATGTTTTTATAGAAGAAGTGCTTCTAGTGCAAGCAAATCAATTTCGTATAAAGTTTTCTATACATTTATATGAGGATAATTTCATAACTTTGCTTAGTATATAGCTTAAATACTGGTAATTAAATTGAGATAATAATATTTTAAGCATGGGCTGCTTGATGAGAATTTAAAGTTATTAAAACAGTTGAGAAATGCAAATTAATTCGTAATTTAAGAACCCGCCAAAACGCACAGAAAGATGCCGTCGCACCAGTCCAAACGTCAAGTTTTTGTATCTTAATTATTATTCTTAACTTAATACACATTTCTTTTTGATTTAGTCTGCGACAAAATTAGATAAGGCAGTGTTAAAATAAGACAGGCGAAGAATCTATTTACTATGGTACGTAATAATTTGACTAATGTGTGACCGTCATATGATTGACGTATTAAAATCAATATTTTTTTATTAACATTGATAAGTTTTTGTTATGTTTAACGCATCTGAAAATCATATTTTATACAGATACTCTATAATACTTTATTGTGAATACTGTCAAAAGAAAACTAACTCTTGTCAATTCATGTCAAAAGAGGTAGACAGAATTGAAAGACATCTTAGCTAAGCGAAAACCTAGCTACTAAGCAGCCATCTTGATAGTTAATTCAATTAATAATTTTGTAATTTTCGTTCTAATGTCGCGATACTTCCTATCTTGGGTAATACGCCATTAAGTTTTAGTTTCGAGCAAAACGAAGGCTTTACTGTAGATATAAAATTATATAGAACTAAATTAATTTGAAATTTTACTACATAGTATAAGTTTATGACCACGTAACCCGGTACAAATGTGTATGTTTCACAACAAAGATATAGCATTATAGATACCTACTCATATAAAGCTTATCGACTCTTGGCTCTAAACATCTACTTCCTAATAGAGCCAATTTAAATCATCAATCAAGTTCAAATCAAGAATGAAGTAATCGAAAATTACGTATAAATCTTCCTTTATCAGTTCTTTGTGGATATACAAAACCCATATTACATATAGACTTTCCGGCATTAATCTAAAGCCATAAATAAAGCTAATGGCGTCCCAAATTAATTGCCCTCACTTATAAAGTCATTGCTTACGTCACGCGGCTCGCACGCGACCAGCTAAGTTATCTGTGTGCACAGCACTTCACACTTGATAACACTTACTTGCAAAAAGTACTCACACGAGGATTTAATAAACTTATGACATTTATTATCTATGTACCAAGAATAGGTCGATTTTCTGAAAAACTATGCTGAATTATTTAAATTAAATTTGTTTAAATTTCTAATTTACCTGTAATAACAATTCAAATTATTCTAGACAGGTAAACACTGGTGCTTAGATAAAACTCTCCTCTGCTCCTCTTGGTTAAACCTAATTTTTGGTAACCTTCACGAAGGCTTTTTCATGGCAAACGAGGCTAAAGAACAACCAAAAACGACAGCCATCACAATCCATGAACCATGTACTGCGTTGTCTATATTATTGTCCCTTCGTAACAAAAATTTCGTTTCAGTTTAATGAAATTAATATAATATAATACGAATGGTAATGTATTTAAAATATACAAATTGCTGATAATTCTACTCTTGATAAATTAAATTAGACCGGAAACGATAAAATTAATCTTAGATGTTCACACTGAGTATAGATAATATTGTTTCAAGTTTCCTTCGTAAGAAATCGTATTTTAATTTCCTTAAAAGATTTCATTGAAATTTCCCGTGTTGCATAGAGCAGATAATAATCACGTTGCAATTTATAATAAGCCATACTATATTTACGTTGGTGCTAAGATCCAAACTAAATCTTGGTTCTTACAAATGTAGGGGTACAACTATTTGAAGTGGAATGCTTTTCTGTGCAGTAGTAGAGTTGTAGACTGGAGGAATTCACCAGGAAAAATAAGATAGCACAAATAATATTTCGCTCAAGAGTTTTGTCCGAGAGCTTTCGCTAGAGTAACAGCTTCTAAAAGTAAATAACAACCGTTATTAAGGTCATATTATATACAAAAAGGTACGTATTTTACTTTAACAATACTGTATCCGTTCAGCTTTTCGCAGAAAATTATAGGCAGAGAAACAGTTTATAAAAAATATATAAAAAACAATTAACAGGATTTGTAATAAATTAAGAAACTTAATATTAAGATAGTGCCTACATGTTATATAAATGTATTTTTCAGGCATAAAACACTGAAATAGAAATTTGGATTTTCATAACATAATCAAATGTTAAGTAAAATGACAGTTTTCGTAATGCTGATTATACGAAGAGTACGTTACGTACCATAAAGTAGCCATGACAACAGATCTAACCGGAGTGTCGGGATTTATCTTTGAGTACCAAAGATGTTTGAAGGCTCTTAAAATAACTTATGGGGCGTGTCGTGCCTTTTGGGGACCTTCTGTCCCTAGTCTTACGATTTGTCCTTAAATCAAAATACAGTTAAATGACATAGTATCTTTGATTGTCAAGACACATTAGATTGCTTGAGAATTAACTAGAACTTAGAATATAAACGAAATTGCGAAAATATCTATTTGCTATAAAATCTGTAAAAAAATGGATTTTTACGTGAAAATTATTAAATGTTTTAATTATTAAATTATTAATTATTATGGACTTACTAATTAGCATGGCCCCAAAAAAAGTGATTAAAATAAGGCCTGTATGTTACGTTGTAATCGGAGATATGCACACGACTTTTATACGCGAAAATTGTTACGCCAATTTATAGATGCATTCCTAAGCTAATCCATTCAGTGGCTACTTCCACCAAATTTGTGCAAATACACAACAGCTTTCTCAAATAAACGCCCCACAATCACACTGTAACAAACAACCAATAATTTATTAGATAAATTTCAATTTCGCAACAATTCCGTTATCACACCCCTAAGTTCCCTAAGTTTAAATATGCCACACGATACAAAACCTTAACAGAATATCATAACGTCGAATTCGTTAAGTATGAGCCAGTGTTGCCCTCCTGAAGTTATTACCCTTAGGGCAGTGTTGCAAGCACAATTTATGTGTTAACATGATTTATGAGTTGGCAACCCTCATTTCAGTGAATAGCCTGATATATTACGTTATGTGTTACCTCTTCCTAATATAATTCGGGGGAGTAAATGTATTCCATGAATTAAATTTGATTAGATATGTAATGTCTTCAAGTTTTCGTCTAAGACAAACTTGACAAAAAATATACGAACCGTAATATTACTATGTACTTGTATTTCGGTATAAAACATCGTTAGATATGTTAACAATATAAGAATTTTACTGTCACTTTTTTCGTTTAAATAAAAAAAGTTACATTCACTTTGCCCTTCTAAATTGCTATCACACGATTGCCTTGTTTATTAACAACAAAGACTACCGATATGTTATAAAGCTACCCGGTTATCCTTTTGAAGAGTAATCCGGCCAATTTAATTCTGCATCATTAAGATACTATCGTTATAACTAATTAGAAGCAAATATCTCAAAACAATCCCTCTTTAAATCCGTGCCCTTTGTAAATTGACAGTTGACAGCCCAGCATCTTCTATGTTGCCACAAGTGAAAACCTCTTTGTGAATAGGGGTGAATTTTATATCGCAGCTGCGCTCCCCCAAAGTATTTTACACATCATTAAAATAGATGCGTCGAGCTGCTGGGGTCAAATGCTGTGAAAATCGGGAAAATAATAAGCGTTGCAACACCGGTTGTGGTGTGTTGATGTTTTAGGCACGTGGCGAGCTTTCTGATAGCTAATTTATGTATTAAATTGGTTGATTCATATTCTAAATGATTAGTTTTGGTTGTTTTTGTCGGATAAATGTTTTGTGCTCTTTTAAATATTATGAGCAATCGAGAACGTGCTTCTACACGTACTTGTTTAAGCCTAAAGAAAATTATCAAGGTAACAGATACAACATCTGAGGTCAAGAGCATCAGTGGATATTGTGAAAAAAAAATATCGTTTACGTTCAGTGAATTTTATAATCTTTGTATCTTTAAATAATTTATTATTTACGTAACAAACACGACCAATGACAGAGCGTAAATTGAACATCATAAATATTTCATAAGAAAATTGATAATCACTTGCTACCGTTAAGACCACCTCGCGTCTTCAGAGAAATCAGTTACCAAATCATTGGGTCCACGAGCTTAAACTTTATCGCCTCAATCTACCGCACCTTTTAGAATTATCGGCGTCGTAACCAGATCTCTACACGAATACACCATTAGGAGTCATAGACAAGCCAGCATAAACAAGCTACTAGCCCTATCAAAAATCAACCGTAAAGATAATATCAGGGCCTACGCTAAAAAAGAAAGACCGCCATGTCATGAGGATTAAGGCTCAAGCCCCCATTGTTAACAATGACAATTCAAATGCATCTGTCCCGCTCTATCCTCCTCGGTTCACAAGCGTGTAAGTGAGACGGATATATGTCTATTTATTTTCACTTTTCTATGGATAGGTAATGTGACAGTTTTCGTATGAAATGTTTGTTTGGATTTGAATGGGGTCGGTTTTGGACTAGTTTCGAATGAATGTTGTATTATTTTATTTTTAATCCGTAAGCGAGCGCACGATTGAAAAGTCTAATAACAATTTTTCGCCCCAGCTGAGTCGAGTTGCATGTGGAATTAAATTTTGACACCGCCATTGTTGCAATGTTCAAAAATATTTTAATGTCGTACGAACATTATATACATTTAATTAAAATATCCCGATGTCCATTAGCTCTCTGGTGGGGTACAGACAATGCAGTAAATGCACTTCGTATGTTCACTGGAGATTCCCGAACCTTCCAAACCGAATGCTTGATTATGGCTCAAAGGAATATTAGTAAAAATATACTTTTTTATTTTGACAATAAATTTAATATACTTCATGACGTCCCTGGGTCAGTTGCATAATGCGTGCATTTCCGGCTGCCAATTAAATTGAAAACACTGAAAACGAAGGAAAATATGAACGCAGTCAGAGATGTATGTACTAAGGCAATATGTGACTTCAAATACGTGTTTTTGTCGTGTCGTGTCGTTTCCAAACGACCTCTAAATGTTTTAAGAAATATGTTCATAACTCTAGGTCATGGCCAAATTTATGCAAAAAAAAGTTTAACATATCTTCAATCTTTTAAATTTTATTCGTAATTGATTTCTAACCTTTGTCGTATACTCAATGTAATCCCCATAGAAGACTAGACTGCCATCTATCATACATTATGTTAACAAAATGTTACCAGTTGTTAAAAACTTGATTAAACGTGTTAAGTAGTTATGATTAATTATCTATGCTTAGCTTGTCTGTGACATTGTAAAACATTTTTGGACGACAAATGAGCTTTATTTGTTTAGTTCTCCATTCATAGTAAAAATTATTTTTATTATTATATGGAGTGATTGAATCTTTATTGTATAGAAATGGACGTAAGCGCATTTATTTAAGATAATTTTCTTTAGCCTTCTGTGTCTGACACACTTAAATTTTCGCCAACGAGCTGGTCTCCTTATATCTCCCTCGATTTAAGTGTTAATCACGTGTAGAGAAAGAAATGTCCATAATTCATCTCTCTGGATCGAGCACATTGCTCTTATTAAGTTTCTTAACTTAACCTATTCTTAACTAAGAGTCTCAGAGTTCTCCAAGTAGAGTCAGAACTAAAAAATAACTCAGAGGCGCTATAACCTTTTTAGGTCTGAGCCTCAGATGTATAGATCTGCTTCATGATCATTTGTCAATCTAATTGGTAAGTGTGCCTGTCACCCGCGGTCTAAGGCAAGCCGGTTTCCTTACGATGTTATCCATCACCGTTCGAGCGAAAGTCTATTGAAGCACAACCAAGGATCCAACCGACCTCAGGAATGAGAGCACGAATTTTAAGAATTCCATCTAAGTGCAAGTCGATGCAATGTTTTTGTCCCCACCTCAATGTTTAACTTAAACTATCGAAAAATGTATGTGGATACTTAATGATTAATTATAAAATTACAAATGAATTTTCGGAAAATTTTAAATGGGTAAATGACGTAAAACAAACTTCAAGGCTTAATTTATCTTTTTAAATTACCCGTAATATAGGAAAAAGATTCAAGTACAATGTTTTATGGCGTGATTCTGTAATTAATGATAGTCGTTAATTGAGACATTTTCGTATGTTTAATATCTTATTATTAATGCATAATAATATATCAAATTGAGACTTTAAAGTTACTAAGTTCTTTATATTTATTTGCGTTCCATTAAACAGGGATAAAACGCCTAAAGAGAACTAAACCTTTTGAGTTAAAAAACCTAGTGTAGTGAATATAAGTTCAGGTGTGGTACCTCGGGTACACGAACATAGTGTCAAAACATTATAGAACACTAAGACTGTTAATGAACATTATCTTAGTTTAAGCTATTTATTAGTATTCATTATATTACTTATTAGCCATAATTTTGTAGAGATTGTAATTCATGTAAAGCCCATTCTTTATTGTGTAAACTACCAGGAAATAAGAAGTTACGTTCCCTTGTTCTCATAAAACTGAATTATATCACTTCTCCTTTACTGTGCAAAGTATTCTGCTGAACTCCTTAGAAGATCTAAGGACCATATCAGACGAACTCAGTCATTTAATTTATTTAAAAAACTTTTTGATCATTTCTCGGCTGCCGCGTAATAAGCTACTTATACATATAATTGTGACTTATTAACTCTAAATTTTACTCTATGTTATGTTTTTTTTGAAGTTAAACTTCTTTATCGGCGTTGGTAAAAAAATTACGGGCACATATCCGTTACGCGTCATCTTTTTCTTGTCCCTACCACGGTTGATTCGAAGAGATTCGAAGCCATTAATAACAAAAATATTTAATAGCGATAACAATGATAGTAATAAAGAAAACACTTTTTACCGGATTGAAGCAATGTATAATTTTACATAATTTTAAATTAATGTTAAATAATTATAAGTTTATAATAATACATAGCTTCAATCCGGCAAAAAAGTGTTTTCTTTGTGTGTAAAAGCTATGTTAACAAAAGACAATACAATGATAGTAATAATTATATTACAATTAATGAAATATTGTAATAATCTTAGTTATAAAGTAACACGAAATAATTGTATTATTTGTATCTCTCGTCTTTTTAACCAATTTCTGTAAAGTTGCATATAGTAGATCATTTTTCGAAAAATTTGGTCATAAAGAAGTTTCACTTCTTATGTATGTACACTAGTACACGCACACATTTGTTAGCGATTAGGCCACCCGTTGCCTATATATTATATACGTAACCTGCTTATGTATGTTTTTGTATAAGGTAAGGAATTGTTATTAAATAAATTAATTATTCAACAAAAATAGGTGGTTGCATTACATTTAACATACTAAGAAGGATATTTCTGGAGGTTCTTTAAAAGGATAAATTAAATGTTCCTTTGGCTAAAGAATGGGAAATAATTTCTTGACGATACAACTTTTAATATAGCTATAGATAAAGAATGTAGGCTCCTTTATATAAAACTATTTTCAATTAGCGACTAAGTGGTTATCTAGGTTCTAAAATGTATAACCTGTTTATATTCACACGGCATTAATGAGCGCAGAAATTTAATTAAGATATTTCGAATTGCAAAACTCATAGGTTACAAAAAGTACACGTTTATATCGCACTTATGTTTTTAAAAGTTATACTATATGCATGTATATCATGCTGATAATATCACAATAATAAAATATTCGGTTGAACTAGTGAGGTTTTCAGAGGCGCGTCTTCAGTACACTTTAATTCAGATCTATTTAGATGAAGACCGCAATTGAATAACTAATTGTTATGACAGTTCGTTTATGTATTCGCTGGATGTAATGAATTTTTTTATAAATTTTCTCGGTACAAAGACACAATTCAACTTTACGATCTAGCCTAACTTAAGACTAATACATAATTTAAAACGATCCTAATTTACTAAAAATATAACATTAGATAGTGTCCAATAACACTACTTACAGTCTCTATTAAGTTGAAGATACTCTGTTCTTGTGTACTATTTTTGTTTCCAGTTGGTACCAGTACTTGGTGTACCTATTTATTTTAAGCCTTAAATTATTTCCCGATCCAATAGTATCCGGTTATCCTTTGTGTTAGTAGTTATTTGTAACAGTTAGTATGTATCAGGAACCCTCTCCGGTAAAGGCCTCCTCCAAGGCTTGCCATCTTTCTCTATCTCGAGCTATTTGCATCCATTGAGGACCCGAGATTTTTTTGATGTCATCATCTCATCGAGCGTAAGGTCTGCATCTGTACCGTTTGCTTGGTGGGCCTCTCCATGTAGTTACTACTTTCGTCCACCTGTGATCTGTTGGGCGTGCTACATGACCCGCCCACTTCCACTTCAGTTTTTTGGCGTGGCTTAGGGCATCAATTGCTTTGGCCTCTGATCTTATTTTTATGTGTCTGATCTTGTCTGCCACGTACCTATACTATGTAATAAATAAAAATAATTTCTTCTCTACAGGTGTTAATCCGCGGAAACAGAGACGCGAGAGAACAACGTTCACTCGTGCGCAGCTCGACGTCCTAGAAGCTTTATTTGGCAAAACTCGGTACCCAGACATCTTTATGCGTGAGGAAGTCGCTCTGAAGATAAATCTGCCTGAGTCCAGGGTTCAGGTAAACATAAAATTAAGACTGTCTTAAGTAATGATTTTATAGTGTGACTACAAGGTTACCAAAATAAAAATATAGCTTTTTATTAAATAAGATTCTTTTTTTTAATTCATTTCCACATAATTATTTATACGTTATGTGAAAGACAATAACAAATGAAGCCTCCGGCCGCGTCTTTACACGATCAACTCAAATACCAAACGGATTTTGGTAAAGTTTTCACCAATATCGTAATAACAAAGGTTTTCGACAGTATGATATGACACTGAAAATCTTACCAAAATATACCTAATCCACTCGAAACGAAGGCTAGTTAGGAAGCAATCAGAAATTTAGATTAATCACCATAATATTGTATTGATTAAATAATAATTAATTATTGAATAAAATCTATTTTAATCATAAACTAAAACAGTCTACTCTGTTTGAAGAACTGTCTATTGATGTTAATTTGTTTAGGCAATGAATAATTAAATAATAATAATTCGTATCGCTACAATTATTTTAGGTCTAGGATTTCTGTATCTGTGTCATGACCATTTGTCAATCTAATTAGCAATAGGTGACAGTTGCCGTCGCCGTTGGGTCTTAGGCATGATATTCGTCACCATGTTTTCCATCACCGTTCGAGTGAATGTTAGATGCGCACATTGAAAGTCCATTGGTGCATAGCCGGGGATCGAACCTACGACAGGGATGAGAGTCATGAGTGCTTAAAGCTTTAGATAGTGGTTTTACGTATTCGTATGTTTTGTAGAATTTTCAATTAATTAACTAATATTAGCATATGTAAATTATTACAGTACTAAGTTTTTATTCATTTTAATCCGTGTATTAATATGTTGCAATTATATTTATTGATCGGTATTTATTTATACGGTAGTAAACGGTTACGCGAAAGTAATTTAATCATTATAAACTACTAATATTACTTTAATAGAAATCAATAAATCTAATTTAATAATCCGCATAAATATTGTAAAATCGTAAAGTGATTTTTATTATAAGTTAGTTTAAATCATTGACGAGTACCAAAAATATAATGTCTTTAAAAATAAAGCTGTATTAAGAAAATTATTAATAATTATTCACTGTCACAAAAGCATAAAATTTATACATTTCTGCTACCTTTGATTTACGATTTAAATGCATCATAAACTTAAGAACTACCCTCCGTTAACGCATTTCGTGCTATTTACACCAACACGAATACCGCATTAACTGCCAATCGAATTACGTCCCAAATTTGAAATTTGAAAATCGAATCCCCCATTGTTCGCCGGAACGTTAAACATGATAACGTGATTCTTCATTTAGCTGCCAGACATCAAAGAGTGCAGACGTTGTGATCGTTAATGGTCTGATAGAAGGTTATCTGATTGTGAATATCTGTTTCTTATTTGGGGTTTTGATCGCGTTTTATTCGATTTAACTAAATAATGTGACAACCTTTGTTAACTGTTGAATGGTAAAATGTTTCAGTTCGTCAGTATGCTTTATAATAATTATTACTATTCGTGTAACACAAATAATTTTGTTTCTTGCACAACTAAACATTGACAAGTTAAGACTTATGGACTATTTATATATTTAGAAAAACTCTACCTACACTCATAATATATAAAAAAAAACAAAGCAGTAGTGCTACAACCTTTTTAGGCCTCGGCCTCAGATTTCTGTATCTGTTTCATAATCTTTTGTCAATTTAATATGCAAATATGTGATCAACCTCCTATGCTTGACGCACGCCGTCGACTTTTTAGTGAGAATGCTCAATGCATGAAAACACATGGAAAGAAAGTCCATTGGTGCATAGCCAGGGATCGATCCTACAAAAGCCCTAGACTCTAGTCACTGAAGTTTATTTAAGATGAAAATTTATTAAATATGTAATCATATTTGAGTTAGAGATATATAAGTAGTAAGATTATACTAAGCGACAGTCTGTCATATCGATAAAAAGTTTTGAACAAGTGCAAAAGTCATAAGCTACCTAAACAATAAATAAAAGGATAGCACAAAGCCTCAAACCGATACTAGTTACCATAGATGGATCAAATATTTCAACTAATTACCGTATATAATAATCCAAAGGGGACAGTAATTGGATCGTTTTGATCCAAGCATAGATAATATTAATAAGCGCTGTGTTTGTGCAACGTGCCCTTTTGCGTATTTCCTCGTTAGCGGGCCCTTGACACAGATAAAGATAAAATGTCTATGGCATGACTTGCGCTAATTTTTATCTGTACTGCCATTCTCAGAGTCGGTCTTACCAATATTACGTGTCAGAGCGTGTATATAGATTGTACAACCTTTTTTTAATAGGTACATAACCGTGCAATTTTAACAATAGCAATACAGAATTGGTAGTGTTACGCGTGCTTATAATACTAACTGAGGGATTACCGCCCTTGTTCGTTAGTTAATTTATGAAAAAGAGCAAAGAATCAATTTACAATGCAACAGATGTCAGACTTTCGTAATTAATTGTGATATGGTAGATTCTCTGAATGCTTAGAACATAATTTGTGTACAAATTGAAGTATGTAAAAAAAGTTTGTATATGTTTGGTATATTGTTAAAAGACGTAATATTTGTTAAATCTACTAATAATTTATGTATTGAAGTTAAAGTGGCAGAGAATTAAAGAGAAAATTTATTACAATTAGGCCCCTAATTAAATAGTTGCCCCTTCCAAAGAGTAACTCCATACTCATTTTTTTTTATAATTTTAACAATATTTTGTATACCTTGTTCATTATATGTGAAGACCATGTAAGTAGAATAAAAAAAAACTACTATACTTACATAAACAGTGTTGGCGTAGGGGCATCTAGATCTGTGAACCAATGGACTTTCTTTCTAACATTTAACATTCGCTCGAACAGTGAAGGAAAACATCGTGAAGAAACCGGCTTGCCTTAGACCTAGACAAGTTGCCTATTAGATTAACAGTGTTAGCTTAGTGGCTTCAGGGTGCGACGCTCATCCCTGAGGTCGTAGGTTTGGTCCCCGGCTGTGCACCAATGGACTTTCTTTCCATATGCGCATTTAACATTCTCTCCAAAACGCCGACGGCGTGTGTGAAGCACAGGAGGTTGATCACCTACTTGCCTATTAAATTGACAAATGATCATGAAACATATATATACATATATAAATCTGAGGCCCAAACCTAAAAAGGTTGTAGCACCTTTGATTTATTTTATACTAATATAAAAGAGGCGCCTGGTGTTAAAATAAACTCACACAATTTGCTCACATATTGCAACTATATATTTTACATTATTCTATATAAAAATAATAATAATTAACATCCAGTCAAACAGTGTTTGAGTAAGGTAAATGTTGATTTCTTAAAAAAAATAATTAAAAAAAAAATACAAACCTATACAACTGTTTACAACCTCTTTTTTGTCTCGTTTGATTGTCCTATAGAGCAGAACGAGCATACTGTTAAAATAAAATATATTAGATTACCAGATGGTAACAATAAGTAAACATAATTATAACACTGCTCAGTTTCTCCCCATATTTGTTATGTGGCTTATTTGTGAATTATATCGCCAACCCAGCCTTTATTAAAATTGGAATAAATGAATCGATGAAATGAAATTATAGCCAAGTGTTTTCGCCTCAAAATAGTAGAAAAAGTCTGTTAGTGTCAGCAGAAATCAAACCGATTATGGGATGAACCAGCGAATTAAATATCCTTAAAAAGGGAGTTAAATTAGGATTAAATCATTTTTCAACTATATATTAAAGTTTCCTTTCTCAAACAGGTGTGGTTCAAGAATCGACGTGCGAAATGTCGCCAGCAGCTCCAACAGCAATCCAACACTCAGATATCCAGTAAATCATCATCCAGTTCCAAAACCATATCATCCAGTAACACAATCAAAAGCAGTTCCTCATCTAAAATCTCGACATCCAAGACTTTAACCAGTGCAAGCTCGAGCTTAACCACGCCTAACTCTTCCAGCATCACAACTTCTTCACCAAATCTCCCCATCACACCAACAACGTCAGTTAGCCCTCCGATCAATGTCATCTGCAAGAAAGAATCAGCCCCTAACTATGACACGTCACCCTTAAACAAAAACCTTTCCTTACACCACTATAACTCTAACGACCTAAGGATCAGTGGAAAGGATTCGTCACCATCAGATACTCTCAACGTTCATTCTTATGGGGTCACACCGAAACAGGAGTTGTACTCGAGTCCAAAGAGGTTAGATTACTCCAGCAAAGTGGACTATTCAGAGAAAAGTTTTGGCAGTAACCTCGTTAAAGACCAGTATAGCTCGCGTCTGACTGGTAACCTGACTCCGTTAGGGTCTAACTCCTCTATAATGACCACTCCATCGCCACCAATCACTCCTCAAAGCATCAACGGTCCAGGCAACGTGTACCACCCGGACAGCTACAACAGCTTCCACTGGCCGGGCAGCTCGGATTATATAAGGAGCTACTCGAGCTCGCATCATCACCAGGGTTATGGGCAGAGCGCGTATAACTCCCCATACTATCCTAGTCAGGTAAGGAATCTTGAACCCAAATATTTCATAATCATATACAGGGGAATCTCTACAACTCGAATATCAAGGGAAATGCAAAAAAATCTAGTTAATGTCTTTTCGACTTAACAAGAACTTCGAGATACATAAGATGTAACTGCTGAAGGTAATAGCAATTTTTTTCGACTTAACGAGGTTCGTGTTATAGAGATTCCACTGCAGCTTTATTTATAAATAATAACGTAGCTTTTAAAGGTCGATTTAAAAAAGATACAAATTAAAAAATACATATATTTTTAAGAATCAAAGTATGATTTCGTTTACTAAACTAATAACTTGCTTTCAGATGGAGTACTTTAACGGTGCCTCAGTGAACCAGTCTCACGGCAGTCATCACGGCCACAACCTGACATCGAACGGCAACCAGCTCTACAACCAAGTGTCTTTCGGAAACCCCTCACCGCCGGCCGCCTGGCCTTCACACAACATCCTCTCCTCGGGCCCAGAGTCGCCAGAGAATCAATCCCAAAACTCCCCACATCTCAGCATGCTTCAAGCATCACAGATCACGAACTTTTCAAACTCTGGCAACAGTTACTTCGCGCCCGAAAAATACGGCATAAATATGGTGTAGTATATCTAGTCTTTCTCTAGGTTATTGTAAATATAGGGTTTGCAAATTTATCAGAGAAATAATCGATTTTGGCACACTGTTTTCGAGCGTGTTCCTTCATTACTTTCATCTTAATTAAACCATTTTTTGTTCCCTACCGTTTGACTGAGGTGAAAATGCTTTCTTTAATTTGAGAGTTTAGAAAAAATGCAGTTTATACATATCAGAATCGATTCGTAGACAAAGACGATTGTTATTTTGATAAATTTCTCAGATACCAAGGAGATTTGTCTGTGTAAATTTTTATTTGGACAAACTGTGATACTATTTCCACATCTCATAAAACTATATTCGCATATAAATAAGATAGTATCAAAATTTGTCCGAATTCCTTTTTACAAATCGCTCTAAGACTTTACTTTACGGCTTTATATTTCAACGAATAATTTAGAGGCCTTACTGGCTCAGTCTATATGTTTTGCAATTATGTACATTCCCAAGTCATATCATTTAATTAGGCTACATCTAGTGACTCTCGCAATCGCGTTATAATTGTAAATAGAGATTAAGAATTTTTATTTTTAAATGAATTTGTAAATGTGCGATTGTATATGTGAATTAGTTAAGTCGCCATGGTTATGTATAGAAATCAAGTTTTAATGTTTTTTACGTATCTACAAAAAGATTCACCATAAACAATAGAGGATCTTCAGACACAGACAAAATTAGGTTTTGCGTTTTGCGCCATTTTCTCACTTAACTATTTCTGTACATAGCTGTGGTTATTCCTAAATTGTCGGCAGAATGCTGTGATTTACATTTCATTTTCAAATAATTGTACAGTCGGTGTAAAATAACTTATAATAGTTTTAATTTAGGTTATATCGCAATTTGATACAAATTTTCTTTTAAATACGAAATTTTACGGTTTTTTTTGAGAAAACTGTCAAATGAATTTATTACGTTTTACCACCGTAAGGAACAACCGAGAGGTTATTAGATTGTGTAGAGTGTATTAATTTCGAAATAAATGATTTGGAAGTGTTCAATGACGAAATTAGTACATTTTTTTTACATAAGAATCTATAGGTTTTATTTATGGAGATTGTAGAATGAAATGTAATAAAATTGTAACTTATAGTACTTTTATGCTTGGACATAGATAAGTTAGGGTTAAGTACAGTTTATTGTACTAAGTTCGAGAGTCAGTGTATTTTTTTTAGTTAAGTTGTATTGATTATTATTAATTGATAGCTATTGAAATATTGAATCCGAATATATGCATATATAATACAGTATTGTGTTTAATTTATTAATTCTTAGTTACCTGGAGGAAAATTGGTGCATGGCAAGTGCGTCTTTGCGGCCATTTTAACCATAGATACGTAACCAGAGTTACGATATTAAGAGATATTATTATTTGAATTCAGTAATATTTTAATAAGAAATATGGACTTAACTTGACTTAACACAGTAATAATAATTAAAATTTTATAAACAGAAAACAAAAATATATTTAAAAAGTTTGGTCTCTCTGGTACCGTTAACGCCAGCATATCCGCGCTGTATTGCTATAACTAGAAATTAGTTTTTATTTATAAAAGATAAATCTCTCTCTTAATGTAAATAGTTAAACTCTTTAATTTCAAATAATTCTAAGCTTTATAAGTTACACATCAATCTTTTAGGAAAATGACGGATGTGTAAGCGAATTCAATACGGCGGAGCTTTCATGAGAAATTGATAACTATATAAATAAAATAAACTTTCTACACGACCCTTACAAATTAACAGGAAGAGTGCGACTGAAGAAGTCATAGATCTTCTTCAGTCGCACTCTTCATTTCTGAAGGTCATGTTGACGCCGCACAAGTTCCCCGACTCTCCTCAATCTCCGACAAACCCCTGCGCCTGGGAGATGGTAATACCTGTAAAGGCCTTTAGTAGATGTGGTCCAGCATGTATGGGATCGGCTTGGAGTTCTGGTGACCTCTACTTTGCCAGTCCCGATAAGTTTTTGTAAACTTTCTGGATCTCTGCGTGTGAAAACTCATGATGTCTAAGTCGATGTTCAAAGTGTCGAAATCTTTTTTTATACCTTAAACTGTCTTATTATGGACACATTTGTAACCTTAGCTAACCAGGGAATCCTAAGAATCCGCCTCCAACACCACATTTCCAGAGCATCTATTTTTCTCTTTTTCTATGGTCACTGGTTGGACTTGAATTCGTGTATGCGGTCATGTTACTTCGACTATGTATTTGCGTGTTGTTCCCACGAGAATGTAAGTGCGTGCTCCTATTTCACCATGCCTCCTGCTGATAGAGGACAAATCTTTGTTTTCAGTTTCTTTTATTATTATTAATTACTTAAGATGTCATGTGGAACATGGTGTAATGGTTGCAGCTCCATACAAACATGGCGTAAAACAAAAACTTAGCGATTAAAAAGAGTAGCGGAGCGGAGCTTGATTTAAAAACTGACAGTAAATGTAAAATTAGAAGCATGTAATATGTATTTCTTTCTTGACGTTCATAAGTGTACATTGTGTTACATATTTGAATAAATGATTATGATTTGAGTACCCGTAACTCCAGCCGGTGCATTTCTCGATAAACGAATAAGTATCGCAATACAGCGAGGAAATGCTGCCAACATTAAAGGTACAAATGTCACAGGGACCAAATGTCTCAATTATTTATTTTATTTTTATTATTACTATATAGGTTATGAATATTGTAAGTACTGTATATTTGTGTTTTAGAAATTAATAGACTGTACTAAAGGCTAACACAGCAAGCTATATAAGTATGTCCGAACTAATTCGATTTAGGGTGTTTCAAGAAACGAGTGTACCAAGTCTTATAAGGCTGGCAAAGCACTTGCGAGCCTTCTGGAAATGTGAGTGTCCATGGGCAGTAGTGTCACTTAACATCAGGTGAGACTTCTGCCCGTTTGCCTCCTATTACATAAAAAAACAGCCAACGAAGTGATCTTAGTTTTTCCTTTAATAAAGATTTTTATTTCAAACACAAACAGAATGTTACTTACATTTGCTATGTCAGCTTTTCCAGTTCCTACATCATGTATGTATGTATATATTAAGTGTAAATTGAAAAATTTAGGACTAAAAAGGAAAATGAAGATTTTTTTATTAGTCACGGACTTCTTTTATCCGCCAAAGATACCAAAAGATTTTTGCGTGAAAGCTGTTCTCCAGGTGGAGTTCCGGTAAAGGGAACAAAGGTTTCGATGACCAAGGAGACCGTTTCTTTTTTTTATAGAACCGAGGACGCTCACCTGATGTTAAGTGATACCGCCGCCCATGGATACTCTCAATGCTAGAGGGCTCGCTCGAGAATTAGTGCGCTCATTTTGAAGGACCCTAAGTCAAATTGGTTCGGAAATACTCCAATGGGCAGCTGGTTCCACGTACTGATGGTGCGCGGCAAAAACTGCCGTAGAAACCGCTCAGTTGTAAACGTATCAGTTGTATTGGATGATGAAACTCAGCTGCAGGTATTAATCCGAACAACTCCTCTGAACACTCTCCAGGAATGCCCTACAAATTGGATTGGCCGTAGCATTTATGATAGATGCTTGTACAAGAAGTGCCCATTGTTTACTTTATTAATTCTTTAGTTTATGTATAGTTAGATTTTACTACACAACCTATTATAATATAACTAAAAATGGTTAAGACGACTTTTTCATTTCCAATAGATCTATTAAACCTTGCGCTTATGAAGGAAAACATCGGTTCTTGGCGATAATTTTCTAAAAATAAATTATTAGCTCAACCCAGAACTTTTAACAGAATATCATAATGAGGGCTTATGTCTGGATAAAGAATCCCTTTAAGATCCAGGCCTCAAACTTCTGTATTTGTTTATAATTGGTTTCTTCAAATAGGACAGTAGGTAATCTCTTCTGTTCTGTTCTGTTCTGATACACGCCGTCTTAATTCACGATCTTCTCAGTAAGTACGTGCAAATGCTAAATGCACTGTCGGGGTTCGAACCTATCCAACACTGCTTATTGCTCTATGAGAATGCTTAACAGTAACTAACAGCTTTTTATATAATTGTAAGTAAATTAAACAACGGTGTATCTATGATAGTGTCAGGTGTCGCAGGGCTTCTGTCGTTGACCCAGGGTCGAGTTGCAGGGATCACTAATCCTGGACTGGTATACTTTCATGTTTTAATATAACTATATATTGTATACTGCGTTGGTTTACGAAATGCTGACAAATCGATTGTATGATGAAAATTCTTATGCCGTTGAAATATATTTTTCTAATGTACAAAAATTTAACTATTATTGAATATCAAGCCTATTTTATCTGTTCAACTAAACGTAACAATCAAAGAAACTCTCCCCGACCAGAATAATCCAAAGATTTGATGAAGTCAGCGGTTCACGAAGACCTGGAGCTGTTGTGTGGTTGCTCTTTGTTGTACGAAATACATATTTTTTTAAAACCAGAATATTTTAACTGAGCCGATCGTCACACTACATCGCTATCTGTTTTTGTTTAGCTTGGGTTATGCTAGAGGCCCTTGAATTTGATTCCATTTCTCCCAAATTTATTTATAAGTTTATTTATTAGTAACAATCAAATATACAATATTTACAAATTTTCTTAACCAACATAGTATTAATCAAAATAATCAAACATTAATAAAAGGGAAATAAAAACAAATTTAAAAAGTTTGATCCCTGTAGCAGTGTACATGGATGCATTTCCTCGCTGTATTGCGATATTTATTCGTTGAGCGAGAGCACCAGCTCTGCGGTCACCTATACTATCTACCAGGCTTCCCTAGACCCCACAGCCAACCAACCTTGTGAAGTCTGTTATTGAAATGACCTAATAAGTTTCCGAATTCAGATTTGCAGAGGATCATCCCAGCTCCTTTGAAATTGACGCTAGGAGGCACACTCAAGCCTGGGTTGGATGCTAACGTAGTTTGTAGAATAAGATATAAGAGCTTTTCCTATCAGACAGACATTTTTCAGCAGATAAGAGAAACGCTAAAAGCGCCTTGTTAATAATCATTTTTAATTATTTATATTATTAATATGGTGGTTAAGAAAATTGAAAATATTGTATATTATATATTTATATTTTAATCAAGATGGATTAAATAAGAGAAAGGTGGTTTATAAATACTATTTTAACATTGTTAACGTGTTTATTAGAAAATTGTCCGTTTTAATATATTAATTAACGTTCCTGGTTTACGTGAGGTTAGTAAGTAAAACCTACTAAACGTCAGATGTCATTTCGATACTGTTTTTAATCCAAAGGTAAAAAACAAAGAAAAGGGCCTTGCCTTTGATCTTATTTTTATTTAGTTTAGACTTTATGAATATTAGGCCTTTGCGTTAGTTTCCACTTCTTGCGTTGTAAATAATTTTACATGAAAAAATTCTATACAAAAGATTTTCCACAAACTGAACTTTCCACACAAATATTTTCCAACAAATAGTGTTGCAATATGCAAGCAAACCGCCATATTGAAAATAAAAGAATGAAAAATCTTTGCTCGACTCGTTTAGACTTCTCTTAAAATTAGCTGTTTAGATGCTACGGTAAATTGTGCCTCCATACTCCGTACTACGTTCGTAGATATTCCTACAAAAATTTTATTTTACCCATCACAAGAGTGCTTCTACAACTCGATTTATTTGATAGGCAAAATTAGTTTTTATTGTAACTGGATACAGTTGAATATAAAAGAACTAAATTCTTTACTTACATCGTTTAAATTTGGAATACTGTAACACGGTGGTCGCAATAATACTTGCAGCTGTATATAGTGCCTCCAAAATTATTTAACATGCTCCAATTTTAATTTCACTAAATTGAACTTTATCTAAACGTAGTACAGTATATTATTGAAGAACCTTAACAGCGCTTAAGTCTCTTTGGTTTTAATCAATAGAGCGCGGTGGTACGCAATAATACTCGCAGCTGTATATAGTAAACATGTGTTGTCTCTTTCTACACAAAGGGCTAGCCCTATCATGCTTTCTCTTTCTATTGCGGAGTTAAGCCGCTTATCTTCTTCCCGCACGCCGCGCCTCCCTGGCTGCTGCGTGGAGCGTCCTATTCTGATGTTCTACAATAAAATCCACTAAATAAAATTTAGTAATCTTGACTTGACAACAATTCCTAATTTATATTAAAGAATATAGATCAGTTCGCATTACTTAAACGTAATTTAAATAACTTTCTGTTTATAATATTATTATGATTAAGATAATTTTTCTATAGATATTGGTTTATTTTTTATTCTCTGTTTTACAAAAGTAAACGCTCAAAATTGCTCTTTTAGTACCCGAGTTACCCCGAAGACTCCGCTTATTAACAATAAGGCTGGCCGTTGCAGCAGTGTTTTTCGTTCTTTGTTGTTAGAACTTAATTGAAGCACTGTATTGTGAATACATAGTTCAGTATAATCGTTGCAAAGGGTTATTTATATCGATACTAACCAAACCAGAATAGCCCCCCAAATATATATTACAAGAACGCAAGGCACTCTCACTCCCCTATATACCGTATACAGCCTTATATAGCCTCTTGAAAATTTGGGACGGTTTCAAAGAAAAATATGCTAAAGTCAAATTGTAAGGATCCCTTTGAGATTCTTTAATGTATAATTACGCAGTATATAGAAACCGATGTCTATGGCGCGTTTGCTTATATTACCAACATTGATTCGTCGGGAATCGAACGCCGAGGCACTGATGAAAATACTTTTGATCTCAGTCCCTATTTTTGTAAATCAATTATAAAATATACGAAGCCATTAAATTATTATTGTTATTGATATGTATAGGTATGAGAACATCTATTTCACTAACTGTAAACTGTAAAATATACAACCTATTCAATATTAGATTTTTTTTGTCTATGACATCTCTACGGTTACATGAAAACTCAAAATTTCATTATTTTGAGAATAGTCACTGATACTTGGGCCCTGGACATTTCTAGTGTTAGATATAAATGCTTAAGATTTACTTTTGTGACTCTTTCGTATCTTAATGCAATTTATTGTTTTCTTTAAATCACCCATCTTGTCTGTTTTAAGATCTTAGGGTCTATTCATAAGTGTTTGTTAAAATTCCTTAGTTTGATAAAATGCTAGTTATAGCTTGTACGTAGGAATGGTCAGTGAATTTTATTACATTCTCAACGTGCAATGCAAATAATGTATCATGGCTGGATATTTAATAAACGCGCCGGCATGTGGCCACTTGACAGCCATTTCAAACAAATGTGCACAAGTGTATATTGATTGCGCATTGCCTCTTGTCTATGCCTCGTTGGTTTTGGCGGGAAATTTTACGTTTATTAATCTATAGAAACTTAAAAGCCCGCGATCTATATTCAAATCTTCAGTCACGATGGAATATAAATTATTTGACAGCGCATTTGATTAACAATTGTATTTTGAAGGAGCGTATTACTATACAAGATAATACTATCACAAGTTCTATCCATAAATGTTCTCCCATACATAATATATACCTATCTACCTAACCTATTATTTCATTGTGGGACCCGCGGCTTTATTTTGTGTACGATCAAGAATTGTACGCCGTACGGGTCCTATGCCTGATTGTGGTTAAAACGCTTTCACATAAGTATATTATCTAATAGATTATATATATTTAATTTATATTTTTATATTATAGATAACCAAATGAATATACTTATTAACAGACCTTTTTTAATTCGAGATAATTACGAAATTGCGTATCAGCAGCTCATTTCGCAACCGCGTGCAATACAAACCTGTGCACCCCACAAATCCCTCTCAGCAAGCAGCGGAGCAGAAGAAATACTTCCTTGCGCCAAATGTCCGAAATTTCCCCTCATTCAATACCTCTTATATGTTAAAGAATCCATAAATAATAGAGTTGACGTTGTTAGCCCACCCCTTGTAAACTTGTCTATGGTGCCTAATGCCTCTATTGTCTGTGGTAGCGGATTTATTATTCATTTTCCTAATACATCTGACGCGATATTGAATGTTATTTGATATGAAGGGAAGTAATGAAAATTTAATGTTTCAATATTGATATAGTATTATTATTACATTGATGCCATATTCCATTAGTTTTTAAGATGTCAAAATCCCGTTTTGAGATTTTTAAATTTGCGAAATTAACCAAGTAACTATATATTCATTTAAATCCGTTAGGTACCTCAGAGAAAAACCGTAATAACGATGTTATGAAGCGTAATAAAATACAATTTTAAACATGTTTTTAATTTAACTCAATAACCTTTACGTAAATAGCGATTATTGACACACAATTATAGGATTGGCAGCGAAAAACCGAGAAGGTTAAATTAACGTAAATTATTTATTTTTTATTGCATAATATCAATTTACAAAAATGCAATTTTTAAAGTTAGTAAGTTAGTAAGTAAGTAGTAGTATAAACACCAGTTATTAAGAACTAACTAATAATTGTGAAGTATTTAAGGAACGTATTTTATTGCAGATTATTTATTTACTTAAACCTTTTTAGGTCTGGACCTCAGCTTCTGTATCTGTTCCATAATCTAATAGGCAAGTATGTCAGGCACAGATGGTTGGTTGATCACCTACTAGATCTTAGTAGAGAACTTTGTACGGGCGAGATGATGCGCACAGAGAAAGTCCTTTGGTAGCCGGGGATCGAGTCTACGACCCCAGGGATGACAGTCGCACGCTGAAGCCACTATTATTTATTTACTAGGAAACAAACAGATACCATAGAACAGAAAAACAATAAAATTAAAACAAATACTTTATTTACATCACAAAACGGGTGAAAATAAAATATATTTTCATCTTCTGCTAAGCAGCTTCTTCACACAATTCAGACTTAACAACTTATACATATGTAATACAGCACATAATAATATAATAAATATAAATATTGTAAATACTGTATACACAAATATACAGTATTTACAAAAAAACCTACATGGTAATAATACAATAATTAAAAAATTTAAGAGAAAAATGCCGGCAAGGCACTTGCGCGCCTTCTGGCAATGTGAGTGTCCATGGGCGGCGGTATCACTTAACATCAGGCGAGCCTCCTGCCCGTTTACATAAAAAAAAAACCAAACATAAGTTTGATCCCTGTGGCATACCTTTAGTGCTGGCATTTCCTCCCTGTTTTGCGATACTTACAGATACGACTCTGGGAATAACGTCTGTGCATTTCCACCCAACAGCCCAAGAGTCTCTACTCTATAGGAAACAAAATCATAGCTGGTAGAAAGAATATATACTTGGGTCGGCCGCAACACCTTTAATAAATTAATTCTAATATAGAAGAAAATAATGTATAACTAACATTGCATACAAGCAGGCGGACTTTGAATGATGAAACTGAACGTTTCTTAAGATTTCACCGCCACTATGAGGAAACCAAGTCGTCTTAGGCTCTTCAAAAAGGGATCGTACCGATTCTCAAACAGCCGGCAACGTACTCGCGGGCGTTGTAGCATTGTTCATGTGAGTCTGACTGGTAAGTTTCCTGTCCGTTTGTCCCCTGTTTTATAAATAAAAATCTGACCGCGGAGCTGCATCGCCGTGAGATTTAAAGTTTGCGTTGCCTGCCTTTGAAATAATTTCGATTGGTTCTAAAATACTTCAGCAATATGTATAACTTAAATGTGCTTGTGTAGACAACCGAAATGTATTAACCTACTTATCTATAGTAATAGGTTCCTGAAAAACCCTAAAGATGAAGACGCCATGAGCGACTAAAACGAACAACTTTTTTTCATTAAACATCATATTTCACATACTTTATAAGCAGTGTTGGCCTATCTTTCACTGCGACTCTCACCCCTGAGGTTGTTGTTTGAAATCAATACACTTTTTAGAAGCGCAAATACTCAGTAACGGAACAGAACAGACAATAAAACAAAAGAAATGATGACGAAACAAATACAGAAAGAGTCCAAGAGTTGTACTGTAAATTAATATTGATTCCTGCGCCGTCTAAAGTTACCGTTCAAAGGTCTTCTACGCTAAAATCTTACCAGATTACACTTACAAAGAATCTTACAGCACTCGACAAGCTTAACCATTAAAAAATATCCGTGTCTTGCAGACTATGTGTGTTATACTTTACATTACGTTTCCTATTTAGTAGGAAGGATACATATTTTGATTTATTTATCCTCATAACAGCGCAGTTTAAAAATATCGAGAGGAAACTGGAACTTTATACCATCGGTCACGTGTAAGGCATAGAGCTCTAGGGGCTACAGCCCACAAAATAGGCTTTAATAATAAAATATAGTGAAACCAAGTAAATATATAGGTACTTGGTTTCGCTATATATTATTTGAAAACTTGACTGGAAATACTATCCATTTAATTTAGGAAATATATGCACTGCCCCGATGTCTCTAGCTACCTTTAAATACAGGATTGCACAGTCTTTATACTCCCCTAAAGTATCCAATAAAGAAAATTATCAATGATACGTATGCAGAAGTATACGTAATATCCATTAGATATGAGACCTCAGAGGAGATATTAGTTCGAATATACCAAAGCCTCGAAGTAAATTCGTGAAAATCAGAAACAAAAAAAATCCAATATTTTCCAGTTCATTAAGTACAGACTACCTATACCTATTTTTAAAATAACCTATTTTTAATCCTGCGAAAGTTGAAATCTTATTTATGGCATGGGGCGGGCTAAGGTAACATTAAAAATTGAATTTTACGACTGGCAACACAACTTATTGGCGAGTAAAATAACGAAATTATTATTCAGTGGGCGGTTTTGATATAATGTGCGCGATAAAAATACGAAATAGTGGAATTTAAATTGCAATGGCGGCTTACAAGTTTGCATATACATAACGAGTGGGTAATTTTTTAATTAAACTTGAATAATAAACTTACTTTTAGGTCATATATCAAAGTCATATACCTGACAAAGTTTGTACTAATACGTTTTTACGATTTACATTACCGTTTTACCAATAAATAAATCAGTAGCCCTACAATTTCCTTAGATCTGGGCCTCAGATTTCTGTATCTATTTCATGATGATTTGTAGGTGATCAGCCTCCTGTGCCTGACACCGTCAAACTTTTAGGTTCTAATGTAAGCCGGTTTCCTCACTATGTCTTCCTATGCCGTACGATCGCATGTTAAATTCGTACATAAAAAGAAAGTCGAGCCGGGGATCGAACCTATTACCTCGGGGATGAGACTCGGACACTCAAGCTACTAGGCCACCACTCTGCTTAATAAATAAATTATACTTTACTTAATAAATAGATAAGATATATAACTTACTTTTTTCGTTTTTTCTTTTCGTTCCGCTTGTCAAATACGTATTGTCTTTGTTACTTGCCAGTATGATTTATAGCTCAGTTATCACAGACAAAATTTGTTATGAGCGATATATAAAAAATAAATCAAAGTTCAACCTTTACATTTAAAAATTCTAATTTGTTAATGATATCACAAAATATAAATTACAAATATTATTTACGCATTTGTGAATGGATTGATAAAAACTGCAAATCAAAGGGCTGGTTCGAGCAACGGAAATTCAATTTTTCGGTATATTAGAGCAAAGAAGCGATCTTATTGCATTATACTCGCAAATTTATGCCCAGTTTATTTCTCGCTTTGATCTATATTCTTACTTGGTGCTTGAAGAAATGCCCAATAAGCATTTTTATTGAGGTCACTTGGAGCTAACTACCAGTAAAATACAATTTTACCAAGCACCAATTTAGGCTTTAGATTTTCACTCTATCTCCATATATTTGGATACACAAAGCTCACATGTCCGTATCAATACTGCAAAACTGAAGTAATTTCAAACAATACCGAAAGTTTTTTTTAATTTAAATCCTGACAACGAGACCTTTAAGCCGAGTGCTACCAATATGTAATAACATATACCAGGTATATACGTTATACATTAAGATTTAAGACTGTTTATTTTAATTATGAATACTTATAATATAAACTTAAAGACGTCTAAGAAGAAATGCCCCTGAAACTTTATGGCAAAGCTACATTACAACGTTCGTTGGTACTTAATAAAGTAAATTGTTTGTGAAAAACATATTTACACGTGAAATTGTAAATTTCCTCGTTCGGATTTGTCGATGTCAAAATCGTGAAATTTCAATAGAATGTGCAAATAGAAATTATAGATTACAAGCCGAATATAGTGTATATGTTTAGGGATGCAGCGGTAAAACTTATTTAAAAGGACACAAAACTAAAAAGAAAATAAGTCAAATGACTGGCGACAAAATAACATTTCCGTGTAAGTAATGGAGTTGCCAATTCTGCTTGTTTGGTAATTTTGAGCGATTTATTAAATTAAATTTGGAACACTTTGATGTGCGCAGATTCGAATATTCGATTACACGCAACTCGACTTTTCAATTTGCTCTCCCTTCCTGTGAGCGTAAATTTTCTAAGGTCCTATTTAAGAGCATTGAGAGTCGCAATGTAACCTATTCGATCGATTTAAATATTATCCTAATATACCTTAGTTGCTATACTTATTACGAAAAACCATAATCAATTTTCTTTTCATATTATACATGTATGCAGTAATTAATTTACAAACATTAAAGAGGTGATACTATAACAAATAATTCAAAGTGCTTAATCGTTTTAGCTCCATTTATTTATATTTAATTTTCGAATAGCAACACTCGACCATATCTGATGTTTTGGCGCCAAGGGCGGGCGATTAGCCGCCAATCCTCTTGATTTTGAAATTCGAATGCGACCATTCTCGGTCACGTGAACTGCGTAAATAAGTGAAGCCATCTTTTGTTACATACAGAGTGCTTGAAAACTAATAATTTTGTAAAAAAGATAAAATAATAACAAAATATAAACTATACATTGACATATATCTGTATAAGTTTTCTGTACAATTTGAATTATGATTATTGTTATGTTAAATTTGACTATAAGCGTAATTAGTTCCTTACCCCAAGTTATTTAAAAAAAAATAAGTACGTAAGCACCTAAGTTATAAGCCCAACAGAACATTAAGATTCTGCTTATACCCCTTTTTAACTCAATACTATTCTAGAAAGTATAGCTCGATACATCATGGAATCTATCACAAATTATATTTTCAGGATATCCTAGTTCCTTTTCAGTATCTGTAGACTTTACTTCTGAGTTTGTTACAATGCTGAAATAAATCAGTCTGTATAATGCCTGCTAAATACGATACGGTAATTGGAGCACTCAATTTGCGCGGCACTTGCCAGCCGCGTGCCGCGCGTTCGCCATTCAATTGTCTATGCCCTTCTTTGTATACCCGGCTCTTTATCTTTGGACCTTTCCCAATGGCTTACTCTATAGTCGATGATATCTGTTTTGTATTTTTATGCCATTCATAAAGAAAACAATAGGTTATTGTAATTATGAAAAATGTATCACGTTAGTCCTTTTTAACATTTTAAAACTTATAAATATTAAATAAAATGCAATGAGTTTTTATCATATTCTTTCATGAAATGTCAAAATAAACACGACTTCAAAACAGAAAATTAACTTATTGCATTGAATAAATATGAATTAATCAAAAGGTAGATCTTAATTCAACCTTTGTGTAAGGACTCAATTTTTTCAAAATAAAAACGTCATCAAAAAGCTGTGATAAATTTATAAAATATATTTTTGTTTTGAGACATAGAAGGTTAAGATTCAAAAAGAAGATAGCGCGAACTATGACTCCATAATGTATTTGATATACGGGAGTCATAGTTCGCGCTATCTAATACATTTCTGAAATTTTTTCTTGGGTGCCATCTTTGGCAAGGTTGGCAATCATCATGGCTCCTTTAATTCGGATGCCACGCTTCTGGCGTTGTTATATAACTTGTTGCTTTGACCAAACCATTGTCAAAGATTCTACATCCAAGACGTGCGTCTGCAGCCAGGTCTCCTTCTGTCACTTTGCTTTGAATGATAAGTTGAAGAAGCTCATATTTTTTGGTGTTATGTATCCGTGTAGTGTCCGAAATATTAATGTTTCCTTTTCTTAACCGTCATAACTTCTTTATTGTACTGCATTCTGTCCAGCACGGTTGTGTTTCGAATATACTGCATACGTCCAACATATTAATTGCATTTCATTCGAATGTTCCAGTATTTTGGACAGTCTCTGGCAGAGTGTAAGATTCTACGGCGTAGAGCAACCTGACATGTTCGCGCAATGTGCGCTCTTAGTTATAAATTTAGGCGCTTGTCACAAAATGTACACTTTTTTAGTATTGAAAAGGCGTTACGCGGTCACCCTTTTCATCTTCCAATGTGTCTAGATATCGTATTGACACAATTAGTAGGTACTTTTTCTCGTCTTTCTTTACAGGTAAGATTGAAGTGTTTTGTTATCGCCAAGTGAATTATGGCCGTCGGGAATTGCACCATGGATTTCAGGGCTATAAATGAACCATAGACAACGTGAAGTAGCTATAGGTATAATATTTATGCAGTGCAAAACAATAAGTATAAGTTGCTTCCATACAGCCAATTTTGGTTTCATACGCTCCAACATTTTTTAAAGAACTAGGGACAGGAGGCTCCCCTGATGTTAAATTATAGCGACGCCGCCAATCGCTAGCGAATGCGTAGCCGGCCTTTAAAACTGACATTTCTACTAACTGTAACAATGCAGTTGCACTTAACCATTTTTATATACCAAGCAACCATTAAACATTAATTCGAGTTAAATAATGAGTATAGGTGTGTGAATTTTTATATGTTAAACAAATAGCTATTTATATTGAAGTATTTCCGAACCAATTCGATTTAGGGTCCGTCAAAAGAGCGGACCTACAAATTCGTAAAAAATCCGCAACGTACTCGCGAACTCTCCGGCATTGAGAGTGTCCATGGGCAGTATCACATAAAACCAGATGATCCATGTGTTTGCGCCTTGTTATATAAACCTTAAATTGTATTAACTTAAGAACGTATCGTAATTAATTACGTGTAAGAATAGGTAACAATAAATTCCAAAGCGGGGAATTAAAGTCGCTAAAAAATAGCAACCTTGGTTGACGTAAAGCCCTTTGAATTAAATAAAAAACAACCTATGGATTAAGTCGCACGCTCCATTGCCGATTATAATTCAGCGGATGGTAACTTTTAAATTTTTTTCGCCCGTAATATTTTTCACCAGGTGTTCGTAAAATAGGCTTTAATTGGCATATCTTTCAAGGCTTAAAAGGCATTGTGCTGGTCTGCATTGTTGGGTTAAAGTGTAATACATAGGAATATTGGTATGAAAGGACAATTAATTGTATTTTTTTAATAGCAAACGAGCCTACGCGACGCTCTAAAGGGCCAGCCATGGACACGCATTTTAGTAGGTGCGTTACCGGCCTCTGAGGGAGTATAGGCTGTATTCAAACAATTGGAGAACGTATCTCTGAGGGAAAACTCTCACCGTCGATACCAGAGTTCACTAATTCGCAAAATAAAGTTTTTTGTGGATGATGTCCAGCCATCAAGGTGATACTGATGAAATGTTGAATAAATACCTTCGTACGGTGTAAAAATGCCCCTGACGGCATCGTTTAAGCTTATAAATAATCAATCTCCACTGTAAATGGGTACCTTTTTTAGCGTGAAAATATGGAATATATTAGAAATTAAGAATTCCTAAGGTGTAGTACGGACACCTACAACCTTCGACTGTAAACAGTAGGTACGCTGACGTCATAACAAAATTATTCTGATCGCTAGGATTGACTCTCAATATGTCTGTTGCACGTAAAGTCTTGGCTAACTAAGCCTGCCCAAAGCCTTCCAAAAGCTCAGAAGCCTCCTGGGTACTCCGTGAAGGAGTGACCTCACTGTTTCGAGGTATTCTGCACGTTGTTTAGCCACAGCTTCGCATTCCAGGACTACGTGGGTGACCGCTAAGGATATATACTTACAACTCCTCAACCTTAGCCACTGGAGCCTGGAGTGGTTAGAATGGTCAAGTATCCCTTTAGGTTGCATGAAGAGCAGCACCTTTCACAATCATGGTCAAATCAAGCGCCGCCACAATGAATGTGTCATTTTCATAATATATATATATGAATTGCAGTTCGTTTGCCTCGTTAAAACTCGAGAATGGCTGGATCGATTTGGCTAATTATGTTCTTGAAATATTTTTGGAAGTAATCAGAACTTTGGAACATAAACAATAAGTAAAAAAAAGACAATTTAGTTTTCCAATAAAAACTATTCCAGGCTGGGAATTATTGGAATTGTCTAATTTTGTCGTGTTAAAAAGTTGTCACTTAGTTGGCAAATATTAAGGGCCAGATTGAGAGGTCTCGAGGCAACAATGGACTGTACCTACCCCAAATTAATGTCCAAATAAAATGAGCAATTTTTAATAGTCGAGATTTTCAATCAATAATTTATTGTGAAACCAAATACATTATTTTAGTATTTAACAAACATAAAACATATAGCAGTGGCTTCAGCGTGCGACTCTCATCCCTGAGGTCGTAGGCTCGATCCCCGGCTGTACACCAATTGATTTTCTTTCTATGTACGCATTTAACATTAGCTCGAACGGTGAAGGAAAACAACTTGAGGAAACTGGCTTGCCATAGACCCAAAAAGTCGACGGTGTGTGTCAGGCACAGAAGGCTGATCACCTACTTGCCTATTCAATTCACAAACGATCATGAGCTATTGTGGGGGCCACCACTTTTGTGAAGGCCCCGTGGCTGTTGCCCCAGTTACCGTCCCCTAAATCTGGCCCTGCTAATATTTATAGATGTTTTCAGAAATTGGTGCTAAATGACCAGTGATTAGCAAGCATCGTAGTTATTTTTATAAATTCAAATAGATATTGTTTATATATCGAACCAAATAATAACATAATAACGCCTTTTGTCGTAAAGACTATGGACTGACTATGTGCTTTAATTAATAGAGGACTTGTATTTTACTCTATACAAACTACAAGCGTCCAACAATAGAATATAAGCGAAATAATGAAATGTTAATTGCTATGTAACGAATGAATGTAATGTAACAGTCGAAGAAAGTACTTACGGCAATACTCTCGGGGCGTAATTCCCATGATTTAGTTAACTGCTATAAGACGAATGAATGCAAAGTTGAAGAGAGTGTCTACGTTTGGCTATACTCTCGGGGCGTAACTCTAACGATTTAGGAAATCGACACGCTTAAGAAAGACTGAGTGAGCAAAATGTAAAGCCTTGGCTCGTAATCATAAGTTCGTATGGTTATTATTGTGCTAGTTACAATATTGTCCTAAATATTATATTAGTAGATTATCTTAAAGCTAATTCATAAAAAATGTAGGTCGGGCCTCAGATTTCTGTATCTATTTAATGATAATTTATCAATCAAATAAGCAAGTAGGTGATCAGCCTCCTGTGGCTGACACACGTTATAGATTTTTTGGGTTTGGACAAGCCGGATACCTCTCAATGTTTTCCTTCATAGTTCGAGCGAATATTAAATACGCACATAGAAAGTCCATTGGTGCACAGCCTGGGATCGAACTTACGACCTCAGGGATGAGTCGCTGTAACTTGGCCAACACGGCTTCAGCTTTAAAGTAATCAATCTAAAACTTAAAAAGGGGACACTGCACCACATGTAAGGGCAATACAACCTTCCCGCTACAACCCATGGGTTTAAGAAAACACTTTTTAAACGGATTGAAGCTATGTATTATTATTATAAACTTATAATTATTTACATAATTTTAAATTTAAAGATTTCCGACGTTTCGCGTGCTTACAGCGTGCTCGGTCACGGTGACGGTGGTAATAATACATAGCTTCAATCCGTTTAAAAAGTGTTTTCTTAATGTGTAAAAGCCATGTTAACAAAAGACAATACTAAACCCATGTCATATCAATAATATGTTAAGGCGGTAATTGGCGATATATTTATATAGGGTTTGAGCTAATTAACATTTAATGATACCACTAATCACACTAAGTACTATTGAAGTGTGTATTATAATTGTTATTATGAATTTCGATTCCATTGCTACTTTTTTTATAAATGACCACAGATTATAAATGCCGAATCCGTCCTAGATATTAAGCTAAGGAAGGACATCCGTTTTATTGTACAAAGTAACATTAAAATCTATTTCTAACAATAAAGGGTCCGTAACTAATTCAATTTAAAAAAGTGATCCGAAATAATCTATAAAAATACAAAAGTGACCTTCCTGTGTAAAAAAGTCCAAAAAAATCTAACCTCATATTTCACAATTAAAATCGCTACCGGTCATGACGTAGTATAGATAATAAATTTCTCTCTTAAAAAGGTCTGAAAAGGGCAGGATACCGGTCTAAAGGCGGGACGGACGTCTATAGGGCTGTCTTAATTTATAATCTATTAATGCAAACATATCCTCAGAACATAAAAAAATATTCGAGTTATTTTTACTTCATAGACAGTGTTTCATTTTAACCATAGCCTGGCACCCTTCTTCATAAATAAAAAAATATATAATATATAAATTTCCTCTTGGTATTTTATCCATGTCGAAGTTTGGATATGTACCTACTTATAATTCCTATAACTACAAAGCGGACATTTTGTCATGTGCTAAATCAAAAGAACCCCTAATTATATAACACTTATCTTACTTAATTACCAATGATGAATTAAATGCATTCGTGAACATATATGTGGCAGCCCTGTTGCCTGCAGAGTAAAAAAAAAGAAATAAAATTGTTTATGGCTCTTCGCCGCCAACGCCTGGGAGTTTAAAATTAGAACTTCAAGAAGCAATGGCCGCTAGCCGCTACATTTAAATATTTGAATTAAACGTACAATCGATTCAAAACGATTCATTTAAGCTAACATTCTTATTGCATATTATAATATTATGAAAAGTGATTTATTGCTCTTGGTTTAAAATATTAAAATTCAACTGCTATCAAATATCAAACAACTATGAAAATAAAATGTTTGAAGGAAGCAAAATGCTGTCATATACCTAAGTTCTAGATTTAATAAGACAAATAATTATTATTATAGGTATTAATACGAGAGTTATAATAAACACATTAACTTGTAATACCTACCTAAGCCTGAACTAAGCCTTGTCGAGGCGGAAAAAATACTAATTGCTTCAAGATTACACGCGTAATAAAACATTTTACGTCCATTGTACTGATGATGGATGACAGTCTATAAATACACCTGTGCAAATAGAAAAAAATCATTCAAGAAACGGAACTGCCGTTCGGACAAAACATATACAACCTACGGACACTTTCCCACGTTTTTTGACCATAGGCAAGTTATTTTTTTTATTTTAAAAGTGTTTTGATTAGGAGTTAGATTTGAATTGCAGATTGTAAAAGTGCGTAAACTGCACCATAAATAATATACAAAAAATGTAGGAATATCCAATTTATTAATTAGGTACCGCCTTTGTCGTTTCTTGAGATATAAAGCTCCGGTGATTGACATTAAATGCAATTGAAATTGTTTTTATTTAAGCATGTCATCGCTTCACTAAAAGTAAGTACCGCATACCTGAATTGAAACCCGATAAAAAATTAATAAGCCGTACCAAATACCTCCCAAAAGCATATCCCACACCAAAAAATGATTAAAGAAAAAAAATATTAATCCATATCCCTGGAGGATTACACGACAAACGCATTTTAGACGTGGCCACACTGAATGACATGTTAAAATAAAAAATGCAATCTACAAAATATTGTCTATGATCGAAATTCAAAAAAATTTTATTTGACAAATTCTATAGGTGTGATTTGATCGATTCAAACGTCAGCGTCATTGCGTGCAAGTGCCGCCACCTGTCGTGAGCGTCGTGTGAATAGTCCAAGTAGATCGTATTTATCGTTGATCAATGATTTGGCGTAAATTTTCACAATACCTCGATTTATTATATTTTCAGAATCTTTATTAAGGTTTGATGAAGGTAGACACACTCTATCAAAGTTATAATATTCACACATTGTATTATTTGTATTTCTTATATCCTATGACATCTAGTAGGTATATATGATGTACTTTCCAAATTTTTCACAAAATTGTACGTCGTTTTGATATTAAAAAATATCACAGTACCAATTTACTTACGATTAATATAGGGTTACTATTACCTACATCTTTTTATTGTAGACATACGATGCCCGCATTTAAAAGGATTATTTGGCGGCCGTGACACTTGAGCGCATTAAAAAAAGTAAAAATAAAAATAATTGAAGTAGGATTAGCTGTCAGTGTCAAAGTGTTAAATATCGAACACACACTGTCTAATTTGACAACTGAGACTGGACGAAAATCTTCGGAACGCTAAGAAAAAAAAATATATTTGACATGTGTGTCGTATTTCTGTTATGTTTGACATTCGATTTCTAAATTGTCGCGGTTGACAGGACGGTTTTTTATTTTAATTTGATTTTCAACAAAAGTCATGATCAAAATTTCATTATTTCATTATAGTGCACGATAACTCGTTTTGGAATTTGGTTCGCATGATTTATCGCTTGTAAGGTTAAAAATAGTATACCTAAACTACTCACATCAAAGAATGTACATTCTGAAACACACACTATATAGGTATACCTATTTGTTTTAAATTTTATACCTATAGGTAATATAATTAATTTTCTAGCGTATTTGCAGGTAGTACGGTAGTTCTAACTACTCTTTCATGTCAATGAAAGCTGTGTTAAAATGGAATTTACATTTAAAATAAAAATATAAAAAACCATTAGGTGAGTAGCTTTTATTAACTTATTCGCAGCAAAATATACTATTTTATTTTATTAAGATACGAAGCATTTTTATAATGAATGAGAAGCTCCAGCACCAGCCGATAAATGACTAATCAAAACAGTATTCTTATCTAACTATCTGCTGGTAAACTTACACAGAATCCATAAAAATGCACAAAACGCATAGTCACGCACAAAAACAGTGTCATGTATCGCACACTCGTATCGAAATTCCATAGATCGATACATAGACAATCTTGTCTACAGACAATGGTATTATTATAAAAAGCTTGGCTACTATCCCGAGGTCCGATTGAAATTAAAAAAAAAGTTCCTCATAGACAACGAGGCGCGTTCAGTTTTAGAATAAAAAGTAGAGCGCTTCTAGGGTTGTCTAGGATACGACCAAAACAACAATATATAGTTTTATTGCTAATTTAATGAAGTAATGCACTTAGCAATAATACCGACTCACTTTAATAGATATGATAATATACTGTTAAAAAAAATCCAGACTACTGTTTTGCATAAATTTTACATACCTATATGTTAAAATCATAAACATATCGACAACGTATTTAGTAAAATAAGATTAAGTAAAATTTATTAAAATTATATATCAATTTGTAATATACCTATCCAACTTCAAAGCTTTGTAGTTATAGGTGTTTGTTGAACTAGAAATAGTTTTATATATGAGCAATCAATTCATATTTAGCAACAGGTTACAGTTTAGCAATCTTTATTTTATTTAATTTACTATTGACCAGCCCTGCAATAGACAATGCTTCGATATCATAAAAAGCCCGCGTAAAATATTTTGATATTTGACAACTGTCACGCGGCGCTGATTGATATCTATTTATTCAAATATGTGACTATACTTTTATTATCTACGGTGTTTTACTAAAACATTTTTGTTATATTTTAGAGGGAGCTGAGGCTGAATAAACACATTGATTTTTTTTAATGTTCTAAACTAGGAAACAAAACTATGTTTATGCTGGCTTTATCTATGAATTAAACTTTTGTTAGCATTTATAAGATAAAAGGAAAATCTCTTGGATTACTCAGTCGCTAACAATGGAGAATGAGATATATTATTTTAAATATTAGCATTATTAATTAACTTATACACCTTTATTTGAGGCGTCATATATTTAATGTCAAACTTTACGTTTATTTGCTAAATTTGTTATTTATACCTCACTTTGTTCTGCGACCAGTGAAGACAAAACATTCATATATTCATTATTAAAAACCTTATAAAACGTGACAATAATATGTATCTTTATAGTTTAAATCTTACAAACATTTGCTTTTCAAGTTGAATGTGTCGAACATTATGATTGACGTACGAGTATCATCGTACGTCGTTATGGTAATTAATGATTTATGGAATTATCCACGATAATTGTCGTACGAACCCTGTATAACTACGCGGGCTACGCGTTTTCACCAGCTTCTTTTGTATGAATGGATTAAAACAAAAATATTATGACATTAAATAAGCATTACGTACTACAAAAAGAAGAAAATAGTTGCAAGGAGCTCTTTGATCTGTCCTTTACATTTAACCAACCTAACTTTTTGCCTTTATACCCAATATTTTATTCTAGTATAAAAACGCTTACACTTATCTATACTTTGAAACTAAAACATTAATCAAGACTAGATTTAAGAGCTATGAAATCATTTTTCAGTATGAATTTTGATATTAGGAAAGACGAAATTGTGGGATATACGAATAAGAATACAGACCTTAATCTTAACCTTATTCTGCGATGCGTATTGTAAGTGGGATGTCATTTGTCTGACATATATTACTTAGGTGTCAAAAAGTGTTAAGCAGAGTTGAGGTGGTATTTAAAAATCAGCGATGGGATTGGCGTTAGAAGCCAAATAGATCACATCATTCTAACCACGTAAGTGATGATGAAGCTCCTGTCAGCTGTATGTATTTAATGGAGTCCCCTAAGCCTCAACGGACAAACAGTTCTGTGCCTACACGTTGATACCTCCACTCAAATGGTACAAAGACATCCCAGTTTCATTAGAGTTTTTTTCAGGTAGAGCCTTGGTGTCTGATAATCTCCTGAGGTGGTTAAAGGTTGGTGGTCTCAGTTTATTAGACTAGAGAGGTATGTTACGAGTAAAGTCCTGGCTAAGTAAGCCAGCTTAGCTCCTTCCATAACCACAGAAGTCTCCTGGTCACTTCGCAGGCTTCACAGAGCGACCTCACTGCTCCGAGGATTTCAGCACGTTGTTTAGCACAGCCTCGCATTCCAGAACTACGTGGATGACGGATTCCTCTACGCTGAAACAGCCTCTGCACGTGGGGCTATCGCACCTATAATATAATTCCTGTTTATTAAAGAAATAATGGTCCGTAATTGTCCCAATTATTGTTTTGAAATTAGTTCTGTTAAGCTTAGAGCTTAGTCGCTTTGTAATGACAAAGCGACAGCTACAAAGCTGGTTAACTGCTTTTTGTATTTTTTACTGGATCTGCGTATCGCGACCATCGTGGATGTTAGAGTTCTCCAGGTTTAGCGAATCCAGGTTCGCACTTGCGAGAAGGGCAAGGGAAGGAGTGGATACGGGCCAGCGGGCATCATTCCAGAGCCACTCCTCGCAAGCTCATCGGCAGCATCATTGCCGAGAGATCCGCTGTGTCCTTTTATCTAGTGTTTGTCATCGTTATTGCCTCCTGATGTGGGAACGTACCATCTATCTAAACCTACCATATTACCGTACCAGCAGCTGATGTTACAAAGGAATCCAGTTGTGCACAACCGAGGTTTGAATACACGACCTCAGGGTCGATTCAGTGTTAAAAGTAGTTAAAAGTGTTGTATTTTAATTTCTAGAATAAAAGGCCTCTGTGTCTTCCAAACTGAAGCACCTTTTTGTATTCTCAAAGATTCACACTTTTAGATTATGTTATTTAATATTCCATAGAGCCCTATATTAACAATATACAAAACTACGTTAATTCAAGGCGACCTGAATCCTAAATAATACGAGTTATGTTGTGTATAGGCACAAGAGGCCAATAACCTACTTGCCCTATGAAAAATAAAAATGAAGGGAATGCTGAAATTAGTCTGTTAATTGTTTACGGGACTTCATGTATGTAATATTAGTTCTAGTCAATTGCCTTGAATGAATTTTAATAAACTTACTATATACCTTAAAAGATGAGTAACGCCATCTATTGACAGTAATCTAAAGAAGAGGCTTACATAGTGTTCCGTATTTATCCCAGTTCCCAATTTCTTTGCCGTTTACAAATTCATTTCTTTTGCATAACAACTATGTAGTACGAAAATCTGAACGCTTAAAATTGGCGAGTAATATTATATATTCTGGCAGGCATGAACGTTCAAGTTCACGTTCAAGTTTGAAATAAATTAAAATAAATGAAAATCCCTCACCAAAAAATTAAATCATAATTTAAAATTTACCAAGGGATCTCTAGAACAGCTATTGAGTGTTACATGGTGCGCTAGTGTGGCTTCCGTCCGCTCGCGGCTTCGTCTACGATCGATCCGAGCAATTTTGTCTATTTACGGCTTAATTGAATTAGCTTCTTTGACTGTATTTCTGTTATATAAATTTCTTAACGTAGTCGTTTTAAATACAGTAAATAATTCTGCGTTAAGCATGATGTAAAAAAAAATTATATTTCACATTTCAGCCGAATCATGAGCAGTAATTACGTTTTTTGCCGTAAGTTTATCTTTTAAAATTTCGTAGGAACTGGTATGTAGCCCTTATTATTTATTTATTATATTAATAATGATTAATTCGAGCATAAAGAAATGTAGTAGTGGCACAACTCTAATATATGACATCTATGAATTTCTTATTGAACTATTGTAAACTTTTGCACACTCTTCAACTGTGATAGCTGCCCTCTGTCTTGTATAATATAAAAAAAAACCATTTAAGGAAACGTTGCTCATACATCATACATACGCAAATCCTATTATAAAATTAAATCATAATATAATCTCCAAAAATAAACACTTATTTAAACAAGTGCAGATTTCTAAATATGTTTTATTCATTCTTCTTAAACGTTCAGTAGCTATTTTTTTTTACTTGTAATATTTTTTCTCGTGCGATACGGCAATACTAGTATTTAATAAAAATTCAAAAGAAAACATGGCGCGTGTTGGAAGTGTCTCTTTAATGTTAAGTTTTTTCCTTTATTCTTCATTGTTATTATGTTTTTTCACAAGCAAGGTTAGGGCAAATATTGAGCTAGATGAGGACAATTGGAGACAAATTCTGGAAGGTGAATGGATGGTTGAATTGTAAGTATTTGGAACCCGGCGCAATGCCGATTCTAACGTGTCAAAATTTTTGATTATTACTTTCTTTTCTTACATTACGTCAGCCTGTCGTCTTTGATTTTTTATAGAAATTGCTTATAATATATAAAGATTCACTTTTAATGGATTTTTTGTTATCATTAAGTAGTCTCGGTTAGGGTTCAATAAACTCAAGCAAGGTCAGACACGGGTCCGTTTATTTAACCGTGACGATCTAGTTCTTTGAAATCTAAAAAGAGCTTATTGTCTTCTTTTTTCTACATATTTTACCTGATTAAAATTTTGTCCAAATAAGGATGTCGAATTTGTTGTTTGAGTCATGGATTTCACATTTGTGTGTGGGCTCTATTGCAGCATGCATTATTTAAAAAAAACATCCCACGTCGAAAAGGTATACATCGTTAGAAGTAAACTCATGCGATTGGACTCTTACATCACCTTCTTGATTGTTTCTTCAGATGTATTGATATCATGATATAGATATCATGCAATACAAATTATGAATCATAATTAATATCAGTAATTTGAAACATTGTTATTAAAAGATACCGGTTTGTATAAAGAGAAGGAATCAATGATGCTTATATTTAAATTCTTAAAAGTCTTGTTTAAAAGATATATATGTTGTTTGATGTATAATAATGTTTATTTAAGATGCTTGTTTATTCACTTAATTTCATTATAGAAAGAACTGGAACATCGCTTAAGAACATCACCTGTTTTTGCTGTAATTACAGACATCTGGCAACTTGCTCTTTTTTAGGCTAGATTTACACTGAAATAGACATAGAAAGTGACTTCGCATGCCCCATTAGGGTTTTAAGAGAATCTTTATTCATGAAATTATTGAATATAACTGCAAAAAAGTAATAAACTTACAACTTACTAATAATGTATGACATCATAGATGAATAATTGATTCTATGAGGCAATGATTACTAATTCTGATTAAGTGATGTATGATTCTGTTATTGAAAGTGATGCTCCAGTTTTTGTTTTATTGATTAATTATACACATCAATGTGCACATGTGAAAGTATAACTGGACATTTCCTTCTGAACCACACTAAAATTTTAGCATAAGCACAAGCTGCTTAAGGTACGAGAAATTACTACCTTACTAACCTAAATTGAAAAGAAGGAATTTTTTATAATCAATATTTTCTTTGATATATACGCTATACATATACAATCTTAAAATAAACAGCCTTCATACTTTGTAACTCCCCATACTCGGTAGGGGTTTGTGTACTATGAGATCCCAAGTTTGCTACATCAGCCCTACATACATTGAGAAACTACACCAAAATGTACTACTATCAGAGGTTTCAAAGTACCATCCATGTAATCTGGTATTGTAATGTGTCTTATATCTTATTTTATACTTATGTTTAAAGTCATGCCCCATGGTGCCCAGCATGCAATGCATTATCCTCAGCATGGAAAGAGCTGTCAAATAAGGCACAGAGCAAGAAATTTTCTATGAAAGCTGCTGCAGTGGATGTAACAAAGTCGCCTGGCCTAAGTGGTAGATTTGTTGTGACTGCACTGCCAACAATATTTCAGTAAGAATCTTTAGTGTTGTTACATATAAATATTATTATTTTAATGTCTTTGTTCATATTATATTTTTTAAACAAAAATAAATACATAAAAATAACACAATTATGGGACTAAAAACATTTCATTTTCAGTGTAAAAGACGGTGAATTCCGTCAATACAAGGGTCCTCGTGACGCAAGCTCAATGTTAGAATATGTGGAGAAAGCTCGTTGGAAGCAAACAGAAGCTGTGCCCTCATGGAAGGCACCTGATTCAATGCAGATGGGTGTGGTCGCTCACTTCTTTAAACTCAGCCAGGCTTTGAGAGTAAGTGAATGAAATTATTATTATATATAATATATATATATTTTATTACTCAAGATGAAACTAATTAAAAATATTTGCATTACAGAGTGTACACAATATGTTGATGGAAACATATGGTTTGCCAACTTGGGGATCGTACCTTATTTTTGCTATTGTTACAATATTTATTGGAGCATTGCTGGGTTTGGTAAGTTTTAGGTTTTATTATTAAGTGCATTTCCTAATGAGAGCTCATTTTTTGCAATACTTCTTGGGCTACTCTCCAAGGGCATGAACTTAAATTGCTCGCTTTTGAACAATATTCCTACTACTGACTCATGAGAATTCATACAAATATTTGATGCAGACTTTTTGTTAGCGTTAATTTTTGGGTGAGCTTTTTATGAAAAACCTTGTATTTGTTCCAATATCCTGTCGTGAAGTTAACTCTTCATATTTGCAGAGAAATATAAATTCATTTTCAGAACAATTTGTCACACAAAAAATTCTATATTTTTTGAATAAAAAGTGTAACACTTGTCATAAAACTTACAGATTCTCGTATGTGTCATCGACCTCTTATACCCTCCTCGTCGGTCTGACAAAGTGTTTATATCCCGAGCTGAAGCTGAAAAGAGAGGAGAAGAGAAAAAGTCGGATGATGTAAGTACTTTTTTTTATTTTTTGACCTGTGTTTGGTTTCTATTGAAATATGACTTGCGCTGTTTCTATAATTTAAAAAAAATTGCTGTTTCGTCATAACTTTTAATTTTCATTTTTCATTCATTCATTCATTAGGCTTTTAGCTAAATTGTACTGTCGCTTCGAGAGTATATTTGCTAATTGTCGTTATTCATTTTTATTCATATGTCACTAGGACCTGATAAATGATGATATCGTGGATGAAGCTGAGAACGCAGATAGTGACGCCGAGAAAAATTCACCCAGTGATGTAAGTTTTAACTGTCTTCGTATGTAATTAAAATGAAGTTCCCAAGTATTTATAATAATAATAAGTCTTATCAGGCATTTTTTACATGAAAGTCTTTAATTAATCCCTATTTGGTAGCCTATGTGCATCTTTCATAAAAATGTGATTAAAAAAATTACATTTCTATTAAATTTGTTTAACTAAAATGTTAATTACACAACTAAAGTGATATTATGTGGAAAATGAGGCGCCGTTTGCGTTATCAAATTTTAAGCAAAAACTAACACTCCACCTTTTGCATTCCCAATGAATTATGATTCATACATTAATTACCTTAAAAAACCATTAACAGACATCGGACGACGACAAAGACAAGGATCTGGGCGCGGGGGAAGGTCAGTCGGGGGAGGGGAAAGGAGACAAACAGGAGGTGCGCAAGCGCAGGTCACGGAAGGCTGACTAAATTACTTTTCAGTGGACAAATGATTATTCATAAACATAGTATTCCAATGTTAAGTTGATTGAATATAATCATTATTTATCTATTTGAAGCTATAATGTATGTTTATGAATAAGACAATGAGTATTATTGCCATTTTATATTATTTTTATCATGAATTGAAAAATTGTTTTTCAACGAGGTTTGCAAGAATGACTTGAGATGGTGTAGGAATATTGACCAGTTCTATTATATGGTTATTTGTACTTGAGGTGAATAAATGCTCGTCTCTGTACTCAAAAAGTATTTTTGTCGTTCTATTTTCACAACTGATGCGACCTCTAAAAAATTCAATAAACTACATTTACAGAATGTTAAATGGCAATGTACACTTAACGGTTAATATTCTAAGTAGAAACTCAGCGCTAAGTATGAAACTCGCATGTCAAATACAATAAGTTTTTGTCGTTCGGCAATCATACTTTGCCAAGTCTCGACTCTGAATCTTCCCCTCGGATGGTGTAGGCAACTCTTATATTTATGATCAATCTCAATAACCTGACTATTCTGACTTTTCTGTCTTAAGACTGATTTATAATTACTTTTTCATCTAGTTATTTTATATCTCTTGTCATTGTACATGTTCTATCAGATTAAGATCACAAAAGGTTTCAAATGTTTATTGAGCATTGAAAATTCTTTCATAAATAATTGCCTAAGAATCTAATCATATATATTTAAAATATATTCATACTTATGTCATAGAGGTGAATTAAGTCTGCCTTATGAAGGAAGTCCTTGAAAGTAGAGCTAATGTCTATTTATTTTTAAAAAAGGTCTTCGATAAGCTTAGTTCCATAAAATCCATGGAATACTTTTGTGGGACATCTCTGTCTGTTCTATGTAATGTTTTATTTTGAAACCACTTGTTACCCATACATTTAATAGAATATATTTTTTATTGTATTCGATTTATATATATACGTTGCGCTCAACATAGGATTTAACCGTACATAATGAAATAATTTTCAGAATAATCGGAATTTGAAAATAACTGAGATTAACTTATCGTTAATTGTATTAAATTTGACGATATGCAAGTTCCTGGTTTGCATTTGGATGTGTTTTCACTTTAGCACAAAAATGTAGTGTAGGTTGTGCACTTAGTATTATTAATTTAGGTTCGTTCTCACTTTCACTTGGTTACTGAGATGGAATAAATTTGTGAATTAAAATTCGGTGTGTTAAATTTATTAATGTATAAAACCAATTTGCACGTTCAATTTAAATGTTTTTTTTACAACAAAGTGTTTCAAATAACTTAAATCGCGTAAACCACGGTCACGTTCTTTTGGGTAATATCTTTTAAATTCTAAAATTAATCTTAACTTAACTGACATAAACATTCCTAAGTATAGCAACTGTACTTATTGTAAATTACAAATATCTGCTAACATGACTAGCTGGTTGCCATATTTTTGACTCAGTAGGTCTGATTAAAACTATACGTAAATAACGCTAACGTAGAACGCATATTATAAGACGAAAAGCAGAAATACGATTTTATTCTAATAAAATATAATTAAATTCTAAATAAATATAAATAAATCATTATTTTTGCTCCTCGTTAAAAATTGCCTTGTAAAAACTTTACGATTGCGTAAGTGTTGCAACTAACTTGTGACTTGCTAATAAATTGTATTTATAATATTTGTTTTCATTTCTGTGTACAACATAAAAACATCATGTAAAAATCATTTATTTATTAATATAGCTAAATCTTACATAACATTTTTACAACTTAATAAAATAGAAACTTATACGTAGGAGCATACACCATGTGCCTGAAACAAAGGAATCTTATTGAAAACAAATTCAATACAGACTTTCCACAGATTATTAAGTGTTTAACAATTCAACGTGAACCATGTTTGGGATATAAATAGTATAAATTTTAACAAACTGAAGAAGAAAAAACAAATGATGCTTTACATTATTTAATACATTGTTTTTTTTCAATAATATTGATTGTAAAAATTATGTTGCTTATCTATAAATAAATAGTGTTCGTATGCATTATATTGATTCAAATTAAACTGAATAATAATGTTAGTTGCATGACAAATACCTAGATGTCACTCGCGTCGTCTCTTGGCGTGTGGCTCATGATGACTCTTGCGTGAGCTTTTGTCTGCGCGTTTCGCTTCACTCAAGAACCGGTCCAGACCGAACGGATCAAAGTCAGCCTCTGGTTGATTATTGCGACTCTACAAACATTAAATATAAAAATTGATTCTTAAACGAGTGTTTGAAAAATATACATATCTTATTTATTCTAAAAAAAATCCGAATTTATTTTCTAGGATAATTTTGCTACAAAGCTCAATTTTTAACTAGAAAATGAATTGGAAATATTTTTTGTAACTGGTTTTAAATATGCATTCTGAGGTCTTTAATTACATTTAATAGTAAAAACACAAACCGGTGGTTCCGCTCGCGACGGATTCTTTTCAAACTGAACTGGGCCTGATCGAGTATTGCTACTGCTGGTGCCGGCGAATTCTTTGTCAGCTACGAAACTGTAAAATATATACATTTTATATAGTTCGACTTGAGATCAGGTATCGTTATATATATGTCGCAGCGAACTAGCTTAATAAGCCGTTCAGTTAACAGCTTAGGCTTTTAACTAAACAGCGCTGTTTAACTAGCGGCCTGAAACATCAGCCGTAGCGTGAGTCGTAGAGCTCAAGAGACCGCGATCTTATTTTCTCTCATAGAGATTTTAAACTAAGCCGAGTTTCTACCTTACAGAGTTACAGAAGGGGTCTGTCTCACTTATAGAGGTCTATAAAAATACGGCTATGACGTCATTAGAAACAAAATACGTGTATGTATGGTTATTACAAATTTATTGAAATAGTGAAATGTCTTCATCTGTCGCTTATAGAGACATAGGTAAGTACTCTCTTATAGAGGTTTACGCGAGACTTATCACTTACTCAGTTTAGGCTATATATATATGTCGCAGTAAAATAGTTAAATCAGAGAGTTAACTGAATCTCTAGTTAATTAATTGTCGATATTCAATCAAGTCGCTAGAATTTAGATTTAAATAAAGCAGCGTCGAAAACTTTTAACTGTCTGACCTGAAGCCAGCGTGTTGATTAACAATGTAAAAAAAATTCCGCCATAAATATTTAATTTGTGATTGTTATTTCGGTGTGATCGTGAAGAACTGAGAGCTTGGAAATTCTGTGTTTTGCTTTATTGTAAATGGTTAGGTTAGGTTAGTGTTGTTGCCTAGGAACGTTTAGGAAACTCGTTAAACGTTTCGTTCACTCACTTGTCTGACGGAACTTTAGCGACTTGATTGAATATCGATCTTTAATTAACTGTCTAGAGATTAAATTAACTCTCTGATTTAACTACTTTACGGCGACATATATATTACCAGCATCCTTCAATGATAGATATTTAAATGAAATATTTAGACATAATTTACTGTAAAGTAAGAAGGGTGACTTAGGGATAACCCCCAGTTGGATTATTTTTTCCATGTTGACACAGTTACACCATTACCACATATAACTACACTATTTTTAAAATAAAGTTAATTAATTGTATACTTTAAAAAAAATATGTTGGCGAGGAGACGCTGCTTGCTGACTATAACGCCAAGCAATGCGCGTTCCGCATGGCTCTACAGTTTGAGAGAGCACATTAAGAACACAGTGTTACACTGCTGCTGTGCGACTCACCGTCTAGTGTTGGCAATCGTTTCTAAGTCGCCTCCATAGTTGTCTGTATCGGCATTTCTCGAAGGCCGATAAATGTGAGAGGCGACGGCGTCACCAGATCGCCACGCCTTGTCGTATACGTTGTACGCTTCGTCATCACCGTAACCTGCAAAATATTTTTGTAAATTAATTAAGAATAAAATTACCGCCTTCAACCTTAAATATTGGCAAATTACAGTCATAATCTGTTATCAACATCGAAGGGATTACTCATATTTGGTCGTAAAAACTGATAGTCGTAACAGCTGTCGTTGTTATTATGTACCTAATACATAAAATTCAGCCGGGACCTTTGATTTTGGTCAATATAACCGGTATGTTGTTCTAAACGATGTCGTTGTAAACGGTTTTGACTGTACTTTGGGTATTATGTTATAAATCAATTTATTATTATTAATTAATTCAAATTATCTCGATATATCACTTAGTTTTCGAGAAACTTTTCAACAAACATACATCTTCTAATCTAGCAAACATTGATCGGCATACTTAATAATTATCCAATATCGATATAGGTCACACTGATCACCAAATTTAAAAAAGACGGTCTCAGTAAAATAAAACAGTTTTAATTTTATTTATCATGTAAGATTGGCAAGATTATAAATTCTCAATAAAAACACTTAATAGCACATCTTGTACTCTAAAGACACTCTTTTTTAAATTAAAACCTGAAATCTAGAAAAGCTCTCAAAACATTGTCTCATCATGAAGTTCGGGATTTCTTAGATCAGGAGTGATTTAAAAGATTTTTATGAAATAGTATTGTCTTTTGTTAACATAGTTTTTACACATTAAGAAAAACACTTTTTGGATTGAATCTATGTATTACCGTAAAATACTCCAACTTTGCCACCAGGGAAAACTTTTCCCAAAATACAATTTCTAAGGAAATCATCTCATGTCAAAAAAAGTATCAAACTTATGACAACATTGATAATATTGACAGAAAATAAAATATACATGTGGCAACATAGAATAACACGTGTGCTTTCAACTAGACTCGGTTACCTGTCAGCACTTGTTAAAGACGGGTGTATTTTTGCGGGCAAATTTCCGTGGATATTTGGAAGTGGATTGTGAGTCATGACGAAACCACCGATACGTTTAATGGATTGTTTGACATGTAAAACAATTTAATGAGTATTTTGATGATAGTTTCGTTGCTGTAACTCATGCTTTACCAATGTTATGATAGCGGGCAAAGTTACTCAGTAATGTGCAGCAGTATCATTGTCAACATTGCCCGCCGTCAAAAAACATCTAGGGTTGTCAATTTAGTTTCATTTTATATAGCTGCCAAAAAATGAGAGTAATGTTTTCAGAGTTTATGTCTGTATGTTGTATTTTATATTTCACCAGTCATCCACATAATATATTTTATAAATAAAATAAATCAATATTATTATGTAGGTATGATGTATCGTTGGAATCCTTACATCATCTAAATTCTCTACAAAAAAGAGTGTAAAAGACTTTGTAGGTAACGTTCGTTCGATTAATGGTGTAAATCATACAGTAATTTATTTACGAAAATTTAACAATCTAAATGTGATACAGGAATGACCTTTTCATATCCAACAGTTGATGACATTTGCACCATAAAACATTTGGAATATATTATAACAGTTTTACCCGAGCCAACTATAACTCGACATGGTCAAATATTATTTCCCGTGGATTTTAGTAATTTTAACATACAATAAAAGTTTATTCGACGGATGTTGTGTAAATTTTAAAATAAATTAAAATTCAGTAATTAATGACTGAATAATTTGATTAAGACTATATTTTAATAGTCATTTAACATAAGAATAAAATTATTATGTTAAATGACTGAAGTGATATCTTAATGACTGTACTGTCCAAAGAATACTTTTAATAATAACTGAGAAAAAAAATGAAAATGCTTATTTCACCTACTCATAAAATTATTTTTTTTTATTTACGTACGACACAAAAGGAAAGGTACGCCTTGAACTTTTGAGGTGTACATCTCTAAGTTTATGTTTTGTTATAAGCACTTGTTTAATTTTATTTTCAGATTTTTTTATGTTGATTTTTGTCTTTTGAAAAAAAATGACAACTGTAACTATTTTACAATAAGAATTTAAGTCTTTAATAAAAATAAATATTTTTTATTTATTATATCTTACTTTCCTCTACTTATGTAGGTATTTTCTTATTCACTCAAATATTACAACCCTAGCACATTTAAATCATTACAAACCGTTTGTATGGAGAAGTGAAAATATATCAGGGTAACATTGCCCACTAATTTTTGTAGAAAAATATTTATGATTTCGAGTAAATCTTTTGAGAGAACGCTTTCATTGCCAAAATGCTTTTACTACATATCATCATGGGCAATGTTGGCTAAAAGTCCAGATAACTTTGCCCGCCTCAAAAATTGTTTATAAAATGGGGAAAACAATGAGTAATGTGATATTTTTTATAAATCAATGCATGGTTATGATCTTACCATTGCCACAGATAAAAAATATGTTGGGGGCAACATACAAAAAACTTGAAATATTTAAGTTTATTTTTAAAATGTAGGCAATGTTGGCATGTTTTACGGTATTATTAAAAACTGACAATTATTTACATAACTTTTGCTTGTCAGCGTGCGTGGTCACGGTGACTGAAGACAAAAGGTGTTGAATGTCAAAACTATCACAGCTGTAGAGAAAGTTGTGTTATCTGTATTTATTTCCCCGGAGTTGATATTGACTAAAAGATGATGATCCTCTATTTTCGCGAAATTATGTAAATAATTGTAAGTTTTTAACAATAATACATAGCTTCAATCTGTTCAAAAAGTGTTTTTCTTAATATTTATGAAATGCTTGTCAAAAATTAAGCCACATATTATATGTATGTTATAGATTCTTTGAACAATTTCACTAAAATATTTTGAAGCCAAGGACAGGTAGACTTACCACTGTCCATGCCTTTGGAGTTGTTGAACAGTCGCTGATCGAACATTGCCTCACCACCTTGGTTCGCTTTAGCCGGAAGACCGAGTGCAATTTGCTCAGAAATATCTCGTTCTCGCTCCTTTACAAGTTTAGAACTGAAATAAGTTAAAATTACATTAGCCATTACGTAAAGAATGAACAACATTTTTAAATAGTTTTTAGAATATGAATGCTTAATTCGTACAACAGCTCTGAACGCACCACGTGATACATATGATCTTCTTAACATATCGAGATACCATTCTAAATTTGCACAGTTTTTATAAAAAATTAATAAATCAATAGCGCTATAACCTTTTTATCTCTGTATCTGTTTCACGATCATTTGTTAATCTAATAGGCAAGTAGGTGATCAGCCTTTCGTGCCTGATTCACGCCGTTGACAATTTGGCTCAAAGGCAAGACTTTTTATTTTTATTTGCCCGGTGCAAATAAAAATAAAAAGTCAATTGGTGCACAGCCGGGGATCGAACCTACGACCTCAGGGTTGAGAGTCGCAAGCTGAAGACACTGCTCACAATGTTTTTATACTACGCTATATTTAGGATTTTTTATAAATTTCTAAAAAAATATATTCAACCATAACCGTACTTGTTAATAATCCATTAATTTATAACTGTATTTAAGCTAGCATTTATCGGTCTGAAAAAAAAACTATTTTAAACAAAATCCATTACTTGACACTTTTTTGACATACAGGAGTCATACTAAGCATTAAGCCTCGACTGTGAATTTAAGCTTCGAACACGAATTATTTATTGTCCTTAAATTTTTTGGTTTAAATCGTGTAAAACCTTACCGTTTGTCAGGAGCAGCGCGTGCCAAATTTCTGTCTCTCTGTCTCTCTTTATGTCTCTCCGCTCGCAACTTATCTCTCTCTGCCGATTCTCCGTCCAATTCCCCAAGTGGCTCATTCTCTTCTTCAGGTCCCCTTATACCTGATATCAAGATATAATTTTAATTATTATACTTAGTTCTTATAAATATTAATAATTTAAGTTATCAAATTTAAATAAAATTTATTTAGACTTATAAATGACCCTAACTTTTGTGTAAATACACCTTAGGGAGCGTTCAAGTATTACGTCACGAAATTTTTGGAGATTCTTGACAACCCTCCCCCCATGATAAGTAAAACGTTACGAGTCACGGTTGACCAACCCCAGTACCCCTTTATACCTAAATCTTACTATTATGTGGTGTAAAGTACTGGAAAGTGGAAAATAATATTTACAATAACGCGTAATTCAATCCTCACCCCGCATCGTAACGTTTTACAAGAGAGCCCCCCCCCCAAAATTCATTACGTAATACTTGAACGCTTCCTTTATCCAAAGTCATAAATAAGGACGTAGTTTATGTTAATAGTAGATTCACGAGTATGGCATTTCAAAGGAATAATAAAACAATGTTGCATATATACTCTATAGTCTATGGCCTACCATACCAACGAAATTATAAATTAAATTTAACAATCAGTTAATTTCTTGAAAGCCATTAGGGCTACATTTAATAAAGCTTGACTCACTGATATTCTTTAAAAATCCGCTGAACATAGCGGGCTATAAAGTAAAGCTGAAACAAAATGAATACAAACCAGCTCTGTGATCTCTGGCCCTTTGCGCAAGCATCCTAAGATGTTCTTCTTTCTTCTCTTTCTCTCTCTGTGCCAGTCTTCTTTCTAGTTGCGCACGCGCCTCTACGGCTTCTCGGGCTTTTCTGTAAGATAAAAATTACTATGAAAAGAAAATTTGCTAATCTATCTGATATTATAAATTCACTCCAAATTTATTGTACATTAACCTTGTTCTTATTTACAGGAACTAAGTTCCGAGGAGTTCAAAAACTTATTTATTCGTTAATTTTTACTGAAGTTATGTCGCAGGCTAGCTTAATTAGCCGTTCAAATAATAGCCTAGCCTTTTAACTAAACGGAGCCGTTCAACTAACGGTCTGTCAAAGTTGTGGTCTGCCGACGCCATATTGACGGTTCGAAGAGTTTCGTTTAGAGTTTGAGAATGGCAGAAAGAGGAATAATGAGAAATGAAACGTCATCGATCCAAGTCATTTGCCTAGCTGTTTTATCAAATGGCTGAATATCATTCAGGCCGCTAGTTAAATGGCTAGGCTGTTAATTGAACAGCTAATTAAGCTAGTTGGCTGCAACAGTTATATAAAGTTTCATTTTCATAAAAATAAAGAAAGATTTTTATTAAATATTGAAGCAAATCACAGATAACAATAATGACGTTATATTAAACAACGTAATATTGTTAAATTTACAAAAAAAATATTTATAACTAAAATACATTATTATGGACATTACCTGTCAGCTATATACAGGGCTTCAGCTAACTTTGAGAAGTTTTCATTAATATGTACTTGCTGCAAACCACGCCCATCCGCCGCTAGTCGCTTGTCCAATGGTATAGTGTAACCTGATCACAAACACTATATTAACTAAAAACTTTATTGTACAACTATTTTGATTTATTTTAGGTTTTTTTAGACACTGATATCAATATACTTTATGAAACCTAAATCACAGCATAAATGAAGGTACGCTATTACTTTTATTCAACTTCCATAAATGCTATAGATGGTATAAAATAGCAGACCTTTAGCGTTTTTCCAATGACTGACACATGGAGGCACTTTCCAGTCCCTCTGCTGTTTTACGGAGACTCGACGTGGTGGCGAATGCAGCACAGGGGCAGGGGGCGAAGGCGCTGCTCGCGGGATCTTACGGTTGATTTGAAAGCGAGGGGGCTCCATTGGGTCCACTTGGGCTTCTACCATTCTATAAGAATTGGTATTATACAATGTTTTGCCTAAGAAAGTATTTATTTTCTTTTCTCCCCGAAATTATTGTTTCATGCCGAACGAAAATCAGGTCAATTAAATACCATTAACAATTAAAACGAGACAGTTGAATGCTTAATATATGGCACTCAAATCCAATTTTTATTTTCATTATGTTAAGTGAAATAGAGTAAAACAAAGTAACATCCATGTTCCACTACACTCATTACCTTATAACTCTCTGCTTAGCACCAGAATTAAAAGCTCCACCCTGTTGTGCTGGAGTGTAGCGAATGTATTGTGCAGGTGCCTGCAAATACAACACACTATTAACACTCGTATGTAGTTGTGTGTTCAGTACTAAATGAATTATAAGTATTGAACAATGAGTAGAACTACAGTTATGTTCAAAAGTCAACTAACAGCTTTTGGTGCAGCTTTGACTGGCAAAGCAGCAGAGATCTTTGCATTTGTTAACTTCTCTAATGCTAATTTGGTTTTCTCTGTAATATCTTGAATGTCATCTTCTGTAGGTTTCTGTAGTGTTGGGTCATCTTCAGCAACAACTTCTGAAGGCAGGAGATCTGTTAGCTTTGTGTATATTATCTGTGAACAACAATATTGATATTGTCAATTTCTTTACTCAAAAATGCAATTTTAAATATAAATGAACTTATATGTTCTGAGGCAAGTACTTATCTCAGAAATTATCTAGAAAGCAGTCAGCTCACCTAAGAAATTAAAATTGCTATCATTGTATATGTTAAAGAATATTTTAATTTTTAAATTAGTCTTTACTTTTTTTACCAGTTTTTGTAAATAAAATCAAAAAATAGCTTTACCTTATCAGCACTGTGACCTTGCCTAGCAATTGCAGAGTATTTCACTTTACCCGATTCATCTAACTGTACAGCAAGGGCATTGGATGTGCTTTCTTTGCCTCGAGTGCCCATACCCAAAGGATACTGAGCAACATGAATTTCGGGAAACGCCCCACCATCTAAAAAGTTAGTGGACTTATAGGAAGAAGTCTATAATTATTTGTTAACTAATTTAACTACACTTAAATGGAGGCCATTAGAGTAATAGTAAAATAATTCATAACACAAACCTCCAAAATCTTCTTCTGCTCGAGGAACCCATCCTTTCCTTTGACCATAAGGAGGAACGCTAGTTTGAGATACAACTAAGGCACTTCCAACGCGTTTTGCTTTAAGCTCATCATCTCTATCCCATACCTGCTGGACAGGTGCGGGTAATAAACTAAAAACAAATTAAAGTCGTAAAACCGAGTCGAGATCGCCAATGGTACATTATAAAATTTTACAGGAAATTCAATGAGCCAATTTTTTCCATTGGGTGAAGTAAAGAGGTATAATAAGGTAAGGAATATTGTTCTCTTAGGTTTAGATGATAACATAATGCATGGAATTATCGGAAAAGGTTAATGATGTTATTTAAAGTGGAAAGACAAAATCGCAATTTGATGAATTACGGTGCACCCAGACAATTAAAACAGAAGTATTAAACATAAAACATCACTATTATTTTATTTTAACATTAAAAATTATTAACACAACCACAAACCTGGACAACGACGCCATTTTTATGTTTGTTAATTTTGATTATTGAGATTTGACGGCCCCCAGTCCCCTCACCCAGCAAAATTTGACACTTGATTTAGGAATATGCCCACAGATGAGTTAGAAATTTTGGATATAATTGTTATTATATTTAAAGAACTGGTATAAAAGAATATATAAGGAAGCTATTAAAAATTAAGTTTGAAACGTATAATAGTATCTTCGTTCAATGGTTCGTTTGAATTAAATCGAATTCAAATAACATATTATATATGTACGAGTATGCGTTAAAAGAAAAAGGTGCCGTTGTAATTGTGATAGAGGTGGAAAATCTGTCAGATTGGTATATAAATGAAGTTGGTTGTGAACGTCTCTCTTTTATAACCTCAAAAATGCGCGAGAACTATTACTGTGGAATAGCGAAGTAGGCTTTAGATTTAGTTTATTTAGTGTTAAAGTGATTGCATTTTCATTATGCCGTCGAAAAAAAGAAAATACAATGCAAGATTTCCAGCAGTAAGTCTTATAATGGTCGAAATGTACACCAAACATTCTCATTTGATTATTGTTTTTGTGGATATTTTTATAAGATTTGTGATATCATGACATTTTTTCATTGTAGGGGCGTATTAAGAAGATAATGCAGACTGATGAAGAAGTGGGGAAGGTGGCCCAGGCAGTACCTATTATAATTTATATCCTTTTTAATTGAGACTATAATACTTGAGTATATTGATATTGCATCCAGTAAGCTACATAGTTTATTTTTATAACATGATCAATCAAAACGGTATTTATCTGTCATTTTGCGTATAGTGTTTTATCTTTAAATGTAAAGTTGTATTTAATGTTAAAATATGTACATGGCCTATATTGTTATTATTACTTATTATATATTATAACAGTTACTACTATTAAAAGAGATTTTATTTAATGCTGTCTGGTTGTGAATTATTTATTCTAGTATAAGGAAGCTTTTGTGACTATTACTTAACACATTTATCTGTTAATTGAAGTGGATAGTAGTTGAAAGTTACTTGTTTTATCTTATATTAGGTATGGTTACATCTTGTTTGTTTGTAAACATTTAAAAAGTTACTGACAGTGTTATCAAAAGGTCTATATGAAATTTCCTTGACTGTATTTTTAAACTATACCTCGTACCTTGGAGCTGTTTGTGGAGTCATTGCTGAGCAAGGCAATGCAAGTTACAATGCAGAGGAATGCCAAGACCCTCAGTCCATCACATGTCAAGCAGTGTATACTAGCTGAATCTAGATTTGATTTTTTAAGGGATTTGGTAAGTTAAATTGAATAATATTGCAATGTTTAATGCTTTTTTCAACACATTTGGTATATAAAAAATAAAACAGTATTTAGACAATGTTTTTTGTTAAGGTACTAAATAAAAAGTTGTTGATGTGGGGCTTCTTTTTGAGCATGACTTTTTCCTGATTTTTATGAACGTAATAGCAAGTTTGTATTTCTTAAAATGTGACTGAGTTAACCTGATTTTTCCTCAAGGTCTTTTTTACTTTTGTAAATATGTTTTAAGTTCTTATTTGTTAAAAAATGATAAAATGAGTATTTTGTACCATAAAAACCAAATTCTGTAAAATAAAATCAGCAATTGATAAGAGTGGTCACACTTGACAGCAGGTAAACCACCAGTAAAAGTGTATCCTGTAGAAGTACCTACCTACCTACTTGATTAACCTCAATATTGTAAAGGTTTTAATATTTTTTTGAGTTGATACAATAAATTTTGGGTCTATATAGAATCATTAATCAATCATCTATAGACTTTCTCGAAATAAATTAATTGATTTATTTCTAAATAAAGTCTTAAAAACTTAATTATTTATTAATCATTATTATGTCGACTTAAAATCAACACTTGACACACATTATGCTGAACTAATGTGGGTGAAGCTGCAGAGTACGGCTAATATATATAGGAATGTATAAATAGAAAATTACTTAGCAGCAATCTCTCATCAATCAAAAAATTAAAGAGTAATTGTTAATTTCAGGTTAAAAATGTACCAGATGTGACAGCAGCAGAGGAGAAAGAGATACAGAGTGGGGAGAGTTCACCTAATTCTTCAAGGTAATTAATATATTGCAGTTCTTATTTAAAGGAAAGTGTAAAGCATGCAAACACTCTGTAACAGAACATTTGATCAATTTCTTGTCAAGACGAGTTTGCATGCTTGTAATTAAATTAGGTTAAAAATTCTTGCAAAGTTTTGGCGCGAAGCAATGTGATTTGCTACCGGGTTCCGAAAATGCTATGGTTCTTAATATCTATATGCTATTTTACATTTTTAAAACACCTAATAATAATTTTATGCATGAACTATAATTTTATTTTTCAGATTCTCAGACTCACTATCTAAGAAGCTAGTCAGAGATGATTCAAACAGTTCGAGTAGCTCAGATGTTAAGGTGACACCATTAATACCACCAAGAGATTTCAACCAGTGCCTGTCTGTCGAAGCAGACAGACCTAAAATAGAAGCAATACCCGAAGCCATAGATCTAACAAAGAAAGATAGTAAACCAATTGTCACAGCAGCTAATTTCTATCAAGAAACTTTACCAGACGAGGTACCGCATAAAAGTGTGATACAACTGAATCCAACCTATGCCAGTCCACAACCCTCAACGTCTAGCTACGCGATTTTAAAATCAGTTGACGTGAAAACAGAAGCCGTTATCCCGCAACAGGACTCGTTCTTAATACGTCAAGCGACACCCCCTTTAACACCAATAACGCCAATCACACCAATTTTTAACATAGATTTTACAAAAAACCTAGCCAAACCAGAAATTAAAGTGCTAGATGCAAATGCTGTTAAAGATAAGAAAATGATAAGGCAGAATTCAAAGTCAAAAGTGAAAAAAATTGAAATTCCAAAGCCGGTGATTCTCGATAATATTACCACTGATTTGCAAATTGATGAAGACTATGATACCTGATGTGTTTTTGCTGTGTTCAATTAGTGCTATCCAAACTGATCTGGTAATTTAATTCATAATACATATTGATATAAGAATAATAGTGATTTAACTGTTTGTCAGCATTTACAAGTATATAGAAAAGACTATTTACTCTACTAAAACTCAATTGCATTGACAACAATTGGGTGTAGCTAAAACCTTTAATGATAACACAGAAATGTGTATGCATCACCACATTCAAAATATCTATTATTTACCTAATTATTCTCATATCAACATATGTATTCACCAACTGTCCCAGGATGTTATAAATGGTGTAGAACACTTATTTAAAACTCATTTTTTATTAAGTTAAAAGTGAAATACCACTCAATTTAACCTAAACTTCCTATTTTATGAAGAAGTTTAAAAAAAATATTTGAATTGCAACATACCAAAAAGTTATTTTTTGTTAAATTTCCATGTTTTATATACAAGATAAAAAAATGTAGATAGATAATGAGTTATTGCATGCAAAGCGCTCAATCAATCAATAAGGTTGGAAGTCAGATAAATATTTTTATTTTTTCTATAATATCCTAAAGCTTTTTATTATTTATACTTGCAACTTAACTTACCCAGGGTAGCATAGAATAAATGTTTTTATAGTTAGTATAAGAAAAAATTAAGAAGAACTGACAACAACAACAACAGCTGTTGAATGTTTTGTACATATCTATCTCCTGTTACTTACCAAAATAATTTAATTAAAATAAATAAATAAGGTTCATAGAACGTTAATGGTATGGGCATACAAAATCAGATCATACTATTGTAATTTTTCTATTTTAACTAAAATATAGGCATGGCAAGCTATCAAGTAAGCTTTCCATTAGCACATTATTTTTCTGTCTCTATAAGTGTGAGCAAAGGGAAAGTTACTAAATTAAACATTGAGTTATAAAATATTAAATTTATCAAAAACATACCAGTTTCATGTTAGGATAGTACTTGTCATTTGTTGTTTACCATTTTAGGTATATTTAAGAAGTCAGACATTTTGTAAAATATGTGTGTGAATTGTGTGTAAGAATGTTGTTTGTACTTGAAGACGTTTTTGTTTTTAATCTAAATTATTTTAAGTAATGATAATTTTTATCAATGAAATGATTATGATGCTCAAAAATTAAATGTGACTAGTATGTTCCACATTTTACATTATTGATTTGCCAAATTATAACTATTCATTATTTAAAGAAATTTGGACTGCTTTAGACTTTTCTAACAAAACATTTGTTTCAAGAAATGTATTTACTGGTTTATGTAAGCAATTACATAATTTGAATTGCTGCAGTTGAATGGCTAGTAATGTCTAGTTATGATTTATTTATCTTAAGCATGTTTATGTAAATGCAATATTTTTGTAAATTTTATGTTTGTACAGAATGTATAGTAGTGTTAATGTACAAAAAAGAATGAATGGACAAGTTCTAAGAAGTCTGACTAGAAAAATAAATAATTAAGAAATTATTTGATTTTTTACTGATAGTTGTCAGTGCTTGTCGTGAGTTGTGTAATTCTCAGTATCAATATTTATTTAATCTTGCATTAAAAAAGAATCTTTACTGATATTCACATTTAAAGAAACATAAATACCATTGTCAGATGAAAATTATAATAAAAGAAAACCAAAAAATAATCATGTACAAAAATATTTTATTGTTGTTAAAATACCTTTATAACAAATATATACTTAGAAAACTAAATACATAAATGTATAGAACCAACTTAGTTTTACAAAATGCCAGATAAGACCCGCTCTTTACTCAGTAGGTAAAACATAACACTTGCAGAATAATTTCAAAACCTTTGAATATTGTGGTACAAAACATAATATGCCATAATAAAGACAATCCCAAATTCTCTGATCTCTCTACAACTACATTAGATGTTCTCACCATAAATATTTGAAAAATATTTCTGTAACATTTGATTTTAATTTTACGACATGACTGAGATTCTTAAATGTTGTTACTTTTAAATCTTTCATAATATAACAATATTGAGGTTAATTAACTTAAAATAAAAAAAAATTGTTCTCCTGTGTATTCATCTAACTTTTACAAAATTATATTCATATAAATTAAAATAGCATTAATACTGATTATATTTACTTAAAAAATAAATGGCGTATTTACAGTGGCATTAGATAATTTAGTTACGAAACCCGCATTTATATGCATAAAAACTAATCAATATACATTTTATAAATATGTAATTATCTAAGAAATTGTTATTGAATGTACAAGGGAAATATTATATTTTAGTGATGGAATCAAATTCAAAACTAGTGTCAAGATCTGCCATATCATTTCAATATTGACATTTTTGACAGTGCCCAAGACTAGATTGTAATTTAAGAGACAAACTTGAGGTTATAACTAAAGTATGTTCGTATTAAATCTGAAAGTAAAAATGAGCACCATCATATTATAAGGCACATTCACATTAATAAAAAAATTACAGAAAATAAGAAACATTTACTGACTTTTAGATAATACATGTTAAAAAAAATTTTAATTCACAGTTCACACTTCATGTGCCAAGTATATCTGTTTATCAATGGAAGACTTTAATAACTAAACTAACCATTGTTATCAATATTATACAACTATAGTTAGTATAAATTAATTTATTCTAATTATAAACTAAAGTATGCCAATTAACAATTTTGGAATGTTAATTATAATTATTTGCAGTCTTTGTGGGGATTTGAGAATAATAAAAAGAATTTTAATTTGAGCAAACAATTCTAGATAAAATTCCTCCATATATTTGGAATCAGGGCAGGGATGAGATTACTTTTTTTAGTAAGATATAGTTTGCTCAAATTAAAATGAGTGTAATTTTTTAACTGAATTCATTTCCTTCATATAAACTTTCACATACTTCAAGCAACCTAAGAACTGGGCTGATATTATATGGGAACAGGGATTTTGACACCAACCTACTAATTTGTAAACGCAATCTTATCAAAACTCTCATTGTGTCATCTAATCCTCGGTTACTACCATCGCTTAGCTGACATGTCTCAAGAAATTTGGGCCAGTTTCTTCTTACGTATTTTAAAAACCGTAATAGATACAGAAGAAAACATGTTTCATTACTAACCAAATAGTCCAAAAGAACATCACTATCATGTGAAACTACTTTTAAAAATTCTATAAAAGAGGTAATTGGATTTAACATTGGTATTAAATCTGGATACATAGAATTACGGTAAACAATCCCTACAGTTATATCTAGTGTACATACCATAGATTCAATCAAGTAATCATCTTGTTCACTAAATAGATGTATCAACATTTTTGTAAATGGTGTCTCTGGGTGAAATTCAAGACAATTTCTAATAAATAAATCAAGTTTCTTTAAGACATCTCTAATTGAGCGTTCAACAATTTGCATGTCTTGAATTGCATTGTAATCTGATGAATCTATAGAGCTATCAGATGAATCACATCTCATTTCTTTTACTGTTACTGCCACAGATTTAAGCACTAGCAGAGACATTCTTTGCAGCATTGTTCTGTCAATTTCATTCCGTTGATCATGCTCATCTTCTCCATAACTTTGATCTACCAACTGTATTGTTGTTGATAGTGGGGCTACCTCTGAACCTAATGAGTATTCTCGTAACACTGTACAATCATGGCCAAGAAATCCAAACCCACTCCTACTACTGTGCACCCTGACTTCATTAAGTAAACGAAAATCTTTAACATATCTGACAATAGAGTGGGCCACACTGCAAATTTCTTCTGGCAGGATATCTTGTAAAGCTAAAGTGGAACCATAACACAAAACTTCATTAAATAAACTTAATAGATGACTGTAAATTAAAGGTGGCAATAATGTATTTCTTAATAAGTCAATGAAACTCTGTAGATCAGCATAAAATGGTTTTGTATCAATCACTGATAGATTTGCTTTTACACTTATTATGTTCTCCCATAATGAGAAAAATGTAAGTACACAATTTTCTGCATTGCTCAAATTCAGGTACCGGAGTAGCAACAATTTCATATTTTTTACCAAAACAGGCCAATGATGTTCTAAATTTTTTACCGTCAAGCATTTTATATGAGAAGTGTCAAATGATTCTGAGTCAGTTAAAATAACAGTCACACAACCATGTTCATTTACTCGTTCTATTCTTGACAGTTGTGGTTCAGGTGATTCACTTCTCTCTATCCTTTGATTTGGCTGTTCCGATGGTAATTTAAGTACTGGCTCGTGCAGTTTAAATGTTGAAGGCTTAATTTCTGTTACATTTTCATTAGAGGTGGAAGGTGAACTGTGTGTTTGTAAATTAGAGAATGCATTGTCTAAATCACTTCTTGAGCCTGATGGCATGTTACTGCTATAACTAGAACCACTTCGAAATGGGTTATCTTCCTGAACATGCACTGTGTTTGTATAATTACTGTCTTCTAATGGATGTTGGTCTACATCTTTCCACTCAACTATCCTCTTAATTATATCTAAACTGAAATTTATTTTCTGAACCGTTATCCTATTGATTCTATCAAATAAATATATATTCTCTGTTATTTGTTGTAACCAATTTTCATCAACAGTATCTTTGGATACTATAAGAAAGCTGGCAAGAACTCTACTTGCAACAAAAGTTACAAATTTGCTTTTATGTTCAGAAAGTTCAACGACTTCTGTGATCCAATCATGCCTATTTCTTATAAAAATATCACATGCATTCATCAACTGTGAACAAATTGTACCAGTATTGTTTTGTTTCAAATATATATCAAATAGAAGCTGCAAGGTGGAAAGATAAGTTAAGGTACATCTTAATGGCCAAGTAGCAATATGAAGTCTCCTATCGAACAGGGTGATCACCACATTTTCATCTATACCACACAAGCATTGACCAACTAAAGAATTTTGCAGTGATCGTAATTCAGTCAGCAGCTTATCATCTGTAGCTGCCCAATGAGGTGTATTGCTTGATGAGGGGATATTATCAACACTGCCATTACTCAAATGTCTTAAAATCGATGAACAATCAACAGCATCTTCACTTACAGTACCACTATCTGGTGATTCTCCATTTCTAGTTATAAAATCTCCTGAATGTTCAACAGGAGTTTCTTCCGAGTCAAATATGTCAGAGAATATCTCTTCCGCGGACTTATCACTTCCATCATCTCTGTCAGGACCGTCTATTCTTTGCTTTTTCTTTACAGGTTGGTCCGAAGCCATTCCTTCATTAGTCTTTGGAGCGATGTACGTCCGTAAAACCATTAAACCTTGGACGCATGTATCAAATAGATGCGCTTTGACCTAACGTTGCACTTGGTTCGTCTTTAAATTAAGGCTCAAAGGAATCTGAAAAGAAATAAGAAGCCAATTCAATGCCTTGACCTTTCAAATTGCTACCAAGTTACGCAGACGACAAAGCGATCGACATTTACTGCTTAGCTCTACTCAATATACAAATAAATGATGTATGGTTTTGTTCTAAGTCAATTATTCCGATGATAAATCTTTATTACATAGAAAACATTTAAAATATAACTTCAGCAAGTACAATGTACTTTCCAAAATATTTTGATGGCACACATACCATTGTACAAAAAATTAGGTTGTAAGTGCTCTGTATTTCAAATCCAAGGCCCATAAATACATAAATGCAATATATTCCAACTACACCACTTTCAACACAAAACTTTAACACGGTATTTCATTGAAAATTTTCAATTTTACTTATCACAATTTCATCAAAGTGAATATAGACTCCATTACGTATAATGACGCTCGGTCAACAACATACCTCTTTATTAAGGAATTTTTTGTAAATTGATGATTAGTTTGAAAAAAAATTACGCAATATACTTAAATAAATTATAATTAAAATATTTTTAGAGTTTTAAGTCCTATTCTTGACAAAGTATTTTAAATGAAATTATATAAGTTTTGAAAAGGTACAGTGACAATTTTACGTACTTCCGTTTTATCCCTTAAAAACGTTGCCAGTTTGACGAGTCCAAAGACTATTTAGTGTGGTGTACAGAGTACCACAATTTTTTATATCTGTAGCTTTATATTTTAAATTACTAAAGCTTTATGACAACACTGACTTCGACTCCCATAAAAATGTCTGCTTGAAAGGATTTAATATTTTCCGTAAAATATAGGTAAAACGAAGTTAACTATTGATGAATATTTGTAGTTAGTAAGGTGAATACAAGTTATTTAAAAAAATAATATAGTGAAGTGGATGATTAGAAGTTCAATCATCTCTGTGTTTTTGCATAACAATCGATTGAATAAATTTAGGTTAAGATCTCGGCTATTGTATACGAGATAGAACAATAAGAATTTTTCTAAACAAAATACGAAAAAGGCAAGCTTTTGATTAATTTAATTGTGCAAGTGTCTATTTTTGTTTATTTTTACTTGGCAAACGGTGTGGTATCAATATGTCATCGACTTTTAAGTTTTTTTGTGATTAAAAGGCACTGCCGTCTAAATAAAGTTCAAATCATAGGATTGCGAAAGCGCTGTGGTATCGTTTGACGCCCGCAACCTTGTACAAAACGGATAGAAAGCATCGCTTTTCTATGGACTATTGAAAATAAATATTATTACAAGGGTGAAACTTGCAAATATTTCCTGTAATAATAAATCATTGAATGTTTCCTTCCTTATAATATTATGGTATTTAATCAACATTTATAAATAAACTGTTACCAATATTTGCATTATCATCTACCTTCATTCTATAAAACATTTTGTGTCCTATATACACCCACTCATTTAGATTTGTTATTCTTGATTTACCATTAATTTCCTCTTCTATATAGTTTCACGGGTCTGACTAATATGTAGGTTGTTTTATAAGATTTATTTTCAGGAATTAAATCTATTAAAATTACTAGTGGATTGTTGTTTCCATATCATATAGCTTATAAAATGTTATAAACATCTAAATTTAAAGATAATTAACATGTAACTATTTTTAAATTTTCTTGCATTTCTTACAGATAAAAAAATGGGAGCACATATTGAAAAAGATATGTTAACCTAAATAAATATTGTTAGGTGGTAGTAAAGGACATGTTTGAAAAGTGATAGAATAGTGTGGTGTAAATTGATCAAGATGTCAGATGAAGAGGATTCCTCGCCCGACTGGGCACTGATTCCAAGCAATAATCTACCAGGTAAAAATAGTAAAAAATATTGACACCATTTAAAGTAAGTTTTCATATTATATATGTATTATCATTCTATCAGCTAAGAAAAGAGTGTACTGCTATATATTTAAAACTTTAACTTTTCTTTTAAATAACTTTAAGACTTATTTAAAAACAATTAAATCTCTATATGTAATAGTGTTATACAAGGACACTTTATAAGGAGAGTTATTAAGTAGTAATAAAAAAGTTATACATATAATTATAAGGTGACATGATAGTTTATATAATTACATTCTTTTTACTTGAATACTGTTTTGTCATTCTATCAGCAGTGTAAATATATATTTTTACAGTAAGTGATGAGAAATTATCATTTTAATTAATCTTATGTAGAATGATTGATTTAAATACTATAATAAGTGTGCCATGATGGTATGAGAACCATGAAGAGACTATCCTCTCATTACTGTGACTTATTAAACAAAGGAAACATTTCATAAGTAACTATAACAAAAATCTGTATACAATACAACAATAACATTTATCTATTGTTTACAATATGTTATCATTCATAACTTTACTCATTATGGTAACTTATCTGTTGCTACCGTTATATGTATGTTTAGTTACATCTTAAATTCAAATTGTGTCCACCTTCAACATTTCATACTATCATAACTTCACAATTTATGACTTTTTTAATAGACATGCCTAAAGCAGATTATATTGATTTTTCTAAACTGTAAATATGTGTGAGTAACATATTTAAAATTAGTGTTGGCATAGTACAATAAAATAAAAGAACTAATTTAAGGTGAGTCTCATAACTTCACCCCACATAGGAACAAGATAGATTCTTTTTTGATACTTTTACACTGATATCTCTTGTGAGGCTATCAGTATTTCCTTCTATTTACCAATCAATTATGATTGTATTATGCTTATGCTTGACTTGTGTCACAGAAGTGAAGCATTTATATTATTGTAATGGTTATTAGTATTTTATAATTTTTAATTAAGTTTCTTTTGGCCTGGTATGGTATGGTACAGACCAACACTAGTATCTACTCAGAAATAAACATCTACATATTTACTCCTTCTCTAACTTTGAAATTATTTATTTAAGCATGTCTTGATTGGTACGCTACGCGTTTTTTAAACAAAACCACTTTCAAAAATCATTCTATTAATGGTAGATATAGTTATTAGGTTGGCTATACCAGACAACAATATGGTCCAAGATGGAGAATTAGAAAGCAACATTAGTAGGGCCCTTTTTTACTTATAGATGTGGCCTACCTGAATTCTACGTAGTCGGTCCTAAAGTTCTGTCATAAATGGAAATAATGATAAAAATAAAAGTACTGATCAGTTTTAAATGATATCAATTTATAGTACATTAATTAAGGAATCGAAATGCCCTCCCATATTTACACAGGCCCTTAAGCGCCAATTGTCTATAGCAGCACGCACCATATTCATGTCGATTTCAGTGACTGACTTTTTTAAAGATGACTTCAGATTCTCTAAATTTTTATGGCATTTTTCACAGACCTTCCACTCTAAGACTTGTCAAATTTTGTAGTCTAAAGGATTAAGGTCCGGACTGGAGGAAGGCCAATCCTCATGTATAATTAAGTCGATGTTCTGACGCTCAAACCAGGCTTGAGTGGTCTTGGCTTTGGGTGCAGGCGCAGAGTCCTGCTGGAACACGAAGTGCTGTTCCGCAAAAAGCGTGCTGGGCAGGTCTTTGACAAGCAGATCCAAAACCGTCTGTTGGTACACTTTTTCACTGGTTAGCACCCCCTTTTCGCAAAATTTAACCTCAGTTGGCCTGTAATAGGACACTCCCAACCAGACCATTACTAATGATAGATGATGTCCATGTTGCACCCTCGGAACTTTATTTCTATCTTCTTCAGAACTCGTATCGTACGCTCTATCATTCTGTTTACTGTACTTCTCTTTAATATCGAAAAAATTTTCGTCCGTAAAAAGGATACCACCGTGTCGATTCTTCGCGTATCACCCAAGATCTTTTTAAGCTTTTAGACGAGCACTAAGTAAGTTCCCACTCTTTTTTTTTTATTCTCTTAGACCAAGATTATTTATTTATTTCCTATTTTTAACAGTAACTTAATACTAATACAATAGAAAACTAAACTAAATACATAATATAAACATAACAAGTACAAACTTAAAATCTAAACCATTTTATAACTAATTATAAATAATGCAATTCTTGTGAATTCAGTCAGTGTTCAAATAAAAACATCTGTCTCACAAGCAATAATATTTTGGGTGCGTAAGACAAGCGTAAATGGTGTTTCTCTGAGTAAGTTCGTACGCGCCCGAGGCACTGCCAGCAATTGCGATCGCTTACCACGCCGAGAGTTGTTATTTGGCACACGCAGCCTCAGTCTCTCCAACATTTCCGCATTATATATTTTACTTCTAAGGACCTTAAAAAAATATAATGTGATAGTAAGGTCCCTCCTTACCTTTAGCTTGTTGTATCCCACCATAGCCAAGACACACAAAGTTGGATACATTACTGGGTAAAATGGGTACACTCCATACAACCTCATGTAAATTTATCTCGTAATTTTATTTTGAATACGCTCCACCATTAGAGAATATTTCTTTTCTTGTGGAGCTCTTTATGTAAAACCTTTTTTACTGTTTTCCTACTGACACCATTTCCATCTGCAAAGCCAGGACAGGATTGCTATCCGCGCCTTGATAGTTTTGATTACTGCTGGTGTTCTTGTGGAGTGTGGCCGGCCAATTATTTTCTTGTCCTCAACACTGGGGACTTCATTGTACCTATCAATAGTACGGTACACAAACCTAAGCATTATATTCAAATTTTTGAGCAACTTCAAAATGGTACTCGGCGAGTGCCCACAGCGGTGCAACGCAATAACAGCTATCCGGTTTTCTTTCAATGTCCACTCCATCGTGGGCGTGGAAAAAATTACGGAAAGTGATTGTTTTTTGTTTTAAAACAATAGTCAAACATTCAAAAATAGAATGCAATATTTTTTTAAATTATGTTCGAAATTTAAAAATAATGTGCCAGTGACAGAACTTTGGGACCAACTACGCATTCTTACGAGGTAGTAGACAAATTCGTGTAGTGCAAAAGTAAGGTTTTTATCTCAAAAGATTTAACTCCCCCAAAGTATCGATGCGTCAATATTGTAGGCGAAATCAATTAACATAATATAAACACTGAATCAGTGTAGCACATTGTTCTCTTATGGCCATGGGATATCCTATTGTTCGATGGCACTGTCATTTCCTGCATGCGAATGTTTTGTTTTTGAGCCATTAACCTGCTTTATTAACTAAAAGTTAGTGTATAGTGCTATTTATATATGTAGTATTATCTCGATTTGTGTTCAACTCATCGTAGAAGGCACATTCAATGCAACAAGTATTTAAAACACCTGACAGGTATATCGCTTACAAGTAATTAAGATACGAATCATGTTATTTTCCATACTCTTTCTCTATTTAGTTTGTAAATATGTTTCTACAATTTAGGGGTAAATTCGTGAACGTGATGATGGTTCCCTAATGTAGCTGAAAGTGAATAAAAAGAAATGCCTCGAAAATCACTATCAGTTCGAATTATAATAACGCATTTGTATAAATAGTAACTTTTCGCTGCTCATAAATTTTTAACCGGTGATTTCTAAATGATGTTGGAATGTTGCCATAACAACATAAAAATTTAATAAATTATATTACGAGATACATTTTAAAGATGAATATTTTTATTGGCATATTTTTTTCATTTGTTTTTATTATAATCAATTTGGCTATCAAAGGAACTGAATGAAACCTATAATTGGTTTTTTTTATTAATTTATCTACAATAGTAATAATTAATAAGTTACAAAAAACTTAATATTTTCATGTAGCCTACGTCTGTGTACTTAAATGAGGGGATTTTATAAACAACAATTTTGGATTTTGATTTTGGACTAGAAAATTAACTCTAAGTCAACAAAAGCAATAAGTACTTGATATTAATTTTTGTTTCAGTGCTCGGCATCAAACGTCTTAAACAAATCGAGACGATGTTTGTTTCCCGCCGGCTGCAGGGACCTACGCACGGCCTAAGTGTTGAAACATTGTTAGACTTGCTTCTCGTATTGTATGACGAGTGTTGTAACAGCAGTCTTCGACGCGAAAAAGCGGTGGCCGATTTCATCAACTATGGTAAGGAATACAGACCTAATGATAACCTGTGTTAAGTACAATATGTCGAAGGCTTGTAAGTTCCATTCGGCTTTAAGAAACTAAAAAATTATAATAATTTCATTTATAGACGCCGATCCCCACGATGCGATATTAGCGAGGCAGACACGTTTTATTTATTTATTTATTCCACATCATTATTCTACCTTAACAGTTACAACTAATTCGATAGAACGTCACAATAATACCTACACCGATTATCCTATATAAAAAAAAAACATTTAAAAAATATATATAGGCAATATGCCTAAATCTTATAACTAACAATATCGCAAGCAACTCTTGTGCACTCGGCCAGTGTACAAACAAATAGGTCTACCTCAGTAGAAATTTTGTGAATTATTCGTATTTCTCGCGTGATTGGCGCTTTGCTAACCAAGTTGGAATGTGCGCGCGGTACATCCAAAGGTTTTGACGGAAGCCTCAGGTTTCTACTTGGTACCCTTAGACTCTCAGTCTCTCCGTAATATCCAGATTACGAATGTATGTTGTGTCTCTAACTTCAGAAGTCGTCGCTTTTTGAACGCCATAGATTTCTCAAACCATTTCTAGTCAATGTATCAGTTTTGACAGGTTTGTTGGTTTGTTGAGATGCCACGATTTTCTTCTAGTTTGTTATTAAATTTCTAGGTTTTGTATTCCTACATAATGCATCCCAAAACGAAATATGTAGCTATGATTTTGCTTCCCGAAACTTCCATCTTGGCCTACTTTGGTACACGTTCACCAAAAAAATAAAGCAAGTCAAAGCACTCAAGATAGTGAGTATTCTTCGGTCTCTGGTGTACTGTGATGGATCCATGTTTCATCTACGGTAGCAAAACGGCGTTTACAATTAATACCTTGAACGTAGCTTAACACACCTTTGAAGTTGCACCCATTACGCGGATATCTTTTTCATATCCAAATATAAGCGTTAAATGTGATAGATTCTGTTGATATGCCTGCAGCGTCAGTCACATCATGCACTTTTGTTTTTCGATCGTCCAATGTTTAACGTTCGGTGTCACATGACCAAAATAGACTACTTCTACGTATGTGACAAGCCTGTCCTTGATTTCGGTGATGGTTTTTTACGCAGATAATAATGCCTAATCCTTGTTTAGCACTTGGAATTCACTTCAAATTTACGTTTTCCTGTATCTAATTAAGCAATTAAATGGCGCAATTTGTCAAAAATTTGACAATAGATCACAGTTGATGGTTGACATTCACAAAGCCAAAACTTATCAAACGGCAATCGTAGTTCATCTTAAAGTTGTAAATAATTTTACCAAAATCTTAAATTATACCAGGTACTTGTTATTGATGGGCCATATATGCCATCGCGAAGCTGATAATATTTTTTTATTTAATATTTTTCAAAATAAACTTTTAGTGAAACCAGTAGCAGCAGCCTTGAAGCGACTAAGACTCTCCCGTGACGACTTTGAATTGGTGAAAGTGATAGGTCGTGGTGCTTTCGGTGAAGTGTGCGTTGTTAGAGCTTCATTTATGCAGGTATTTCTATTTATTTATTTTTTCATTAGTCTGTAATTCAAGACATTCGTGCTTTTGTTTAAATTTTAGATAATGTTTACTTATTTCGACATCTGTAAACCATTCGAATCGTATAGTAAAGTTAATTATGTAGTACCCGCGATAAAATTATTTTTGATATATTTTCAGAATGGAGAAGGAAATGGTGCGGCCGGTGTGACAAGCAGCGAAAGGGTGTATGCCATGAAAATACTCAACAAATGGGAAATGCTTAAGGTGAGAAAATTTACTAAAATTGTATCAATCAAATTGATGGTTTTTCCAGTAATTAATAAAAAATTGCGGGTAGCTTGGATGGTCGTAAGGTTTCGAAAATTTGAACCTTAGTAAAAAAAATACTTCTATATGTTTTTGTTGAATCTTGAAGAACAATTATTCCATGTAAAAAATGTAATGATTTATTAAAATTTCTGAGTGTTCTAATTATAAGTATTTTATATAATTTACAGCGCGCGGACACGGCGTGTTTTCAAGAGGAAAGGGATGTTCTGGTGTTCGGTGACAGGAGGTGGATAACAAACTTGCATTATGCCTTTCAAGATGACCATAATTTGGTGAGTGTTGGCATAAAGTAGGTACAATTTACAAAAATGCTATTCCTATATTCAATGATATCAAAATTATATGTAATTTAAAAGAAAACATTTGCTAGTATTAAGCGAAATACAAACGGACACTAACTAGGACGTTTTTATCGTGACAAAAGTATACATAGATCTTTATCACTAATTTAAGCGTGTAAAAACAAAGAAATTCCACTGTTATATTAAGAGCAGTGTTGGCCTAGTGGCTTCTGCGTGCGACTCTCATCCCTGAGGTCGTAGGTTCGATTCCCGGCTGTGCACCAATGGATGTTCTTTCTATGTGCGCATTTAACACTAGCTCGAACGGTGAAGGAAAACATTGCGAGGAAACCGGCTTGCCTTAGACCCAAAAAGAAGAAGGCTGATCACCTACTTGCCTAATAGATTAACAAATGATCATGAAACAGATACAGAAATCTGAGGCCAATACCTAAAAAAAGGGTTGTAGCGCCATTGATTGAATAATTTATTTTTATATTAAGAATGCGTTATGTCATTTTAAAATGTTCTCCGTTTTTTAAATTAATATCATAAATAGGTCAGCCAAGTTTTCTAAATTCTAGCTCTCAGGAGCAACACAAATGCTATTTTATACCTATATATGACCATTTCTTGCGAAGTACGTGTCTTATTCAATTACAAAATAATTGACGTATTTACAGTAGAGCAAAGAGCAAAAATTTGACATCTCTGAGTTTTAGTTGTAGATGATGCAACATTGTAAAGACGTACAGTTCGGTTTAGAACAGAAATTGTTTATTTTATTAGTGAAAGTAAATGGCTGGCCATGCGTCATACTCGTGAACGGGTACTACTTGTGGTGAATGGTCGTACTTGAATTCGTGTATGCGGTGATGTTAGTTATTTCAACTATGTATTTGCGTGTTGTTCCCACGAGAATGTAAGTGCGTGCTCCTATTTCATCATGCCTCCTGCTGATGTCATGTGGAACATGGTGTGATTGTTGCAGCTCCTTACAAACGTTGTGTAATACAAAAAAAACTTGGCGATTAAAAAGAGTGGCGGAGAGTTTATTGCCAGTTCCGTTCTACGCCCTTGATTTGAGAACTGGCAGTAAATGTAAAATTAGAAGCATTTAATGTGTATTAATTTTTTATTAACGTTCATAAGTGTACATTCTGTTACCTGTATGAATAAATGATTTTTGACTTTGACTTTTGGAATCGTATAATTTAAAAAACATCTATTACAAGAACTATATAATCGGAATTGAAAAAAGTTCGCAATTGCAGTTCTGACTTCGAATAAATAATATATTGCTTTACATTGAAGGCTTTTTAAAAGAATGTCGTCATATTTTGTCAGTATCTCGTTATGGATTACTACTGCGGCGGTGATCTGCTGACGCTACTCTCAAAATTCGAAGACCGACTCCCGGAAGACATGGCCCGTTTCTACATCACTGAAATGGTGCTGGCCATACAAAGTGTTCACGAGCTGAGATATGTGCATAGGTGTGTGGAATTAATTTTTTATATTAATTTAACGTATACGACTCGTACTAGGAGCAAAAATTATTTAAAAATAATTTCAAAGAGTAGTATAATATATTAAAAAAATGGAAATGTTTAGTTTCAGAAATAATAAAAAAATATTTTATTTTTATTTTCATCTTACTTATATTAGAGAGATTTTGATTTGTATGTTTATTTTTTTTCAGAGATATAAAGCCAGATAATGTTCTATTAGATGCCAGTGGACATATAAGACTTGCTGATTTTGGATCCTGCCTCCGTTTGGGAGATGATGGAAAGGTAAATTAATAGTGAAGAATCTAAACAAAATCAATAAAACAATTTCTATTATTCATATTATTAATTTTAATTTAAAATCTAGTTAAATGTTAGAAATATTTTTTTTATAAAATTGTTGAAATTCAACGTGTTTAGATCCAGTAAAAGTATATTTTATCTATAGGTACAAAGCAACGTGGCTGTGGGAACTCCAGACTACATATCACCCGAAATATTGAGGGTGAGAGAGAATGCTTTTTATTTAAAGTTTTTATGCCGGGAACTGATCTATGGAATAGCATAGCAAAATGGTCCATAGCAAAGTAAAGAATAATGTTAAGACAGTGTTCCTAACTATGATACTAACACTGTTTGGAAGTTATCACGTGACATGTAATAATTTCCAATTCTTTTAGGCAATGGAAGACGGCCAGGGACGGTACGGTCCTGAGTGCGACTGGTGGTCTCTTGGTGAGTTATTTTTATATTAGGGACAAGGACGCATGCGCATGCGCAATCCCAATGTTTTTGTTATAAGTAGTCGGTAATGGTACAAATCTAGTAATTTTACTTTTTTTCCAGCAATTATACTTGGTTTCCGCATTTGATCATCAAAAAGGATTTTTTACTTGTAAATTATGCAAAAACTTTGTTTATATATTTGTATTTGCTGTGCATGTCGATATTTATTTTTATTTAAGTTTAAAAATATTTTTTAGGTGTTTGTATGTACGAGATGTTATTCGGTGAGACGCCGTTCTACGCCGAGTCGTTAGTGGAAACATACGGAAAGATAATGAACCACGCGAGATGTTTCCACTGTCCACCCCAGGACGAACATGCGGCACAGGTAAAAAAAAATAGTACAGCCCTGTATGGCCTCAGATTGCTTCTGTATTATTTATATTTCATAGTAATCAGCCTTCTGTCTGATACATGTACATTTTTGGAGTTGAGACATGCGATCCTTACGATGTTAGCCTTACGAGCGTGTGTTACATGCGCACTTAGACAGAAAGTCTATTGGTGCACAGACGAGGAACGAAACTACGACCTCAGAGATAAGAGCCGCAACGCTGTAGCCACTAGGCCAACACTGCTCAATTTTTTCCATATCACTTCAAATTCTCATAAATTATTTTTAATCCATTAAACATTTATAGGGATAAGAGACGCACGCTGTCTTTAGCCCAATACTGCTAAATAAAGAATAATTTTAATACATCAAGTTCTACAGAGAAAAGCGCTTTTTAAAAAAAATATCTAACGATATGGTACGTCTAAATTAAAAGATAAAAATTATCTGTAAGCATAACGTTACTCGATTTAACGTCAAAAGTACGTTCCCCCTCCACTTTGTTGTCTATGATGTACCCGTATTATATTACGATAACTCTATAACACCGGAAAAATAAGAGTATTTGTGCGTATACTCATACATTCACGCATACTTAAGGTCTTATATGTCTTGTCTATGGTTAGATGTATTACTAAGACGACTTTTCCTTTATAAAATTGTTTTCAATATTTGTAATCTAATTACCCACAACACAGTGTCGCCATACTCAATTTTGTCACAACCATGTTTCTGTCATGAACAAAGTTATTATTTATTATAACTCTTTTTAAAAGTAAATTTTATTTATATGTACGATAAGGTCTATATTTCTCATCAAGTGTCTTTGATTTTCTTATTTTACACATTTTCCAAATTATATTGGGGATAAATTGCAGTAAATCTGCTTGCATAATACTAGTACGGCCCCGTACTGTTTATTTCGACTTGGAAATTATATTTATTTATTTATTATTTAAATTATATATGGACAAATTTTCAGGTCTCTGAGGAAGCGCAAGATTTAATTCGCCGGTTGATATGTGCGTCTGATACGAGATTAGGAAGAAATGGGATTCAGGATTTTAAGGTATTATTTAATGTTATTTTATCAAGGTATTTTAATTAAATATCGTTGTAATGTTGAATTACTGCGATTTACTGTGAATCATTAAATATAAGTCGTTAAACTCATTTATTTTCAAGTAATAATATTTGCATTACAATATTACATTATAATTAATAAGCAACAATAATGAAATTTAAAAAAAAATCAGTGGTGCTACAACCTTTTTAGGTCTGGGCCTCAGATGTCTATAACTGTTTCATGATAATTTGACAATCTAATTGGCAAGTAGATATCAGCTATCTGTATTGACACGCGCCGTCGACTTTTTGGGTCTAAGGCAAGGTTGCCGTTTCCTCACGATGTTTTACTTCTTTGTTCGAGTGAATGTTAAATGCGCACATAGAAAGTCCATTGGTGCACAGTTGGGGATCGAACCTACGACCTCAGGTATGAGAGTCACATGCAGAAGCCATTTGGCCAACACGGCTGACGATGACGTTTAAAGTCCTATAAAATATAAAAAAAATCTTTATTATTTAATACTCGCGAGAGATAATAAGTAATTTTAATGTATTATGTAGAATCACCCATGGTTCAGTGGTGTGGAATGGGAAACGGTTCGAGAGGCAAGCGCACCATTCGTTCCCGACGTGGCCAGTCCCACTGACACGTCCAATTTTGACGTAGATGACACGGACATACGGTAGTGTATATTTTACCAAACTTTCACGGTTCTCTTGTCTATGGATGGTCTTTAGATCGTACTTTAAATATGATCTTTTTTCTCGGTTTTTTTAATTTAAAAAACTTATGTTTGTATCAATAGTAGATAAAAGCCTTATAGAATTTCCGTCTCGATTGTTTATTTTGATATGGATGGATTTATAGAAACATGTTATGTTTTTGAATAAGGAAGTTTTTTTTTGAAAAATGTACAGTCAATATAGGCGTTTCTATAAATTATCCAAGCAATATACGTGAACAAAATTCCACTAAAAATATTATTGTGTCTATTTTTGAAATGTCAGTTGTTATTATTTGAATTATATTATTTCACCTAAGTACCCTAAATAGTTCTTCTACGTACTGTACGTCTTTCTATGAAATATTTCTTAATAAAGCTTCTTTATAGCAAAATATTCTATAAAAGTAATATTTTATCTCAGATTATCGGAAGCTGTTCCTCCGCCATCAGCATCATCGGCGTTTTCTGGCCTCCACCTGCCATTTATTGGATTTACTTTTACGGCTGGATCGAGATTGTCTGATCTCGGTGCGCCTACGCCGCTCAGCCCTGCTAAGAACGCTCCTAGTCAGGTAAATGAGGTATTATTTCTTATTTCAAAAAAAATACTCAATTAATTAATTTTATAATTCGATCTTTTAATTTAACTCTCTGACCAACATTGATTTACGCAAAAAAAATTATCAATGTAAGACCTTCCAATTAATTCCGAATAGGGGCGTTGACATATCGAACAACGTTCAGTTTCGCGGTCATTTCGAGGGAAAGGCTAAATTAGCTTCCAAGCTCGGTATGCTCAGCAAGGCGAGACTGTACTCCATTACGGGCCACCCCTTGCAACTGTATTTGCCACGAAGAAAGGCAACTTGGTAATTTATTTAAAAAAATTATCAACCCTAAAAAAATACTTCAACGGGAATAGCACCCAGGTTAATGTGCTCCATATCCGTAAGACTAATGCCTTAACCATAACCGGTGGTGTAGCAATAACTCCACAGCTGAGTACAACTCTCTTATATCTCTTTCTAGGCTCCATCAAACGCGGGAGATCGCGCCGCTTTAAAAGCGCTAGAACGCGAAAATGCTCTACTGGCTCAAACGATAGCTGAACTACGGGCCAGTAGTCAAGTAGACGGTGCTACGGGTACGTATACGCTAAAATGTGCGTGCAAATTATCTATATTATAAGTACAATTCAATTTCATCATAAGTTCTCGCTAGGTCATTATGGAAGTGAAACTTCTTTCGTTGATTCGAAGAGATTAGAAGCCATTAATAACAAAAATATTTAATAGCGATAACAATGATAGTAATAAATTAATTATATTAATGAAGTTCTGTAACAATCTTAGTAGCAATAAGGTAACATTAAATGATTGTATTATTTGTATTCATGTCTATGATAATAAAAGCCTTTGGTTAAACTTTATCTAATTTAACTTTATATAACCAATTTCTGCAACGTTGCATATAGTATGTCTCGAAAAATAAGGTCATAAAGAAGTTTTACTTCTTACGTGTTTACACTAGTACACGCATTGCTTTTATTTTAAGATTATGTGCCTCAGTTCAAGTATGTTATATCTTGTTTACTTATCCTTATTATAATATGTTTATAAATAGGTGCTAAATTACTTTTGTTTTTTGGTTATTTGGAGGCCACCCATTTGAAAAAATATACTATTGATATGGAATGTCAAAATATAGGAACGTTACAAGTGGAAAGTGAACATTTTTTAAAATTATTATAACAATTTGGACGTATTGAACACTTTATGTTGCTTGTTAACATGGCATAGTTTTTGTTACAATAATCTGTAGATTTTTCAACACGATCGAGTAAAAATTTATACCTTAATTTTTAAATGACGTGATATATTTTTTCTAATTAATTTTCTAGTTTTAGTCACGTATGTCGATTTATGGGACACCTGTATTTATAAAATACTTATTTTCACCATATACAACTTTACTATTACAGATCAATTGACGCTTTTAAAAGAAGAGTTAGCGGCGTTACAGAAAAAGAATAGCGAATTGGAATCTTTAACGATATGTGAAAATAATGTTAACGCTTCACCTGTAAGTATAGTTCTTAATTCTTTTAATACATTTCTGTAATTACTTTGACTTTCTTTCTTACAAAACGTTACTAGATATGCAAAAAAAATTGTATTTCTAATTTTAATCAATTTAATCTAATACAAACATTAAGACGCAAATTTTATTCGTTCTATTAAAATATTTAACATAATATTTAAGAAGGAAACAAGTAACGAAGAAAGATTGATCTTCTTTTGTTATTCCCTGCGTTGTTGTGGATAGATCTCCATATATAAAAATTAATTCGTGTTCGTTTGCCTCGCTAATACGGGTTGCAGACCAATAACTAAGCTAAGTTAGTTTAGCTTAGCTCGCATAGCTGACGCAGTTTTCCATACTTGTGTGCCGACCGCAAACTATGCGAACTAAGCTATGTGAGCTAACTAAAATATGCGAAGCTAAGTTAGTTGTGTATGCCGATGCGCAGCTACACGAGCTAAGGCCCTCCCGCTACCCCGCAACACCCTTCGCCAGTGCTGTCCAGTGTTCTTTGTTGTACGCACGATCGTTTAGTGAGCTTGGGCTTAGCTGTTCGTGTGTACGCTATTTATTTCTAGCTTAGCTTAGCTTGCTTGGCATAGCTTAGTTTTCGGTCTGCAACCGGATTTAAACTGAGAATGGCTGAATCGATTCGGTGATTTAATTATGATCTTGAAATATTAGTGGAAGTCTGGAAAGGTTCAAACGGTGGAAAATATAAATAACTAGCGGACTCGACAGAGTAGTATATTAGTATATTAAACAAAGTATGAAAATACTGACTGCAGCGCCATCTGCCGGGCTGATTTGTGAATCTAAGCCATCCAGGGCTCCAAACGCATACAAAAAAAAACATTCAAATCGGTCCAGCCCTTTAAAAGGAGTTCAGTGACATACACACATACGGTAGAATTATATATTTATGTAAGCTAACCTATGTTTTAAGTTAAATCAAACAGCACACGGTGTGCAAATTTGATTGAAATCGGTTTAGTAGTTTACAACGTGACGCATAATTTATATTTATTAAGGTAAGTTAATAAAAATACTAAAAACGACAATTGAATTTTCCAATAAAAGCTGTTCCTATGTGGAAATTATTTGACGTCTTTTAACGTTTTAGAAATAGCAAGTGATTAATTATGTTGTCATGTGTTTATAGATCAGAAATTTGTGTTTCATAGCTATTGTATGAGGTGTAATCTTTTCGGTCTGTTATATAAGAATTGTATTAAGTTTTGTCACAAATATATTTAGGTGACACGAAGTACATATTATAATTTGATTGTAAATTTATGATATGATTTTGAAGCTGAGAAATGAAATGTTTATTTAACAGGACTTGTCATCGGCGCCTCAAGATCTAGTAACGAAGTTGCGTGAGCTCGAAACAAAATTAGAAGGATTAAATACCGAGAAAGAAGAGCTGATAAAGGATAAAATGGACTCCATTGAGAAATTACGGCTACAGGTGAGTTTCCAAGACATAAGTGCTTAAATGGGAAAATTTAATTACATTTTGATATTTTATTACAAACTTCGTTCCATATTTCCTATTATCTAAGATATGTAAATTAATCAATAAAGCTTTGACAAATATTGAACTGATCCTTGGATTTGATAGCCCCAGTTCAAACAATTTGTATGATTCAAAACTTACCGATTAAAAATAGTGGCGGAGAGTTTCTTGCTAGTTCTTCTTGCCCGCTCTACGCCCTTGACTTGCGAACTGGTATTAAATGTAAATTTACAATCAATTTAACTTCTTTTTGAGGTAGTATTGTCTTTTGTTAACAAAGCTTTTACACACTGAAATAAAACACATTTTTACCGGATTGAAGCTATGTATTATTATAAATTTATAATTATACATAGCTTCAATCCGGTAAAAAGGTGTTATCTTTCTTTTTGACGTTCATAAATGTACTTGCTTACCTATATGAATAAAATTATTTTAAGTTTGTGGTTAAAAAATATATTTTTTTTTATTTTTACACTGTATATATTCAATATTACATGTTCTTTATTTCTTATTGGTGACCGTGTTTATTTTCTTTTCAAGATTGATAAATCTAATATTTTAATACAGGATAAAGAGCTCAGAGACGCCCTTTCACAACGTAAATTAGCGATGACTGAATATAATGAGGTCACAGAAAAGTTGTCGGAACTTCGGCAGCAGAAGCAAAAACTATCGCGGCAGGTGAGCATACGTTTATAACTTAAAGCAAACTAAAGCCGGTAACGCACTTGCGAGGCTTGCCAAGTGTCTATGGCCAACTTAACAGGTGAGCTTTCAGCTCGGTTGCTGTATATTATCTTATTTTTTAGAAAATTGGTAAAAGTAATTTTTAGGTATTCATTATTTTACTAACACATATTTTTAAATCAGGTTCGCGATAAAGAGGAAGAGTTGGATGTAGCGATGCAAAAGATTGACGCGTTGAGACAAGATATCCGACGAGCTGATAAAGGAAGAAGGGAACTGGAAGCGAGACTTGAAACGGCTGTCGCTGAAGGCACTAAGGTTAGGAATAATCAGTATTGTTTATTTTATAGATTTATTAACTACTGGACAGTAGTGCTGGCCTTTTGCATCTCGACTATGAGGTCTTGTGCTTCAATCACGGCTGTGTACCAATCTCTTTGATGCACGCTCAGTGAAGGAAAACATCGTGAAGGATTCGGCATGACTTCTACATTCTGGATTATTGAAGAAGATCACGAAATCTGAGTCTCGAGTTATAATTAAAACTTGTTTTGGATTATTTTAATTTTTTTTTAAATTCTTAAATTATATATGTATTACTATTTATATAAAGTAGTTTTGTAGATGCTTTAAAATCTATGAACATTGAATAATAATCCTTTTTATATGTTTTTGTAACGTGTTTTATTCCGATTCTTAAGTGTGTTTATATTGATAAAGGAGCGCAAATTACGCGAAGAGTCCCTGCGTCTGCAACGCGTAGAAGCGGGTGCTTCGCCCTCGTCCACGCAGCCCTCTGCCGCCGCCGATGTCGCTAAGTTGCAGGCCGATATAGAAACTTTAGAGGTAATTTTTTTTCGCACCCTAACTTGTCTTTCCAAAATTATATATTATAATTGTATGTACTATTGATAGTACAGTAAACACGAAATTAAATAATTTATATTATATACCATATTAGGCCCAGTACGCGGAATCTTTGGCACAACAGCAAGCGCGGTATTCCGCAGAAGTGAACACGCTGAGGGAACAGCTGCACGAGACTGATGCTCTACGGGCCATGCTGAACAGAGAGGTATGTTTATATTGTAAACAGTGGCCATTTTTAATTCCAAGGCAATGCATGGAAATGCATTCCGCATGCTTTGCGTTTGTACAACCCCTACCCTTGGATGCAGATGCGTGTGCTCGACCTACACCAGAAACTGCTATTCTCTCTTTTAGTGTGATTAATATTCATTCATATACAATTTTGTGTCGTCACAAAAATACTAAATGAATAGTTTTTTCGTAGTCGCAAACAAAGCAAGATTTACGAAATGAGTTTGCGTGATCGTGATTCTTGTAGATAATTTGAGTCAGGTAGTTCAAAAATAACGAAAAAAAGGGGAATTTACGAGGCTCTATATATAAATATAAATAGAAAGTAATGATCGAGAAACCTACAAAACATTTATTGGATTATTAAAGGATGCCGTTTACTGCTTTCCGTGTCGCTAGAAAGGAACGACCAGTGATTGCCGTCTATTTGACGTTCTGGATTATAAATTGTTTTCTTGTGAAATTATATTCAATTTTAGAGTATTACTAAGTTAAAAATACGAGGCATGTTGTTTGACGAAAAAAACACAACTAGAACCTTATACTACTTTTTATTGCTTTACAAAGTATTCACTACGTAGCTTAATACACTTTTCCATTGGCTGAAACCAGTTATTATAACATTTATTATTAAAAATACAAATGTGTGCGGGTACTAGTGTACACGTAAGAAGTGAAACTTTTTATTCTTCGAAAAATGATCTACTCTATGCAACTTTACAGAAATTGGTTAAATAAAGTTAAATTAGATAAAGTTTAACCAAAGGCTTTTATTATCATAGACATGAATACAAATAATACAATTATTTTATTTTACCTTATTACTACTAAGATTATTACAGAATTTCTTTAATTGTAATATAATTATTGTCGTTATTATATATTTTTGTTATAAATGGCTTTGAATCGCTTCGAATCCACCGTGGTAGGGACAAGATAACGCCGATAAAAAACTTTCACTTCAAGAATATGTGGTAAAAATCTCAAAGAAATCTTCCTAGCTATATTCATTATTAAATATTATTAAGTTAATCTTAAGATTTAGTGCAGTTTTGAAGACTACTTATTTGTTATCCTTTTTATGAATATTCTTACTCATTTATTTTATTTTGCATAAATTAATCTATAATCTACAATTCTTCTGAAACTTCGCTATACGTAGATGTAAAATGTACCTATATAACAAATTTTACAGATGGCGGAGAACGGGCGTCGTTGGCAAGCGGAGAGGAGACAGTTAGAGATGGAGTTGGAAGAGTTTAGGTCGAAGAGAGATACAATGCAACATTGGGAGACACAGGTATTTTGCTCGAATGAAACATAATTTTTTTAAAAATTAATCCCAATTTTTTTTAATTTTAAAGTAAGTGTAAATATTATATTTTTATGTCAAGTTGTTTACATACACATATGTAAACAATCCTTATAAATCGGTGGTCCTAAGTTTGAGTCACTACCAAACAATTGTATCAGATTAGACTAATGAGGTTTTAATAGAAAATTATTTTAACTAAATTAAAAATGTCAATGAAAAAGTCAGGAATGGGAAGACTCGACTTTGGGACTCGTGTATGTACATTATCTCCTATAAAATGTATAACTGCTTGGTAATGCATGTTTTAATCCACAGATTGCAGACATAATAAGATGGGTGGCTGATGAGAAGGAGGCTCGTGGGTACTTGCAGGCCTTGGCAACGAAAATGACTGAGGAGCTGGACTATTTGAAGCATGGTAATTTTGTATTTATTAACTTCAGAATGGAAGATGTTCAATGAGTTAAACTAAGAAGAAAATATAGTAAATAGAATAATTATGTTGTGTCCCAGCATCATCGACACGAACATCCGGACCCGTGTCACCTGGCGGGGTGACTTCCGGCCCCGGTGCTGGTTCCGGTTGGAGAAATAGGCGGTCGCAGAAAGTTGATAAGATGGAGATACTCACGTTGCAGTCGTCGCTACACTCAGAGATACAGGCCAAACAGGCGGTTGGGGAGGAATTGAGTCGCACGCGAGCTGAATTGCTTGCTAGTCAGAGGTATATTTTTTTAATTAATGAGTATTATAATTCTTTATAGACATCTTTGTTAATCTGGAAAAACGTTTATTATTTTCAAACGACGTTGACTTCAAAGGGTGGTAAGAGCTATAACTCTAGGCTTCCAAGTATGTACGATAACATTATTGATTTGTTTGTCCACTAATTTATCAGATACTCGAAAGTTATATCGAGATAATCCTTGTTCTAAATCATATACATTGAAATTTAATTATTTTTTGTGATATGTGTATCCTATATTCGAATATATTATACGATATATATATATATATATGAATTTTTAAACATTTATAATCTTAGTATTGTCTTTTGTTAACATAGCTTTTACACATTAAGAAAACACTTTTTAAACGGATTGAAGCTATGTATTATTATTATTTACATAATTTTAAATTTAACTTTACTTCCGACGTTTCGCGTGCTTTACATCGTACACGGTCACCGCTACCACGCACGCTGTAAACGTCGGTAAAATTATACGTTTATAATAATAATACATAGCTTCAATCGTATAAAAAGTGTTTTCTAAATTTATAATCATCGCAAATAAGTATAAAAGTCGATTTAATTTTGTTAAACTACTTTTATATTATTTATCATGAAAGTCTTGGGGTGTTAAATATCATATTGAAATCGCTAACTCGGCTTAATGCGATTAGAAGACAAAAATAATATATTGAGAATAAAATTTAATTAATATAATGTTCATGTTACAGGTTATTCACGTATGATGTAATAAATATCTGTTATTACAACAAAGACTTATAATACATACACGTTTTCCAGGGAATTAATGGAGACTCGTCAGCGTTTAGATTCAGTCGCGCACGACATGAAACGTAAAGAGCAGCACATCCGCGACATGCAGGCCAAGCTGGATGCGCCGGCGCACCCACATAACTCCTGTGAGTATATACACGATATACGTTATATTTACGTATGTATACGTTACACACGCACTTTTGTATGTATGTGACTCTTGGTGGATAAAAATAGTTCATTAGGTTTGTTTAAAGACAATTGCGGATTTTGGGTAAGAACAAGTATCATAACTTCTCTATGGGTAGAGTTTATTAATTTCAGGTGGCCCTGCAGCTAGATAATAGATAAGATTTGATAGATAAATTACGTATTAAAAGATCTTTACACATAGATAATAACATATATATATATATATATATATATATATATATATATATATTTAATTTCAGTATAAATAATGCCCGTTATAGTTTTTTTTGTCAAGTTAATATTAATAGAATATTGTTTTTTTTTTAAGTATGGTACATATTTTAAATATACGTCAGTATATGTATTTATTTTTCAGCACTGTGTATAATATTTATTTAGTGCACCATTTATTTTTGTTTTCGTTACATGTTACCGCACTATCCCACCCAATACACAAACGAAACGTGATTTTTTCCGGGAACAAATCCAAATCTCAAAATGGAATGTTGGAATCCACAAAGTCAAACGTCGACCGCGACGAAAAAAACGAAAATAAATTGTCTTTGACATTTTATGGACTCTATGGTACGGTGTGTTTGTGAATATTCGAAATTGGATCTGTGATTTCGGACGCTGTGCCATTTTGTGATTCGAAATTTAAAATTGGGGCCAAATGCATTTGTGTATGTAATTACGCGTTTATACGTGTTTTATTTTTTTCCTTTTAATTGTTGCATTTATCGCCATTTGTTGGCAATCAACGGGTTCAATATGTATTGCGTTGCATTTTTAAAACTTTTACTGCATTATTTTTATCTGCATTGTGCTTCTTATGACAGTTCGAGCGTGGTTTAGGCCTTACTTGCCATTGGTTTTGGGCGTTACCTCATGCCTGTGGGGCGTAGCTATATTCGTTTATCACGAGATATATGGATAATGTTTTGGATGTATATTTTCAATGCTTCTAGTTAAGTTGATTTGATTTTGATAAGTGTACGAATTATCCAAGACGGCTGTCTCATAAATTTAACAGTTACCCCAAAGATGTTTACGTAATCTTTAAACGGGCGTATAATTGGTTGACACAAATATATCTTTGTAAAGAAGATTGTATAGTATTGTGTTAATATGCTGAAGGCCAGTTCACGTCAAAAATATTCTAGTCTTAAAACCAATATTAATGCTATTACCAAAGAACCACACGAACTAGTCATTTTTATTACCTTTTTTATATTTTAAACCTCTTTTCGACGTACTACTACAATATTATATTGGCATGATATCATGATAGATCATGGCAATCGAATCTGTCATAATAATAAAACTGTACCAGTACATTCTCCATTGAAATGTTTTTAGTCATTATGAATTACATTAAAAGTAGCCAATTTTGTCTTTAGAAGTTTGAAACTTATATTAAACCGAATTTTATAATCCCATCCCCACCGAAGATTTAAAAATTGTATGTTGAAAAGGGGTAGTTTTTACGACACAATGCAGATCAGGTTTAGTTTAGTTACTTTTAGTTTCTTTTAGAATCTCATTTCATGTATTAATTTTCTATCATGTCATCTACTTACATTTGTTTGTTGTTGACTAATTAAAAAGAACTTTCAAAAGGCATAATAACATATTTTTTTTTTAATATCAATGCAAACGTTGTCAGTTTATTAAATTCATGATTTTATCCCGATAGGTCAGTAGATGACATGAAATTATTTTTAAGTACGGCATTTTATTCGAAAACCTACGCACTCATAATTATTCCAATAACGCATTAGGGTTTATTCAAAGCGAAGGCTTTACCTTTGAAGCCACCAAAGTTGAGATTTTATTTGTTTTCTTTCTCTTGCCGTGTTTTGTTTTACACCGGCCTTAACAAATCTGTTAGAAACTGTAATAGAAAGGATATTATGAGTGTGAAAGTTGTATTTATCGTTTTTTTTATTTCTAAACTAACATTTACTTTTGTTTGAAGCATTACAGCGCATTTATTTCTTATAGTTAATAGCGTCAAAGGTGTAACGTTGGCGCGCTTTTGTATGACAGATGCGTTCTGATTTATGACACTTTAATTTGTTTTTTCTTTGCTTGGTTCCATGTTTTGTAGTTCTGTGTGGATTTTTTTCTTGCATTTGAGTTCTATAGTCAATCACGAGTTAAGTTATAACCATAAATGAGGCCCTAATGTGCTATCTATATAACCAATTTCTGCGGTCACAAATCGGAGCGCGGTCTTTTCGTACAGTGTGCCCTTGTACTTGTAGAAATGTGCGAAATGTACATACCTTATACGATATTAAAGCTGTTGTATTATCCTGTTATTTATTATTTTATTACCTTCACAAAGTACGACATTATCGTCCATAATATAAATTGTAATTTCGCAAGCAGCCAGGCAGGGATCGACGAAATCATATTGGAGCGGCAAAGAAGAAAATGGTGCGTTTAACTCTTAGTCCTACAGCTGTAGAAATTAGTATGTGATTGTTTAATTTGTTTTGTCCCCCACAGTATCTGTTGTTAATAATAATATTGGTTGACAGGTTTTTTTGTCTTTCTTCAATCATGATTTACTGAAATGCAAATACATTGTAAATATACTTGTATAGTGTTTGTTGAGAAATATTGTAAGAGCTTTGACATCTTGGAAAACATTACCCATTCGTAATTAAACTAAAATTATTTGGCGATTACAACAGATATTGTTTTAAGTTTTTTTATGAATTTCCTTTTTGTGCTGTTTATACAATAACATAGCATAGTCCTATCGTTTCATTGTAAGTACGAGCAAGTGTCAAGGAAAAATTCTTTTTTGAGGGTTTCGTCACTGTTTTAAAAGTCGAGTTGTTCTACGAAAATAACCTTAATTACAATATTTAAATTAAGAATCTATATTGTTTACGGTTTTGTTCATAAACGCACTGTGCGCTTATATTATTGAAAATATATTTTGAAATTCACATGAACAATTATTTTTTAGGTACAAAATATTTATGAAATGGAGATGTTTAGAGTTCGTTATTTTTATTTAGTTAAGTATATTTTTGTTAGTTTTACGAAATATGCATCGATTTTAAAACAGTGATGTTGATTTTTCGGCCATTTTTATGGAAACGATTCTTTTAAAATGCTTCGCTTTTGCTTGAGCTTGCGGTTTTATGAATGTGACAGATACCCTCTTTCTGAATTTAAATACATACCCTCGTTTTCACGTCCGTTCATATTACCAGATAACGCATAAAGCGTCATGGTTTTATTCTCTTTAACACTTGTTTGTATCATAGGCATTGACTAATCTGTTTTTATTGTCAACTACCCTCGTTTTGTATACGTCCTGTAATACAAATCAGTACTTATATTTTTGGTCGATGTCTCGCAAATAGGACGTGTTTAATGTCTCGACATACATAATACAGATTTTCCTGACGTCATTCTATCGGTATTAATAAATTGAAGTTAGATTTAAGGTTATAATAAGTTTGACTTCAAAATTTATGATAAGTACTGGTTTGATTGTAAGTTAGTAGTTTGTACAGCGTCTATTGTAAGCGTCCAAAATGCATGTCATTGCCCCAAGCCGTTAACTAAAACATGTCATGTACAGTCGAGTAATTAAGTGAATTTATCAAATTATAGAAATAATATTATTCTGATTTAGCTGAAGGTTGGTTACGTGATCCATATAGTAATGGGATAGTGTTTATTTCTTTCACTTTACCACTCGACTATACCTAAAACATATAAATGTGTTTTTCGATTCATGGTTGAGGTTGGGATTTGGTTTATGTTTTACCCTCTATTGTGTTAATTATATAATTTTTACGAATTCTATACTAAAGCGTGAACAAGTATCTTGAGATGCTATACCTAAGTCAGAGCTTGGATGGTCGAGTATTTTTTTCATATAAATAATGTATTTGCCACAGGAATTTTGAAAACAACGTAATACTATAGTAATACGCATTATGAACTGAGGCTTCGGGTCATAAATCATATTTATCTGTCTTTCTTTCTGGCACTTACAGGTCTTGGATAATTCTTAATGTGCGTAAGAACTGTAGACGTGCATATCGATAGCGTTATACGAGCGGTACGATGGAAAAAAATTTCTCCCGTATTGTGTAACGAAGCGTAAGTAATGAGTGTCATAACAAACGACCAATCAGGAGTCAGAGTGCTAATGAAGGTCACGATGACGCATCGATTCCGCGTGCGGAGGTATCTATAACGAGTTGTATTGCGTGCACATTCCTACTGTCAGTGTGATGCCCGACGACTCAGTTTAAAATGCGTCGATTTTAGATTATTAAAGTTATGTTTACTAAGTTGTAAGTATGTTTATTTAAAGCAAAAAAATAATGACGGCGTTACAAAGTTTCTGACTTCTTGGTAGCATTGGGATACTTGTATAAATAAATGAAGGGGTTTTAACTAATTTTAATTTTTCAGTCTTGGACCGACCGCCATCTCAAATGAGTTACCTCGAACAGTTCTTGAAGGATGCGCCACCTGAGAGGCATTACGACAATGTTAGCACTATCAACAGTGAACAGAAGGTCTGTTTATAATATACTTAAGAGCATATGTTAGTATTAGATAGTGTTTTAAAAAAAATCCTAGATACAAGTTAGAGCATCGTTTCTCAAGCGTGGTTCGCGATCTCTTGGGCGGGTCGAGTTTGTTTTAAAACAGGATAACTACATATAGGTACGAAATATTCGTTAAAAATATGTACATATTAATAATTTTACAATTACAATTACAATTTTACTTAACTTTTTGCCATTTTGGGTCGCGACATAAATATGGTTGACAAACGATGTGGTGTGACAAATATGTGGTTACATCATCAACATCATTGAGTATTAAGAAAATACGGAAAGCTACTAGTTGGAATCGTTTATTTATGTTTTGTAAAGTCGTTTTTATTATTTTTTGATATTAGATTTCGTTACATTTAGAAGTAGAATTCACAGTTGTTGGTAAGCTAATGCACACATAATTTTACTAATGAAATCATAATTTCAATTATGCAACTAGTTAATATTGTTATCGCAAATGTATACGAAATTTTATAAAACTGCCTGTTGATAACCTATTTTTTTTTAAATAACTAGTAACTTAAACGTAAGTCGGTGGCTAGACTGTTAGATTAACAAATGACCAAGAAACAGATACATAAATCTGAGCCCCAGACCTAAAAAGGTTGTAGCGCCATTTATTTATTTTATATCTGTTCCTTTTTTTATGTTGCTATGAATTAAACGAGACAATTTTTAATAGTACATTAATAGAAATACTTATTGCATATAGTTTATGAGTTTTTAGCAGTGTTGGCCTAGTGGCTTCAGCGACTCTCATCCTTGTGATCGTAAGATCCGTGTACACCAATGGACTTTCTATCTATGTGCGCATTTAACATGACGTCAAAGGAAAACATTGTGAGAAAACCGGCTTGCCTTAGGCCCAAATACTCGTTGGCGTGTGTCAAACACAGAAGGCGTTTTTTATAAGTTTTTTGTACATTGCGATTACTTAGATTGTTGTGACTAATAGTGCTTAATTTATGTTGCCTTACACATTCGCTTTACGCAGATCTCGCCGGGCTATCGTTACAGAAATGTGCAGTATTGTTGTAACGCAAAGGTGAGGCTATTGTTTTGTTTTGCTTGCTACTGTCATTAAATAACTGCATGTCATAAATCATTTGATTTTTTTGTCGATTTCGTAAAATTTATTCTGTTCTGTTAATTTATGTCGAAGTTGTAGAGGGATGATTGTTCAGATGTCATGTCTGTTTGTTAGATTTAGCATTTTAGCGTTAATTTTACGCTAAGTACGAGTGACGTATCTTAAATACGAGAGTTATTTGAATTTTATCCTGAATAATTCGATCACATTTCCTTCAGCTGCCCGAGGTTCGGTTTTAAAACGACTTAACACTTAACGACTTAAAACGTAGCACAAACGCTCCAATACTATTAGGTTTAGGTTTTATACGGTATTAGGTTTGCCACAAAAGCGCTAATAATAATTTCATAATAGATAATGTATGGATCGCAACAGTCCACGGCGCTGAGTGGGTCAGCTGAATCGCAAGATGAGATGGAGCAACGTGCTGTTTCGCCTATATCCTGCAAGAGCTCGCCTAGTGAAATGTCCACTGTAAGTTTATATTACTAATTATATCCAGTTTTCTTTTTATGATCGCTTATAAATAATAATGTTTTATTTATTTATTTCCATATTTCCTATTTTTACAGTAACTTACAATACAATAGAATAAATATATCCGTTACACATGCAATAATATTCAGGGTGCGCAAGACACGCGTAAATGGCGCTTCTCTTAGTAAATTTATACGCACTAGAGTCATTGTAAGCAATTGCAACCGTTTACCTCGCCGAGTGATTATTTGGCACCGGCTGCGTGTGCCAGTTTCTCAAACATTTCCGTATATTCTACCTCTAAGGACCTTACAAAAATATATTGTGATAGATACCTCTAACTTATTGTATCCTACCATACCCAAGACAAACAAAGTTGAATACATAATTAGCAAAAATGGGCACATACAAATCGTATAAATGTATCGTAAATTTATTATGAATACGCTCCGCCATTAAAGAATGTTTTTTCTTGTCTCAGAGTTGCCTTCCAAGTGGCTTCTAACAAGTGAATTATACAATGACATTTTCGCTTTTATATTTAAAAATACTTTGGCCATATGTTAAATAAACCATTCCTATAAACTTCTTTACAAAGTTTTGTTGTTAATGTTATCTCGAAAGTTCAATTCTATGTACGTAACGTAGTACGATATCTGCTTCTCTAAGAATTGGCTGTTTTTCTATACAATAATTACGTTGTAATAAGTATGTTTTATCCATTCATATCCATATTAGTGATCCAGTTATCTGAGAGCACGAGCCATATTGGTTGCCATACCGGCACTGCTCATAATTGCTAGTCTAAAATAGTTTTTATTAATTACAAACGTTTAGTGTATTTATTTGACCAAGTACCTTAAATTTGTACTAAAATTGGTGTTCTGGTACATCATTTTAAAGCATATGCTACTTTAATGTACTCCAATACGTTCTGAGAGGTATGTTTAAGGTTTTGCCAATTAAATTACATTTAGAAATGAAACAATATTCGCACAATAAGACACATCTGTATGTTCATTATAAGTATATATCACGGATATTTATTTTATATATACATAAGTGTTTAACACACAAATATAGAGTATTTACAATATTCTTAAACTACATAGTAATAATCATTTTTTTTTTACAATATATTACCAATTTTGACATCTAAACAACACCCATTTGCTATATTGAAGCGATCCAGTCTTATTATTAATGATTTATTTACTGATAAATATTACTTTCGTCGAAAGAATTTATATTCCAGTAATAAAAAAGTTTAGACTTAACGTATATGTAGAAGATATAATATCATTTGCTGTTTCAAATGTTAAATTTCAGTTTTCTTTATTTTAATTTTATAAATATATTTTTTCTGTAAATGTACTTACTTGTTTTCTGTTACAAATATATTGTTAATCTATGTAATCGATTTTGGCTTTCTGTATTGACTAAGTGTTTTGTTTTATAATGTGTATGTTAGCTGTAAGATTACTAGTAATTAAATTTAATAAAAATAAAATAAAATCCGGCGTAATAAAGTGTAGCAGTATTCGTTACAGGATCCGTCTGTGGCGCCACCTGTGACCGGCAAACAGAAACTCCACCAGTTCCTAGTAAGGACGTTCAGTAGCCCCACGAAATGTAATCACTGCACTTCGCTTATGGTAAGTTAATATCTAATTCTTAAGAAGATCGCGTTCGTCGCTAAGTTGGGTTATTTTTGGTCATGGAAAATGTAAATATATGTGGTCATACAAACAATGATAAGTACATTTTTGCTCAGTATGACTTATACCTGACTTAGGGCCACAGAATTGTTTGGCTTGATAAGGACCTTGGCCTATTAATACTACAGCTGGACTATCTGGTACCTAGCGTGTTGATAGGTGTAGATTTATTCTCATGAAAGCTTTACCAAGAAATATTTTTATCTAGCCATAACTCTATTAAAGAGTGAGGCATAGTGAAAACTTTGACACAGGAGTTCTCATAGTAAAGATTAAGCAATTAACGCCTGATTCATGAAATATAACACCGGGAGATGAACAAGTGTGATGCTGTATTCTATTGGTATTGTATCCCATTTTTCAAGTTGTTGTAAACTGGATAAAGTCTCTTTTTTATAGTGTATAAGTATTTAAAATATTTATAATATATGTATGGTTATAGATCGGCGTCACCCGCCAAGGAGTGGTTTGTGAACGTTGCGGCGTAGCTGTTCACACCGCTTGCTGTGCGTTAGTTGCGCCGAGGTGTCCCCTCCCCGCCGAGAGATGTCGTCGTCCATTGGGCATTGATCCCGCGAGGGGGCAAGGCACCGCCTATGAGGGATATGTCAAGGTAGAATTAGCTTTTATTATCAAAAATTTATTAGAATAATAATAAAAACACTTTTTGAACGGATTGAAGCTATGTATTATTATTAAAAACTTTTACTCTTATTTTACTCGCGTACTTTTCAGCGTGCGTGGTCACGGTGACTACAAATATATAGCTTCAATCTGTTCAAAAAGTGTTTTTCTTAATCTGTAAACGCTATATTAATAAAAGACAATATTATTAGGATATTTTTTGACTTGTCAGTTTTACGGTAAATCAATCCTAGATTTTCATACTTAAATATTGAGCATGGCTTCTTGCGTGTATTAGGAAGTAAACAGAAGTATTAGTGCTGGTAAAAATTATTGCGTTGACATCTAAAGATTTATAAAATAATTTTAGATAAACCTTTATAGGCGGTTAATGTAGTTGCAAAGTGAACCCGGTCGTTTGCCTCCTGTCTCATTAAAAAGTATGAGTGTATCGAGTATCATCCATTGCAGCAAGTCTAATCCGTGTCACGTGATTAGACAATTTTCAATTTTCGTAATTTTCTTTATAAATTTGCTATTGTTATGTATTGTACAATATTTATATATTTTAATATTTATGAATTTAATTGCAGGTACCGAAGCCGGGTGGTGTAAAAAAGGGGTGGATGCGGCAGTTCGTCGTTGTTTGTGATTTCAAATTGTTCCTGTACGATATATCTCAGGATAGGTGAGTTGACATTGAAATTCGCGAATGAATTGCTGATATTTTTCCAAAAAATGCACAAAATAATATACTTACACGTATTTTAAGCCTATATAATAAATACACGAGCTTCGACTTATTCCATATTATCTCCCAACGCGTTTTTTCGAAGGAGATAATCGAATCGAACGGATTTTTAAGATCACTTTAAAACGCACACACACACTTTACACACACCTCAATCAAGAAATTATCAGTAAATTGTTTTTGTATGTCTATAATGTTCTTATATATATAGTGTAATTCGTTATGTTTATATTTTTTAATTTAAAAATCGAAAATATTATCTTTAATAATAAACTATACATTATCAATAAATTAAATACTATGTATAAAAACACCATTAATAATCCTAATTTGATAGATTCTTGGTTTATTTTGACTTTAAAACTACTTGGATTTTCTCGTAAAAAATATATTTACATTTGTTTTTAGAAACGCGTTGCCATCTGTATGTGTGAGCCAAGTCCTGGATATGAGAGATCCGGAATTTAGTGTGACGTCAGTGAAGGACTCTGATGTCATACATGCAAGTAAACGGGACATACCCTGTATATTCAGGGTAAGTACTACGTCACTCACGTCACTGATTACACATAAATTTTTATACGTTATTTTCTATTTTCTTTTCTCCCAGACACGATGACTTTGCGAAACAAGATATAATATTTTTTAAAATTGGCAACCATACCCGTTAATAAAAAGAACCGATATTAAAAATTATACAATAATAATAAAAAACCGTATGCGTTGTTATGTAACGTACAGAACGCGAATAAAAATGTATGCTAATTTTTATGAAACTAAATATAAAACAAAATCTGCAATTATAATATCGAAGATTACTAATATAAATAATTTTTATCCATTATATAATTGGAAAATTGTATCTGAATATTGTACTTTAGAGTTAACTGACTCCCTGAGTTTTTCGCTTGGTACTTCGTACGTTGGCAATTTGTACGTAAAGTGATGTGATATCGCTACAGCTATTTTCAACAGAAAACTATATAGTTCCTATAAAACAAATTTGTAATATATCTATATCATTATTGTAGATATCAACGTCCCAATTGGAAGGCGGGAAGCGTTACCATACATTGATGTTGGCGGAATCTGAATCCGAGAAGACCAAATGGGTGGTTGCACTCAGCGAGTTGCACAGAATACTCAAACGTAACAACTTGCCCGATAAATGCGTAAGTATTTTTGTATGTTACTTATATTTTTATTTATTTAATAAACACATAATTTTGATTGATTTTTTCGTGCATTTGCGTCGTTCATAACTACCCTTAACTAAAGATTTCATGATAATAATGAACTTATTAGGATTATATCGTAATAATAATTTGATAGAAAATGACTCTTGAGTACTTTATATAAAGACTGCAATTAAAAAGATTTCGTTTTTGTAAATAGGTGTATATTTTAGTATAGAGTGTTAGAAAATGTTTATATATGAGGTCGAACGAAATCTTATAAGTTATAACCTAGTATTGTCTTTTGTTAACATAGCTTTTACATATTAAGAAAACACTTTTTAAACGAATTGAAGCTATGTCGAAAAAAATAATTAAGTGTAAATAATTATAAGTTTATAATAATAATACATAGTACGACGTGTCGTAAATAAAACTAGTACTAACAACTATAATATATTTAAGTTCATCACGGAATTTTATGATAACAGATAATTATTTTCCATTAGGTATACAGCGCAGGAATAATAGTAGATTCGTCATCTTGGGCAGGCGTTCGTAGCGTGCAATGTGCGTGCATTGTCGAACGGAGTCGGTTATGTTTGGGCGGAGATTTTGGTCTCGCTTTATTGGACCTCGAGCGGGGAGAAATTGTGCCGCGAAGATCGCACGCGCCTGTCGCAAAGTTGCATTACGTGCCAGCCGAGCATTTATTAGGTAAGCTATTCTGGAATTACACTCAAAATCTGTTATAACGACATCGAAGGGACTACTCATATTTGGTTGTAAAAACGATAGTCGTAACAGCTGATGTCTTACCTACCTATGACTTAAGTACCTAATAAATAGAATTCAGCCAGGACCTTTGATTTTAGTCAATATAACCGGTATGTTGCTAAACGATGTCGCCGTAAACGGTTTTGACTAACTTGTTTTGTAGGTTTATTAAAATTACACAATAAAACAAAAGTCAATCACGTATTTTACTGATTGCAATTTCCATTTATATATTAGAAATTGTTATAATTCTGTACAAAATTTTATGAGTAAAAATAAATGTTCCTTTCTGTAAATTGAATTTTTTAATATATTTTTAGGATGAGAAGTCGGAATTTAAAAAAAAAAACGAAATAAACTAATTATTATTTTGCGATTTTAAATTGAATTTAAACACTTAATTCATAATAAACATAGAATACTTTTCTAATCAATTATAACAAATTACAAACAGCCGTTATCTTAAATTGCTTTTATACTAAAATTTCTAACTACCCTAACAATATTATCAAATTTAAAACTTTTTACCTCAAACTCCATAACCTTGCAAAACTTGAAACTTGAAAAACTTGCGGGATAGTTATTTTATTTTTAACTGTAATTAAAAATATTATTTACAATGTTACAGTGGTGATAGCCGGTCGCGGCAGACACGTCCGCTTGGTTCCGATCCGTGCGTTAGAATGTCCCGAAGCGGAGAGCGTGAAACTCGCAGAGGCTAAGGGCGCGGTGGATGTCGCTGTGGGCGAATTGAATGCCACTGCGCATGGTTTTGCTGTAGTTTGTAAACGACAAGTCAGTAATGAATGAATAATACCAAAGTATACGTTTATAATTACAGACTGATTTGTGCGTGGTTTTCGAGTTTTTTTTTCATATAAAGTGTCCCTGCTATGTAATATGAAGAAAGGTCAGCAACTCGGCCGCGAGCGAGCTCTCAGACACTTAGTGTCTATGGGCGGCGATGTCACTTAACATGATGAGCCTCCGCACGTTTGCCCTTCGTTATATAAACAAAGTTTAGAAGTTTGTCGGTTTATGAATATTGTTAAAAATTGGGTCTAATTTTTATTACCAACAAATAATAGTAGTAATGTTCGAAAGATTAAATAATTTGATATAAATAATAATTCGGTACTTGTTTGTACTGAACAATTTTTTTGAATGAGATTGATAATCTCACCAAAAATTCCTTTAAAGTTCTTATGAAGATTCATTAAGTAAGTTTAATTGTATACATTTTAGAACTCGTGGGTGGTGCTAGTATATGAAATAACTCGCACGGCCGCAAGAAGATACCGCGTTGCTGAACTGCGAGCGGCCGCGCCCGTACTGAGCGTACAACTTTGTAGGGGACGACTCATTTTGGGATACAGAGGAGGACTCGTTGCCCATACATTGAGGACGGACTTGGATCGACCAGCTGTTTGTGAGTATATGGCTTAAGCTAATTGGACCTTGTGTCTGTAGTAGTATTGAACTGTTTGATGTTAACTGTTGTATGAAAACTCAAAGTTTCACAAGAAAACAAACAACTAAGTGAACTTAGTGAACATTATTGATTTAAATCATATGTATGTTATTATATAAATAAATAATATATACTATATTCGAATATTATATTTAATATAACTACACGACCTCCGACGGAGTGAAGGCCTTCAAATTCTTCAATTTGTTTTCCATCTTTGCTACTATCTTTCCCCGCTTTCTCTCTTATTTCTCTCCCTTTATCATATACATTACATTATTTGGAGGTTTTTTGTTGTTATTAGAAGAAGTTTTATTGAATATAATAAGAGAAAATACGATGAAAATGCATATGAATTTAGCGTAATTTACACATAATTTTTTTTTTAATATTTACAGCGCTAGTACACCCAGAAAACCAAGTGAGCGTATTCCTGACTCACTCTGGCGCAAGGCCACTTTGCGCTAGACCAGCTGGAACCGACTGGTTGTTAGTGTTCAGTGCTTTGGCCTTGTACGTTGATCGAGTGGGAATGAGGGCGAGAGATGCCGAGATAATGTATACAGCACATCCACAGTATCATGGTATATATCTTATTTATAGAATAGATTTGATTCAATAATTTTTGGGCCTAATATTTGTCATTATATGGAAATAAATGTCACAGTGTATGGACAAGAATGGAAAAATTATTTCAAGGAATTTTAAGTCAATCTCGTCTTGCGCTGTCAAACTGCATACAGAAAAAAAAAATGACAGCTCTTGAAGCTAGATTTTGACCTAGAGTTTGACGTTAACTCGAGTGGCATGAGATGGAATTTGCACTATATTACGTACTTTAGCTATTTTCGTTTAATTAACTATTTTCGAATATAGGAATACGATGAATTTGTTCTTTAGTAATATTCATCTTAATTTGTTTAAATTTATTATTTTCAATTTATCAACATTTTAATTAAATATAATGACTATACTCTAATCTTTAATTCCGTAGAATTCTGACAGCCATCATTTTTTGACATGTCGGAGATTAGAAACCTATTTGGTCACATTTTTCAATTTTAATACGAGTGAAAATGTTATCTATGTATACATTTTATTTGTTAGTCAATGTATCCAATTTATTAAGTGCGATCCACCTTTAATGTGGAAGACATTAAAGGTGGATTTACGGAGTGATAATTACGTCCAATTTCATCACAAACAGTAAATACGCACAAGTATAGATAATATTTTTAAAAAGGTTTACTAAACCTGAAATTAATAGGCAGTGATGCCAGAAAAATAATAAAATAAAGTAATTAAACTTTATTCGATATATTGTTCGTGATATTGCATATTTGTTATTTTTGTATTAGGCCACTTGAGTTAGTAAATATTAAGATTTACTTTTGTGTAGGTAAAACATAAAAAATATGTAGCATTTTATTTTATTGCCCTAAATATGGTCAAATTTGTCCCTTTTTCGGTGGATTTTTTTTTAGTAGCAAAATGAAAAATTCAGAGTATAAGAAGCCTATGTGTAGTCTGTGAAATAAGAATTTCTATTGCTTTTTTCATACCAAAATTAAATCGGGTTAATGAACAATTCCTGTTATATTATTCTTCAATGCTGGCCATGGGATTGTAAAATAGTCTGTTATAGTAGTAGTATAGTAAAAACCTTTCGCGGTATTTATAATAATTTTGTACTTCAGCGGTGAACGACACTCACCTACTAATATTCACGACCTCGCATATTGACGTGTACGACGTCGAAACTGGAGATTGGGTGCAAACAATCAATATACGTAAGTTTATTGTTATTTTTAATTAATTTTATGTTTTTGTAGTTCTAAGAGTGCGTGAGGATACAGACAGGATACTACAGGCATAGTGATAGTTGAATGACTATAAAGGACTTCGCTATAAAATATTAACTTACAATCCTAACCTATCTTTGAAAGAAACCACTTTAGAAAATTTAAATGAAAGCTGTTGTTGTATAGGGACTGTTGTCTCTGAACATAACTGTTCGTTTGCCTTACCTAGGACCATAGAGAATAGAACAAACAAGGAGATAAAATCCCATTAAGTTTATATCAAAATTTTGTTTTAAGTGAATATGTGGCCGTTTAAGGGAGAGGAGGGGAGGGAACGTTAGGGGAGGGAATTCTTTGATTTTCATATTTGGTGATTACGTCAACAGTAATTATTTACTTTTTACACATTTTCTATGTTTGAAAACAAAATGCATTCTCGAGAATTCCTACAAAAAATTAATACGTTTATGTACTATTATTGTTGAGAGCTTTGCTTACTTTCGCTGACAAGAGTAAGGGGGAGGGATAAATTGCCGTAAATCTGCTTGCTTAATACTTTATCTTAATATAATAACAAAAAAAAGTCTAAAATGAAACTGTCTGTGTTCATAAATTCGTTTCAAACAATTCCGTCAGCGGTTTGAGACAGATATTGCTATCGTTACTTACTCTGTGTTTAAAAATAAAAAAAAATCTGTTGAAAGTAATGGCCATATAAAGGGAGTTGTTACTTACAAAATTAAATCTTTTTCAGCAAACGCAAAGCCCTTAGATGAAGGCGGATGGGTTTGTGCTGCGGGAGGTAGCGGAGGCAACGGGTTCCCATTCTCTACGGATACTACGCCGTATCTCGTCTATCTACGACCGCTCGTAACTCGTAAGTTAAATAATTTATCTTTCAAGTTTTTATGTCTATAAGATAGGCTAAAGTATGTTTTTTTTTAATGTCAAGTTTAAAATATTTACATTTATAAAATACATTTTATAAGTAGGATCTTAATTATATTTTCATATAATTTTTCAGAGGGTCCCCTTAATCTTGAAACGGCCACGTATGGCAGTAACAAACGACGGTATTCTGTGAGGGAGCAATCTCATCAAGCGATCGAAGCTCATAATAGATTGTAAGTTATTTTATTTATATAAATCTATGATGCATTGGATGTGGACCCACCCACATTCGCGTCTGTTTACAGTTTAATGTTTTTTATTTAAATTAAAATTGATTTTAAGAATCTTCTTGATTGATTTTTTTTTTTGAAAATCGAACCTAGGCTCACTAGATATATAAGCTTAATTTATCACTACAGTACTTTTGTACTCAGTAGTTAACGCAAACAATCTTTCATAATTCATTTAATTTTTTATTACGAGTTCGAATTCCGGACTTTTAAGCTTCAGCTATTTGCTTTAATCACCTATGTATTTGGAATTTTAACTACCAATTTTTTTTTGTTTAGATCGGAGCGTCGTTCCCGTCTAATATCGGCGCCCACGAACTTCGCTCATGTCTCCCATATGGGCCCTGGAGATGGTATTCGCTCTCAGAGGCTGCTAGACTTACCCACTACCTTGGAGACAGCTGATGATCATGATCATCATCAGGTAAATGATAGTAGAATTTCATTGATTGACAATACTATCTTAAAAAGTTTTTTTTTAATTAATTGACATAACAGATGACATAAATATTACACTGTTACCAGACTACCTGACTTATAGATTTTTTTGTGAAAGTTAAGTTTATTATAAAGTACATACTCCTTTTCGCAATGTGGCGGTGAAAATATAATGAATAAATAATGTATCTACTTATAATGTATCTACTTATAGGCCTAGTGGCTTCAGCGTGCGACTCTCATCCCTAAGGTCGTAGGTTCGATACCTGGCCGTGCACCAACTTTCTTTCTATGTGCACATTTAACATTCGCTCGGAAAACATCGTGAATAAACCGGCTTGCCTTAGACCCAAAAAGTCGACGGCGTGCGTCAGGCACAGAATCTGGCTGGGCTGATCTTCTGCTTGCCTATTAGATTAACAATTGATCATGAAACAGATCAGAAATCTGAGGCTCAGACCTAAAGAGGTTGTAGCGCCATTGATTATTATTATTATCTATTTATTGGATTAAAATACAAATTAAATAGAATTTGTTGAAGCGAACACAAACTGACTAGAACATATATAATTCCTTATTACAATGTTTGCAAAACAATTCTAAATAGGTATGAATGTTAATTTAAAGAAAAAATTGTATATAATAACCCCTACTTTTATGTTAGTAATGAGGACCTGTAGACAAAATATTTTGGACATCTTGCCTAGGCTGGTACGAAAAATAAATATCTAGTCTTTGTTCTTTAGATGTAACGTCGACAAAATACGCGGAAGAGTTGCTTGGCTACTGATATTATGTTTTATTGGATTAATATAATTTATTTAAAAATAATTATTATTACTAGCAACACTAGTCACTGTAATGTCATTTGACATAGAGAACGTGCTCTAAAGCCAAACTTTGGGTAATTTTTACGTTTTATCAAAATTGTATATATATAAATATGCAATTAAAATTAATGCATCCGTGCCTGCAGCGTCACTAAAGCCCGAAACAGTTGTGTAAAGGTTCCCGTTACACAACTGTTTTTGTTTTAAGTTTATTATTAACATTATTACTGAATTCTTGCATAAAAAAGTCTATACATTATTCTATATAATTAGCAATTAAAAAATAACATTATTAAAAAAAGATTTCACTGCTACATCTATTAATTTTTAAACAACTATTCAAACAATAATAATTATAAGTAAAACGTCTATATCTGGAGCGCTGAAGAAGTGAGAACGACCACACCATACGCCTTTATAGCGGAAAACCAGCGATCACTTACATCATCACTTGAGATTTTTCAGCTTATTATATATATATATAATGATTATACGATTGTTTTTTTTATAGATGTACAGCAGTAGAGACAGCAGCAAACGGACCTCACCGCTAACAGTCTCACATCCAACTGGGTCATATAATGGTATGGCGTCTAAATTAACTAAATAACTAATGGCAACTGAACAAAAGCATCCTATTTTGTTTTTCACAATACTTGTGTACCTACATTGAATGTATGTTTATAGGTTCATGGCGGTCGGGAAGATCGAGAGATCCGCCCACAGAAGCACCCCCCTCCCCGCCGCTCTCACATCGCCCTATGGATAGGTGAGGATACCTTAATATAATTTAAAGATTGGAGAGTTTTATCAAAAATTCTAACTAAGTCATTATTAATAATGCCTATTTTAAGTTATTTATATGACTGGTTCCTTAAAAAAATATTGGAACATTTAAGTTTGTATTCGAAAGGGTAGTCACTGGTTTTTAAAAAAATTAATTAAATATATATACACAAAACGTTTATCATCCATATGTGACTTGACATTCTTATAAAAGCCTGGTCTGGATATTTTTTGAAATAACTGTTACATTACATTATGTTATATAATTTAGAAATTTAATTCAAATAGTCGTTGATTTACTTCGATTGTGTTTCTGTGTTTTTTTTAATAGTCTTAGTTCATCGATAATTTTAACGAATTAAAGGCTTGGAATTGGATATTTAAGTAATACATATGATAAAATCGATTTAGGCTTCCAAGCAAGTGTGCTATTTTCTTAAGTACTCAAGGAACAGTCCCAAGTTTTATCAAAATCGGTTATGTAGATTTTGAGAGAATCATTTCTCTAAATGACTTATTAGGAATTGATGCAATTTTGAAATTTGTAGGTCCGTGGGTGGTGGATCTGCGGGCAGCGGATCTTTGCTGGAGAGATCCATCACGCCCCTCAGTCTGGGCAGTATGAGCTCGCTTCACGATGTACTTAAGGTACACTGGTCGAAATTCGATCGTAACCCTAATATTAACATTGATGTGAGTTGATTTATCGCGCGATATTATCGATTTTTTTATTAACTTTGATAAAATCCCAAATAAACTTTGTTTGACTTTTGCTTATAATGGACATATGCTGTACTCGGATGATGTATGTATGTAATAAATTAGACATTTAAGAGATTCCTCAAATGTTCTACCAAGTTCGAAGTACTTTTGACTAAGGTTGCTTTGAGTGCTATGATCGTAATTAAAATATTGTAAATATGACGTATAACATGAAGGGTTCGATTCCCTACACTACAATACATGTTTAGAATTGCAGTCAAAACCGTTTACGATGACATTGTTTAGAAGAACATACCGGTTATATTGACCAAATTCAAAGTTCCTGGCTGAATTCTATGTATTAGGTACATAATAACAGCTGTTATGCTCTTCGATGTCGTTATGAAAGATATTGACTGTTGTTTAAAGCGTTTTAGGTTTGTTTTCTTGTTTTGTTTATAGTTAAATTTTTATATTAACAAGTTGTCTATTGTATTATGTTACTGTAAAAATAGGAAACAAGGAAATAAATAAATATTACGGATTTGTATGCACGGAAATGGTTTTTGAAACCGACCGAGAAATGTATTTATTATGTGTACATTGAGGGCTTTGGGAGGTCAAATAAGTTCCTATAACTTAACTGCGAGAAGACATTGAATTAATAAAAAAATACTTTTTCTTTCTATAATCCAAAGTTATTCAGTAACAGACTTTATGTATTGTATAATTTTGAACAGAAAATTATCGAATATTTCGTATTAATCTAAACCGTGTTACAGGTGGGAACAGAGAGTATGGAGGGAGGTCAGTCTGATAGCAGCTGTGCCGCTTCACCCACTCACGCGCATCACGGACATGATACATGATCGTAAGTATTAGACCTCAGTTTTGACGCTGTGTTTCAATAGATATTATATACAAAATTCATTAAAAACTAACTGACGAATTTAATACAAAAAAATATTGAATTCCGGTAATGATAAACAAACACATTTCGTACTTAACGTGATTGAAGGATAGTAAAATTTTCTAAATATATTGCGGCTTCGTCCGTATTCTGTTTTTCTTCGTCCTGGGACATAAATATTTTTTCAGTTCCAACCCGTGGTTCCTAAAATCGATACTACAATGGATGGAGCCTTCACTAAACTGAGGAAGGCTCTCAAAAGAAAATATTGTTTAATGTTTTGCATAATTTTTCATTGAATTTCATTGAACGGCCCCTTATTAACTTACATCAATCTAATCTTTCTTTATAATGCTAGTGTAAAGTATTTTTTTAAGCTAATTGATCCACTTTTTAAATTAAATGTATTATATATTTATAGGAGCCAACTAGACGCGTATTGGGGCGTCGATCTCTCGAAGCTGTACGCTTGCTTCTGCTGACGTTACGACGGTGACGTCACTCGCTTATAAACCTTTAGGAGATTATAATCGAACCTAAAACGTTGCCATGACAACTTATATAAGTCTATAGCGAATGAACTCTCATTTTGACAATACTCTTAAAAGAGAGATGTGACTCTTTTGTCTCTCTCGCACGTATTAACTTCGAAATTATAAATATCAGTCTTATGCTATGTTTCAAATTAATGTCTACTAGTAAAGGATATTAATTTAGTATTATATTGCTAATTATCTCAAACACGGAAGCACGTTTACGGCAAAATCTGCTATTTTTACTGTGAAACTTGTTTAAACCCTATAAAATATTCGGGAATATTCTATAAGATTTGATCGGCCTTATCACGTGGACTAAACCTAGTAGTATCATGGTCACAAGGTTTATTAACAGCCATAACCACAAACAGTACTATGTCTAGTCCATGTTTTATAAGGTCGTATACGTAATCCTTTATCATTACCGATTGTAAAGGACGTTGAAGCATTTCAAAATTGACAAAACACCATCACATATTTGAAAATAATTACGTATTAAGTGTAAGTTTTGAATTTGACAAGGTTTAATAGAAGACATTTTACAATGAACTAATTGGATATGATTTTTGTGTATATGTACATTAGTTTAATTTACTTTTGTATATTCTTTATTATTTAAAAATTATTTATTTACATCGTGTGTTATTTTTAGTTTAGTCCAAGATTATTCGTAATTTATTCGTCTGTATTTATAAAGAACCGAGGTGCTACGCTGTTGTACTAAAATTACTTAATTAGTTTGGATTAATATTAACTTTGGACCCATAGACATATCGCTAGATTTCCGTATAAAAAGCTTGTCTATGCTAGGCGATTCCCATTCTTTTGTTTCACGTATTCAGATGTTGTTAGAGTAGCTTTGACATAGCACCTGAACTATTTAAGATATCAGTTAATAATTTCACGAGTTTTGTACGGTTAAGCTGATCTTTTTTCCTCGTGTGTTTTATTGAGTGAACAGTGGCCCTACAAACTTTTAGGTCCGACCCTCAGATAAGTATCTGTTTCGTCATCATTTATTTTACTTATTACTTAAATAGGTGATCCTATGCTTGACACATGCTTTTTTGTGTCTTATGTAGATTTCCTTAAGATATTTACCTTCGCCGTATGTACGTCTTAAATGGGCGCATGGACGCCCACGCGTACACTGGTATCGAACATAAGATCTCGGAGAGTCGTACGTTAAGACCACTAGACGAACACTGTTCAATAAATCACCAATAGCTTGATATGTCTTGTTAGCTTTAAGTCTAATAATATGCTTCGGTAACTTACATTTATAAATATGCTATAACGGTTAAGTTTGGTACAACAGAATTGCTACTAACTAATAGTTACCTACTAATGACTAAACCCACCTTATCAATGATGAATCTTGGACGTATTGCATAATATTTTCTATATTGGTTCCTAAGTGTAAAAGAGTTAATAGTGATATAAATATAATCCATTCATTTGTCGTCATGACGTTAAAGGGGCGACAAAACAATAGACAAAGTGTAACATAAAGCGTAACACCGTAGAAAAACTATATCGCAATGATTAAAAATAGAATCTTTGTTTATGAAAATGTTTCTCCTATAATACTGGGAGACCATAACGAAATATGGTTTTTATTTATATCATTATGATTATAATGAAATTATATTTAAAAGCGTGTGGCGATTCGAAAGTATTATAAATTTTCAACACAATTTTTATCTTTCAATTGGTATTTTTGTATTAGGCTTAATTGGTTTTAAGAAAAATATTTTCGAATTGTCCGCACGAGTATAACCTTCCAATGACTCGATAATAATTTTTAGTATAGACTATCGAATGTGGCTTCTAGGTCAATTAGTCTCTTATATTCTCTAATATAACCGAAATGTGTAAAGATTGTTCATGACACTGTTGCGTTGTAAGCGTTTTCCCGGGAAGGTTTAGGCTGAAAATATTATTCGACATCATTCGTCTCATTATTTATCCATTATGGATGTAAAAAAAACTACTTAGATTTTACAATAGAAATATGTATACTGTATAAATGTTTCGTAAGCAATTAAATGGAATTGATTAGATTTTCTCATTTACAACGCAACAGTCGTAGTGTAAATTTATATTCAATTATAAATCGCTAGTAAAGTAATTAAAGTTATACATGCTTGTATTTTAAGAAAGTTTATTCCGTATCTAAATATTCACCAGTTTTATTTTTGGTATACTATAAAGGTATACCCCAATTTTCAACTTTTAAAGTAGTGATTCATTTAAAATTCTTAACGTAAACTAGGACAGTAAGACTGTCTACGCTTCCATGTTAACCAATTACGGTGATCGGTAAACATAATAGAAAAAAAACTATGCGCAATTTGGTCAAATTAAAAAATACCTTATATATGAATTGGTACTTGTAATCTCTTTTTGTATAGTCAAAATAATGAAATATTAATGCTTCAAGCTCGTGGACAATTTATCCCTTAATATATATAGGCTATTAGCGGGTTTAGTGCCGAAACAATATAAAATAAAACACTGCCACTTTCTTTTGTATATTGAGTACAAAAACCTTCACCTTCTTTTTCATCATTTCATGATCTAATGTCATCACGTATAGCACGACTGTCAGTTGTCAATGATGTCAAACTTATTTGATATATTTACTTATAATTAATTTGAATTTTGTATGTGTTAGCTTAATTTTATTCACAAAAGAATTATCTCAGTAATTTATGTGATTATGTAATATGTTAGCCGGTAAATGTATTATACTTATTTTTAATGATCTAGTCCTTTTTGTTTACTTTTTGTGACGTAAGCGTGTCCATATAAGGTTTTACCGTTTGTCAATGTCATTTCTATTGTTATATATTTGGGTTAAAACTTTGAACTGTCAAAATCTATCGAATGTGTAATAATAGAATTATAGTTGGCAAATGTAGAGAAATGAGATTTTAGATAGGCTAACGCCATCTTGTTTAGTGCATTATAAACAAAATGGTGGCGTACCTGCTTGTGGGTTTTGTACGATTTTTTCATACATTTTGCTCGTTTTCAAATCGACGTGTATCCAAAGATATGTGTAATCATTATGATTAAATTGTATCGATTATTATTTTAGTGAAATTAGTTTTTTTATAAAATTGTATCGAAAAGAACTGAACCTATATATAATGTATTGGTGTAACTTGCATAGGATCTTTATTGTATTATGTAAACATTCCTGATTATACTCAGTATTTTATTCAAAACTTGACGAAAAAAAGTCATTCACAAAAATTTCACATGTAAGGAATTTTTATTATAAATTATACTCGTTGAAAAATTGTATACTTTTTGTATTCCTGTACCTTTGCACTTATCTTTCGTAGGTACATTATGCTTTTATAATAAAGGATTTTACATTACTTTTATTTATTGTATAAGTCCAGTTATAACTAAAATTATTAATAAATTTCGGCTCATGAGGCTAATAAAAATCGGAAATGATGTTTGATCTCAAGAGTATTAAAAAGTAAGTAAAGTCCTTTAATAATCTGATTTAGTGAACGAAATGCAAACTATATATTTAAAGAAGCCCAAAATATGATTCTGCTTTCCATAACGTAATGCTTTGAAACAACTAATTTTACAGATGACGCAAAATGCGGGTCGCACATCACACACTCTAACCTAAAAATGAGTAATGCATTTCGTCTAATCTGTGCTAACTTAGCGTGCTTTTACTAATTTTAAGCGAGTCCATTTCCTTGTGTTTCTGAATGTGTTCAAAGTAGAATATAGCATATGTCAAGAAAGTAGGCTATCTTCACTAGTGTTTTGTTTCCTAGGCAGATTTGAGATAGAACAGTTTTAGTACTTTGTCTATCGCCCGATACCTATTTTTAAGTATTGGTCGTATTGTGATTAACTAAATTAATTTGTTAAATATAGGTATCATTGTACTAACTTACTCGTATAGTTATAGATTGTTCAACTATCTTCCATATATCCTGCTATAACTAAATTATTATTTAAATTGCAATTATGTGAAATCTCAATACTTAATGTACATACATGAATAAAGAAATTTGAAGGATTGTGTTGTTTTATTTATTTCTGCCTTAAATTTTGCTTGGATTATTCTAGTTATCTAGAATGATGTAGTTATAAAATACCAGCGATGCTTGATCCGATATAAGGTATAAATGGTTTTTTTACAATATAATAAGTTAAATTATACAAACTAAGGTTTTAAGATGAGAAAAGAGAGCTGGGGGGGGGGGGGGGTTTAAGGAAGGGGTTATTGTAAGGCGGTCGAAGATCGTACTAAGCCGAGTTGCGGTTAAGTTTTAGCAAGTGTAAACAGTAACATTGTTTCGGTCAAACAGTCTGGTTACTATTGTTTTTGTTAAGATAACAAATAAGATTTTTTACTCGTACGTATTCAGAATTGGTCCACTACAATACAATTGTAAGTGTTATGTAGAATTTGTTAAGTCAAGTACTATAGTCGGGAAGCCCAAGCGGGTATTTCTGGATTAGTGTGGCAGATTGATAAACAGGGGGATACCTTGTACCCGGTTAAGTACCTCCATCAAACATGGCCGCCCGTCAACAAAAGATAAGAAAGTAAAAAAATCTACTAATCTAAAATTTTACTTATCTGACAACTTGCAAGTGACGTAAAGAAAGGAGGGCTGCAAAGTTGTCATCGCGAAAAGTATTAAAATTTAAATATTTATTTATTGTGGATTTGGTGCAAGCGATTTCGTTGGTGGGACCAGATTCGCAGCTCAGTCTCGCTCAAGTCATCGATTTACAGCACTTTGCATTGGCAATCCCAAGTTTGACTTTGATGGTCTGTCGAAATATGAACACGGAGGATTCTGACAGGAGCATGTCAAAATCCATCCCAATCTGCAGTGTCGTTTCTCTTTCCTTTGTTTATAAATTTTAGCCGAGCAGGTAATTATAAAAAAAACAAAACACAAATTTAAATATATTTATTGAAGTAACAATACTTTAACGTAATTAATGAAAAATTCGACAAACGCAATGGCTCTTGTGCAAAACATTTAAGACACTTTGTGATGTTATGGGGTTTCGTAAATGCGTATAAATACTAAATCTTTTGAAGCATAAATGCCAAATTTTGTGGTAACAAAAAATATATTATTTTTTAAGAAATTTCGCCCGCCTGGGGCATTTGGTCGGCATTAATTTACTTAAGCTTAAGAATGGTGTTTCTTAGTTTGTCGGCGTTGGCGCCAGAGAACTCCTCAAGCTTCTTGGAACTCTTCACGAAAACAAAGGTGGGCATAGAGTTGATGTTGTACTCTGTGGCGATATCCTCACATTCGTCAACGTCCACCTTAAACAAATAGCGTAACTTTTAATAAGTAGAATAATAAATCGAAGAAATACCTTGCGATATAACTTTTACTTCTATAATATATACGTCGAATGTATCGATGGACGGTTAAACACACCCTAGAGCTGGATAATAAAGATATTTTATTACAAATCATACATTTAAAACAAAGGCTAAAACGGTGTGTAGAATGAAAAGGGTATAAAAGTAAGTGTGTAAAAGTGTAAAATAACTCTACTGTGCTAAATTTAAACTGTTCAATTGTTTCATACTGTAATTTTACGGCCACTATTCTAGAATTGACATATGAAGTTGTTTGCATAAATGCAATGCTTATATTAAACATGAATCAATTGTTCGGCTGACGAAATAATACCTATTTTTAATTTCGTTTATCGCTAATGCCCGGCGACTGATATTCGCAAGTACATGACAGTAACACGCCTCATTTTCTTTTCATATCATATTATGCAGGCAGCATTTTCTTTATCATATTCAATTTTATTATCTCAGCAATTTTGTAACATGTAATCATTATGTAATTAAAGCGTTATATATAACTACGTTATATAGAAACTTCTATTCAATTCAAATAAATAACGGCTAGTATTTTAAATGTAGGACGGTAATCGAAAAGATACGTTAAAATCCTCTTTAAAGAAGGTTGTTGCCACCCAAATTTGATAACGAAAAATGTAATTTTTTTATTGAGTTACTATAACTAGCCAATTTGCTCGACCTATAAACGCACATTATCAAGTGTAACTAATTTATCGAAATTCTATCTTAGAGATAAGAATTCTATGATAACCTGATACGACAGCATATATATTTTTCCAATCATAATGTATGTATTTGTGCGGTATATTACCAAACCAGAAATTTTTAGTCTGCTTAAAAATTACCTCGACTAATTTATTGGTTTATAAGACCAAAGTCAAACATTTATATTAATCCGCATTCTTAAGGCCATGAAGACTATAAGAAAGAAATAGACTTTTGCTAAATAAATATTTATCCAACTTAGAAACCGACTAAAACCTATTGATTAGGCATAACTGGGTCACCGCGGGTCGGTAATTACTATACCATTTCCATGTCCCACTCGCAACTTATCAAATCAAAATTATTACCACAAAAGATAAAGTGAAGTAGATTTTTTTACACAGAAACATTTTTATTTCCATCTGTATGAACGAAGTGTCACCTGTTGTATGGAATAGATGACAACTAAAAACTGCATATGTTGGCAAACAATAATTATTTGGAAGTGAGTTATCCGGCAAAAATATGCCAAGTTATGTATTATATAATAAAATAGTATCTTTAATTTCGTCTGTTTTTATTTAAATTAAATTTTCACTAAAACCCATAATTTAGCGTACTCGTTGTTCGAATGCTGCACCGCAGTTTTAACATAATTTAACAATCAACGGAATATAGCAATTATACCTTCAGAACAACAAGTGAGTCGGCCATCTCGTTGGCGATCTCCTCTAGTTTAGGGCCAATAACCTTGCAAGGTCCGCACCAGGTGGCCATGAAGTCGATCACCACCAGCTTTTCTCCAGCCTCAGTGAGCCTGGACTTCAGGTCGTCGGAATCTTTGATGTGGATGGCCATTTTGTGACTGAAATATAATTAGATTTTTGAGATATTAGATACACTGTAATGATTTAAGGATTTGGTTGAGGCGTGCGCGCCAATCTTACTAGTCGAAGTCCGAAAATTTAAATAATACTGACTCAAGACAAACTTTGGGGTTAAAACGTCATGTCGGTAGTTTAATAGGCAGACATTTCACATAACGTTTTTATTGATCTCGTATTTCCTTAAATAACATCTTTCAACTGCCGCCTATATATTGCGTCATAAGTAAAGCATCACGTAGAACGCATTTTTATCACAAAATGACAAAGAAATACTAATAATTGTAACAAGTAAACATTTATCGTCAGAGGCCCTCGATATTGACCTTCACAAAACCGGAATAAATCGAGACAAGGTGATTTCATGAATCAACTTAGCGTAAAATATACGTTCATCGTAAGCGTAAGATCCTCTTCGCACTACTATTAAACTAAATAACCTAAAAGTTAACAAACCTTGAGGAAATGAAAAGAGAAAGGTGTTGTAAATAGTCCTCAGTACAAGTTATATACATACAGTGTAGCTAAATAAATTCTCCCAATTTACAGTTAATTTGACATATTGCGGTGTGGAAAGCCCCAGTTTTATTTACGAGGAAATAGGTAATAACAAATCTATATTACGTATGCCAAATTAAAGTTTTTCATATTTGTTTTATTGTACTACATAACTATAGATTTAACTCATTTATATAACAGTATGAGTTCTTAATATAAGGTTTCCATACAAAACAAAAACCCGATCTTAGTAGGTTCATATCATAAAACTTTTCAAAGAAGTAGGAAAACTTAATTGCACTACGAAGCAACGAGCTGCTTACAAATAATGTCGTATTGATATTTGCGCAAGGTTTTTAATAAAGTCTTACCTAGATTTATTTTCTTAACAATAGTAATAATTTATAACACAAACACTGGTGCTCGCCACGACTGACAATTGACAACTAACTCCAGCTAAACTGTGTTGACTGAGGAAATTCAAGCTGACAAAACAAAAAGCCTCGTCATTGGCCACGGATGATGAAGTAAGGATGACGTCAGCATTTCTAGCAACTATCCTACAGCGTTTACGGATGACTAACAATATTTAATAGAGACTTGTGCAAATTTAAAAACAATCAAGTCATTTTGCCGACTAATTAAATTATTATTCACATTCATGATCCGATCTTGTTTAACTCAAATAGCAAGTTTAGATCACATTTTATTTATTCACCGTGGGAGCGAGGTACACTTATGAACGTTAATATTAAAAAGGGGGGATAAATTAAGCTCAAATAAAGGGAGTAGAGTGGACTTGATTCTGAAGATTTTGGTTGACGAGAAATTGTTATGAACTGTGACCAACAAAAGTTAGACGCTTGTTACCAGACACACAGTACAAAATTTAAAATATTCACGGATAATATCTTTAAAGATAAAGCTTTACAACACACTGATCTCAGAAACAGGTTAAAATTAAAAAAAAAGTATATTTTGTATATTTGTGTCAGAAAGGGAATTTACCAAAATGGTTACATAACATTACACAACATTGAAGTGAAGTATAGTCAAGTAATGTTTCTAAAACAGGAATAGTCATTAGTTTCTCTTTGAAACTGCTAAAAAAAGCCAGTGGATCACAATCTTTGACAAAATACTATATAAAAAAAATCTAAAACAAAGTAATGATGAAGTAGCACAATGACATTTCTGAAGTGCCATAATGCAACTTAAATTAAGGCAGGCGATACCATGGGCCACAAGTAGTAAATCTTATCTACTTATGTCATACTTATTTTTAAGGCTTTACTGTTTATCTTGATTTGTAACAAATTTGTACTGTCATCATTATCAAAGCAAAGACCTATTGCATGCTTATTATGTGTCCTTATATGCAGGTGTTACTGTAATAGTTAATTTACAAAAGAATTGGATAGGAGATTCTGTTTAACAGAGAAACAGCTAACAGAGCAAATCTATGTTTCTTGTCTTGTGTAAAAGTGTGTCAAACTCACTCACTTTCAAAAATGGATTTTTGTCTACATGCACTAATTATAATTGCTTATATGTTGAAGATCATTGTGAGTATTCCAGCAAGACAGCAAGCATAACAATTACAGGGATTTATCATTTATAAGTATGAATAGTTAGTTTGTGTTTCATCAGAGACAATTAATGAATATAATAAGACTTTAGGTCTGGAGAGTTCTAATTAATGTAAAACAAATTAGCATATTGAAAATTTTATTAATTTTTAAGTCTCCATATCATTAAATATATATGGCATGGGAGTTTGATATAAGAATACAATCAAAATATTTAATAGGAGGAACTTGTACCATTTCCTAATTTGTTTCATTAAATTCCCAATAAGATATATTGTATTGGTGACCAGAAGTCTTGTTTTCAGTACAATTTTTGTAAGCAGCTTTTTCTCTGCATTTGTTTTGAAACTTTAAAATTTCCATTTTATAATTTCTCAAATGTCTTACTGTCAATCAAGAAGGCTAACTTAACTGTTCTTGCATTTAATAAATAAAATTATTAGTAGTCTTATCAAGAAAGAAAATATTAATTTTTTTAGGCTAGGGCAGTGAAAATATATATTTTTTTAAGAAAAGGTAATTATTATATTTTCCTTAATTACTTTTATTGTTATACTGTAGTTTTATTCCTACATTGTATCGATTGCATAATTGCAATCGAAATCAGCTTTCCTTATTTCGAAACCACAAAATTAATTGCAAATACATTATCTTTATATATGTACCGATATTGGTTGTAAGCTATTAGCTACATAAGATACTAGGTGTGTGTAACATAGTAGACAATATATATTTACGATGTAGTACATAAGATGTAGGTATGTAGATTATGACTCACTCTAGGTTTACACTTTACCTCCCTAATACCGACTTAAATATACAAATTCATATAGTTTAGTTTAGTTAGTCCAGTAGGAATTTAATAGTGATTTTCTTTATAATTATCGCAAATTAACAAACATTTTCAAATCAAATTGAAATATATCAAATATGACTAAGATCGAAGTTTCAACGCACACAACAAGGTCATTTTTTATCACGAATCATAGAAAGAGTTTGAACGTGTCATATGCAGCATTAAAGTTTAAGTATTAATATTTCCCATAAGTAAAATATACGCAAAAACAGTATTTTAAATAAAAATACTCACCAATAAGATTTCAAAGAAAAATTTCTCGAAAACAGGAGAAGCACGCGGCGAAATAGGACAATCAATGCAATTTGCAAATTGTAATTTTAAAATTTAAAATTGAAATACAGACTAATGACAGCTGTAGTATTAACTGTCAAGTGTCAAACAAGTTCTAATTTCTATAAAATACTACAAAATATTAAATGTTTACTTAATAAGATACAACTTGTGTCACTGAAAAGAAATATATTTGTGTTCAAACTTTAATATATAAAAAATAATTTTAATATATATATTTATAAAAATCCAGTCAATTGTTAAAGAACTCTGGAGCATTGCTAGATACCTGGCATATATCAATTTATCATTTCTCTCCGACTAATAGACTTGTATCCATAGTCATGTAATACATTAAAAAAAAAATCTTCAAGTATAAAATTAAAAATTATTTTCAAACTTGTTGGCGGTCTGAAAACAGCTTAAGTTACACCTTTCAAAAATAAATCATTTAACTTATTGGAAGTTGTCTATCCATAGTAAAAATGGCTCTTGATTTAACCAATATAGGTGCTATGAAAGTTGTTAGTTTGCCCGGCGGAGAGGTAAGTTGAAAGTACAAATAAAATGGAATTTTCAATACGTCTTTAAAAATATTACGCCACATTAAAAAAAAATTTAAACCCACCAATATAAATTCATTTAAAGAATAATTTAAAATTCTAAGTCTTATAAAACCGACGAAATGTTCTTTGTAAATTATACATGACCTAAAAACTATTGATGCTTGAATCATTTGTTCTAGAACGAAGTATGTACTTAGCTTATCCGTTTCCTAGTAATTACCTGTAATGAGTCTATTATTATTGAATACTAGTGTTACAAATAATTAAGTACTATAAATACATTCTGCTTCAAGTGTGATCCTTATACATGAATTGTTAAGTAATTCTCTTTATTTCTTTGCTAGCAGCAATAGATGTTCTATTATATAAAAATATCCCTATATTGTGCAATTTTAAATTATTAAGATTGTGCATGTGTCATAGAAAAATAAGTTATTGATAAAAAAATTTCAATAGGCATTTAAGTATCCCTAATCAAATCTTTGTAATCTTTTTTATCTTTCTTTGGCTTTAACATTTTTTTATCTTAGATTAGTATTTTAAAATTAAAGCAGTATCTTGTCGGTATTTTCTGGTATGAATAAAAATAATTGATTTAAAAATTATGCATTGTTTGAAAAATAAAAAAAACTGCCATAACAAGGCAAGCTTTTTTGATTGTGAAAGTGGTCAGATAGAAGTAATATCTATTACTAAATTAGTTTTAAACATTGAAAAATAACTTGCATCTGTTAGCATTCTTAAAAAAATTAATTATTAAATCTCGTTGAATACTAGCAGTAATTGTACATAAAACATACAAAGTTCATCCAACCTACCTATCATTAAAAGCATAATTTATATAGAGTAATTGGAAAAGAGTAGGTGTGTTTCTTTTTTCAAAACAAACAACTTCTTTATTATTCTTATTATTATTGAAAATGTATTTGTAAATACTGCTAAATGAAAGTGGTAAGCGTAAGGGCAAGTTGTGTAAGCCATAAAACTCAGGGACTATTACAAAACTACCACATTGCAGGCCCTCGGGGGTTTCAGTTACGTACACTTGTCTACAAATTGTAACATTAAATGCTTGGAAGTTAATTACACTATTTAAGTATGAGTATGTTAAGTACAAGGAAAATTGTTTTAAAAAGCATTAATTTATATGTATCTGTTGTATTTTTTAAAATGTTTAAATGTCTGTACCAATTTCTTTTTTGTCAAACATATTTATTTTTAATTTCAGACATTGGAATTGAAAAATTTCTGGCAAGATCAAAATGTGGCCATAGTTTTCTTTCGGCGTTGGGGATGTATTTTCTGTCGGCTTTGGGCTAAAGAGGTAAATGTCATATCACGAATAGTTTTGGTAAACATATAGTAAAATATAGGACTACTCGCAACTTACAAAATAATTTTTTTTCACTCGATTAACACGAGCACTGATCATAAGGTTTAGACCAGTATTGACCAGTATACCCAACGTGGGGTCCACGCCCCAAAGAGGGTCAATTTGATTGTTTGAAGGTGCTTTTCGAAAATAAATTAAAATTTGGGATATGAATAAAATATAATTCATTATGGTTTAATAATTTACTGTGTTTCGTTAACAATTTCTTAGTTATTTCATCCTACCTATCATTTATTTTTTATATATTTAAAATTATATATGTTCCATTGGATGCATAAGAATTTTAGAAAGGATTGTTTGGACTTTCAAGACACTAGTGAGTTGACTTCAAATTACGTAAAATACATTTATATATCATATTCGACTATAACTGATTGTATGCTTACATAGGCTAGATAACAGTAGTTTTAAACATAAAAAAACTTTATTAAAGCGTATTTAATTATCCCTATTACACAACTATTTTCATTGTATGCAGGACCGGATTTAGGGGAGGGCAACCGGGGCTACAGCCCCGGGAGCCCACAATGAAGACTTCGAAAAAAAAAAAGTTTTAAATTCGGACTAGTGAACAACTATTCTTTACATATTTTTTATGTTTGTTAATTACTAATAGAACCAACAGACTTGGTTTCAAAATAAACTATTTATTGAAAAACTCGACTGAAATAAATTTATTTATTAATATTTATTTTATTTGGAAAATAATTTGGGGCCACGGGGCCTCCACTATGTTACCCGAAGCGTCCAGATCTCTAAATTCGGCTCGGATTGTAAGAACTGGCTGCCTCGTGTAGTTTCTTGTTTTATATTCGAGTAAATCGTAGTAACTCAAAAACGTTGAGACCTTGTATGAAGGAATATTTATTTTTAACAAATTCTGAAGCTAAGACCAATCGATGTTTTTTTTTAAATGACGGATACGTGTCGCTGCGCTTAAAACGATTCATGAATAAATGTTATAAAGGACAATTACAGCTTGATGATATTGCACGGGTTCTCAAGAATAACAACATACGTTTCATCGGTGTGGGTGTCGAGGAAGCGGGTTCCAAAGAATTTATCGACGGAAAGTATTTCGATGGCGGTAAGTACGACTTATATCATGGTTCAAATAAAAGACTTAAAATATTTTAGTTTAAATATAAATGGAATTGAAAATGTTCAATTTTAGTACTAAATAATACAAGCAAAGATTTAATGGAAGCTTTCGGTATAAAATTATATATATTTCAGTTACGAATAGGGAGTTTGGTGAATTAAGGAATCACTCAAAATCGGGGTTGTAATTTTGAGAAAGTTTTTTCAGCGTAAAAAAAATTGTTAAGAAAATAATTTTCACCTTTCGTTGGATTGTGTTTGGTCAAGAGGAAAGATAGATCATATCGCGTATCTGTCATTCGACAAGATGTATATATTTTGACAAAAGAATCGCGCCACCGACATGTCTTTTTTTTAATTTTACAATAACTTAAATTTTTAGAACTCTACTATGCTCAAGATCGCTCAATTTACCAGAAACTAGGATTCAAGAGATTCAACGTGGTGACAATTCTCACTTCGTTGCTATGGAAACAGTCAAGGGAGGCCATCGCTAAAGGAAATAAGATGGGTAAGTATATTTCTATTGTGTATATTTTCAAAAATATAAATTTTGTCAATGTTAGAAAAATGCGTATAGAAAATTATCTAGATTTCACATTTTCTATAAAGTATTGTCGATATCATTTCGCTGTAAGTTAATTGAAAAAAGAGAGTGAAACCGATGAGGCATTTTTTTTCATGTATATTTATTATTTTTCCATAATTGTATCAATATCGAATATAGGAATTTATCAACACTGATACATGTCAATGAATTTTAAACCTACACCAAAGGTTATCTGGATATTTATATTCATTTTCTGCAATTATAAAAACGTATCTATTATGAGTAACCAAGAGGTCAAATAAGATATTATTAAATAATAAATAAACAACAACAGGTCTAGAAAATGATCTCATTGGAGACGGTTTACAAAATGGCGGAATTCTATTGATGAAAAAGGGCGGGAAGCTCATCTGTCATTTTGCGCAATTTGCGCCAAGTGAGCGCTTATCAAATTTGGAAATTTGCAAGGTTTTATATTTTTTTAATTAGGTCTAGGTGGGGATACGAAAGGAGATTGGGTGCAAACAGGTGGGATGTTGTTGATCGAAAAGGGCGGGAAGTTGATAAACCATTTCAAACAGAATGGTCCGAGCGATCATTTGTCAAATGAAGAAATTTTAAAGGTCAGTTTTATTTCGTCATATTCGCCTCTTTTATTAGGAATAAGTCACATTTTTCTGGATAGCAAGCTGTATATGAGTATGAGTAAGCAGTGTAAGCCAAGTGCTTTCAGCGAGCGCCTTTCATCTCTAAGGTCATGTGTACAGTTTTACTACTATAAACATATACACGTACTTACGCATTTAGCATTCGCTCGGTAAAGGAAAACATTGTGAGGAAACCGGCATGCTTTAGACCTAAAAAGCGACAGCGTGTGTCGGTCACACAAGGCTGGTCACTTACTTGTGTATCAAGAAAAAAATGATCACTCTCAATGACACAGATACAGAAATCTATGGCTAGATAGAGGTTGTGACGTCACTGGTTATAAGTATATATTTTGTTTTCAGTGTTTTGGCTTAGAGCATGAATACAATGCCGAGACTATGGCCAATAAGAAACGCGAAGACATGGAATGCAGCGTACGTATTATTTTATTCACTATCCTAACTTCTAATAAATTGTTTTTTTATTTATTTTTTATTATTAGCTTGGAAATACATAAAGGCTTAGTAATAATAGTACTGTCGCTATTGTCGAATCTCGGAATGTCCGTGCTTTCAAATAAACTTAAAATATCAATTTAATACAACGAAAAATGAAAATTTAAAATACTGAGTAATACTTTGCAAATATATTTTGTCTATGACTCTTTTTTTATTTATGTGAAGACAAGTTTGTTTATACAATGATTATTTACAGTAACAATTTATTGGTAGTTTTCATGAGTTGGTATTTCAGTGCTATAAGTTTTTTAATTAGTGTTACAATTTAATAATATTTTTTTCTTCAGAGGGATTCCAAGTAATCGGTAGATCAGCAGTTAGTATCACCACAATAGACATCATAAATAAAATCAATACATTTCTCCCATTCGTCTTATAGACGTATTATAAACCTAAATAAGTTATGTTATTTATTGTCGCGTTTATTTGTTGTAAAGGGACTGTAGAATGCTAAAAACATTGTCTATTTGAGATTTGTAATACGTTTATGAATAAATGACGCTGTATATGGAACGTGTAACGTAAAATAAGTACGGAAAATATATCGATAATTTTACAGAATATTTTTAAAAAGTTTCCATTAAAACTAGAACTAGAGTTATTTTTTTAACAATTGACAGTTTAACTATTCAACTCCGGAACTTTGCTCTTAAAACGATGTAGTCTTAGTACGAAATTCCACCAACCAACGGCCCTTGCTTATTTGTATATTTTTGGGCAGGTTATCTCCGTTTATATTGTAAAAAAACCCTTGTTTTTAAATTAAAGTAAAAACTCGAATGTACGCATGTGTTTCTAATATATACATATAGGATAGCGTCGTGCTTCATACATTTTGTATGAATAATACTATCTGGCAGCACTGGTGCTATGTTGCCGTCTCATCGCGTTCCGTAGGCAACGACATCAGTTTGCGTTAGAATATACTATGACATAGTAGTTATTTGACTTGCCGCAAGATGGCGCTGTAATTATGTATATATGCTGTAAATGTATAACTCTGAATTAAAATGGCACAGTATATTGAAGTTCAGTTACAAATTGTGACGTTGCTCTTAATTTTCAGGTTTTTATGATATAGCCCTTTGCACAATTATTCTAACATTCTTTAAATGTAGTATTGTAATAAGTTGTATTTTTATATTTTACTAAATTCTCTTAATTTAATATATTAGTAAGTGAGAAGTGTTTATTAAAAATTATATTATCAAAAAATAATCGACCATGGCTTGAGTTCATTAATTCGAATTTAATTACTGAATGGCCTACTGAGTTGCGTAAAATAATTAAAACTGTTTTAGAAAAGAACCCTTATTAGATATTTTAAACTTTCAATTCTTCACACAGAAGCGAAATCCTAAACCCTGGCTTCAGTGCCTTGCTGAATGTCCTTTAGCTCCCATACATATGATATGGGCTGAAAGAAGATGTAAAAGTAGTCAAGTTTAGACAATATTGCCATCTGAAAAAATTATTGAATGTGGACAAGGCTTACATTTTTAAACATGGACTGACTTTTATTGTTATTCTTAGGGGCTTATGTTATTTAAATGTTTATACTTTTAACATTTTAATTGTATTTCAACATAAAATATATTTTTTATTATAAAAATTGTAAAATGTAAATATATATATATTGCAAATTATCGTTTATAAATAAACGTTTTAATAAATGGTAACAAGTTTTTTATTTACTATAGTATATGTATACTCCAGTCCGTTACGTCCGTACTAAGTTCGTTTTTATATTTCCGTGATTTAAAAAAAAACATTGGGATTTTAGTCGCCGTCGGGAGCCATAGATATTACCATGTTTAAATTTTTTCCAACCTTTTTAGCTGTTACTGTACATCTATTAGCTGTTTGAGATAAATAATACAATTTTTTATCTGAACCATCATAATAAATTATATCGTTATCACCGTCAAAAACAACAATAAAAGCGTACCCCCTGCTGAATGCTCCTAGTTCCTTTAAAATTCTCTTATCATATTTATAATCCATTTTGTAGATTGCTCTCGTAAAAGGTTGTATGAAGTAAGCATCGCCATTTCTGTCTGTTGTCAAATAATATATTTCATCTTCAAATAGTTCTGCACCTTTCGCGCCATTTTTAAGTGCATAAATTGAAAAATTATGCATAAAATATATATCACCCATTTTATCTACAATGAAATCATCTACTTCGTATTCTGTACCTGGAATTAATTTAGATTTTTTGTTTTCGTAAGTGAAGATTCCCTTTTTACAGAATTCTGAATAAAAAAGTTTCTTTTCGTATTGCAGCTGCCATATTGTTTTATCCTTGAGACCAAAGAGTTCCGAGATATTTTTTTCTTGGTTGTATCTGTATAGGCCTTGCTCATCTGTCATATACAAATCTTTTGTCGTTTGATCTAGTGCGAATCCAAAACTGAAACCGCGTTTTATTGTTTTTAGCCTGACGTTGTATAGATCGAATGCAGCTGTATAGTCGTCCGAGCGGTTCTGATAGTGAAAGTATAAAATATTTGAGGATCGATCGATGGCTAGTTGTCCGGAAAATTTAATTCCTTGAACTATTCTGTCGCGTCTGTAGCACACCGTGTTCAGGCATGCATGGCATGACACACGTTTCGAAATCGAATATCCTAACAATGTAAGAAATATGAAGAAAGTTTTCATGATGTATCTGTAAGGGGAAAATAAATTATTGATGAATGTCTCAAAAATTGCTTCGATGTCAATAGTATAAATTGTCATATATCTGACATTACAATAACGCGTCAAATAGACAAGTCTTCATTAATTAATTAATTGCCGCGCTGTAATCTAATCATTATAAATAGTAGTTTATTGACTAGTTTTAGTAACGTGGATAATAATATCTTACCGTATGGATTTGGTATTCAATCAGGTTTTAATGTAGTCAACACTTGTTTTCACTGTAATTACTATTAGTACTATGGCAAAGGAAACATAACAAATGCAGTGTTTTGTTTTTAATTATGTTAATTTATCTAATCGTGACTTCGCTGACCTGTATCGTAAATAACATTTATTTTTGTCGATCCCATTAGGTTTATCTGAAAAAAAAAAGGATTTTTCCAAGCCGACTCACAAAGAAGAGCTTCTGAATCCTGGCAATATATGTTAATAAAATAAAATATGTTTATTATGAATAAAAAATAATATAAAAAATGTGTGCGTGTACTAGTCTAGACACGTAAGAAGTAAACCTTCTTTATGACTATTTTTCGAAAAATGATCTACTACATATATGCAACTTTACAGAAATTGCTTGAATGAAGTTAAATTAGATAAAGTTTAACAAAATGCTTTTATTATCATAGACTTGAATACAATATATATTGATATAATTATTTCCGTTATTATTCTATATTATTCATTGTTATCGTTATTATATATTTTTGTTATTAATTGCTTCGAATCTCTTCGAATCAACCGTGGTAGGGACAAGAAGACGTGTAACGGAAAAATGTGAAGGATTTTTTTTTTCCAATGCCGATAAAAAAGTTTCACTTCAAATATGAATATAAGATACAGGTATCACTTATTCCATTACATTAAATTTGTATCGGTAGACATCCCTACTCATCGGATAAGGAGACAGAGGGTGTAGGCCGAGAGAAAAATCTGGCGTATAAACTCTTGGTACTCTTAGGTACGGTGGAGGTTTCTGGTTTAGAATTTCGACACAATATTTCAACTAAAATTAATATTTCCTCGTCCGTGTATTTAATTTCTTTGATAATTTTAGTAATCCGATTTTATTATTAGTCTCCGCTATTATAAGTCATTTTCTGTAGTGTTATAGAATAAAGATTACATATATCTGAATATATCTCGGATCTCCAGTCAATGATATAATTGTTCCTACCCTTAGGATATTATATTTAATATTAAAATATAAATCTATAAAATATATTCATTTATCATATTCTATTTTATGTAATCTATAAGCATATGTATCTAGTATATATTTTTAATATCAAATTCATGGGCATCATAAGCTTAATTTCCTTTATTGTCTTGAAAATTTCACGTGTTAAAATAGTAAATTAGTAATCAAAACGAAGGCCCTAATAATTTCCCCACAGACTGACATCACGCGGCGAGGTCGAGATTCGATTACCATTCCTATCTCGTCTAGGTCAATACCGAAATTGTTACCTGCAACGATACATTAAAATGGGTTTTTAGTTAATAATAAAGGGCCAGCTTTTTTTTCGAATATATCCGAGTAATCTTTGTAGATTCTTGACCCCCCCCCCCCCCTTCCCCTAATGTAAGCCCGCGGATCGGCTATAATCCAGGACCAGTGGGATATACGCTGCGTTTATCAGACCGTATTTTATAGGTTTAAATCCTCACGTATACGTCAAAATTGAAAAACACACCTGTTCCGAAGTTTTGTGTACTTCAAATAAAAAAAAAAAAAAAAATGTTTTAACTACTAAACAATTTAACGTAACGCGTCGAACCGCTAACAGTTTATTTCCAGCTACTAAATATGATTTTTATAATTGAATATCAATTCGGTTCCCTTTGAGTTCGATAAATAATCCTTTCCATTTAGCTCGTATTGCGAACTAAATCGTAGGTTTACACCCGATAAATTCATGTTATTAAATCTGTCTAGGTCGATATACTGTGTACGCTTTGGGTAACTTGGTCATCATCCAAAGATGCCAACCGCTTGATTTGGCACTTGGCAAACGAGATGAAGGGAGAACTTTACACGGATACAAATATCTAGAAGGCATCATTATGTATAGGCCTGTATCCGATAAAATACTATTCTATACATAGCGTGTGTAGTAAACGTGTACAACAGTAATTTCTAGTTACGTAAGGCACCTTTTATGAAATGTTTTATAACAGAGTAGCAAGATATATGGTAAGGCCACAAATAGTGCAATATAATGCACACTTCCTTAGTTTGACACATATTTATTGGCGTGTCATACAAGTCGATTTGTAATAAATAAATATATTTTGCAAATATGTATAACATATATGTCGCTGGTAGATACATATGCTTATAGCTTTAGTGTCAGCTGCTACTGTCATTCTAATTCAATAAATCAAAGTCAAATTATTTCAAAACCGTTAATGCTAGTGGTTTATTTAATTTGTCAATGTTGCTAGAATTAAAAGAGCATATTTTGGAGTGGGTGTGTCACGTGCAAGGGGCTTACTACCTACTTACCTATTAGAAAAAACAAATGTTCACAAAGCAGATACAGAAGTCTGAGGCCCAGTCTTAGAACATGTAATTTTTAGTACCTTGTCTCAGAAATATTATAAACTTACATTGGAATCTATGTGTATGACGTGCTGATCAACTCGACAGTCCAATTTGTATAGTATTTTTATCAAAGTATTAATGCCTTAATTTTGTTAATATATCGTGAGTATAATTTAACAAATATTATAAACATCTAGTAATCTAAGTTCACATTAATATTAAATTTCTGTCTCGGCATTTTTTATTAAAATGAACAAACTAAGCATAGATCTTCACGTGTAATAAATGAAGTGAAATTTTTCTTAGGATTTGAGTGGGAATTTTATTTTTTGGTGATGAATTGCTGTATTATGTAAGACGGTCGACGCTAAGCTGTTTCGTACAGTTCTTGAACTGTAATCTAATTTTTTGGAGTTGTTAAATGTAATTTTTTTAATGATTAAAATAACATTTGCTAGCAAGTCAACAATGGTGGCTGATACATAGCGAGTTCTTGATGCAATGTTTAATAATGTTTTACTAGAAACTTGAACTCGTTACGAACGGCGCCGTTTAGTAAAGAGGCTCGGCTGTTGATTGAACGGCTAATTAAGCTACTTAGCTGTGACAAACGATTTTGCCATTTATGTCCAAATACGCTGTGATCATTTACGGATCACCTCGCCATACATTTCCTTCGTGCCATAGCCATCCATTTTTTCTATAGACTAATAGGTAATTTACTATTTGACATATATAACTGTATTGAACGTAAAAATCTATTAGTACTCAGCCAGGCTTTTAACGCGAAATGTTGGATAAAATGTATTTAATATCCATTAAAAGATACTTGCAATTTACTTACATAAGATCCTAATATTTCTGGGAAAGATCGTGAAAAACCTCTTATAACCGAAATGTATTCGTGTACGATTTTGAAATCTCCCTGTACTCAGGCTGTTGAGGTAATGTGTCTTTTCCTCTACGTACTTCCCTTGTCGGAATTCCGTTCAGTTTGCTCGAATACTTCAGAACAGGGAATTTTTACTTTAAGATTTTCTGACGAAAATTTCGAGTTGGAATAGTATTTATTCTCACACTACTATATTGACTCTCAGTTAACGTAGCTACTTACAAAGTACTTTTAGTTAAACCTGCATTCATGAAGAAGATAGCGGTTACTACAAATCTAAAGTCCAAAAAGGCATAAAAAATATTTCATTACAGACGAGCTGTCCGTTTGTATGTCTGTTATTGGTAATTTTACGTCTTTACGTTAGGTGTTAAGAGCCGGTAACGCACCTACTTATACAACAATGAGGGTGACGATTAACTTTTTAAATAAATATTTAAATAAGTATGTTGCATTTTCGACATACTTTTGGTAGCTGATAAGTCAAACATGGTTCAACTTTGCGTTATGTATATGGGGATTAAAAGCATCGCAGATGGTTACTCCTATTACCTAACGGGAATACGTTGAGTTACTTATAACTTTGTTTATCTTTAAATACTTATATAATTCTCATCCTCAGCATATATCTCAGTGGAAACCTTTTACAATCCAAACGAATAAATATTTTCTGTAGACATAAGACAAGTGTCAGAAAAAATAGCTAATTTCGTAGTGTAAGTAGAGTTTAGTAGAGAGTAAGTAAGTAGAGAGATTAGTAAGCTCATATACCTACATTATTTGTGGACTTTGAAATAGAAATATTACGTTGGCAAATGAATTGTTGCGCGCTTCTATAAGCCGGACGCAGTAGTGTCGGCTCAATTATTTAAAGTCAATTAAGAAAACGTTTAAGCATATCGTTGATGTTAGGCTAAAGTTCTTAGTCATACCTATTTGCGCACATTTTCAAAACAGGTCAAGAGAGCGTTGCATTGTTTGTGCCAAACTTATGTTTTGAAGCAATAAAAAGTATTCCTTTAAATCACACATGTGTGACATATATGTCATTGACTTCCAATATCTTTTAGAGGGTTCACATCGGTTCAATAACGAAAAATGTAACAAAGAAAATTAAAGTATAGCGATAGTCAATGCATTGCATATGGTCTGTATCCCAATTGGTTTACTTATTCGATATTCTAGGTTGGCCTTTTGTTTGTTTCTCCTTATTTTTTGAGAGAATTACTCGAATATTAAGTGTGTTGGAATATTCAGTGAGCTTTGTTTCAAGTTCGATTACCACGGTATAGTTTCCGTTTGAAACACACAAAGCAGATGAACTGAATAAAGTGTTCAGTACCAGAGTTAAAGAAAATATCTATAGGACTACTAGAGAAAAGTCTGTTTTAAATGATTTCCTATAAAGAATTAAAAATTAAGATATAAATTGCCAGTTTTGTTTACGTATTATATAACAAAACAAATTTATATAAAAGAAGAGTATTCTTTACAACTTTAGAGTTATTACAAAAATGCGATATCAAATAGAACTAAAATATACATTGTACAATCGCGAGAAAAGGTCTTTCGGCATCACCTATTTCTTCAATATTTTTCCTGCGTACAAAACTCCATAGCACTCCTAACACGTCATAATATGGACGATTTTTGAATGCAAATGATTTTGAACTCGCGTTTTGTACAAATGTTAATAAAGGTCGATTATGCGCGCGATTCGAATGTCAATTTTTAGACCTATTGTCTATAAAACCGGCGCGCGCGCGACACAAGATGCGAAAGTCAACGAAAATGAAGGTGATTACACGTTTTTATTGTGATTGTGTGTTGTGCTAAGTGTGTGTAAATATTGAGTAGATAACAAATATAATTAACATTTTTATATAAGCTTAAGTAGTTCTCGTATAGCAATAGGATAAAAATGTATAACATTTATTCTTGACTCAAATGTACAACTTAACATTAAATTCGTAACTTTAAACATATTGTGTTTACCTGAAAGTTTTACCGGGCAAGTCACGATCTGTAGCCGCCAAAGGCGAAAATCCTACGATATAATGTGTCCATTAACGTACGTGTGATACATCTATAGAGCGGTAACTCGTCTCTTTTGTCAGGGATATTTCTTCGTTCAATATATAATAGGGGTTAACTGTTGTTAACATCAAGTACAAAACTAATTACTCAAATTTAATTAGCGAGACTGTCAAAAGCACTTTATTGCACGATGGTACTGGATAATTTAAACAATTTCGGGTAAAATGTTTCTTCGTCACCTTTTATTAATTTAATTTAGGATCCTTGTGATTAATTATAAGAAAGCTTACAGTTTTATATTAAGGAACAAAATGTAATGCGTCCTTTCAAAAAGGGAAAACAAAACGTTTTCCTTCGGCTTATTACCCCTGAGGAAGTATATTAAAAAGAGTTAGGATCAAGCAATGAGTTTATATTATAAGCTTACTTTATCTAATAATAATCCCGTTATTAAGGTTTGAAATTCTTAAATACCAAGCGTCATTTTAAAGAGTTTTTTTCCTGAGAATATAAATTTATTGAAGTATCTTTGAATGAGATATTTAATTTAAAAAAAATCGAAGAATAAACTCGGGCAAAATTTATTTTACTCAACATGAAACCTGTCTTTTTCAATTGATAGATTTGGAGGTCGAATTGAAGTTTGTTTTACATAACTAAACATACTACTAAAATTAAATAACATAACAATCATATAAACAGGTCTTAGGGATTGAAATTGTATACTAGCAATGCACGGAGAATTTCCGCCGGCATTATTTTTCTTTCTGCCAATTTCGTACTTATTATGCTAATTCGACTTTTGTTACAAAGCTCTGTGTTTAGTACATTTTTGTGAGCTCCCGTAATTTCCTTTGTAAGGAAATGTCCCTTTTATCGTAACAAAAATACGCATTAAGTTTGTATACCTAGGTTTTTATCTAAGACTTTACTTTATATAAGATTTTTATGTACGAACCATTTTGGCTTATGTGATTCTACGTTAATAACAAACGACGCTTAACTTTCAGTTTCGACACTTAAAAGACATTTCAGATGAGAGACTAACTTCATTAAAGCGATGATGTTTCCACCTAAACCAAAGATTTCTATACAAAAATGTATGACGACAGTCATCTAATAGTTTGGCAAACGCCGAAAATTTTTCTAAATACACTTGTATATGCAACACATTACAATTAATTAATTTTATTGCACGCTTAATTGTTTGAAGAGCTTTAATAAAAAATACTTTGAAACTTGAGTCCTGCTAGGACCCACAATATTCGACGTAATTACCACATAAATTATAATTTAATTCTGTCCATTTAGATACTTTATTGCGGCAGGAAAATGTCTGAAAGATAAAATTTCCCAAAATACAGCTGTTAGTAATGCGTTTGACATTTTATTGTTAAACTTTGTTTTATCACTACGAACTGTTGTAAATTTATTCAGCGAAGAAATCCATTTTGGTTTGTATAATAATTACTTTAATCTGAAATTTAAAAGCTCTGCAAAAAAGAAGGATTCAGAATCGACTCTTGTAATAATCGGACATAATGACAAAAATATGTTTTAGTAACATCTTACTCGCCTTTATGTACAGATTTCACCAATATCATTACCTTTATAATGATAGCTTTAACATCATTTGTTTTTAGTTGCTGGTATTACTTTCCTTGGCGATTAGTAGTGTGGTGTGTGAGGCACCCTATCCTCCTAGCGGCTGGAGACCAGATGGACCATCTTTTGACCTTCCACAGGTACATAAATATTGAGCTTTTGATAATTTGACGTATATAATGTTGAGAATTTTTACGGATTTTTAAAATTATTGATGAATCGATTTTTTATACGATGATTTAAATCTAAGATTTAGAAATGGGTGGCTTCGTGTGTTACACTGTTCCTGTTGAACTGTTGAGCCTGAAGTAAAATTTTATAAAAATTTATTAAAATCTCTGTAAAATGTTTCAGAAACCCCAAAAGCAAGAATATCTTCCAGTAGACCCTCGGAGACCAGCAAATCCCAGCTTCGATAATGGTGTAGACGTTTCAGTCCAAGGATTGCCAACGGTGGAACAGCAACCAATTTTCCAAGTGTCACCAATTAATGGACAACTGTTTTCAGCGCCAAGTATTAATGCGGATATACGCAATTTGGACCCAAGCTTCAGACAGATACAAGTAAGCCTCGTTTATATGAATGAATAAAGGGTTTTCCTTAGAGACACGTAGGTAATTTGATACCAGGGCCATAAGACGAGCAGGTTTCCTTATGATATTTTTTCTTACCATATTACATAGATAAAAAGAAAAACCGCTGTGAAGTCTCTACTCGAGGGTTATATTCGCGGCCTCAAGAACTAACACTACTCTTGCTATTAAAAAAAAATGATAAACTTCACTTCGTAGGAAAATATATATTCCATACGCCAGTGATACTATTAGTTACATGCAGAGAACAATATATCCTATATAGCCTATTAGAACACAATAAAATTGTTCTCTTCTTTGTAGTACCAGCAGCAACAGCAAAAGGCGCAAGAATTCGCAAGACAAAGGGAATTCGACGCCAAAGTGAGAAATTCTAATGGCCTACCATCTCAACAGGTGCCCAGACAATTTGTCCAAACTACAACTGTTAAACCTGAATTTAAAACTGCAGAGCCAACAACCGAAACATTCGACCTTAATTCAGAAGAAGTAGATACTAATGAGCAAAAACAGAACGTTTCAGTAGAAGTGACAAAGCAGAATGTCCAAGAATACCCACCGGAATTATTTTTAAGTCCGTTGACGCAGTTAAAATCGCCTCAGTTGGTCTCACTTCAACAATTAGGACAATTACGAGCTCCCCTTTACCAGCCAATCCAGTCTTCGAACTTCCCAGGATTTGATGGTCCGGCGCATTTGTCCGCCCTACCATCAGTTTTAGTTCAAAAACAACTTTTAGAACAACAAACTCAGCCACTCACCCAAAATCCAATCATCGTGCAGGAACCATTACGAGAACCTATAAACCAATATCAACAAATAAATCAGTACCAACCTCAAATTCAAGCTTTCCCATTCCAACCGCAACCTGTTGTTTACCAACCTCAAGCGATCAGTCCAGCTCAGACAAACCAATTTGCTCAGCCTCAATACCAACCAAGTCAAGTTCCGCAACCGAATCCAGATGTAGAAAACATTGAACCAACTGAACAAACTCAAACACAACCTCAGTATCAAACACCAGTTTTTATACAGCCTCAAGCGCAACCAATCCAACCGAACCAATTCATCCAGCCCAACTTTGCGCAGCCTAACCCTTATGCTCAACCGAATCAATTTGTCCAGCCTAGCCAAGTTCAACCAAATATTTTTCCACAAGCAGGACAGTTTCAATCACCAATTATCCAACCTAATCAATACTATCAACCCCAATTCGTTCAAGCATTTGAACAGCAACAATCAGGAGTAGACCAACAAGCGCAGCAACCTCAAATTTTCTATCAAAATGTTCAACCTCAGTATTATCAGCCAAGCCAATACCAAGATCAGGCTCAAGCCAACCAGTACGATATCCAGAACCAATATGCGCAAGCACAAGGACAAGTCGCTTTACAAAGTGGGATAAATGATCCACAAGACAATAGCTTGGATACCGAAGAACTCGATGAAAACGAGGGAAATAGAGCAACCGCGGTCGCTACTGCTTTTGGTACCAGGTAAGTCCCTGAGTACCTATCATGTTTAGAATCTTCGTTACGTACGATTGGACCAAGCACTTACTCAGATAACTTACTTACAAATGTAGTTTCAAGTTTCATCTTAATACACCTTTTATACATAGATCGTTAATTAATTAACTTCGTTCGCACGTAAATTGGCGGGCCTCCGTAAAGGACAATCTAATTGTTCATATCTAATTATTGTCCTAGCAATATAAAGTTGAAGTTTCCAACAATTCTTCCTTAAACAATGTTTTTCATACGTATTAAATGCATTAGTTAGCCTCCTGATGCTTTGCGTTGATAGATACCGTCAAACTTCTTGAGCATTAAATGAGTGGGTGAAAGTTTGCGCAGCGCGGGACAGAAACGTCAAATGATTTACCAATCACGCGATCGACACATCACTCTCCCGCCGCCGAGCACCACCTGATGTGATACCTAAAAGTCGCGTCTGCGCAGGCAAGGACATTTGTTCAAGATTTTTGTCGGTATACCATTCTTGTGGAAGTCAAATATTAATAAACCAATTAAAACTCACCAGTAAGTTGTTTAAGTAAGGTTTCACAATAAAATTTTACAAAAGCAATTCACAATTTCAAGCATTAAATCGTAACTTTCGTTATAATATTAGGATGTAATTTCATAAATAAAACTTATCACGTATTGTCAATGATGGCATTACACAACACACTTAAATATTCAGGACGAAACCTAATAGGGTAACAATTTAATACGACCTTGTCCTGAATGCATCTGGAATGATGCGTCATGTCTGTTTGCCTGTCTAGATCTTTCGTTTAAAATTTACATTATTATTTAAGGAACGTTTAACTTTGTAGAATTAATTTTTAATAATATTAGAATAAATATATATATATATATATATATATATATATATACTATTGTTAGAATATTAACAGAAAACTTAGGGGTCTAAAACATTTAAAATAGAAATAATTTAGTGGCATTTTTAGGTCTGGGTCTTAGATTTATCCTTAGACCAGCCTTAATGTGTCACACACGCCGTCGACTATTTGGCAAACTAAGGCAAACCGGTTTCCTTACAATGTTTTCCTTCATCGTTCGAGCGAATGTTAAATACGAACAGAGAACAGTCCATTGGTGTACAGCCGGGTATCAAACCTAAGATCTCAGGGATAAAAGTCGCACGCTGAGGCCAACACATTTAGATCAATAAAATTTCGTAACGCCTTAAATTCTTCCTTTTCAGAACTCAGCCCCGTGTTGTTCCAACTTACGGTGCTCCAGCTCCCGTGCCCGCTTATCAAACTACCACGGAGGCGAATGATGAGGTACTAGATGTCCTTAAAACAAAAAATATGCAACACATGCGTAATAACCTTAATGCTATGTAAACATGGCATTCGCTTGAACAAAGTTTTTAAATATATGCGTATTTGCAAACATACAATATGCTTACTGTAATTATATAATAATACTATTCCGTTAAATAAACGAATCGTTTAGTCTAAAGAATCATATAGCCTTTGTCGATTATATGAAGGGTTTTAAGTTGTAAGTAAGATGTAAGTCGAGTTGTATGCCCCTGACTTCGTTTGGATGGTACAGGTTCTATTTCAGCGATCATATTAGTATTATTTTTGAATGATTGTTGTGACTCGCCCATAAAGATCATGAGGATATTTCCGGAGTATTTGGCGCCCGGCGAGACCCAGCCCACCAGACCTAAGCTTGAGCAAATAAAGTCCCTTTTTAGGAAAGGGGAGATTTGACCCTGTTGCCTAGTTTCTCGGCCACAGATCTGGCTGATCTGATATGATCTAGGGATCCTTTGAATTAAAAAAATATATTGTTTTGGTGTTTCAGAGTGTAACAGAAGACGGAGCAGTTGCGCAAGCCACCGCTGTAGCCTCTGGCAGGAGAAAGAGTGCTAAGTTGAGGTAAAATTTACTTAAATTATTAACTAAACTTCGCGTAGTAAAATATATTTTTATGTTTTATTGATTGGAAGAAAACAATTTTTTAAACAGATTAAACCTATTTTTATTATTATAAACTTATAATTATTTACATTATTTTAAATTTAATTTTTTTCCGACCACTCGCGTGCTATACTGCGTGCGTGGTTACGGTGACTGAACACAAAAGGTGTTGAATATCAAAAGTATCACAGCTGTAGAGAAAGTTGTGTTATCTGTATTTATATCCCCGGAGTTGGTATCGACTAAAAGATGACGGGTTTTTGCAGAAAAGACTCACGATGTCCTTTATTTTCGCGGATTGTTTGTCTTGGGGTTTTAATTTGGATATTATTTGTTAGTGTGTGTAAGTGTTTGATAATTTTAGGCCGTCTTCTCTATGGACTGGTTTTATAGTCGGGTTTTCATTTCTAAAATTGACCGGCTATTTGAAAAGCCGACTATAAAACCCCAGAGATTTTAGAAGCGTTTACAATCCAATTTTTCTGAGATCTGTCGATGCGAAAATTTCATTAAAAATGGCTGTGACACGTGACTAAAACGCGCATTGGAGCTAACGTTGTATGGCATTATCTTTGGCATGATCAAACAGAAAATGAAATATTTTTAAAACATTTTGCGTAACGCTTCAGCAATTCTTTATTATATTTACAGCCAATCTTTAAATGCCAACTGAATATATATTTGAGGTCTATCAATTATAAGGAACTAGCGGACCTGATAGACGTTGTCCTGCTTTAACTATGAATATTGATTACGAACATAATAACTTCGATCAAAACATTTGTTTTAAACGATATTAATTGTCCTCTTTGTCGATATTTGCTGCATGCAATGTTGTGTTTCTGGTAATGTTATGACAAACGCCATAAGGTTACATAAAAAAGGGTGGGATTGCAAAAGCGCTATGCACTCAAAAAAAAGTTGTCAGAACAATTCTTATATTTTCCAATTTTCCGCGGACTTTTCTTAATGTTTTCTTTCATAATGCCTTCCTCTGACAATAACAAACACAACAACAAAAAAAGAATTAGCGAAATCGGTCCAGCTGTTCACGCGTGATGCTGTGACCAAGGAAATAGGGATTCATTTATATATATATATATATAGATATCAATTATATAGCTTTTAGTTCAGTGTTGTATGTGTAACATTAAGAAAACAATAGCGTGTGTATTACTTTTGATCTCATGAAATGAAAAATATCACTGAAATAGTTAGGAATTTTGAACCGGGAAAAGGTCAATGCCCTGAAGATCCCAGAACTCAAGCGCTTTCGAGAAAAAAACGATAAAGTTAGAAACTCAGCGGGATCACAAACTTAAGATAACTCACTGAACGCGGCCAAGCCAAGAGTTTAACTTACGGTCGGGATATTTGTTACTTGGTGCTTGAGCTTTAAAAGAATTTTCACAAACTAAGCAATTACTTTAAATGGATTGGATTTGACATACGGGAGTTATACTTAGCGCTAAGTCAGCTGAGTTTCATCATCGGACGTTAAACTGCGTCCGTCTTTCTACAACAGAGTGTTATTTAATCGACACTTTGTTTCACTCATCGTTTAAGAAAAGGCCGTGCCAATTCGTATAAGGCCAGCAGCGCACTTATCTGCCCGTTAGCACTCTGTGGAAAAAAAGGAAAACTCGTCTGTTGATTCCTGAATTCTTAAGACAATATCGTTACTAACACAATGGTCTAGTCTTGGTTTTCCATACTAGGAATAATTTTTCTGTTAAGGGAGCGTTCAAGTATTATGTAACGAAGATTGGTGGGTGGGGGTTGCTTTTGTAACGTCATGATGCGGGGCGCTACACCACACCGCATAAAGGTAACTTCAGAAACAGAAAACGATACGGTGCTTTTCATGTGGGGGGGGGGGGTCAAGAATCTCCAAAAATTACGTGACGTAATACTTGAACGCTCCCTAAGGAGGATTTCCACGCCAACAAGCCCTATTGTCTGATTAAGTAAATAAATTATTAGTCATTTAGTCTTAACATGAGTATTATGCTAGAGACGTTTTTGTTTAAGAGGCTTAGTCGTAAATTATCATGGCGTTCAATAGATATTGAGATAACAATTGTTTCTAATGTACGCACAGAATTAAGAAAACGATCAAAACACATAAAGGAAAAGAAAAACACAAATATTTTCAGTAATTTTATTCAATCACGAATGTTAATATCGAATCTAGTGTAGATGATACAAACGAAGCGCAGTTTTCACGAAACATAAAAGGACAGTGTTGACATTCGCAATTTAGTTTACCTAATTATCGACAGATGTCTCTATGATCTATTTTGATGTTCTTTCCAACAGAACCTTTCTAATTAATAACTTATTTTCCTTTGCAACTATATAATAGACAGGTAAAGTAATACCGTCCATAGAAACTCACATTGACAGAAGGCTCGTAAATGCCTTTTGAGAGATGGTACGTTCTTTTTTTGAACCTCAAAACATTTACAAACTGGAATACCTAAAAATAATTAATCGTTGAAAAGATGGCTCAACCGAGTAATGAATAACGTTTAAAAGTAGACAAAATGGGATACCGCTTTTAAGATGAAAGAGTGAAATAAAATTCTCAAAGGAGGCAACCCGCAGGGCGCTTAAGTAGATTTAGCCGTGCCAAGTAAACGGGCCGGTTGCCAAATACAGCATTTTACATGGTTAGGGAAAATATATTTTTCGACGGGCAACAATTTTGGTTATTAAAGATTTTTCTTTATTACAACTATTTATGAATTCAGACATAAGCTATGTTTTCCAATCTGAGGCTTCGGGAATCTCTGGTATACGCACTATGCGTTAATAATCGGTAGAGTTCATTTTGTTCAGACAAAAACAAATCCCAATACTCGTATTATGAAAAATTTGTGTTTTATATGATTGACTATTATCCTGAGTAAATATGTATATCTATATATACAATTATCGTGTCACACTGTTTGTAATAAAACTCCTACGAAATGGCTTGACCGATTTTCGTCAAATTTTGTGTGCATATCGGTTTGGTCTGCGAATCGGACAACATCTATTTTTCATCCCCCTAAAGGTGGTGTAATTTAGGGTCCTTCCCTAAATTTTTATTTTATTTTTTAGACAATTTTATTTTTGTTTTTATTTATTAACAAATATTATTTATAATCATTATTTATATTAATTATTTATAATCAAATAAAAAATAGAGGTTGATCGTAGAGGGGGGACAATTAAGGGTTGTATGTATTTTTGTATTTTCTATCATATAAAAATACAAACAAAAAAATGTCAAAAAAAATTGGGGTGGACACCCCTTATCACTTAGGGGTTTGAAAGATAGATAGTAGCCGATTCTCAGACTTACTGAATATGCATAAAAATTCATAAGCATTGGTCGAGCCGTTTCGGAGGAGTATGGGAACGAAAATTGTGACACGAGAATTTTAGTTTTGCCGAAACTAAAGATGGTTAGATTAAGTAATTTATGTAATCTTCGGAAGTACCATAATAATAGTAGCGTTTACTGTTGTAAAATACTTATCTTAGTACATAACAATGTGAAGTACTAAAACACTTATAATTAATTAGCAAACCGCTTAATTTTTACTTTACAGCTTGTCCTTAGACGTAGGCTTCCTCTAAGAGTTTCCACTCTTCTCGGTGTCTAGCTTTAAATAGCCACATAGGGCCAGCTGCTCTACTTATATCATCTTCCCATCTTTTTATTTGTCTTCTTCGTTTTCTTTTGTCCATTTTCAATCTTTTACTTGAAGTAACACCCCTTTAAACTTCGTGCTGTCTTCCTTCTAGTTTTACTCCATCTTCAATTGACATTATTTTGACATACTCTTAGTTTGTTTTCTTGTTTATCAATGAGTGGTTTAACATGCGTATATCATGCATGGTAATATACTATTAAAGAGTTTTATTCTTATAAAACATTTTTAAGTTACTGTTTTCTGACAGTGACTAGTACTTTTCTAAGTATTTCCAAGCATCCGAAAGTGACATAAGCGGGTTTAATACAAAAAGCCTGCCTTATAAATAAAGTTTAAATGCATTAAAACGATGTATAGGTTCACTTAAAATATTCAATTCCCTTCCCAAATGCATGAAGAAGTTCCTTGATTTTAATGAGAAATACGATACTAGGAATACTTTTCTATTAACAAAACTATTCAAAGCGAAAGCCCTAGAAGCAAGTTAAGAGTGAAATGAGATCGAAAACGTTAATCAGCGTGGCTTCGGAATACAAATTCATATTTTTTTTAATTTTAAGTCTACCATTTCCTTTTATATATTTTACATAAAATAAAGTAAAGTTTGTATATTGAAAATGGTTAGTAAATTTCAATGAAGTTATAAAGATATGCAACTGGCCTTCTGTATTTGACTACTTTATGTATACTTCGTTATAAAACGAATGATATCATAATAATGTTTTTTCAGGAGCCGACGTATTCGCCCAGTTTTCACTGTGGACCGATCCGGACATCTTGTATTGGCTCAAGAACAATAATCAGACATATAACAGGGCATATATATATATAAGTAGATGGAAATGATCTTTATTCGTATATAACTAGAATCAGTGTCGTTTTGACATTGATTTTACACACAAAAAATATAATTTTTTATTTACACGCTTTGCCTTGTCTACCAACTTTGTAAAAATAAAAATATTAATTATTTTATATATTTATATAATTTATATAGTTAATGTATTTTTTTATATATTTATAAATACTTTGATATCATGCAAAATACGTAATTTATGATGCATTAACTTTTATTTGAAAATATTTCAATAAATCTGTATAAAATTATTGTTTATATAAGTAATTATATAAACAATAATTTTGTGTGTATTGTGTATTTATAATGGGTATTGTATTTATTAAATGTATTATACACATATTATATATTTCTATTTTAGTATCAATATATTTATTTGTATACCATATAATTGTAAAAATAACTATGTTTTCATGAATATCAGATATATTTATTTCTTATGGTTGTGATTTGAAGATTAAAAGATATTGGTTCTATTTTTGTGTATTTTTGACAGTTAAAATAATAAATAAAAACTAGATTATTTCTACTTCTATAACAATTCAACAAAGTTTGTTTACCTGTGGTTAAGGTTAACACAAGAAAGAACGAATTAAAGAAACAATAACTGAACTATTTTGAAATACATACTCAAAGATAATTATTGTCGATTAATTTTGTAATCACGTGCACTTACAAAGTAATCGTGTAAACTACACTAATGTGGAAGCAGTTGCTATGGAGAACATAAATAAAAACACCAAAGACGCCTTTAGTTTTAAATTGTAATTTGTACTTCATGTATCATTTCTATTGTGAAACAAATTCTATTGCGCTCATTTCGAACGACTAACTAGGATACAACTAAAACAAAATTATACAAAACAGCTTATTAAAATCATGCGAGAATACGCTTCAAAAGCTCAAAGTTAACCATAATTTAAATTTAACATTCGTGAAGCGGCAACAGTTTTTCTCATTCATATATCTAATTACTCTTGTACACGAAATAAATTTCGACGAAAGCAGTTTCATTTGAATATGTTTGCATATTCGCAGACTAGACTAGAATTGGATGTCATTACATTTTCAGTTACTATGGAAAATTTTGTTCGGGCTTTTGCTAGACGTTAGTGGACGTTGGCGATGTTATACTCGCAGTTTCTGTGTTTATACAGTGTGGATAAATTCGGACATTCGGACGGAAATTCGGATTTTACTGGAATCCAAGTTGTTGTGCGCTGCATTACGGTACGGTAGTGTGTATAATTTTATTAATTTGTTAATACGATTCACATTACTAAAAATTTAAATGTTTATTACATATAAGATGCAAGTATCACTTATTCCACGTCATTAAATTTTGAATAGGTCCATACATACATCCCTACTCATGGGCAAAGAAGACAGTGGATGTAGGCCGAGAGAAAAAGCCGCCGTAAAAAACTCTCGGTACTCTTTTAAAATAGCAAATCATCAAATAACACTTATTTTAAAACAAATATCGCAAATTAATTAGAACTAGTCTGTCTAGCACTAGTCCCAGGCCCTTTTATCAACTAGATAATCGTTAACTTTGTAGCAAGCCTTTTTAACTAAATAACATAGTGTAATTTGAGAAAAAGGCATTCGTAACCCTTGAGCGTGCATTGGTCGGTCCTCAGAGCCAGTTCCAGCCGAGCTACGCTCGCAAACAGTGAGATTCCATTCCAAAAAAAAAAAATCGCAATGCGGTCGTCAGTTCCATTGAGCGGTCGGACCAAGCAGAAACCTTTAAGTAGTCTCATGTGAAAACTCATTGTCATTGTCTCTGCCTTCGTGTCGATAGGTGACAATATTCGTTCATTGCCTCTTACTGGCTTTGACTTTCTACGTTTCTTTCTCCACGTGTGACCTTCCTGTGTCCCTATTTAGGTGACTTGCCCTCATTCCTCGTATCTGTGACTCATTGTCCTTAATCCATTTTCCTCTCTTTCCCTTATATTTTATACAATGTTAGTTATCTATGGCATTATGTCGTGGTTTAAGCCAAAATAATATATACAGATTATCTCATAAATACGCTTATTTCTACAATAATCTTCTTATTTATTATAATCTTCTTTTGCTTGATAAAAGCGTAACTGTAAGTTGTTTTTAGTTGTCATAACGGTCAAGTGTTTGTTATAAGATAGATATAATATATTATCCTAATCTTGAAAAGGAAAAATAAGGCAAAAAATCTTGATTTCTCGTATTTATAAAATGTTTTTGTGAAAATGTATTGTCATGTATTTAATGAGCGTAAGATTTGATGTGTTTCTATTTTTGTTACAGTGATTTCTCTACATATTAAAGAAAATTTAGAGATTTTTGTTATGAAAATTGGTAACATCTTAACTTATAAATTCCTGAATCATTTTAAACGATAGCATTATTAAATTTTTACACCATAAAATAATGTTTAATTCTATAATGCGGTCTCTTACCAGCCGTCATCGATCAACGATATATTGTTTAGGTTAATTTTGCGAAAATAGGACATCAGAAGGGCAAAGGAAATACAATCAGAGGCATGGTCACCTAATTCTTGCTAAATGATTAAACAATAATAACTTACGCATCGAAGCCAGGCTGTAAGGCCATTTAAAAATACTCTATACGGCAACATTTAGTTTGCAATTTCAAATAGCTATTTGAAGAAAAGGTATTAACAGTGTTTTTATTCTAAAAAAATAATATAAATGTATATGCGGTGTTGGCGTAGTGGTTTAAGCATGCGACTGTGTAGTCGTATATTCGAATCAAGGCGCAATAATACTTTCCCATACTGTGAAAAAGGAAGAAGAAAAGCATAAGGAAACCGGCATGTTTTGGACCCAAATGTATATGAAATATTGTCCCAGGCAAAAAATGCTAATCACATACTCGTCTTTTAAAATGATCATAGAAAAAAGTTAATTAGATACCGACATCCATATACTGGATTATTTACTATTATTACTGAGAATTGACTATAATGATTCTATGTGCGATAGGATTTGAAAATTCTCAATTATTCCTTGTTAGTATACAAATTTGTTGTGTTGCCAATACAATACTGACAGCGGCGATATAGTAAACATAACGAGACTAAAATGCAGACCATAAATTAAACAGTAAATCCCTTCAGGTCTCCGTACACTGGCTATTTCGACGTCAATTATATAAAATGTTTAGACAAAGAGTTAGCTTCAAATAATTTTATTTTTAGTAAACAATGCTATGGACGCATCGTTGATAGACGCCGGCTTGTTCTGAATAAGCCTTTCTAGCTGAGCTAAATCTGTACAGATTTTTGTCTGTTGTACAATGATCGGTTATAGTTATATCTTTACATATTACTGAGTATAATGCATATAAAAACTTAATTTATAGCTAGCTACACACTCGTTAGCCAATTGGCGTTTTGAGTTTTAGTTTTTCTTAAGATACCGCTCTTCTGTTCGCGTCTTTTAAATTAAAATAGGTATAATACTGTTAAATACCTCGTTATTTATGTGTTAAGACTGAGGGCAAAACATAGTTAATCTATTTAAGTAATACACATGTCCATGAATACGGTTAAGGTTTACCGTGATTTCAAGTAGATAACAATTACTATATATTATAAAATTTAAAGAAATTATTAATATACTTTTAATATAAAGAGATTTTTCAATTTTCTTGAGTAAATAGAGGAATAAGTAATTTTATATGTTATGTACTTTTACACTCGCCTTAACCATTTTTTTTTGTGGAAGAGATCGCTCAAAAGCGATAAGGCCACCTGTTGCGGTCCCCTTTATTTAATTGTACTGTATTTCTGTATAGCAACGAAGTGAAACTAAATAAATTATTAAACACGGTGGTTATATCTTGGTACATATCGACCGCAACGCAGCAGTGCTTGTTTAATCAAATTAACCCTCCCAGCAGCGCGTACATCGTCAGCTTTTATTTATCTTTTAAGCGGCTGAAAAACGAGCATCACGATCATCTATTTATCACCAAGTTCAGCAAAAAAGAGGACAAAACCTTAATAAAATACACAAATCTTATAAAGTATTTCTCAAGTATTTAAGCCGCCTTTTTAGAGGCTTGAACTTTTAAGACTTTGTTATGCTTAAAGAACTAATAAAATGTAAAAATGCTGTTGTATGACTAAAACAAATTTGTATAACCGTCTAGTGCGCAGTCATATCGGTTACGATGGCAATATATGGAAAACCTTACAGGTAATCCATTCGCAACCCATTGCAAGTATCAAAGATTATATACTCGACCTAGCAGGATTTTCTCATATACTCCATCAGCGACTAAGGAAATGTAAAATTATATCATTGCTTGGTGGGAGATCTCTAGCCGGTGTTACGTTCTTAAATACACAACAGTAACCTCTTACAGAATATAAACATTGTCGTCCCTTATTCAATCCAATCCCAATCCTCCAAATTTCGTCTGTAAGAACCAATCCAGGAGTTTAGGTACCTCACATTCGAATTCTTCGCGAATACAAGAGAATAACGGCTACATATTAGCTTCATATATTCGGTAGTGGGCTAAAGATTAAAAAAAAGCCTTTCTTTGCGCCTATCGAGTACCAAATCCTCATTGTTAAGTGAATAAGTTTTTATAAATATTAGTAAAAACTAATATTTGTAGTTGGAAGTGTCATATTTTTATTTTTTTCTAAAATGATTACCGTAATTGTCATAAATTTTAGAATAGGTATATTTAACATTAGCTCGAACGGTGAAGGAAAACATCGTGACGAAACCGGCTTGTCTTAGACCCTAAAAGTCGACGGCGTGCGTCAGGCACAGAAGGCTGATCACCTACTTGCATATTCGATTAACAAATGATCATGAAACAGATACAGAATCTGAGGCCCAGACCTAAAAAGGTTGTATTTATTTTATTTATATTGTAACTTATAGTGTAGAAAATGCATCATATAGAAAATGGTGTACTTTATTAATACACAGTTACAATAAAAATAAATAAACTTAAGTGGAAATGGGCAGGATACATGGCAAGAGGAACAGAATAGTGGAGCAGATACCATTAGACTGGTTCCCGAGGTACAATAAACTCCTAGAAAGACTAGAATAAGGAAGCAGTAGGTGATGCATTGTAGAAAGTGACACAGTGCAGACAGGAATAGCGGGATTTGGAAGAGGCCTTCGCCAAAAAAAACAGATATCTAAAAATAATGAGTTGATATATATAGATGCGTTTAAGTGTAAAATAATCTGAAATGATAGGCCTTTATTATTATTTCTTTATGTAATAAATAAATAGACCTGAAATTGAATTATATATACTTAAATCAACATAATATTACTGACAAGTTAATTGAAATACAACATCTTCGGAATTAAATGTATTTTCGACAAAACAATCAGCATTCAAGACACTTGATTTATCTTAATTGCTTTTTCATCCGACGGTCGAATATTGTTTTCGTATAAGTCACTTTAATTTAAAGTAATTATTTTTCTCTGAATAATAGTAATAGCATTTATAATCATATTTTGTATTATTATATAATATTAATGGGGTAAATAATACAATATATTAATTACAAGAAACGCTAAAATAAGACAAAAATGTAGTGAGTATATTGAATAAGTAATCGTTTAATTCATTTTAACTTCAAATATTTTGGTCCTTCGAACCGAAACACATTTTTTGGAGAAAACCTACGTAAAATATATATCTTGAACGTATAAGATAAAAACGAAATTTGGGCAGTATTTTGTACCACCGTTAAAACTGAATATTTTTGTAGAAAATTTTATTCGTATATTTATTGATTATACATGGACAAAAAGTTTATATACAATACTTAGTTTAAATTCTGTGAGAATCATAATTTTACTGAAATGAAATTGTTAACGAAATGTTTCGACTTTATTTTACCATTTTAATAAATCATATTTAAAAAAAATATATTTTAGTATCGTGAGAGAGACCAGTGATGGTGATTAATGCAACGAGAGTTGTACTGCATTCGAACATGTCTATGGTGAAGGTTTTTTTAAATAAATTATCTCTGCACTCAGACATCATTTATCATCTAGCTTAACTTAAAACGAATAAGCAATTTAAGTCTAACTTAAGCTAAAGCTTTAGGCTAAAAAGGATATTTACCATAAGAAGTGTCCAACAACTTACTTACAATCTAATTAACTCACGCTGTTCTTGTGTACTACCTACCACTACTATTTACCACTTATAGTGAAGGTAAAAATAGTGATTCGCGTGCTTCAAAAATCGTCAATTGGATACAGTAGGCTGGACATCCACTTGTCTATCAAATAAAAATGATAAAAAAATACTGATACAATCACAAGGCATGGCCTAAAAAGCAAACGTTGCTGTTTTAATACAACTATTAAATTCTCGAGAGTTGTCTTTTCGAAAATGCATATTCAAATGCATTCTGCGAAAAACATAATCATAAATACGACCTGTCATAAATTTAAAAGCCTGTGTATATAACTCTGGTGCCGACGAAGCTAAAACGTAAAGTGATCTACATTAGGCCGTGACGGGAGAAATATATGGAATGTCACCTTTGCTTCGGTCTCATCCTTTTAGTAATTTAAAAATATGAACATTTGAATTTATATTCTCATAAAGAAAACATCTTCCCTTAACAGCCTCTTTTTGGGCTAAAAAGTTCTCGTTGGGAACTTGAAGTTTTATTTAGGTACAAACGCTTGACTAGTGAGCAGAATATATGATATAATTTAATAAGCATTCAATGTTAAAATACGTAATATATTTTAAAACTCGTATATTTTAACGTTTCAATGCAGTTTCGAGTTGTTTAACTAGAAAGAGTATCTCTTTGACGTCCACCATTTTATTTCATCATACTTTTAGTTGCGCACTTGCTTGTACCCATTATGTTTATCAGTTTTTTGTTTCAAAGGTTAACACATGACATAATCATAGTAGAATCACAAGACTAAAATATCCAATAATGTGCAATGTTGCATATATAATAATAATACAAATGAAATCTAAACATATTTACTACCCCTTATTTTACTAGCTGTTCCAAGTGCAAAATATTTAATGTATAATTATATATATAATATTTATTTTTATTGAAATTATATGATTTTGAAAGGGCTTCCGGTGATCAAATGTTTAAAATCGAGTAAGTATTTTTCTTCATCTTTTGGTACCTCTCCGTTACTGGAAGTTGGTCGTCTCGTAAAGCGTGTCTTTTCCTCTTCCAGATGCAGCAACTCTCAACTTCGTGAAATTTCGTGACTACTTGGTCTGAATGATAAACCACCTCTACATAACGGGTCACGCAATAGGTAACAGATAAACAAAACACGTTTAAAAGAAAAACGTGTTTCGGTTCGAAGGACCAAAATATTTTAAGAAAAGTTGAAGTGAAAGATTACTTATTAGTTATAATCTCTACATTTTTCTGTTATTGTAATAAAATTTTTTTATTACAAAGCTTTTTTTATTTAATATACTAACAGTACTTCTCAAAAAAGCATTCCTAAAATGTTATTTTTAACAAAATTATAAAAAGCCTACGATCCTCAATAAACAAAATCTGCCGCATGTTACGAAAATTTATTTAGGTTTGAGTTTGTGTATACTTTGTTAGTTGGCGGCCATTTTTCATTTTTCCGTATACACAGAATACATGGGCCCGTGCCTTAATAATTTATTAGCGAATTGGAGGACACAATAGGGCATAGGTTACATATGACCCGATGTGCTTGCTTAAAATTATAAATATAAAATTAAAGGAGTGAGAGTTAACACTCGTGTGGAGAAGGACAACATCGTGAGGAAACCGGCATGACCCTTAACTCAACATAACGACGGCGTGTGTCCTGCACAGAAGGCTGTTCTACTTAGAAAAACATAATCACGAAACAAATAGGCGAAATCTGATACTCAGACCATAAAAGGTTGTAGTGCCACTGGTTTTTTTTGCTTCAAATAACGTCATAGTTAAGAGGGCTCGCAAGTGCGTTGCCGACCTTTTCAAAATTGATACGCTCAAAGGAATAGCGAAGGTCATCAGTATCACACATGAAGTATTGCCATAACACAGTATTAAATATGAGCATAACAGACATAGTTAAAATAGAAAACCACATAGTTCACTAAACTAACATAATATTATTACTGAAAGAGGCTATTTTTGAACTGGAATAGTCCGTAATTGATTTATGTTAGGCCTTGGACTCAATGTCAAATAAGTGAATTATACTAAAATGGTTCGCTGCGTTAAAGAATATGGCTCAAAAAAATATGGTATACAGTACGTAATAAAGTTTCACCAAATAACTATTTAATTTTGTCTCTTAGCTATGGAATTATATGTGTTTGTGTTCAGGTATTGCTGCTCCACCCGTGGACCGATCTGGCATGATCAAGGAGCTTGTAATTAGGATTTGCAGCTAATTGCTCCCATAGTCTAATATATTTTTTTATAGATCAGGGACCAAATTAGCAGGAGGCTGATCTGATGTTCAGTGGTACTGCCCATGGTTACCCACCTAAAAATAATAATTTTTGTATCTATTTTTCTAGTAAAAAATTATAAGCCAGCCATCCAGTTCACAGCCATTAACCAGCACTAGGAATGATGGGTTAATAGAGCATAGTTGGCCAAGTGGCTTCAGCGTGCGACTCTCATCCCTGAGGTCGTAGGTTCGATCCCTAGCTGTACACCAATGGACTTTCTTTCTATGTGCGCATTTAACATTCGCTCGAATGTTGAAGGAAAACATCGTGAGGAAACCGGCTTGCCTTACACCCAAAAAGACGACGGCGTGTGTCAGGCATAGAAGACTGGTGACCTCTTAGCTTACCTTTAATCATGAAACAGATATAGAAACCTGATGCCCAGACCTTTTTAGGTTAATAGGGCCAAGGTTAATAGGGGGAAGACGGAAATATTTTTTTTGCAATTTTGCTCTTTTCACTCGTAAGCGGAAGGCGCAGAGGTCGGAAAACGTCAGTAAGTTTTCTATGAGGTACCAAAAAAATTTGACGGTTCCCGAATTTTCCGCCCCAAAAATCTAGCCTTCTAGGCTCCAGCCTACGAAGCCTACTGCTAAATCCGCCATCACATGCAGCCGGAAAGCTTGCAACGTACTTTGCTGAATTATCATACTCCTTATATAAAAATTAACTACGTAACACTCAATACATTTAAGTAATTTTGTTCGTAATACAAAGTGGTTATTTAGTATTCTTGGATACTTTTAGATTATTTTATGTACTTCATAAGACATTGTAAAAATTTATATGACATTTGCATGCCTATTTATAAATGGCTGATTGTTCGAATATTTGTAATTGATCGATCTAACTCCCGTACCACTATCTTGGATAATATACGATTATTATTATTATATTGGAGTCGTTTTTATAAAAAAACTCTTTTTTTATAAAAACAATAACGTGGGGACACGTTGAGAAGTGATAAATTGATCACAGAAAGGTTTTCTACTTTGTTTTACTTAACAGTTTTGTTTCATTGACGGAAAAGTAAATAATGAATCGGTTCAACAGAAAGTTAGATAATTATTTGACACATAAAATCAGAAATTCATTGCTCCTTGCTCCTACATATTTGACATAAATGGATAATAGAAACTCGAAATTTTATTCTGCCATACGCACCTTTTCTCTGTGGAGGTCTGTCCAACTTTATAAAATACAATTCATTCTCATCGTCTGTAGAAAATATTGTTTATTATCAAAATAATATCGCTTTTATTACGCCAAAAATGCTATTACTAACCATAAGGAGAGTAATAATTGCAGCTCCTCAAGGACAAAAGACCTGGATCGATAAAAGCCTCGGTGTGTTCATCTCGGTGTCGGCGTGAAAGGCCTCACCAGCTCAGCTTCAGAGATGCATTTCCATCATGGATATAAAAAGGCACAATCTTACAGTATTAATATAACATTCACATAGTAATAATAATAATAATGAATAAATAGAAAATGAAACGTTATTTAAAAAGTTATGACCCTGTATATGTGTCCGTATACTGGCAGCATTTTTGCTGTATTGCGATACTTATTCGTTAAACGAGGAAAGCACCAGCTCTGGGGTCACCGGAACTATCTAATAGGCATCTTAAATTTTCTATTAGCGCCTGTGCATTAAAACACCACAGCCCAAAAGTCTCTAGTCCAAAGGGAAGAAAAACAAAGTTGCAGGAAGATTTGAACCGTTCATTATTTTCCTGCCAGTGGCCGCGCCTTTTTTTGCGCTAACCTCCCTAGTCTATACGACGTGGGTAACACTGAACGGGCCAGTTAGAAAAATTGCTAATGAAAACTTTTTTGAATTTAAATTTTAGAACTCCTTGGTAACCTAATGTAGTCTATTGCATTCATTTGTCATTTGTTTTTGTGAATTGGCGGCAAATTTAAAACCCCTGTGTTGCACATTTTCGGTCAATAATTTATAACTTTCGTTGTAGGTTTACTCAACAACAAAGCTATGATAGGCTGCGATTAGCATTTCTTAATTAAGTCCCATCTCGTGCCACTATTTACAATTGGTTTAACGAATTTAAGCGTGGACGTTATGTCACGTTATATGGTATGGTATGTGTCGAGATAAAGAGTCATCCGCATACAGTCCTGACCTGGCGCCCTGTGACTTTCATTTATATCCAAGAACTAAAGATAAAATTCGAGGTATTCGCTTTACGAGCCCTGAAGATGCGGTGAAAGCGTAAATGCCATAGAAGAGACCCCTAAGAAAAAATGGGCCCACAGGTTTTCTCAGTGGTTCCATCGAACGTGACGATGTGTAGAGAGGAGGAGATTACTTCGAAAAACAATAAATGTATTGCTCTCACTTAATACCTAGGCTGGTAACAACAGTGTTACCTTGGTATTACATGATAAAGTGTAATGCAATAATTGATTAAACAAAACATTGGTTAGCAAGATATTACGAGTTTAATTTTAAAAATTGCCAATAACCAACCGCTTGTCAGAGGAAGGGCAAACAGGGCTAACATGTCCACACAAAAAGCGTCTCATACCAAAGCCCGTCCCATCCAATAAGGGATCAAAGACATCCCATGCGGCCATAATATTTTAACTACAAAAATAAATCCCTTATATAACATTTTAGGCTATATATAACACGAAGTTTAGACACACACAGATGTCACTTAATAATTTTAAAAACTACGGTAAATTGTCAATAAGTACATACAATGACTGTAAAACAAAGGGACAAATTAATGTGATACTTAGCTGACAGCCAATTTGAGGTATTGTTAGAAACAGAATATCAGAATTCTTACTTGTTATATTAAAGAGTATTTGTGTTGAGTCTTGTTTCGAATTTGTACAGCAAATGACACAAAATTGAGAACAAAAACGGCAAACGGTTAAATATAAGAGTCTTTCCTCCAACTTCGATTTTGTTCCCTTTGAAGTAGAGACTTGGGCCATGGTTCAAGTGCACAGGGGCTAATTAAAGATTTAAGTTGGGCGTCTGGTAGATAGTACCGGTCACCCCAGAGTTGGTTTTCTTTCTTTACTCAACGAATAAGTATCGCAATACAGCGAGAATATGCTGCCATCGTTAAAGGTACATTACCACAGGGATCAAACTTTTAAAATTTTCATTCAATCTCCTTTTTATTAATTTATAATTATTTTTATTTATGTGGGTTAAGAAAATTGTAAATACATTATATTTGATTGTTATGATTACTAATAAATAAACTTATAAGTAAAATTGGCAAAAATGGAATCAAATTCAAGGGCGTCTAGCATAACCCAAGCTAAACAAAAAAAAGTTAGCGATGAAATAAAGGCCGAGTTAAAACATTATGGATTTTAAAAATATGTATTTCGAACAACAAAGAGCAACCACACAGCAGCTCCAGGTCTTCGTGAACCGCTGTCTTTGTCAACTCCTTGGAATATTCTAGAGATAATCTACTTCTTGGTGAGAGAATTTCTAACCACTAGAGAACTTTGTGGTACCAATTGACAGGTCTATAAAACGCCGAAAGTGGAAATGCATGGGCCCTACGCTCCGTGGGGATGTAAGTCACATTGCCAAGCAAGTAATGGAATCCTCAAGGCTAGAGCAAACGCAGCCGCCCAAAACAGACTGGGCAACGAAGCATCATTGCAGTGACGTAGGAAGTTGGTATGACGTGGAGTGAAAGTGACACTGGATGCCCTCTGGGGGACATAGGAATTTAAGTAGTCTATTTCGAACAATAAAAGCTAAAGTACTATTTCGTTTCTTTCCTTAAAAGTGTGTTTACGATGAAAACAGACTGAGGAGTATAATGAAATAAGACTAATACATTTTATTTTACTTATTCTAAATTAATTGGCTTATAGTGTACATTTTCTGTTATCAGATTACCGGTCTTGTTATTGCCACAATTTGGGGAAAATCCTCTAATTTGAGAGTTGTTTTCTTATTTAGATACACAAATTCCTTTGAAGCATTTTATCTGTGTGGCGCTTAAAGCGTTTTATATGTTCTGTAAATAAATAAATAAACTTTACTTTATGGCAATTTTTGCCTCTGCGCTTGCAATCTATGAAGGTTTTTATTTTCGAGAGGGAGATAATGATGTATTAACGTACGTCAAAACAATTCTATTATGACATACTAAACAAACAGTGTTGAACTAAGATTGAAGCTTAGATCCCGGCTCCAATTTATTCTTAATGCGGATTTCGCTCTCTCGTACGATGAAGGAAAACATCGTCTGGAAACAAAAGGTGTTAGGCACTGGCTTATCGCCTACATGTAAGGCTTCCAGCGCCAGTGTTTTTTTTTAAACTGAATACAGCAATAACATAAACAATATAACTGTATCTAAGAAAGAATTTGTTTCACTGAAGAGGTACGATTACGTTGTTTTCTGAGTAAATTGAAGTTTAAACTAAAATCTTGGGTTTGGGTTAAATAAGTTAGTAAAACTGTATGAAATGCGAAATAATACATGGAATTGAAATCCCGTCGTTAAATAGGTCGTGTATGTAACTTAATTCATGAGAGTTGAAAACGTTAATATAATATTTAAACTTCAGGTATTCAGTGCAAAAATTTGATATGAAAGTTTGCGAAGCTCTCATACATTTTAAGTAAAATTTTAATATTTTCAAGATTTTTATTTCAGTACATTTTTGGCTGGGTTGCTATTTTAGGTACTCGCTTTAAATTAAAATACTCTATTTGTAACATTAAAAATCACATTTCTAGTATAAACTGTCATACCCGCGCTTTAGAGATTGAATAAGTTTTCAAGGTGGTTACAGTACAACAGTTTTTTTTTACTTTAATTTTATCTGTTGCGGGGATCTTAAGCTCTATCATACAAAACCATATCTTTGTCACAGCAATATAGAAATACAATTTATTCTTGACAAATAACAATTAGAATCTGATAGTGACCTCTTTTCTTAGGAAGGATGTTTAATGATAAAGATATTTATCATTAAACATCCTTCCAGCAATCGCGATCGCGATCAGCACTGCTAGATTAAAGGCGAAGACCAATGGTTATAAATAAGTGTTTGTGTTTACTAGAGTTGCCTTAACGCCATTGGCAAAACGGTCTTATAAGAAATATATATTTAAATTTATTTATTGCACGAATATGGTACAAAAATAATGTGAGTCATAGCAATTAGTAATTTCTTAAATCATATATATCATATTATACGTTATCATATTAATATTAATTAAAATGTTTCACGCAAACAATCATAAGTAATAATTTTTTTCCAAACGTAGTATCTTAAGTCGATTTTTAAAAACTCTGTGTTGTAATGTTTTTAATTTAAGTTTATATTCCAAAACATTACACGCAAATGGTTTGTAACAGTAATGCTATTATAATTTAAATTGAATCATGGTTATAAGGCTGATAAGTCGTTTAAAGAAAATACGCGATTTCTGTCACAGCAAAAATATCTGAAACACTAACTGATACTCTGATACGTTAAATAGCACTCCTCTTTTTTTATCGGAGGTTAAGTGTGATTGCTTTTCGAGAAATTTGTGTCAGTATGAAATTATTACAAATAAATACAAAACGTTCCAATCATTAAAGAGATATTCAATCTCTTTAATTGATGTATTGCGATTTGGCGCCATTGATATAAATTTCGTTGAATCATTGCAGTGAGAAATTACTAGCACATAACTTCGACCAACACTTTGGCGGAAATTATTGAACAGGATTCCTATTGAAGTGATCGGATTAAGTAGTATATAAAACAACAACATAACTGCGTGTTAACTTACTTTTATCATGCTATTTAGAACGTAGTTATCTACGCAGATCGGTTTTAATACCATTCACTATGCAACTGTGTTAAACAACTGTAATGCTTAGTAGTCTCAGTCGAAACATTGTAAGTAATCGTTTTTAAGTGCCTTAATTGTTTGTAACTTTGTTGAAGTGTAGGATTGAAAAAAAAACTGATAAACCATACATTTTTAATAGTATTAAACAAGACCTATTTTTTCATTTCAATTTATGACATTAAAAAAATTACTACGATGTTTCAGACTAGATTTTTAAAAAACGTATCTCTAATCAATAGAATGCTTTCAATTGATATACCTATATGTTCAAGCGGAACTATACCGGCGCGGAATACCATGAACTATATTACATACATGATTAGGAGAAACAAAAATATTTATATTTAAACGAGGGGGTTAACGGTGAGGGGAGTAAAAGTGGAAGCAACACATTGTCATTATTATGTCCAAACTATCTTCGATACTTTGAGCCCTGCGAGGCAGTGTACGTTGTCAGTCAGTCCAGTCAGCCAAAGTCAGTCCAACTCATTGTAGATATATAATATTATAGTAAAGCCACATATAGACTACTTAATGGAAATATGGGTAGCGCCTACCAACCGTTATAACAGACAAATAAAGCACTGACTTTAACTGAAAAACTATACAGAGATACAATTTTTTTAGTATAAACCAGACATACGATTACTATACTATAACCAGGTATTGTACCTCAATTTTAATATACAAAATTATAAACAAATTAATACATATATAAATCTATGCAAAAAAATATTGATCAATTATTTTCAATACAACGAAACACTAATTACGGGATACTTAATATAATGAAACAATGCGCGCAAATATTTCATAAACTGCCATCCAATAAAACATTTTTACAAATTTAAAAAAAATTTAAAAAGAAAATATAATTAATAGAATACCTATAAAAATATAAAAGACATTTTATATGTGTATAAAAATCGTAAGAAATTCAAAATAAATTGAAGGTCTTAGAAATAATTACTATTAATTAGTCACACATTGCCTGTTGTAACACCGATGCGACATACCTGCACTTTTGTTAAAAAAATAGTTCATATTGTTAGCAACTAATATTTTAAATTAATATATGAAACCTTATTTTCAAATAATTTCATAACACGATGTACATAACCTACTCTTAATTTTCTCACTAAATTAATGTAATTCTTTAAGAAATAGTGAATCGAATAATCAGTAGTCCATGACTTTCGACAGCCGAAAATAGCTTTCCAACCGCGATTTTCCAGCATTACTTATGAATTCTATAAATACGAGTGTCTTTCTAATACTTACTTTTATTATTAAATCTCCTACTTAAAACACCTCTAAAAATCTCCAGAATGATAAAAACACCGGTTTAATTAAAACTGTTTTAAAACAATTTCTTTTAATCAAACCAGCCTTGTTGACATTTCGGGATTGGTTGCATTGCTTTAGGGTTTGCTTTTTGCGATTAGGGTAAAATCAAGATACGAGGTTCAGCACTAAGTCTGACTACAATAATAATAATAATAATCAATCGTTTATTTGCCAAGATAGTGGTACAATTAGATCGATCAACTACAAATATCCGCACAATCAGCCATATATAAATAGGCATGCAAATGTCATATCAATTTTTACAATATCATATAATAAAAACATTAACATAATGTCTAAGTATGTGTATGTTCAAGCTAATTCTCGCTTCTGAATCTCACTCGTAGATATACGAGTACCTACCACAAACAAGGCGGTACGGTTTAAAGACGTAACCTGGACTGAATATTAGTACATAATTGAATTAAAATGTAATAATTTGTATCACATATATGATATACGGGTGAAGTTGTGCAGTTAATAAGCGACTTTTAAGTTAAGGCTAAGCTTGGTAGGAAAGCTCCTAAGCAGTTTTACACATACACAATATTCGTGTATTCGTGGTGATTGCATTACATATATTTATTCTTTATCACGCCAAGCATTTGAGGACAGACTCAACAAAACTTTTGGTACATTTCATTTTTCATCGGTCACAAATTTGAACGTAACCATGGTTTATTAAAACCTTTTACTTAAATTGTATCTAAGGAAATACTTGAAAAAGCGAAACTTCATTAGCAAAAGATAATGAATACGAAAACAATTAACAAAACTCTTGGAAGTTATTTTCCCAAAATTGCTTTCCTTTTTGTCCATTTTCATTGAAATAACCTGAAGATAATTAAGTTTGTAGTTCCCTTATGTTTGAGATAAATTTACAAGGAACAATTTCAAATTGTGTATATTGTTACCCTTGGACGAGATGTTGCGTGGAGTGCCTTCGTATCAATATTACTTTTAGTTTCAGTCCTTTCAACGACTGCTTTTGTTTATATGTTTATTTATTACTTATTAGATAGATAGATGTCATTGTATATTATTAGGCATGTAGCATTCAAAGATACCATACTAGAATTTTTGATACATAGAAAAACATTGATCTCTTGAGAGCAGTGTTGGCCTAGTGGCTTCAGCGTGCGACTCTCATCCGTCGTGGTCGTGGGTTCGTTCCCCGGCTGTGCATCTGGAATGCAATGGATCTTCTTTCTATGTGCGCATTTAACATTAGCTCGAACGGTGAAGGGAAACATCGTGAGGAATCCGGCTTGCCTTAGACTCAAAAAGTCGACGGCGTACGTCAGGCACAGAAGCCTGATCACCTACTTGCCTATTAGTTTAACAAATGATCATGAATCAGATACAGAAATCTGAGGCCAAGACCTAAAAAGGTTGTAGAGCCATTAATTTTTTTATTAGATAGATAGATGTCATTGTATATTATTAGGCATGTAGGCATTAAAATATACCATACTAGAATTTTTCATACATGGAAAAACATTGATCTCTTAGTGAGGTTATGAATGACAAAGACATTCCCATGAATCCTAAAAGAAAGGTAACTGTACCTCTCCAGAGTCGGCAGTATGTTTTGATATTTTTTTTAACTCTGTATTAACCACTCACGTATAATGAATATCACGAAAAGAATAATGATAGTTGCTGTGAAATAGCGTAATGTAATGGTAAAGAGAGTGCCTGCGTCTGGCTATACTCTCGGGGCGCAACTCCGACGATTTAGATAATCGCCACGCTTATAAGCAAAATGAGCCTTAAGTCATTCTCATGTGACTCATGTATTCTATCGAGCCTAACATATGGATACCAAGCGTGTCTGTGAAGTTAGTAGATCCTTTCAAAATTAATAAGACACGTGATAAGAGATGTGGACAAAGAAAGTAACAGACTGGTATCCTAGGGATGGATAGAGAAGCAAGGGGAGGACGACATAAGAAGGATAGCTGGGATGGAACAGTGTGTACTGCGAGGCATTGATCAAAATGGCGAGAGGAGGCCTTTGTCAGACAAGCTATGCTGCTGAAATAAGTTGTACCACTGTAAAAAATTACTGTCAATAGATGTATAAAATTCTCCTTGACTAATTGGATTAGTAGTTTTTACCTACAACGGGTGAAGAAAAAGAGTATTTTGGCTCAACGTTTAAGCTCTATTGTAAGTATTACTGGTTCACGGAGGCCAATCTCTATTGATACATGTACATAGCCCAAGATATGTTGTTGTAACGTATACATAAGTGTGTGCGAGACACATGTGGCACGTCCTTTTCATAAATTTCACAGCCTGTTTGGACCGAGAAGTCCGCCACGATGGACGGGAACGTTCAGACGCAGAATGCCGGAGGTCCATACGAGTCTCGGCCCTTAATATTTAGTCTACGAACGTAATTTCAAACATAACATAATCAAAAATTATAATTAAAAATTGAGTCGAAATATGAGGCCTTCGGTAAATTTGGAACGAATCAAAAAATATATTATATATCGATAATATTTTTTCGTTTAATGTTCAAATAATTTATTTCGCATTTTTTATCGATAGAGCTTGGCGACATATTGTCGCATGAAACAGTCTATTCGTTTAAATTATTGTTAGGATTCACGACGTTCCCCTGAAACTGAACCAGCTATACTGGCATTTGTATTAGGGCTACAAGGGATAACTAATAAAAGGAAAATACTCCAGAGTTATTATTTTAGCTGTGTACTTTTTCGTCCCTACCACATTCTTTCTGTAATGGCAAACATTTATTGAGCACATTGAATGTATTCAGGCCGAATATTGCTAAAGAATCTTTATTTACCGCAAATATGTGTGGCCCAAGTGAAAAATGTCGAAATACATGTGGTTTATAGAACTTCAGACACGGTGCGGAAACAGTTTAATACGAATTATCTTCTATAAGATAACTCGGAAAGTTGTAACTGGTCGTACCTGGGCCACGTCTCGCACCATGACCGCTGCCACTCTCACTTATATAGGGTAAAATCCAGGGGAAATGGCGTGTTGGTAGACGTAAAGAACCATGTCTTCGTAAAGTTAGGGAGTGCAGGGGTGTTGCGACTGCGCAAGAGTTGCTGAATCTAGCACTGGTTAGTCAGTTGTGAGTTTGGATATGGCCCATGTGTTCAATACAGTTGTCTATAAATTGGTTCATGTCAGGCACAGAAGGGATAACTTCACACGTACCTATTAGTAAAGTCCAATTAATACGGAGCTTTAGAACTTTAATTCAATTAAGATAGCAAATATGTTTAGCGACCCCAACTTTCTATTTAAAATGATTTATATCACAATCAAAATGACAATAAAATCGAAAATTATAACGTGTGATTTTAACGCTAGTAAATTTAAATAATATACTATCTACCCACCGAATGGTCGTAAAAATTTTATGCTTTCATAAAAGACGGCTTATTAAGATATTTTCAAAGGTAGGGTAAAGTTATGAGTTTTAACTTTTTTTTCAAGTTCTTATTGCAGGGGTTTATAGGAGGTAATTTTCTGTCCATAATCATAGTGAAAAAACATTTCTGCGTCTGATTTGTGATAACAGTTGTCTAGGCTTTTTGATCAAAGAAAATTTCATTAGGAGTGTCAATGAAAGCGATAAGTAAGTCTTCCGCAATTATCTTTCATTCAATATATTTATGTTATCTTATTGATCCTCATCCCTGAGGTCGTAGGTTCCAACCCCGGCTGTGCACCAATGGACTTTCTTTCTATGTGCCCATTTAGCATTCGCGTTGCGAAACATCGTGAGGAACCTTAGACCCAAAAGGTCGACGACATGCGTCAGGCAAAGGACGCCTATTGCCTATTAGATTGTCAAATGAATGTCATGAAACAGATACAAAAATCTGAGGTTCAGACCTAAAAAGGTTGTAGCGCCACTGATTTATTTATTTTTATCTCCTTATTAAAATGTTTACGTTATCAATCGCGGAAGTTTGCTTTTATAAAGTCAATAGGATTTACAGATTACAGCGTGTACGCATAAACGCTTGCAACTCTCCAAACGTACTATAACGCGCAAATAATTAATCATATTCTAAGATATCATTTTATTTAATCCTATAGTATGTTTATTAATGAGGATTATCTGAACTAACTGACAAAAATTTCACAACTCGAATTTGAAACGAGGTTTCACGGTACGGCATAGTTTGAAGAAATAAAATATCGTAAAATACTGTTTTATTTGTAAATTACACTAAGGCAGTGTGCAATATATTGAGACATTTTTATCGTGTTTTACACACGGCTGGAGAAACGGGAATAACATTTCACGGAAATATACCAACTGTCCCAAAGAGAATTAGGTGTCGGTTTTTGAATTACCAATCTATTTTTATATTTATATAACAGGTAAATGAAAATCAAATAAATTCACCTCTAAGGCTTGTCTTAGAAAGAGTGAGGTGAGCCATTAAAGCTGAATATTTTGTGGATATGAATTAATTAAATAAAAATAAAAGCCTTTTTATTTCAGATACTATTTAAATCGTTTGTTGTTATCAAACAACATCTGAAATTGTTTATAAGAACCTAAACATAACAATCAATTGTACAGTATTTATTAATAATATCAATAATTAAAATTTTATTAAAATATTTATAGGTTCGCTGCCATAGGGACAAAACTTTTTAAATCAGTTCTTAATTTTATTTCAGATACTTAACGTTAAAATACATTTATATTACTATCATTATTTCTTGATATCTGTGTGCCCTTTTTGGCAAAGCTTCTCGAAAAACATGCTTTTTCCTTAATCTGGTCTATCTGTTCTGTGCCTTTGGGCACCAGTTTAATACTATCTTGCTTTTCTGATCCTCTTGTTATGCCCACCGATAAATTAATTTACTTCCTTATTCTTTACTTTTTGCTATTTATTTTCTGGGCCGTTTGTTGTTGTCACTTAAAATTCATATTCAAATACTTGCTCTGGTTTGAACGTGATGTTCGTTTCTTTTAGGATGATTTATCTTGGAAAATCAAGTCGATTACTTCATACTCTTAACTAATTATGTTTAACATTATTTTAAATAAGCCTAATTCAAAAATCGATTCACAAAGAAATAATTCAATAGAGTGATTACTTCAGAATCCTCTTAAGACCAGAACGTACGAGAACTTTACCCAAGTGATTTTCATTACCCGTATGTCATGGTAATATTATATATTATTACGAAGTCTCTCTTTTTCAATTTGCAGCATACCTAACTATAGTTATCGTTACGAGTAACTCTTTAAGAAGACATTCGAACTTATTTTGTATGAATCAATCAATGAAAATCACGATAACTCACACAAATTTTTATGAGTTCATGGCTTACAAACGTATTTTGAACTATAATCTACAGTTGACTTAACAATTGTTTTAGCTAGCCTCTCTAAGGGAAAATGTTTTGAGACATACGACAGTAATACTTATGAAAAATACAAATCTTAATTATACTTCCGACTGGGAATCGAACCCGAGAGGTCAGTTTCACTTAACCACTAGTTTATATTTTAAGTTAGCGAACAAACTTTTATCGTAATTTTCGTTAAGTATGGCAGCATATTTAATAGGCCCGAAATTTAAAAATCTATACCCAACCTTATATTCAGATTAGTATGGAAATATTGTAAATATAGTCAACGAACTTTTTATTCCCAATACATTTACACCGTTCATGCAAAACGATAAAGTGGCCTTTATCGAGTATTTGCCATATCAATTGAGTTTTATTTGTTACCGATAGGTTTCGTCTACAGAATAAACGTTTTTTTTTGTATTTGCGTGAAAATCTATTCGTTCCCTTTGGAGTACTCTTAAAGATTTAAGTTGGCGCCTGGTATAGATATATAGATATAGATAGTTCCGCTGACTCCAGTGCTTTCTTCGCTCAACGAATAAGTATCACAATACAGGGAGGAAATGTTACCAGCGTTAAAGGTACACTGCCACAGGGACCAACTTTTTAAAATTATTTGATTATTTTAATATTACTAAACCTACCGTTAGTAGAGATGTATGGTCAATCATATTATTTAATGAATCAATTTATATCAATTCAGAATATCAATTTATATCAATTAAATCATAGGTGCAAGATTACACGCTTTTGTCACCACCACATTGCGTTGTATTTCCACAACTTAACACTTGCAAGGCGATGTCAATGTAATGGAAGATGGTAGTTGCCCACTGAAGTTTTTCCGAACCAATTCGACTTAGGGTCTTTCAAGAAAAGAGCGTACCAATTTTTAAAAGGCCGGCAACGTACTCGCAAACCCTCTTGCATTGGGAGTATCCATAGGGGACGGTCTCACTTAACATCGGGTGAGCCGATAAAAAACAAATAGTCACGGAGTCTCTTGGTAGAACGCCAACCCGACCCCAAGTTGTGAAATAGGTAGTGTTTTACTGTTATTGCGAGTCCCTCACTGTGCAGACATGCATTCTCCTTAGATATAAGTTGTACGGAAATATGAAAAATCTAAACCAATCAAGTCATTGTGTTCTGCAATTGGAAGGTCCGCGAATTGCGGAAATACACATTGTATGAAAAATGACAAAGACCGCTAATTGCCTGTAATGAAAAACAGCATAACAAGAAAATTGAGGCCAAGAGTAACGGGAAACTATTACATTTCAAGAAAATTATTTTTCTTTACTGTTGATTAAACGAAACCTTTTCAAGAAGCCGTTTGATTAATTTCGAATTGATATTGGAAATGATTTGAATGTTATTTTCAGACTGCTTGACGAGCATTTCAGGAATACGTTTTACCGCGAAATTTCGATGAAATTGGAATTATATTAAGAAGCAATGTATTAAAGCCGTATAGACCATCATTTAGTTAACATTACTTTCATGAATCTACTGTAAAATAACGCAAAACGCAGTATTTTATTTACTACAATGAGTAAGATACTTAAATATGTGCCGGAGAAATATGGTCACTCCATTGATATTGATGGTCCTTAGCGGGTTTAGTGGTCATGTTAGTAAATCACAAAAGGTACAAATAATTATCTTACAATATTTAATTTAGAAATAAAAGTTTAGATTTAATAATAACGAGCTTCGGATTCAGGGATTCAATTTCTCTTTTAATCACAATCTACGACATCCAACTTTCCAACGGTTCAACGTCTCATCACCACAATGCTCCACTGAATACTCAATCAGTACCTACTGGTCCGCACTTTGTATCTACGCACTATCAAAAGTCAAGATGGCGTCTCCAATCGGGGCATTTGGTTTGCTCGGATTGGTCGTAACAATATCCACACTTTTATTGGTTAAGTAATGATTCCAAACTATGAAACAATTAAATAACAACAAAACAAATCTAATTAAATTATGATTTTCAATAGTAATAGAAGAAATTTCAGTAATTAAACAAATCAACCTTCAATTGACTCGTGTATAACATCATAACATCCCCTGACATAGGTATGTATTCAATGAGAAACTTGATCTTTTGATCGCATTAGTTTACTCGTATTGAGATTTAATAGGAAGAAGCTGTACAAACAAATACAAACCAGGTTCTGTAGTACCCAGAACACACTCCCTGAAAATAGCTGGCGGCGCTTTACTTTGGTTTCCGCAAGCCATGCGTAAGTGTCTCACGCCTTAACGCGAATATTATTAACTGGATGTTTTTGGCTTACCACGGCTGGTGAAAACAACAACGTCGAGTAATAAAATCCATTGCAGAAGTTTTATTTAAAAGTCAAATCAGCTGGAACTGCAATACTCGAATAAAAAAGGCTTTATTACCTACAGTTGACAGTTATTTTACGACTGCTCAATAACAATCTAAAACAAAATGGCGGTGAACCGAAACAAGACATTAAAAGGCCACAACAGATGGCGTGGGCTCACATTAAACCCTAAGATACTCATAAAACCCACCTAAAGCTGTAAAATCAGTATTTTATATCTCAATTAAGCCACGGGTGATCAGTTTAACATATACATGATGAATAAACATTCATTCTATTTTAACAATTCAATTCAACGTGGTTTATTCATTAAGGATAAGTTTTCTTCGATAGAGTATCGTTTGTCGAAAAAGTTTGAATTTTGATTTTTATTTTGTATCAGGGGGCAAACGGACCGGAGGCTAACCTGATGTTCAATGATACATGTAACAGTGACACTTTTATATAGAAGTGGTGCGCACTTGTTTGAAGGATCCTTAGTCGAACTGGTTTGGAAAAATTTAATGGGCAGCTGGTTCCACATAGTGGTGGTGCGCGGCAAAAACTTCCCATCAAAAATGCAGAGTTATAGAACAACGGCTGCGAGATGCGGTGGAATTTCGTATTCTGCCTCGATGTCCGATGTTGAAACGCAGCTGCTGGGTTTAATCCAAACAACTCCTCTAAACTCTCTACGTATACAAAAGACATACTTAGCAAATTAAGGCACAGTTATATGCAAAGATTAGTGTTCGAGCGTATTGCAGTCAACAATGGATCCTGAGAGTATAGAGAATATTGGACTGGGGAGCTTGAAGTACTCTCGACATCATTCAAAGGAAATCTCAATGATGCAGTGCGGATGGAAGATGTGTCTATTTAAAAATACTTAAGCGCATATTATTAAAAAAAAGAACGAATATAATATTTTGCTAAAATAATCTTGCTACTAAATTGTACGAATTCAATGGGCTTTCCTCCAGAAATTGTCAAAAGGCGAAACAATTTTTCATAAGACTAATTATTTTATAAATATAGCCGCGTTTGTCGTCGTTATTATTCTTTCTTAAGTCTTTACTCTGAAGCGCCAAAGTCATTGGAAATGTTGTGTATATTTTTTACAGTTTATTATTGGTTTTGATTGATAGATATATTATATATATTTCTAAACTGAAGAATGACACGTTTCTGTGTCTGTTTTACAAGTATTTAACTTATATTCTATTAATCTAATATGTTTTCTAAAATTGTAATGAAGAACTGAACACTTCTACTGAAATATATAAAAAAAATTGCGACGTTAATTTTAAAACTAATAATTTACATTGTAATTTGTGTAAAAAAATATACCAACATTATAATGCCTTAAAAACTAGTATTAAAATATAAATGTACTAAGTTAACTGTTTTTCTTTTCAAAATTGAAGTAAATTCGAAATCCAAAGCGGATATAGGAAGCGATGCGAACTTTAAAATATTAATATGGTCTGAAACAACAGTTTACATTACTACCAGTGAAACTGTCTTGAAAGGAATAAATGTTTCTAAAAATATTATGATTGGTATTCCATAATGACACATTTCTGTGTCGTATTGAGATGATCACCTGTAATATTGTTTAGTTTTACAGGTGATCATCTTCACGCACTTCAACCATTTAGCCATGGACGTCGTTACTACACTTGTTCTTGGTTCGTTATACGACACCGTCTTGTGACTACTTCCACGATCTTGAATCCATCGTTAAATAAGCAATTCTTTTTCACGGATTATTTAAAAATATACTAGTATACACACGTAAGAAGTGAAACTTCTCTATGACCTTATTTTTCGAAAAATGATCTACTATATGCAACTTTACAGAAATTGGTTAAATAAAGTTAAATTAGATAAAGTTTAACAAAAGGCTTTTATTATCATAGACATGAATATAAATAATACAATTGTATTATTTATATTCATGATAATAAGGTAAAATGAATAATTATTCATTTTACCTTATTACTACTAAGATTGTAACAGTATTTTATTAATTGTAATAGAATTATTACTATCATTGTTATCGTTATTATATATTTTTGATATTAATGGCTTCGAATCTCTTTGAATCAACGGTGAAAGAAAATGTAATTTAATCTTAATTCCAAAGTGTTCTCAATGTATTTAACAACATATATTGATGAACAACAACCTAGACATCACCTAAAATATTACATTGTTAAATTATTATTGAAAAGAAATATATTTGCTTTAAAATATATTATCCGTAGATTTGCCGTGGTGTTACCATAGCGAAGATATGCTTTACTTTACTTTAAATTGTAATTCAAATTCATTCATTTTTAAAATAAAATGTCTGCAATAGATTACTACGTACACTTTGTAAATACCTTATAAAATTAAAACTTCCTTCCTAGTATGACAGTTCCAAGTTTATATATGTTCTAGAATTAGTTATAACGGTAAAAAAATATCTAAAATAATTTAAAACATAGAAAGAAACTTGCCTGTACCTACACGGCTTTCGGTGTTTTTTCCTACCTTCCTAGAATTTATAGATCACAACCTTGTCAAGGGGAAGACGCCATTATAGCTTGAGAGTGTATTTAGACCATAAGTTTTGACAACAATTATAATTAACTGCTTATTCATAATTGATCATGATAATTATGTCATCTGCATGAATATTTTTAAGTTGTAGATTGTGCGGTTTTCTATAAACATACTTGGTAATTAAACTTTTTATTTATTAAGGATTACCGATTAACCCAGTGAGATTAAAGTGAGACAATAAACATAGGTTATGTTTATTGTCTCACTTTAAAAAATACAAAAGACTGTGGTAGCTATCTTCCTGAAAGCATTAAGCGAAGTAGCGCGATCTTGCTTTGTATTCTTATTACATTTTTCATGACACTTTGGTATTTTCCACCCCGTTCGCTTTAAAACTTTAAGTTTAGAATGTGTTTATTTGTTATAACGGAGTCACAGTAGAATGTTTAATTTAAACATACTTTTCGCTGTATTAAAGCGATCGTGTTTTTCGCTAACTAGATAAACTCTTTCGAGTATTTGCTAAATAACAGTCAAAGAAGAAGTCAAGAATTTTCTTTAACATGCCAACGCAAGCCAATCGGTATGTTTGTATGATCCTAAAATGACAACGCTCAATTCTAACAGCATTTGGTTACACCGAGAATCGAACCCAATATTATGTTTACGACAAAGTGTATAAAAATCGTTTGTGACCGTTAGAAAGTTAGCACGCATGTCTGAATGATGACAATCAACTTCAAACTTGACAGACAACTTGCATAGATTAAATATGTAGATTTACAGAAATACATTTAAAATATTAATGTCAAAAGAGGTCACAACCAAATGTTCATATAGATTAATTGACACAATTCAGATCTTTGTTCGCTTTCAAGATTTTGATGTACAAGAAAATTACGTTTTCTTAGCTCCATAATTTCCAAGAAAAATATCAATGTAATATTAAAAACTTTCCAACGACTTAGTCCGATTAAGCATTAATTCTATATAAAAATGAACGTTATAAACAAATTAAATGTCACTATTATATGAATACTCGGCCAACATGACCAAATATAGCTCTTTTGTTATCGTGATAAATGTATTTGCATTGATCATTATTCACTCTGCCATATGTGGCGCTCATTGTGCGAAGTTAGGTTATAAATGAGATTATATTTTATTAGGTCTATTTTTAGTTAGAGCACGAGGAGGAAACAATATGTTCCCGTTTATAATAATTTTAAAGATTTAAGTATTTTGAATATCGAAGCATGCACAGATTACGACAAAATTTTAGAATATTATGCAGCAAAAAAAAATTTTTTTTAAAGGTTTTACGTAAAGTTGTACTCCATTATTTATAAAAATAGTCGAATTACAATGTTACACTTATTCTAATTGGATTATAAACAAAACATTATTAAATTGAGATATAAACTTAATTTAATTGAGATAGAAACTTAATTTAATTGAGATATTTACTTATTAAACTGAGATGTAAACTTTATTAAATTGGGATATGAACTTTATTAAATTGAGATATAAACTTTATTTATATATAACAAACAACATCCATATGCTTGAGTGTTTTTAAATGCGCTTTCTTGTACGCATAAAGCGTCACTTCAAGTAGCAGTTTATAGAGTTTCTTATAGGTAATAAAGGCTGCCTTTGTGGGATTAGGGCATTATTGTATACAAGAAGAAACTGTTACCTGAAACGACGAAGTAACAAACAAGAACAAGAAAGTATTTTTTTTATAATTTTCTGTTACAAAAGCAATTTATTAAATGCGACAAGCGTGTCGTTACGAAAACTTTAATGTGTTCCGTATGTCGCGTGATGTCACACTACTTGGGTGGTCTTCGCTCCTATTAAGAGTACAACTTTCCCCCAGGGGGCATGGGGCAGTTAGATTTCAGCGTATTTTTCATTGCTAAATGTACTAAATGATAGAGTTATTAATGATTATGTTGTTTTAAATTATATTATTATGATGAATAATGTGGATAAACGTAACACACGAAAAAAGTATGTGGCACTACTCGTATAACCCTTAGACCTGGGCTTGAGATATCTGTATCTATTCGTGTTTTTTTATCTTCCTAAGTAGGTAATCAGCCAGAAGGTCCATTTCTGCACAGCTGGGGTTTGAAACTTTGACCAGGGATGAGAGGTGCACCAACATTGTTGTAAATAAAAGTAATAAATATGTTGCAAAAAAGATATATTTTTTTCAAAAAATACAGATTTAATTATGTTCATATCAGATTCAACGAGTTAACATCAAAATATATTGTTATTCAAATTGGCAACATAAAGTACTTGTAATAACTTTTTATTTCACCTTTACTCTATAAAAAATCTATATTTCCAATATAATATTAAAGATACAACCAATCATCGTTTTATACGAATTTGTATTCAAAAATCTCATCTCTTAATTTAAACGCAGACTTCAAAGGTTTTTGCGATGTTTTAATTTAAGTTTCCCAGTGAGTTTTCCAGCCCACAGTGTATTTACCAAAATTAATTATACGATAGAAGTAAGTTGTTTCAGAAGTTAGATATACTGGTGTCGGGAAAACTTCAAACTTCACTCATGACTAGACATGCTAAGGATATATACAACTTCTGAGCCAGTCAGTGGTCATACTGGTCGAGGATTCTCCCTTTATCCTCCCTTTACAGTTACTTATTTACCACGAGAAGAAATATAAATTGCGCACATAAAAGAATACACTACAGTAAAGCCGCGGTTCAACGCATGACTAAATTGAAAGGCCACAGATGTCTGATTTTGTGGTCCAAAGAAGGGGCGAGGTTTTACACAATAATAGCATCTTAGCAGTCCCCGAAATCACAAAGGTAATTAAAGCACTTACTTAACAACCGTTCTCGGTGAGAGCGATCATACTAACTACTGAATCTAAGGAATTAGTTTTCACAACTGGTCAGCATATAACTTCTGTGGCTATACAAACGGAATTTGGAAATCCATTATTCATAACCAACAATTCACATTCAGGTCACAGAATCGGAATTATTTGCGGATGTAGGGAACTGACAGCCAAACCAACATTCTACATTAGATTATCTATTGGAAAACCGATTAAGCGAATTAAATCAGATTTTTTGGAACTTCTGGTGACTTTTACTGATACAACAGGAAGAATTTTGTTGTATTTTAATCATAAAATTGCAAATAAATTGTTTGTGGATACAATTATAAATATGTTTGTATGTATCATTTTTTTCTTTACTTTAAAATCCAAATTTCCAATCCAAATTGTTGTAAATATAGTCAAACCGTTTACGGCGACATCGTTTATAACGACATACCGGTAATATTGACCAAAATCGAAGGTTCCGGCTTCTCTTGTAATAGGTACTTAATAACAACGTCATCGGTTTTTACAACTAAATATGAGTAGTTCCTTCGATGTCGTTATAACAGATTTTGACTGTAGTTAAAAAAAATTAAAACTGAAATTAAAATAATATATATTAACTTTGTCTGGAACTAAGTAAATACTTATCAACCAAACTAAATAGTTTCTTATGGAAGAGTTGGGAATCCCTCACACTTGTATTTTTTACTTAAAAGGCTTCCCAAATTTACATTCGCACGCATCTATATAAGTTAAAGCTATACCTATGGACGAAATACACTCTAGTGTACTCCTATATCATTAAAATAGTGTAGTAGGTTTTTCTAAGTCTTGCATGTATCCAGCTTCTAGTCTAATCAATAAATACAAATCATAATAATGTCTTTTGAAGTATCGAAATAACGTCTTCGTGCTGGATCCGACGTAAGCCTCATAAAATGTTAGGTTATAATTGTCTAAACCTGATCACCAATGAGGTCTAAATTGGCGATTCCAATCTACCAACACTTTTCAGATCCATAAAAAACGAATATCACAGCATCATTCACCAAAAGAGCCTGAACTTATAGGAGTCTTCGATTTGTCACTTCATTGTAAACTAAAAATCGGGAAGCCACAAATAGTAGTATAGATCGACAAAGCACAAAGTATTTATTTCTTGTGCATTCAGTTAATATAATTATTGTTTATTATCACGCGGTAAGCGTCGGATTTAGTATTCTTTTAAAGTTTTAAAAACATTCCCGTTCGGTTCGTCAATCTTAATCGCTTTCCATCACAGCGTAACTACAATTTGACAGAAAGAGACAGAAAGTGCTTTTGTTTAGAGGGTTTAATTAGATTGGTTTAATTTTTATGAATATCATTCATCACAGCACCACTCAAGTTCATTTGTGCATCAGTAAATGAGAAACATTGCCCTACTATCCCTACTGTGGCACGTGCAAGCCAAGCAATACAAAAACAAAAAAAATATATAAAAACGACATAAATTAAGTTCTCGCAACTAACAGTCTAGCCATGGTTATTATTGAAATAAATATAAACAGAGCCCTCAAATACATTTACATAGAATAATAACTTGGTAATTTACAGTTAAGAGTATTTTATAAGATAATTTGAATCGGATAAACTATTTGCTATTTGGCAGTTTAATTGAATATAAAAAGATATTACGATATTACTGCGCTAAATAAAATAAAGCCAGTGTTTGTAGATATCCTGTCATAGTGGTAATAATTGCTGAAATTCATAGTAAAGAAGAAGATATAAGTGTATGACAGCTGTGTTTTTTGTCTTTTTTTCTCTTATCCCCTTAAATACATTCTTATACACGTCCATGTAAACAATTCTGCTGGTTAGCCGAGGGATATGAGGATTAACATGAAATGTAGAAATTAATAAATTGGATACATAATCCCACAATCGGGAGCGTTTTGTATAGCAATATGGTATAAATAAAATACATTTTCATTATCGCAATATCCGCAGCTCGCAGGTGTACGATACATCATACTGGAATGACAGTGTTAAGACATCACAGTGATTCAAAATTACACTGTCGGCGTCCCTAATTGCCAATTAGAGCTTGGTACACTTATATTTTGGTGTTATTGATGAAGGTTTTGGAGGATTGAGCATTAAGGATGTATGTAAATTAACTGGATAAGATTAGGTGGCAGCTGACGCATGAAAAACAACTGTGCAATTGGCGCGTAGAATAAGCAGGTAATGTTTGACAATTTCTTTTTGAATATAGAACAAAAAAGTGTATTCAGTTTCCGTTATTTACCTAAAGAATAGGATACGGTAAGTTGGCTAACTATTGATACTCGATTTTAATGTATGGTCCTTTCAAAATTTTGAAAAGATGAAGACCTTTTTAAAGAAAAATACATAACGCTTAATTATTTTGGTTTGATTTATCCGTGATAAGATACACTAGAATATGTATTTTTTATATTAATATTTTGTATACAAACAATTCTAGTATAAAAAATAAGCATCAAAATCACATCAATCACACGTTTCACCATTGTACCAGCTGTAAACTGTGTGGTATAGAATTGCCATGAAGGCTCTTGGGGAATTGCGGAAAGAATAGAAATTGTTATGTCAAGTTTAGAAATATATTTAACACTTAGATAACGTGTTATTTCTTAGTATTCTCAATAGATTTGTTTTCTGACATTGATAATATAGAAAATATTTATTATTAATTACATATTATTATAATATGGAAATACAGCGAAAAAATACTGCTGTAGTGTATAAGTACACAGTCATTTTTAACGCTTTCAAAAGAACCAAAGGATAAAAAAATCTCGATGTTTAAATAATATATGCAGTTTTTTCCTAAATATATAATTTAAATAAAAAAATATACGTAAGAACTTCTAACGTAATATCTAATCTATCTAATCGTTGCTACAGTTCATACAACAAGGTTATATTACCGGATCCGAAAATAGACCTTAGGCGAAATACAGTAGTGCTATCTCAGCTTCCTGTCACGGCTGTTTGCTTTAAGTGTTGGACTGTCAGACTAACCCGTTTTGTGTCGTATAATAATTAAGAATAGGTAGAATATTGGGATAAAATATAAACCTAGAATAGTTTAAAGTAAACTTTACACTAATGTCGATAAAACTAATTTTGTTTATTCAATATTAAATATACATGTTTAAGCACAGACAAAGGTAATTTGTTGTAGTCTTATTTATGGTTTTATGTAGTATGTCAATACTGTGACCCGATAATTTTAGATTCCATCTTTGCAAATATAATTGTCATATTTTGTCGATTGTCATTGTTAATCAAGATAGATTGTGCAGATCCTTCATATTTCTTCTTATTAAATCTCTTTTTACCGAAATAATAATTCTGTTATCACTAAAAGGTTATATATTTAATTTTTGACTCAAATAATATACGCTGACTATATTGTTTTAGTTTTATAACACTAACTAAGTAGATACCGATCTCGTGGCAGTGGGAAGCCTACTAATTGGGACTATAGATATACATATTTTGTTATCATAAAATTTTGGCTGGATAGTTGGATGGATCTTAGTTTTTAATTACTTCCTTTTACATTGTTAGATACACACTTCAGTATCTAATAAACTTATTAGATACTGAAGTAGTGCATAGGGAACTCCCTATGCACAATATTTGACTTTTTTAGTTTTGTTTTGTGGTAGCAAAATAATTACATTTTTAGAGTTCTGACTCAGGAGAGGCCAACATATAATTTATTGGTAAAACACTGTTTTTGTAGATATTGATACGTTCTATAATACTGTACAAGATGTTTTTATATCGTCCATATTTCCACAGCGAACGCGATGACAGATTTTTTATTACATCGATAAAGATGCAGCTTTCTCATTAGAAAATAAGTGTAAGAATTTTTGAAATCGGTCCCATGTCTTTGTGTGAAAACATTACAAACATACATACAAAAACACAAATGTTTCCGCTTTATAATATGAGTATAAGTATAGATATATATCGCCAAATGTTAAGCATAAACATACTTTCTCGCTTGCAGGTGTCGTCGCTGAGGGTCTGTTTCGATTTCCAGCAATAATTACCATTTCGCCGCACATATAGTTACATGAACAAAAAGGTAATTCAATTTCTTGAATTACTCGTGTTTCTGTGTGTGTTTTGTTAGTAATAAATGTTATGTCTATGTCTAATTACATTTTTATAAATTGACTGCGAATAAATTAATCTGAGTTGCTTCACATTTTACTCACTTGTTTTGCTTGTCAAGTTATAACTAGAAATAACTTTGAAAATTCATCTTAGTCAATGCTTAGTACGCAAAAACAAAAAGGCAATTCGAATAATATGCAAATCCAACTTCACAGTAATAACGGTAATTGACGCTAAATTCACACCATTTCTATGATGTAATTCTTGCACCCAACACGTGTTAGATATTGCTTAAACTGGCTTAAAGTGAGGTATAAAAGCGATTTTGCAGATTTATAGACTTGAATAGCATTTTATTTAACGGAATTTTCTTGGAGAAACCTGTTCAATATTATTGATAACTTTCTATATTAGATTTCACTATAATAACATTTCTTGAAATTTTAATTAAATAAATGAAATGTTATAACCCGTATAAACGACCGATCTAAAACCAATAAAAACGTGGAGCTAGTACTAACAAGATCAGTTATGTAATTAAGTGAGTTTTTGGAAAATAGAAACGTTTTTAGGCTTAATAAAAAAACATGACCTACAATAAAACATATGTTCAAAGATCTAATGAATAGAACCTAAACATATATAGATTCGAATTAAGATTAACTAACTAGTTAACTTCAATTGCACTTGTATTTTCAATAAAAAACAAATTTCTTTACAATTAGGCAATTTGCATTGTATTTTACAGCTTTAATATAACTTTCAAATCCTTCAAGGTCACTGACTGAAGGCGTCTAAGCTTGACAAATGGGCTACAAATCGAATAAATTAATCAAAAGAAGCCTTTCCGATGTGGAAATAATTACAAATCGTTCAACCTTATTCGTTCAATAACCGCTGCTTTCAATAACATAGTAGGTTCCATATGTTTTGTGAAAGAAAGAAGAGTTTAGTGATTCTGATATTCGCCTTAATGATTTTACTATTATTTTTAATATATAATTTATTAAAGTAGGAGACTTGTAGAAGGACTAGAAAAGCTGTCAATTAAATTTTTTTCGAACTGGCATTAAATGTAGACACATTAACTTTTAATTGATTTTCGTAAATACAAATAAATATATTTTGTTTATATACTATGTCCTTCACATCAGTTCATGTTTTTTTATATTTAATTATTAAGGTAAATTATGTTTTAGCTTCCCAATAGTATGTGTTTCTTTAATGATTTATTAAAAATCATAATAACGTATAAAAAGGACTTTAGTTAACTACTTTATACAAACATTTTTCAAATCAAATTTCACAACCTATACTGCACGATGTCATATGAAGCCTTAAAAATAAATAACAGATAGATTTTTATTGATATTTCACTGTTAAAATATTGTAGTAACTAAAATGTTCTATTAATATATGGAAATATTTATTCCGTTCATACTTTATTTTCTCAAAGAATAACATTGACTTAGTGTGAAAATGTAGGGTAGGTTAATTGTGTACAATGAAAATTATTAGAAAATAAGCTATATAAAATAAAAACATTACTCGATAACAATATTTTTACAAAAGTGCAAAAAGTAATTAAAAAGGTGTTAATAGTGATATTAGCGTTTTGTTTCAATTTGTTCAAATATCGCTATAAGTTTTATATAATTTTAAATCGTCTACAGTACATAGCTGTATAAAGCTTTCCTTTGATATCTATTACTTAGTGATTCTCTTATATATAAGATTTATTTGAGCGCACAAACTAAGTTCATAAGTTGAACAGAGTTGTCCGTCAATATCATGTTTTTCTACTGTTTTCCTAAAGTTGTAGCTAAATAGTTATAAAACCTGCAATGAATCTTGCTATGTAACCATTTATCAATTGTTTTATTTAGTTCTTTCAACCTTTTAGGTCTAGGCCTCAGATTTCTGTATCTGATTCGTGATCATTTCTAATAGGCAAGTAGTTGAAGTTCTGTGCCTGACACACACCGTCGCCTGTTATTCTTCACCTTGTGAACCTTTGAGCTAGAGATGAGAGTCGCACGTTGAAACCAATAGGCCAATTGCAAAGCTGTATCTTGCAACATTCTAAATACTGTCTGACGTTGGGGTGTGGATCCACCGGAAGTCAGGTAGCAACTACCTATCCTACTTCCTCTATTATCTGAGGCAGTTGAATAGAGAAAATAGAGAATCATACTTACTTACATACTTTAATTCAAAGAGGGAACGCTATCTACTATTTTCGGACCCTTGCCGAAAGTGACTCCTTTTAATAATATATTTTAAGGTTAGTTATTGTTTTTCTTATATTATTTTATGATAGCTGTGATACTTTATATATATTTATTGTTAAAATTTAAATTATGTTTCATAATTGTACTAATAAATACATGTGTTATACATGTGTTGAATGAAAACGATCGTTGAACAAGACGGTCTTTAAAATGTAACATCGGCGTCCAAACTGAGCCAAACAAATTCCATAATTTTCCAAGCCCAAACTTTTATACACTTACCCTTGCATAGTTTGTACGTGACCCACAAACAAATCTGATCCAGCTCACTTGAGGGTGAAATTGGCATTCATTGCTTTTCGAGTGTTTCCCTGATATTCAAATATAAAAACAATTTAAGTATGCCAAGTACGTGATTGCGGTTAATCGGATGTACGGCATTTAATTATCGCATGTAATACTCGTATTTGTAGGTTATGCTGACATTTTAATATTTTACACTTTATAAGATAAAAATTAATCAGTGGCGCTACAACCTTTTTTTCTGGGCCTCAGATTTCGGTATCTGTCTCCTGATCATTTATAATCTAATACGTAAGAATGTGACCAGCCTCCTGTGCCTGACGCACGTCGTCGAATTTTTGTATATAAGGCAAGCCAGTTTCCTCACGATGTTTTCCTTCACCGTTCGAACGAATGTTAAATGCGCATTAGAAAGGCCATTGGTGCACAGCCGGTGATCTATGACTTCGGGGATGAAAGTCGCAGGCTGAAGCTAGGCTAGCACTGGACATGTTCGTTACATTTATAGAAAAACAAATAACATAACACATAAAAATTATAAGGAATGCAACGGGCGGGCCTTATCGCTAACCAGCTATCTCTTCCAGGAAACCCGAGTAAGAAAAAAAAACTGAAAAAGAAGTATGATGGGTAAAGTGCAAGAAGTGAATGAACAAATCTTTACTCACGGACTCATGAATTGAGATGCAATACAAAAGAATAAGAATTACAAACAATTCCGGCTGAAAACTGTATTTAATTTATTACAAGACGTTTAGATTTATTCCATAATAATTATCTAATCATATTATCGAAGCCAGGTTAATGTTGCAGTCGATTGCTAAAACCACGAAATATCGAGTAAATGCAATAAATTCACATTTTCGTCTATTAAAGAAGTATTATTTGAAAAAGATAAATGAAATGAAGCTCATTACGCATGTGTATTAGACACGGATTGACGGAATGGACTCAAATTTGAAATAAGCCCAAAGAAAATGCGTGCCTCCTAGTGTCTAACACTCAAAATAATGTAGCTGTATTTTAAAGATTAGCGGATCTAAAAGGAGTGGAGGAGAGTTTCTTGGCAAATTTTCAGGCTGTTCCACGCCATTAATTTGAGAACTGGTAAAAAATTTATATTTAGAGTCGTTAATTTATTTTTACGTTTACAAGTTAAGTTTATTATCAGCGTCTTAACTCGAGGTAATACAAAAATATCTAGTCCTAGAATACAATTATATGTTTAAAAACGAATAGACTTGGACTGTGTTTTCCCTATCTATTCTTAAGAGTATTTGGTTAATTTTTGGTCTACCGTAAAATAAAAAATGTGTGCGTGTACTAGTGTACGTAAGAAGTGAAACTTCTTTAGGACCTTATTTTTCGAAAAATGATCTACTCTTTGCAACTTTACAGAAATTGGTTACATAAAGTGTAACAAAAGGCTTTTATTATCAAAGACAAGAATACAAATAATACAATTATTGTATTGTTACCTTATTACTCCTAAGATTATTATTATATATTTTTGTTAATATTGGCTTCCAGTTTCTTCGAATAAACCGTGATAGGGACAAGAAAAAGATGGCGCGTAACCGAAAAATGTGAAGGTAATTTTTTTTCCAACACCGATAAAGAATTTTCACAAAAAACTAGTTGTACGTCACAGGCTAACTGCATAAGCCACGCCCTAACTATAATTTTACACTTGCTCAAACCTTTCATTTATCCTATATGGCTCGCGAAATTAAGTCAGATTTAGTTTAGAACTGGAGTTTAAATGATTAATCACCTAAAATTCAAAGCAAGGTACAATAGCACCTGCATGTGGCGTGTAATATATTAGCGGTTGTGTTGCCGGCACATAAATATTATACATCGCGTGTGAACCCAAATTAATTGCAGCAAGTTTGCATTCCTTGTACATGTAATATATAAAGTAACAGTGTGTAAGCATTTCACGGTTAAACTGTTTTGGTGTTTAAAATGTGTTCCCGGTTAATGAATAGGATTTATTTTAATTTATTTTTGCTCTCAATTATCGCACTTGTTAAAATGGGGACAATCAGATACTTATTGAAACACCTTATAGAAACGATATAAAATACAATAAATCAATGGCGCTACAACCTTTTTAGGTCCGGGCCTCAGATTTCTGTATCTGTTTCATGATCATTTGTTAATTGAATAGGCAAGTAGGTGATCAGCCTTCTGAGCCTGACACACGCCGTCGACTTTTTGGGTCTAAGGCGAGCCGGTTTCCTCATGATGTTTTCCTTCACCGAGCTAATGTTAAATGCACACATAGAAAGAAAATCCATTGGTGCACAGCCGGGGATCGAACCTAAGACCTCAGGGATGGGAGTCGCACGCTGTAGCCACTAGGCCAACACTGCTCTATAGAATAATAGAAACGATATACACGTGTGAAAATTACAAGGGCACTTTAGAAGGATCAGCGGTAATCAGGTCCATGCAACCTCACATACGAGTAGCCCGCTCTATCTCATTCCTGAGCACACAATTCACGAGGGGACTCTTTGTATTGAAAGAAGGTCACATGGGTCCGCCAAGCATCAGCGAATTTACAATTTAAATATGTACATAATTATGTAGGAATAATAATCATAGCAAATATTTATACAGCAAACAGCCAGATAAACAACTCGGCGAAAGGTCTCAATGGAGTTGCAGAAAATGTCAACCGAGTTACTTTTCATCACAGTAAATCTGACACACTCTGTTAACAGGACCATTGAACGATGAGCACAAACATGAAACAGACGTGTAAAAGCTAAAGTTCGTGTTGTAATTATAACTAATAATTTTACTAATGTTGTTCGATTCAAATTAATCTAAAATAATTGGTGAACAGCGTCTCTATTTGATGCGTTGACACGCGACGTGATCCGTCGTTCCGTTTGGACAATTATCGCGACGTTATACATTCTGAACAACTTCTTAAAATAAGCGCCAAACTAACTCTTCAGCCATATTCTATAAGTATAGTTGTATAGTATTCATGCCACATTTCTCCGTCTGTTTCATTGATAAATCTGGACAAGTATGTTGTTGTAATAGTTGCCATAGTGTAACGACCCAATGTATTTATCTGAATAACTTCGTTCATGGTGGCATCGTATTTTCACATGATTCGCGTTTAATTATAATCAGCGACAAAAATCATGAATTATAGAAATTAGATAATAACAGACAATTAGTATGGTCTAATATATTATCTAATTTACTTAATATGCTTTCATAATGCCAAAATGGAAATAAATAATAATTGTCCACCGGATACGCTAAAACCGCATTACGTGGATTTTATGAAATTGCATTTAGTTTCGTTCAAAATTTCAATATCCATGTCAAATGGTTCGAAATGACAATGTTATTTGATAGTTTTGGTTATTTCGTGATTGGGTTGTAAATTTAATGATATGACAGAAACATCTACATAAATAGATACATAAAAATCGTTACAGCCTTTTAAGGCCTCTGAATATCTGTTTTGTGATCATTTGTTATTTATCCAATAGGCAAGTAGTAAGCCACCTGTGCCTGTACAGATACGTTTTTGCTGTTCTTCATCGCTGAAGGTCACTGAAAGGCTGTTTTGCTAATGATATCTCTCTTGTTATGGGGAGATACGAGAGTACCTTTCCGACGACAACCAGCATGTCAAGGTATGCTAGTTCACGATGGGTGATATGACCAAAGTAAATAAGAATTATAGCCTGTTGTTAAGAGTCTCGTACGAACTCTGATTTGACCAGATACATAACAGTATCTAAATGAGGAACCCAATTATCATGCTTATTGTGCTAGCTATGTGAACTCGTGCTAATCAAGGGAGGGCATTTACATTTGTATTGTCTTTTCTTAAAATAGCTTTTACACATTAAGAAAAATACTTTTTGAACGGATTAAAGTTATGTATTATTTTTAAAACTTATAGTTATTTACATAATTCTAAATTTTCAGTGTGCGTGGTCACGGTGACTGAAGACGAAAGTTGTTAAATGTCAACGGTATCGCAGCTGCAGAGAAAGTTGTTTTATCTGTATTTATTGCCCCGAAGTTGGTATCGACTAAAAGATGACGGGTTTTTGCAAAAATGACTCACGGTGTCCTCTGTTTTCGTGGATTGTTTGTCTTCGGGTTTTAATTTGGATATTATTGGATCCCAGGCTAATTTTAGGCCGTCTTCTCAATTGAAATTGGGGTGTTTTTTTTATTTCAATGGCTTCGCGTACCAATCTTGGGAAGAATCGTGCGTGACCACGCACTCTGAAAAGTAGGCGAAACGTCGGAAAAAAATTAAAATTTAGAATTATGTAAAGAACTATAAGTTTTAAAAATAATACATAGCTTTAATCTGTTCTAAAAGTGTTTTTCTTAACATTTACATTTGTATTTATTTGCGTTACGGAAAGTAAAGTCACCCAGCTCTATAATAAAAATCCTAATCTAATATCGTTGCGATTTCTAATTGTTAAAAACGAAGCAGTACTTCGTAATGTTATAAAACCAACAGGAAACAGAAGTTCCGTACAGAAATAAGAAATGTCTTACAACAAATATGCTACTTGCTTTCACGAGCGAAGCAATCGTAGTGTATTTTCCTACGTACCTGTGAACAAACATAATATACATGAGCTTAACTTTGCTGTTTGTTACATAGAGTAAAGGAACAACTTATTTGCACAACATTTGCGCAAACAACATTCAGCGCACTTCAGGTATTGTAGCAGTAGGGTAAAGTTTTAATCGTGTGTTAGGTGTTAAAACGATGGAGAATTTGTAATTTTATTGGAATCGCTTTAAACACAATCGTGTGTATGTGTTCTCTACCTTGTCTGGAAATAGGAATTCGTAAGCAAAATAGCGTGGATTTCAAAAGGGCCTAAAATTATAAATAAATACATTTATATGTATTGTTTAAAAATAAAAGAAAATTAAATAAACCAGTAGCGCAAGAGCGCTACTACCTTTTTAGGTCTGAGCTTCAGATTTATGTATCTGTTTCATGATTTGATTTTTATAGGCAAGTAGGTGACTTTTTGGGTCTAAGGCAAGACGGTTTACTCACGATGTTTTCCTTGACTGTTCGAGCGAATGTTAAATGCGCACATAGAAAGTCCATTGATGCACATCCGGGTATCGAACCTACGACCTCAAGGATGAGACTCACACGGTGCCGCCACAAGAACAACATATATTTAAAAATATGCTGTACTTAATTTGAAAATTTGATTTATTCAATAACATCAAAGATCGTTATTATGAATCGTTCAGTGGTGACAAGCTTTTACGAGAAAAGCCCACTGACGTCATATTTATTTATATATAAAAGCTTGCTAATGCTTGAACACAGGAACACATACACGAACATAGGAACAAAAGAAAAATAAAATATAAGGTATAAAATGACACACACTTTTGGACTAACATAATATAAACATAACACGAAGAAAAATTATATCGATTCATAAATTAAATTTTTAAAGTGTGACGTTTATGAAAATGCTCCATAAGAAATAATGGCTTCAGGTACTTTCGGCCAAGATGGCTACTCCATTGAATTTGGCTATCGATGCAGAAGATGTTACGGAAGAAATATGAGTGGAATTTTCTTCACCCGTGATGTAAAACCAAGAGAGTAAAAGCTCTCTGCCTTTTCATAAAATTAATATAATAAGTCCTTAGGCCAGCTTTACTATATGCTTTCGTGGCTGAGAGCAATAAGCTTGAATTATGGTTAATTCAAAGCTGCACAAAGTCTGATGTAGTTGACCCTTGATTTTCGAGACCCTCATGTATGTAAAGCATTTATATTGTAGTCATAAATTTACCCAGTTACGCGACCTTACAGCCTGTGGGATGACTTTAAATTAGCTAATTTACAGTTGTCATCGTGATTATCTCTCGAAAAGAGCTCAGCGCTTAGTTTTTGTACTTTAAGTAAAATTCATAACGTATATAGAAAGCTATGATTTACTTATAGTAAGAACGAAGAGAGCTTTTCTCTAGAACAGTTAGCGGTCTGTATACGGTTAAATGGGCGTTTATGAGTATGTAGTACGATTTTATTGATGGACCAAGTATAAGCAGAACGTTTCCGTTGAAACACTCCCTTGTGGAACGAGCGGCATCCAGATGATACGCGTTGTAACTTTACTACATTTAAGGTACTGTCAAGGCTATTAAACTTCATACCACGGGCCTACTGAGAAGATTGAAAAGGACAAAACCATTCGAATTAGTGTAACTGTATGTTAGTCTTAAGTGCTAAACAGTGGTCTGTAGAAAAAAAATTGTACTCAAGAAGAGAACTCCTGTGGAGACACTCCTTAAGACTGTAAGTAGTGTAATTGGACAATTCCTTATGTTAAATGAATATAATAATATATAAATAATATTTCTAAAAAACCTTTTTAGTAAATAAAGTAGACTTAAAATACTTAGTAGTCTTAAGTTAGGCTAGATCGTAATGTTAAATGATGAAATAACTTTATTGTTTTTTTCCCTTCTGTAGATGTTTGAACATTTCTTCCACCTTTGGATACACTTTAAGTATAATTGTTATTTTTTGTATATAGTTTTTATTAGAAGGGTAAATAAATAAATGATATACACAGACAATTTGCTTTAAAAAATGTGTCCATTGTAAGAATACGACTTAACATTATTTATATATATCACGCTATTGAAACCAGAAAGTTGACTTATTTATAAATAGACATTAAAACTGATAGTGTCTTGTCGACTAGACCACCAGCACAAGTACTCACAAAATGGTCCACACTATAGAGGACGTTAAACCACGAGATCACAAGGTGACATTAAGTTAATTACCAGCAACCACTGGAGCAGCTCGTAACAGCAGTGACTGGAAAGAAGGCAAAGAGGCACGATGAACTTCTTCTTTTGGTGCCTCTCCATTACTGGAAATTGTCTGGCAGCCTCTTGAAACGTGTCTTGTCCTGACCAGATGTATCAACTCTACCGTAAAAGCAATACCCGTACAGTATCTAACGTTGGAACGCCATGATTTTTAAAAAATCATGGCGTTCCAAATTTTTAAAAAAACCGAGACAGGTGGTAGAGGGCATGCCGCAAGGTACGGAAGTTTTCGTTGTTTAATTTTTTTCAATAGTTTTTTCAACAATGCTGATCTACGCGACATTTTATAAGACATAATCTAAAAAATCGTTGTTATCAAATAGCTTAGTCATCATGGTACTTTAAAGTTGGGATGTACTAGATCGACGGCGACGTCGACGTTGTGAATCAAACTCCAAAAAATTCCTTTACAAAAATTCAATACAAGGTTAACGATAATTCTCATTTCTTTTGATTGGCCTTGTATTAAGAGAATTATGTATATTAAACAATAATCATTAATTTATAACATATTACAATATTTAATGTCGCTGTAAATCCGAATACTTTGACCGCTCGAACACCCAAATCGGTCTTTGTACGGCGGACCTCTGCTTGAACATTAATTTAACATTTTTAAGCCGGTTAAAAATAAAGCAAGTAGAAAAGAGAAAAGCTGCAGAAAGTAAAGTTTTACTCATAATCAGTATTCAAATGCGCGAAATGCCACTCTTGACATTTTGTGACGAATATTGAAATTATAATGCTCCTGAAGTACTGAATAATCAAACAGACGACGTCGCAGTATGAAACTAAAATAAACAAGCGGCGACCTAGTTGTAGGCACATGAATAATGTATATCTTGAATCGTGTATATTATGTGAATCAGTAAACGCTGAACTTTGTATTTTATATTGAATTTGTGTAAATATTTTCTTATTATTGGTTCTCACTCATACGAGGGTCATTGGGTATAATTGATTTAGTTTAACCCAGTTATATTTAGAATTAATCATTGTTTCTAAGTATATAAAAAATCGTAAAACATTATGGCTTAAAATTCCACTTAACCTTTTTCGAAAGAGCTTCTGTTATTCAACTTGTAATATATTTGTACCGCTTAAGACATACGTTCAACTAAATCTGTGTAAAATTGTCTTAAATGTTAATAGTGAAAATATTCGTAAGATACGAAGAAGACTGGTAATACAAGATTTCTTTCTGAATTGCTAAGCAAAACAACGTGAAAAAGCTTTTTACTTTACAACCTTGTATATTCTGCTTACAATATAATGGTTTTTGCTTTCAATACAAGTTAGCTTAGCGTTTTATTAACTTTTATGAACTTATATGAATATACCCCGTCACGCAGTAAAAGCTTTCATATTGTGAGTTTATTGGCTCATCGTAGTCGCTATATTTTTTACAGACACCGACAATCTGTACTTTCTTTGTTTAAAATTGTGTTGTATTATATTTATGGTAATAGTGTAATTTTGTACATAATTTACTCAGAAATACATAATCGAAGTATTGTATGTCTTAGGCTAACATCGCAAGTTCAAGAATCACCTCAGAATAACCTGCAACTTCAAGTAACGTTGTTATTTCTAGAGACACTACTTCATGTTTTTCTTCGGGTTTTAAGTCCATGTTAATCAGGAGTTAAATTACGTAGAGGTATTTCTTTACATTAAACGACAGTCCCAGTTTAATATAAAAACTCCGTGAGAACGGCGAACTTGATAAATATTGAATCTTCATACAAATTAAATTGATCAAGAGCACTAAAGCAGATGTAGTGCCGGAATTAGGTCAAATCAAAGTGCTCTGTGAGAAAATATTTTCAATATACTAATCATAAACTTCATAAATTTTATAGTCGCTGTTATAACCAATTAAAATTATCATATAAAAAGTTTGTACAAAGTCAAGAAAGCTTTTATTAATATCTTTTATGATTGTTAATAATATAAGTTATTTATTGAAGACTTTTTTATATATATTTTTGAATTGGTTATTGAGGCGAACATGTTTAGATATATACCACCATATAATAATTTAACAGGCGTTTAAACGTTTATTGAAACTCCAAATATATGCGATTGAAAGGCCAAATACGTAATTTTCTCTTTCGCCAAGAAATACTAATACATAAATGACTCGAACAATATAAGGCAAGTATTAAGTGCTGTATATAAATCATTTATATCCACACATTTGAGCTTACTTTATCAAAATTATTCAGAAGGCGTGCGACGAAGAATTTGCGATTTGTGGAGCGAGATGAGTGCTCGTTGTCTCTACTTCAAGTCATTAGCGGATAGCAAATTGTGTTTGTAAAGGAATTTATGGAACCGAATCAAAATAGCTATTGTTCGTATGCAAGTCAAACGAAAGTGGTTTCTATTGTAACAGCTTGTAGTCTTGTAGATTTCCACTATAAAAGTGAGTTGTGAAAAGTATTTTATTTAGATAACCCATATTTAGGATATGTCCTAGGAGATATATATATAGGAAGAAACACATTTAATATTACTTATAACATAAAATAAGTGGTGAATTTTTGTGTGAATGGTGTGAAGGTCACACTTGGTCTAAATTTTTAGCATAATATCTACCATTCGATTATTATTATTTCAGTATACTGTATTTCAAAAACGAGAAAATTTGGTGTCATACTGCCACTACGGAGCTACTCGATAAAATAATTATGTCCAATTAAAATGACGACTATTCTTCATAACTTCAATTTAATTTGGTTTAATTATTTTTTTAATGCTCTTAACCATTAATGCATAATAAACGGCTGAATATGACTGTTAATAAATGTATTATAATTTTACCTCAATTAATGTAGTTTAGACATAATTTCTAATAGAAAAATATATATATAACTAGCAGACCGACAGACGTAATCCTGCATGGACATCTTTTTCGGAAACAAAAAGTAATTCTGACGGATCAGACTGGGAATCGAACCTAGATCTTTTTGTTACACGGCAAGAGCACTCCAATTAAGCTATCCGAGTTTCGTACCTAAAAAGCCAGCTATTTAGGTTGCAGTATAGATAAATAAACTACATGTCCACTGCAGTGCTATCTGCTGGGCAGATTTATAAATGAAAACCATGCAGGGCGCCACCCAAACGCTTACAAAAAAATTAATTCAAATTGGTCCAGCTGATTAAGAGGAATTCAGTGATATACACATGTACAGTGTAATAATATTTATAAAGAATATAAATCTTATATGAGCCTAAGATTACGTATGTTCATTTAACTCGTTGTATTTAGAATAGACAAGGCTTCTGTGTCGTGTATATGTCGTTCGATAACATGCCAGTTTTCTCATGATGTTTGCACACGAGAAAGTTATACATTCAAGAAAGATATCTTTCATGAAGGCACGACTCCCAAGGTAGCGAGTCGCCCGCTTAAGCCACAGGGCCGAACAGCTATTTCATACTCGCTAATCGCCTAACACTTAGGGCGCATTACTCAAGAATGTGTAGGATTGTCGAGGAAAAGAGAATAACGAACACATCCCGAATACAGAAGCCCTGGCTTTGTCCGCGCCGAGTTTGTACCTTCTACCAGCTTGAGCCAAACTGTAATTTGTCTATAATCCAGGTATCGAATCTCTATGGAAAGTCTTTTAAAGCGGAAATAGATTGGTTCAAAGGTGCTAAACCTTTATTCTTTATGCACCCATATATGGTTACCTCGTTTTTCTACGTTTGTTACTTTATTGACCACAGTTTAAAAAAAAGTTATTTTTGCGTGTTATAATCGTACCTAGTATATAAGCTTGCGTATCTATTATAACTGTAAAGTACGAAAACCCATAGCGGAAAATGGGCACAAGAAATGCGGAAAATACTTAAATTTTCGTTTAATTTCCAAAGCCTAAGTGACAAAATTATGTCCCTTATTAAATTCATCTTAAAACCAGGACCCAAAAGTTTTTCAATCTAAACCAAATGGGTCGCGAAATTTAATTAATTTCACCAGAACTTATCAATCAAAGTTTTGGTAAGTTTTAAAAGGTTTGAACAATGAACCCACAAATGCTTAGGTATTGTTTGCCAAATTTTATTGCTAATAATGAGAACACTTCTCGTTGTGTTAATAATTTGTTTCAAATTCGTGAATATTTTAATAAAACAGCTAAATTTATTTACCTACTGTACTTTCATTTTGAGATCCAATATTTTTTTTAATTTAAATATTTAGCTTATAAGTAAGTAGGTTTATTGTTAAAAAAAATCTTAATTCAATTAAACATCATCTCTAGGATTTACAACAAATTTATTAAAAAACGATTCTACATAAAAACTTTAATACACATAATATAAACACTAGGATTCCCTGTGTCGCTAGTATCTTCCATATTAACTAGACATTAATTTCTATAAAAAACTTATAATTTCATACTTAAACTATTTATTTACACTTTGTTACATTACAATATAAAAATACGTCTTATAGAAAACTACTGTTGTATAAGAATAATTTCCGTTACATAGGACAGATAGAGAGGATGTTGTTTAAGATTATTTTTAGTGAATGTATAAAGTTTTGAATTTGGTTTTTAAGAATACAGAAATTTTGTTATTAAGAAAATATCGTATGGTACTTGCAACATATTTTATTTATTTAATTATTAGTAATCATAAAGCTAACATGGCTATTATAAAATAAAACACTTACAATATACAAAGCCAAAACAGATTACATAGATAAACAATATATATGAAACAAAAAACAAGTAGGTACATTAATAGACAAAAATACATTTAAAGAAATCTGAAATTTAGCATTTAAAACAACAAATAATACTTAATATTTCAAATTACTGCTTAAGCAAAATCAGAGTCTTCCCGCCTCTTCAAAAAGTTCCTTACATCTTCTTTGGCGAGGTGGAAAATATCAATATCCTCGTAATTGGTGTCATAGATAGATAACATCCGAAACAATGGTGAATTATATAAAATTACAATAATAATACATAACAAAACGCAAAAATTGTTAAGAATGAGATATATATTAGAACTTACTGGTTCCTGACCGAGTTTTATTGCCGTCCGTTGCATTGTAGTAGTCGCACTTTCAGATTGTTGTGTATTCTTGTTTATGTATTTTGTATGCAGCAAAGTACTGTACTTTTTAGACATTTACCGTAAAAATAACCAACATACTGGAACAATTTACACGCTAAATCTGAGGTATGTTACAAGACAAAAGTTTTATTTAATAAGCCTAGTTTGATTATTGTAAATGTGTAAATGATTGTAACATATATACCCAGAGTAGAAAGTCTCACTGACCAATATTGCTGATACGAGAATCAGCGTTAACCTATTAAATTAGTTTTAATAAAGTACTCGTTACTTTTTACTTACTCTTTAGATAACATTTTGTGATTAATGATATTTTCTTAGCTTAGAAACTTAATGAGTGTATTTTTTTCTTAATCTACCTGTGGCGCCTTATTCTTTATTCAAATACCAATATGTTTATAGCTATTTTGAACCACGCGTGCGTCCTTCGTTTTAACGAAAAATATCCGAGTACACTGCATGTGTTTTTTTGGAATACATTATTTTAGGAATATTTTAAATTTCGAAGGTAGCCTTTGAATTGAATTTATAAATCGAAGTTTGCGAAACAAGCCATTTAGAAAACTATATCAAATATTATATATATTGTACATAACAAATTGGCTATTTATTGTGATAATTGATAAAACGTAGTTCAATTATACTGGGACTCTAATGTCATTCATAACTCGGGATATATACCCGAGACATTTTTGACTATAATTTTACAGTTTATTTATAATTTATTATTAACTTTAAAAAAGTAAATTGTTACATATTGACAGATCTCTAAGAGTAAGCTTAATTTTAAAACACCTTTTATGAATGTAAAGCTATAACTTTATGCACCAGACATCGTACCTGACTTGAACCATTTTCTAAACCATTGTAATTCTAATCTATAAGAATCCTTGGAAATTACGAAAAATATATTTTCCGCGTTGTCGGTAAAATAGCTTCGGAATATCATGATAAGACGTGCTCGATTACAATCTACGCAGTTTCATCAGGCTGCTTATGTAAACGACTGGCCGTAATACGATCAAGAGATTACGCAAATTAAAGCTAAGTATTTTTGCTGTGACAGATAAATGTAAAAGCAGGGAATAACATTGGGGAATATTTTCAGAACCTCAACAAAAGTGTCCTAGAACAATTAAGAAAGTCTATATAGGCTGGAGTCGTGGCTAAATTTCGCTGTAACTTACCCCACCGTCCCCTAAGACGTAGAACACCAACCTAATCAGTGGTAGGCAGCTCACCACTGTGATGATGGAAGCATTTATGAAGAAAAACGACTCCTTTGAGCGGCCAGGTTTCTTTTGCCTAGAGAATTCCAGTCGAGGGCTTGGTTAGCAAAGAATGAATGAATCGGTGTTTTATAGTTTTCCACAAACGCCATTAGAACAATTATTTTCAGTGAAACATAACAACTCTCTAATACATTAATTTATACATGATTAGTTTTGTAAGAACACTGTTTGAACAGTAGCTAGACGCGTGTCTCTCAATCCTGAAGCGTTTTTCACAGAACAGTTTTTCTTGCTAAATGCGCACTTACTTTGTTAAAAGTCACGGCATGTCATAGCATTATCATGAGAAATTATTAAATAGATAATGTCACCAATCATGTTTTTTTTTTATTAATTCCACGAACAGAACATTGGAAAACGTGCAATTAACAGTAAAATGCCTAGCAATGCGATTACACCGTGCAATAAATAGCGGGCGAAATTAATTTGTTTCATTATGATCTAGTATGAAATATCTCGCTCAATTATTATGCAAGTTCGTGAGCCAAATCAACGGAATAAAACAAATGCATCAGAAAACGGACAGCATACAGGCGTCAATTTTCTCGTATTGATAAAATTTTAATAGAAAAAATAATATTAGATTTTGTTAATATGGAAGATCGAGTTATTATAATGTAATTCATTAACATCGCTGATGTCAGTGCCCCTGTAGCTTAATTATGGTTGTCGCATTATCGTTGGCAGATAACCTCGATTTGATTTACGGTAAAAAAAACTGTTTCGGGTTGGTAAGTACAGATGGCTGATTTAAAAATAATTAGGCGAATAAATGTGTCACCCATGGCCGTAAATGATGTTTATGAGTTAGTGTTGACTGAAATAACTACCCATTCTAAGCAAACACAACAACACAAGACTGTAGAAAAAAGCTTCAGGTACATTTAAATTATCGTAGACCAATAAGGCAATTTAAAAAAAATATCGGAATTCGAAACAGGACCTTCTGGTTATACGCAAAGTGCAGCCACTAAGCCATGTAGTATAACAACGTAAACATTTGGTCAACAATATTTTTTCGTGACGATCCAATGGATTTATGTGTTTAGGGAAAAAAACATTTTTCTTCATGAAAAAATATGTCATTTCGACAAATATAGAGTTAGAAAAATTAGGGATATTTATCCAGACGATGTGACAAGCGGCGTATACAGTTTTGTTGGAGTTTCTATAGTAAAGGTTATCCCAAGGGAAGACATTTCTGGGATGTATAAAAATATTACGAATTTAGGTCTATTTGGTAGCACTGCTGGAAGTTTATTTGTATATATTTATTGATTTATAAGCATATTTTTAGTTGTTATAAATTTTCTTTCGACCGACACACATTAACACATGAAATATAAAATTGTAACTTGTTTGTAATATATTTATTAGGCGCCTTCAGAAATTTGTGCTTCAAAGCCATAGTATGAGGTCTGATCGATTGAATCTGTTTAAAAGAAATTGCATCAAGTCTTGACACAAATATAGGTACAAACTTTATCGGGTCATCTAATCAACAATAAAGATGTACTAAAACCAACCATTATAGTTTTTCCTACGATTCCGACAATATTCTGAAATATTTCTAACTTAGAGACTATCAAATTTCGGCGTCTGTAATCGAAAACCATTGTCACGTCTTATAATAACCATAAACAGCCCTCAACGGGTACTTAGTGAAAAACGATACCAAATAATTTCGAACCATTATTAATAGATAGATTACATTTCTCAGCTTAGTAATCAAGGTTGCCAGGAATTGTCCGGCAATGTAAAACATTGTAGACAGGATCTCTATTACGTGGAGTTTCTATGGTATCGTTTTGGCTTAATAAGTACCGATTGTGACGCGTCCAGAAAGAAATTATTTTGTACTCATATTTGGAAGAATGGTCTTAGTATGTTACAGGGTTATTGCTGTATATTAATTTTGGGATTATTTTAAATTTGACACTTGTCATCTATTATCAATAGATAATATATTAATATGAATATCAAATCATGAATTAAAGATGATGACAGGATTTAATTCCAATAATAAATACAATAGTGGTGTTTTTAATTATTTGAAACCAATATATACATTCATTGTAGTTATAACCGGTTATCTGTAAAAAAAACCTTAAAATGTTCTTCGCAAATGTAAAACAAGTTTATTTTATTTTTATTCATTTATTGTATAAATAGTCTGAAATAGCAATAAAGTTGGTGTGGTGGAAACACAAATCGGGCGAAGCTTTTCTGTCCTCCAGGACGTCGAACAGATTTAAATAATTAACTTATATACTAACCCCAGTGACATATACACTATAACATTATAACCATTAAACCATTAAAATTGCACGTAGAACATCACAAACCAATTGAAACTTTGACGATTAATATAACTATTTAACCCGCAACGCTTTCCTAAATTGTTATTTTCAATTTAGCGCACATCACTTCAGAAAAGCATTTCTCTTCGCACAAAAGCTTGGCAAATATAGCGACAGCCTACTTTTATGTTCAAACAGTAAACACGCTCGTAATACCAACACATGCGGTGGTCCTACTGAGGGCGGAGGTTTTTATTTAATGTTTTATACGTCTTTTTTATGGTTTTAGCGTAAAGAAAATGAACGTCTATTTTAATGGATTTAAAAATTAAACACACATCATTTTAAATCTTTGTATTTGTCGGTTTAAGGAAAAAGCAAAAATCCTTAATGATTTTTATTTCACTAATATTTTAATACTTATTATCTGCTTTATTATAAGATATTTGAATATCTGCTACATCAATAAATGATTAAGATTTGAATTATTATTAAACAACACAAGCCAATTCTTTCGAAGGGAGCAGCAATTTTAATCGCATAGCAAATGTAATTGATTGCAAAGATTATTTTCATTTTATATACTTACTTACTGAATATTACATTGAGAAAACGATTGCTATATCCCCAATGTTGTATTCAGATGTAACAATGTCATAATTATTTATTTATGTATAAGTCCTAAAACAACATGCTTATAAACAAGAAAATATGACTTTACAAATTTTACACACATGTACATCAATTATATTACAACATAATAATTTTACACTGAGAAACAGCAAAAAAAAAAACATAAACATCATTAAGATGTTTAAGTTTCTATATTTGATTTTGATACACAGAATATTTTCATTAATGTTAGTAATTTAGTTGTAAGAGCGAGATAGCGTATTCACTGGATCATTAAAAGTAGTTGTATATTTAATACCTACTTACATACAAACAGTAACGATACAATTTTGGCGTAAGCTTATCTCTTGTAGTAATCGCTTATACTTAGACAATCCCACAGCACTCATTCCTAATCCATTTGTTTTGTTTTATTGATCATTACCTGTATTTTATAGCAGGATCCGAACCGAACCGATTTTCCTAGTTTAATACGAGAGGAAGCGTGTTATTTTTATTACGTGAAGGCGACGAGTGATGTGAAACAATCATTATTCGGTCGGTTAGATTGGTTTCACCATATTTGTATATATCTTTGTATCAAATTAGATTAAATGTAGGTGTGAGTTGTCAAATAAAATTCAAAGTCTTTTGTCTTCTACTTTGAAACACTAGTGGAGTTGGATTAGATATGTCGTACCAAAAGGTTAAAAAGCCGGCAACGCCCTTGCGACCCTTGCACCCTCTGGCATTGAGAGTGTCATTGGGGGCTCAGCGCCTGTTCTTAAAAAAAGACCAAATACAAGAATCTTCAAATTTTGTCAATGCAATCGGGACCCTTTGTCAAGGCGTTTGTTTTATCTTCTGAGAGCTTAACATGATTTCTTATTACGAGCTTATTGACAAGCTACGACTGAGATGTGTCCCTCTTTCATATATGACGTAGAAAAAATCTGTCCGTTTATATTTCCACGTGACCTTAGCGATAAACAGATTTAGTTCATTCAATATGTCTGACAATTCGAGCCATGACCTCCCGGCTGAACTAAAATTTGACCGTTTCGCCTTCAAAGTATGACAGGATAAGGGATTCTAAAAAAGATCGAAGTGTTCCAATAATAGTTTAGAACATATAGAATTTTAAATATATATATATAGTAAATGGTCTAATAAAAAAATCATAAAATAAGTATAAACTTGATATTATTAAACTATGCTATCAATGTCACATCTAGTAAAAATTCTAATTCGAACAATGTTCTATATTTTGCTTAGTTGTCTGAACGAGTTTATAATTTCTACCCACATTTTTGTTGCTGTTTTGTTTTGTTATTTTATATACCTGCATCTGTGCGCTCTAATTATTAATCTTAGTTTTACATGTTGCTTCTCAGTAAGTGTATTATGTACGCAATTCTTAAGAGAAATAAATTTATTCTTAAACCGTAATATTTTAATTAAAACAAGTTCATAATGTAAAAATACGATGTATGATATGATATGATATATGGATATTAAAAAGTTTTATTTTGGGTTAATTATGATTTTAAATTATTTAAAAAATCGACGGAGATAAGGAACAGGCCAATCCCCTTCTACTTCGAAGCTATCGAACTTATAATTTGCTATAGATTAACGGCTAAGATTCCATGAAGATTTCAGTGTACACAATTGTACACTATGTTTAAAATATTCAATAAAATAATGAGATATATAGATAACACAAACAGTAAAATATTATTCCCTAAAATGTAATATATTATTTAAAACCAGCTTCCGTCCATGTCCCGTGTATTTTACCAAAGTCTTTTGCGACTTCCTCAACGATTATTCCCTGTATTAAAATAAAGCATAATTACACACCTAAACCTTGTTGGTATCAGTGTCAGTAAAAGAATGCTAAATCACTAAAGTTAACAACTAAAGTTGTTTTTATTGTAATTCTAATATTCCTAATTATGTTCATGAATTGTGATGCTGTTTTGTTTCTTTAAATAAATAAAAAATAATAAGCCATTTAAAAATAACAGTATTTATTAAGTTAGGATAACGTCATCAAAATAAAAAAAAGATGTCTTCAGGCGATGTTAAATTGGGCATGAACATGCATGCATATTTTTGATTCATACAGCCCATTTCATTGGGATTTTTTTAAAACTAATTATTGTAAACACCAATAGATGTTTCCGTAAAATTTTGATAGCAGCTGCTTCATTTTTACCTGTAAGTGTCAACCACCATAGCACCATTAAACTTTACTTTTAAAATATATAAAACAATAGTTTTTATCAAATAATTATATATACTAAAAATATAATTAAGATTATTGCGATTGATGAATTATTTAAAATAATTTGTATTTTTTTTATTCTTATAGACACAATTCAAATTTAGACAAATTTCAAAACTTACATAGGAACCTCAAACAAAATCATCCTTCTTTCATTCGGTCTCGCGACGTTTCAGATTATGGGAGGTCGTGATACGAAAATATGCTATTAAATTAGGAGCATAACTCATCTGCATTTCAAGTGCATTTTTTTAAAATCTACAACATATTCTATGACAAACGTGTAACACTGGCCAAATTCAAAATCTATTTCACAAACTTTCTGACAATGCAAAATGACAATTACTATCAATTTTATCAAAATTAATTTTTGAATCATGTGATTATTTTTTGTTAAAAATTTGGCGACGTTATATTTCTTATCCTTTAGAAAAGCTATGGTTAAATTTAATACTGTGAATGTAAGTATTAGTATTTAAACTATTCCTAAAGTTAAAACTCCGCTTGGTGTTCCATTATTTTCGTGATGTGTATGACACTTTCTTTTTACTTAAATTAATTATAATGTTCTATTTTAAAATATATTATCCAACACATTCTATTAATAATTAGAGACATATCAAAAAGAAGACGTTGCATAGTATTCAAACATTTTGAATTACAGAAGACTGATAGCTGATAGAGCATAAAGATACATCAAACATGGGAAGAATAAAGGAGAAGCCACAAATATTATTTAAAAACTCAAACAATACCTTCAATACATACTCTAAAACGTGCTCCGCTTTTTCTGAAGCAGTTACAAAGAGTATTATAATGCAGCTAAAGAACAAGATAAAAAATAATAACTATTATGATTACGGAGGTACGATAAAACGTGACTTGAGTGTTGAAACAGATATTTGTATTTTAAGAAGATATGTTAAAGAAAACAAAAGTAAAATTCAAAATAAACAGTCATCATGTGCCAGGTTTAAGTATTCTATCAATAATACAGATAAAGAAGTCATTGAAAAGTCTAAAGCCGATAGCAGTGCATGTGGTGATAGTCAAGACAAAATTGGCAATGCTCATCTTAAAGTAGATCTAACGACTTTAGTTGTTGATAATTTAAAAACTCTATTAAATGATTGGATAAGAAAGTACTTACTAGAAAATGATAAAACGAAACAAAAGATTGCGACTGTACTTGACTCTCTATTGCACAAAGTAGAACTAGAACATTCTTCATCAGGAACTTATACTGTAGATGTTGAAGTAATTAATGAGACTCAGACTACGAATTCGCTAACATCAAAGAGCAAAAAAGGGAAACTTAGTATAAAGTCTCGTAGAAAATTATCATCTCAAACCGTACCATTAACGGGACAACGGGTGAAACTAATATCAACATTAAGCGTTCCCAAAATATTATCGAGCAATAATAAAAGTAGGTATAACAGAACTTTTATCAACTACCATAAAAGTTCAGTTAATAAGTTGCTGTCTACTTCATCCAGTTGCAACATTTTAGAAATAAAAACAGAATCACTAACAAAACGCTGCGCGACGTATCAAAATTTACGATGGGAAAAAATCAGTGACCAGAAACAGTTTAGCTTTGTTCAGGAACCTACACCTCCTGATAGTTCTATAAAATTCTTAATTAATAATGAGGATATAGACTTAAATAAAGAAACTAAACAAAAAGAAAATATCTCACAGCTTGAAATTGAAAGAGTGCATGGAAGTAAAAAAGATTTCGATAAGTCACCTAGTGCCAAAATGAAATTTAAGGATCAATGCAAACAACATAAAAATAATATAATTAAAAGGCAGACAACGCACCCTACATTCCATTCTAGCAAAGGAAAAAAAACATTTTTATATCAAAGTAAAAGAATGTCCCAAAAAACACGAAGGAATAAAGTACTTAAGCATATTAAAGATGTGTTCACATATTTTGAAAATTGTGAATGTATCAATGATTTAAAATTTGATATTCATATTAATATACTGTCTGATAATAATAGTAATAAACCACACAACAATTATTCCCCAGACAATGCATATGACAATAGTAAAATAAAAAATAATACAAAATTAATATGCAACAATAACCCTGTAAATATACATACTAAAACTATTCATTCTGGAATTAGATCTAGTGATATCTCACGGTCTTCAAAATATGAGTCCAAAATCATTTCTCTTCTGGATGGTGCAATAAGTCATAATCGGTACTTATTAAGCCAAAAAGATACCGCAGTACTTCCACATAATAAAGATCAGCAGACAGATACTTCTGGTACAGAAATTTTTCAAGATATAAGTGAGATAAAAGACATTATTAAGAATCTTGTAAATGTAGCTGAGCACATGGCAAAACAACAAAGTAATAACAAGTTAAATAGAAATACTGCGACAGAAATCATTACTCCTCATAGGTCCACTTCAAAAGTTTTGAAAAATTCTATAGCAATTCAATGTGTTACCACTGAAACAAAGAATGTAAATACGTCGGGCTTGAAATTTGATAATGAATCACAAAATAAAGAAATTGGCGAATTTAACTTCAACCCTCGATTAATAAAAAAGAGTACTTCGTATAGAATAATAGAAAGCGAATCTTTTCTTCAAATTCACGATTTGACATCTAAGCCTAAGAAAATAATTGAAAAAACAGCTGATGATTTGTTGCAAACTGAATCTTTCCCTAAATCACAATCATTACTTGATGTGCCGGTTATAAACCATAACAGAAAGTTATTAGCATTCTATTGTGACAAATGCGTAAAATCAAAGCAATGCGTGTACAATTCTTGTAATCATAATGTTCCATATGCAAATATGTACTCAACCTGCGGATGTGAGAATCACTATGATAACTTCAGACAATTAAAGGTAGAACATTGTCCCAATATAAATTATTCTGAGGTAGAAAGGAATCGAGTGCAATGTAGTGCTGGTAATTGTTGTGCAATGCCCGGAAAAACTTGTATCGATGCAGAAGCTGACGCAGAAAATTCAGATTCATTTACAGAAGTAGATGGAAGAAGTGATAAAAAATTTATTGTAACGAAACGTAGTGTAGGTTTTAAAGAAGGTTGTTTTTACTGCTTTCTTTTATGGATTCCAATAATAATAATAATGTGGCTTTTTTATGTATTTATATTGAAGGTTTACCTTGAATCTAAAGAAAGTTCGACAAAGTCTCCACAAATTTTGATCAGTAAAAACAATTCTTCAATGTATGCAATATCAATGTCTGATTTGGGGTTTTAAATTAAAAAAAATATAAATCTTAAAAAAATAAAATGTTTTATTTTTTAAAAAAAATTAATAGCGCCAGGCTATGACTTTTTTTAAATGAATTTGATGTAAGGTCTTGTTACCTAAAAATAAACTTTATTTTATTTATTACAGATATTAGATAAAAAAGATGAGTTCAAGTTATAAAAAACACCGACCTAAATCGGCAACATCACATCCTCCTAAATGTCATCCTACATACGTCGTAGCATTCTGTTTAAATGAAAACGAAGATACAATGAAAGCAGTAAATGATGACAAATTCCCTGACGCGACCATAACTAATTCAACGGTGGTATCAACTGCTAAAGATTCAACAAATAATACTATAAGTAGCATAACTTCTATTTTGAATGAAATAATTGACAATATGACTGTTAGCAACGACGATGGCAAAATAAAACAGTCGGTAACCGAATACGCTTTTGAGAAAATCATTGAAGAAAATCACAAATCAAACTTTTTATTTAACAGTAACTTCGGATTAGGGGATGTTAGTTCATCGAATACAAGTACGGACACAATTCGCAATACATCTAACTTAAGTAATTTAACGATATGTAGTAATGTTGGATCTTTACCGATTGAAAACTCAAACACAACTCTAAAAAATCATCAAAAAGATGACGATAAAAGTTTATATTCTAATTTAATCATTCCTCTGACAAGTAAATGCAGCATTTTTTCAACTAAAAATAATGAGCAGCTGGAAAACGCGAATAAAATTACAAAAAGCGACAGCATTTCATGTAATACAGATGAAAATTTAACAATAAACGTACCAAGTGGCAATCATATTCATCTTTCTAAAACTTATTTAATAGATAACGTTGCTACACCATATAAGACTGATTGTATCAATGTTGCTTTAGTGCAAATGGAGAGGAGTCCTATGGTTAATCGCAGCAAAGAAAAAAATTGTTGTACTAATAATTATAAAGTGGATGGGAATAAATCAAATTCTCTTATTTTAGCAAAAAATATTCCCAATCCAGCAACGGACTACAGTAAATCGTATCTTTCTAATATTCATGATGAAAATGAAAATAGTGAAACGACACTTGTAGGTTCTGTATTTTCTGGCTTTTCGAGTAGTAATGATGAACGTTTACACAATACTGGATCAAGTATAAACAAGACTGACGATTCCATGTTCTCTTTGACATCACGCTCTCAATATTATTCGAGTACCGATGAAAAGTTAGAAGATTCTTCTGAAAAACCTAGTCCAATTTCCAATACCATACCTACGACCAGCGATGTAGGGTATGTAATAGACACAAATCACGTAATAATAGCAGATGACATGCGTAAGCTATATCCATTAAAAAGTAAAGGCGATGGTCAGCAGTTTATGGATAAGTTTACTGAAAACTTAATTAAGAAGACCTTTGACATAAGTGAGAATTTTCAAAAGAACGTGAACGTCACTTTACCAAATGAGTCTACTATTCAAGAAATACTGACACAGAGAGAAAATGTACAAAAATTATCGTGTTCCGAAGAGTCGAGAAATTTTCAGCCATTTCCTGATATGTGGGAGAAAATATCTGTAACACTTGATTTAGCTATAAAAAAATTAGAGCAATCATTGAGTGACAAGATACTAAATGAATTGAAAACGACGTTGCATAAAATAGAGCATTTTGCTAACCAAATTTCACTTCAGAAACCAAACCAATCTGGCGATGTTGATGCTATCGAGAAAGCAGAATCAAACAATGATGAAGGCATGCAATGTAATATTATACAAAGCTATGTGATAGACAATCTAATGATCAAACTGAGCGAAGAAGGACAATCAGAAGGGAGTGCTAGAACTAAGATCCTAAAAGTAAAACATCCAAAAATCTTAGCCGACACTTTTGAAGTTCTTAAAGCGTACAGTAAGCCCGTTTCTATACCAACTGGTGAAGGTGATTCTTTGAGGGTGTCGTCTGGAGAATCTGAAATATCTACGCAATCTCGAAGGCGGTTACTTTTTCGTGGCCCTATGAGATTTTTCAGAGAAAATAGCATTGTCCTTGGCAGTGTTCCAGCATTTTTTGTTTATATGTTGGTAATTTACGGTTTCGTTATGTTGGTTGTAAGAGTTTAATAATAAAAGGTTAATGTAAATTCATATTTTTATTCATATTCAGATTGTACTTAACAATTTCTTGTAAGTATAGCAGTAAGCTGTATCTAATATATGAAATTCTCGTGTCACGGCGTTTGTAATTAAATTCCTCCGAAATAACTCAACCGATTTTCGTGAAATTTTGAGAGCATACTAGGTTAGGTCTACGATCTATGTTCCCCCTAATGTTAAGGGTGTTCCACCCCTAAATTTTATTTTTTAATTTTTAGACAATTTTGTTTTGTTTTATGATACAGCACACGAAAATACATACAACCCTCTACGACCAGCCCTTATTTTTTATTAGTAAATAAATATGATTTGAAAAATACGTTACTTCAGTGCTCTCAAAGAGATGTAATAAATACTAATCAACCAGCTATTGTCAATACAATTTTATTTTATACATTTCAGTAAACTCATGCAACTGGGAGCACGTGAAAGGTTTCGAGAACTTTATAATTTGTGGTTTGAAATCCGTTAATCTCATTTCATCATCATTTATAATTGTCTTTATAAGACCTAGCTGAAACTGAGCTTTAAAACCTTAATTTAATATTGTTTAGCAATACCTTAGGTACCAATAACGTACAATACGTTACGTTCTGGTTTAGTTCCATACAGCCTATATCTATTAATTTAATAATTTTTAATCCCGCGTCAATCGGCACTACAATATTTTAAATTATGTAGTTGTAGACACCGTCTGATGAAGACCAATATTTTTTTGGTATGTAAAGTAAAAGCTAATCATTTACTTGGTTTGTATATGCAGATAACCACGGATTTTTCTGTTATTTCACGCAACTCAAGTACCGATCCATTTTTAAATAGCAGTTATATTTTTGTCCTAATTATTCATTTTGAGTTTACAAATAATCATTAAAATTAACGATGATTGAAACCAACAAAAATTCACACAATATAAAAATATACAATCTAAAGAATTACATGATGAAGGAATTAACAAAATATTATTGGCACTAGTATAACTTTTGTCAGTTCACTCACCGGAAAATTAAACAAGGGTCGTTTGTAAATTGTTGTCTAATGTAATAACAGCGAATAGTATATGCCCTTTTAAGTAGGTTAGTTCCAGCTGTGTTGCCTTCTGAAGTACCCATCGGGTACATTCAAGTCACTGTAGTATGCTAAATAGCTGTACTAGCCATGTATTATAATGTATATTTTTACTATACATACGGACTAACAAATATAAGAACTGACGTTTTGTATTCCTGACGCCAAAACGTAGGACTGTGTTTGCCTAACGCTTCTTTGCTTTTAGGGGCATCCTTTATATATAAAATTTCCCAATCTATGGATTTTGAGATAGTCAAACTATCCAGATACAAATTGAATTGGATTGCGAATCAACAGAGGCGTTTTCATGCCTCCTGCTGATAAAGGATAAACCTTTGTTCTTAATTTATTTAATTCTTATTAATAACTTAAGATGTCATGTGGAACAAAAAAACTTGGCGATTAAAAAGAGTGGCGAAGAGTTTATGGCCAGTTCTTTTCTTCCGTTCTACGCCCTTGATTTGAGAACTGGCAGTAAATGTAAAATCAGAAGCATTTCATGTATATTTCTTTTTTGACGTTCATAAGTGTACATTACGTCGGCTATATGGATAAATGATAATGAATTTTTTTTTAATTTTGTTACAACGTATCTTGGTATAAAAAACAAACACAGCGCACGCTTATAAAAACTCTTAGCTTTACACTCTCAAATTACATTTGTACACACACCCATTGACTTATAATTAAAGTCTTATAAACTTGTGTTTGATTAGTTGTAACACGAAACCTAAGTTTTTCTCAAAAAACTAATTTAAACATGTACCATATACCACTAACTTATTGTTATCTAGTTACCCACAACACAGGGACTCACTCACACAACTTACTCTAAGCTCGTTGTAACCCACAGATGAATAAATAAGGTCGGTTACATGAGTCGGTAAAAACACACACCGTACATTCTAATATGTGTCCAAAAACATTTTTAATCTTAACTGATCCATTTTGTTGTATGTATCAAGCTGACAACTGTTTTAATTATTGTAACCTTTTTCATAGTCACAATGGTTTAGTGACACGTAAGGTATAACAAAAGTAATATTCATTTAAACTGTGTTTTTAAATATGACATCTAATGTTAGGAAAATCTGTCCTCGTATTATAAGATGAAAGTGACCCCGTTTGCTTTAACGGTAACAGCGTTCACATTTAATATTCACATTAAAAACGTATGCATTTAAAAGTGTTATTAATACGGAACTGTGGCAGTTAATTATTCATTAGTTCTTTAAAATGGAAAATGCTGAATATTGCTCCAAAAGCTTTTAGTTTTCAGGGAATAAAATTCAGGTATTAATAATTATTATGAGTACTTGTCGAGTACTGCTTATAAAAATTATATTTTATTTCTTCGTTGTCGTTATATTGAGCCTTTGATTCTGGTGTGACAGATGACAAAGCTTCCATCTCTTTAGGCGCATGTGACCTCATTTATTTATTTTATTATATAGCTTGCTTTCAAAATTTTCCTACAATTTTCTGAGGGTAATCCACAGACAGCAGCAGACAGCGTAGTATTCTCTTCTGAGGCACGGCGGTGATGAAACAAATATATTGTTTTGCAATTTCTATTATTTTTTTAGATTTTTAGTAAATTCCTCCTTTCATCACAGAGAGAAAAAGACATAAGAGTATTATAGCTAATATGGGAGAACAGTGCAGTGTTGGCGTAGTGGCTTCAGCGTGCGACTCTTATCCCTGAGGTCGTAAGTTCGATCCTCGGCGATCTGTCTATGTGCGCATTTAACATTAGCTCGAACGGTGAAGGAAAACATCGTGAGGAAACCGGCTTGCCTTAGACCCAAAAAAGTCGAAGGTGTGTGTCAGGCACAGAAGGCTGATCACCTACTTGCCTATTCAATTCACAAACGATCATGAAACAGATACAGAAATCTGAGGCCCAGACCTAAAAAAGGTTGTAGCGCCATTGATTTATTTTTTTGAAGGAGAACATTGGTTTTCATGACTATGGACGAAAAAATAAAAATTTAGAAACGAGTTTATGTATGCATACATACATTGGTCTAAAGGCAGTGTCTACAACAATTCAAATTTGAGTAAAGCCACAAAAACTTTTCTTATTTATTGACTCCCTAATTTTAAAGCCCGAAGCAATTAAAAGTTTACACCAGGTTTTCCGAGTTTGTTATTAGTTAACTTATTCTTAGTGTAATATGATATTTTAGCGAACTAAACAAAGGTCTGTGTATTTTTTAAATCCTAAAAAGCCTTCTTAGTTTATTTGGGTTTGACATCAATTATAATTAATATATACAGTCAAACCTGGATAAGGGAGAGCTCAAGGGACCGCGATCTCTTTTTCTCTTATAGAGGTTTCTCACTAACCCGAGTTACAGAGTTACAGTAGGGTACCTCACGTATAGAGGTCTATAATAATACGGCATATATGACCTAATCAAATACGCGGTATTATATATTTTTTTAAATAGTAGCTAAACATCAATGTTTAATCTAATTAATATTGTAACAACATTTACGAAAAAATCTGTTATTTTTTGCGCTTCTACTTTTAAATTTTATGTATGTTTTTAAGTTCATGAATTCTCATTTCACTCTTCTATGAACTGATAAACAAGTCGGTACGCACAGTCGGCTTTTTGAATTGAATGAGTTCCTCGAACTATTAGGTAATAACAATAACGGACGCAACTAAGGACTTATCATATCAAAAGTGAAACGAGTTCAACTGTCGCTTATAGAGGTATAGGTAAGTACTTATAGAGGATCACGCGTGACAAATAACTGTCACTTATACAAGTTTCATATTTCTTACTATAGAGGTTTTAGGAGGGCAAAATGATGGGATCTGGTAAATACTCTCATTAACTTACTCATGTTTATTAAAATTTATTAGCTGAATGGCTGATTAAGCGAGTTGGCTAATATATATCCTATGAACAATAAATTAAGTCAAGCAAAAATCCTTTAAACCCTAGGTACATACTGCATCGCATTGATTACTCAATTTCTTTATAGCCGGGTAGAATGTGTTCCTTGTTTAACCTTTTGAGCCATTATATGCAAGAATCTAACTATTTTAAGTCGGAAATCGATTCTAGCTATTCTGAGATACATGCGTTAAACCACGTTTATTAAACTCTCAAAATTTATTTGCCAGTAACATAAATTCGGATTTGATTTCATTTGTCCAGTTTGGTTTAAAAAGTTATTTTTTATCGTGAGCAGAGAATGTCGGCTATTGTTGGGTTTCTTGATTTGGAAATAGGTCACAGAAATTGGTGGTTCTTCGTGATTGTCTATTTGTACTTAAGATCGGCTGAGCCAAAACAGATTGACTGAGATTAATGTTGGTTACTTCCAAAAATAGAACTGGGCCAAGCTCTTGACTACATTATACAAATAAAGGCGAAATTACCTTTTGAAAAATTACTCTTTTATTTATTAGTAATTATGAAAAGGTTAAGAGTTATATTTACTGTTACACAGTACAGTAGTACATCTTAGCTATCCTTAATGAATTGATTTAGTGATTGGATTAAATTTGCCTTTAAAAAACCAGAAATAAATTGATATTTATACTTTTGGCACTGTTCATTTTTTTGACATAAATTTGAATCATAGAGTTTATTGCCTGTACAGTTATATATTCAAATATATATCGATATTCCAACTTACCGTTACTATGTTTATCATGCTCTTATTAGGTTAAAGTTTCTATTTCATTTTAGTTACCTATTATTATTATTTTTATGTATTGAGTTTGCTTGTTTAATTTCTTCCCCTGCTAGTTTTCTTACATGTTCTTATATAATTTCTGTGTCACAAATCAATATCAATAATTATATTATATTATTTTGTAAAATATTTAAATTAAAAAATATATATAATATAATCGTTATATGTTACATTTGAATACCGCTGTGCTTTCTATTACACACATTGTAAAATTATAAATATTTTTTTAAATTTATTTATTTTTCATATTTAACTTATGGTTGACTCAATAATGCTAAAATAATAAATGTATAAACAATTATGTTATATTTAAATAAAGCGCTTAATAATACCTCACACCTTATCAATACTATGTAACAAGCGTTCATTTTGCATTACTGAATAACACGTACGTGTGGTTTTTAATAGAGCAAAAGTAGTAATGTACTAAATCATTTATCACATTTCAAAATAGCTGTTATTTTTCACAGTGAATGTTTTTATATGCTGTTATATTTTATTGTCTCGTTGTACAAGTGGTAAAAAGACAAATCAAACGCCAAAAGTGGTTGGTTACTTATTATGTACGTTTTGTTTCCTGTGCGTATTTAAGTTATTTTTTTTAAATTTGATTCTTGCTTAATGTTCACACACTATGCTGAAGGCCACAATTATTGTATAAATAACTTAAAGGGACATTTGCGTTAAATCATCGTTATACCAAAATGTTTATGGATTTAAATAAAATATTATAAATCACAGTGATTTTTATAAAATAACAGTGACAAACCGTTTGAAAGCGTATGTAAATAGGTTAAAAGGATGCATGTTTTTCGCGTTTCCTCCAGTGTATGCAATAGAATTGTTTGGTGGAAGATTTGAATTCAAGATTTGTTTTTGTAATGGCCTGTTCAACGTCCTATTTGTGGAATACAAGTCACATAATGTCAATAACCCCGCGCAAATATAAAGTTTAATATCAATAAAAATTGCAAAACGAGTTAATTAAAAATATTATCTTTTCGAAGGCAGCTATGTGTTGTGACCAATACTAATCATTAATTTACAGTAAGTTTTCCTATAAATATCATCTGTATTTTATAATGATTGTATCTGATTATATTTAAATAAATTTTCAATCAGACGGAACATCAGTTAGTAACTTAGACTACGGCTTCGGCGGTCCATCTTCGGTGTACCTGGCAGTATGATTTGCCCATTTCCATTTAAGTAAGGCGTGGGTTAGTTTTTCCCACTTCGCATTTTGTATTATCTAGTATTAGTAGTTTTTGCAACCTGATACAAAAATAGGTTTAAATTAAAGTGCGAAGATAATATAATTTAAATGAACGAGTAGTATGGGTCCATTGAATATTAGTGTAGCAGGCTACAGCTACTTAAATCTGATCCCATATTTGATTAAAGTGATTGTTGAAGTGAAACTTATTTATCGGTATGAGAATTTTTTTTGTCACATTTCGGTTACGCATCACATTTTTCCGTTACACATTTTCTTGTCCCTACCAAGGTTGACTCCAAGAGACTCGAAGTCATTAATAACAAAAATATATAATAACGATAACAATGAATAATATAGAATGATAACGGTAATAATTCTATTACAATTAATGAAATTCTGTAATAATCTTAGTAGTAATAAGGTAAAATAAAATAATTGTATTATTTGTATTTATGTCTATGATAGTAAAAGCCTTTTGTTAAACTTTATCTAATTTGAATTTATTTAATCTATTTCTGTAATGTTGCATATAGTATCATTTTTCCAAAAATAAGTCATTTTTCGAATAATAATAATTTCTTTTATTTTTATAAAAAAAACATTTACATAATATATCACGCCTTATAGAAATAATTATGAACACGATTTGCTAACTGAATTTTTTACATAAAATACGAGTCATGGATATAAGCTCCCCAAAACAAAATATATGGCTTAAATATGCAATTAAACAAAAATAAAACATCTTCCGTGATCTACAAGAATCGATAAATAAAAGTCAGTCAGGCGATATACAGAGTGTGACACCTGACCGGCTCAGTAATTACTCTCTTCTGACAAGCAGGAAAATGGAATAAAGGTAAATCTTTAGCTTTTTCGACGCTCTTGCGTCACGAAGCCGTTTATTTTGACTGTTAGTTTTAACACCCACACGATACACGTGGAAAATGTTATAGAATTACTTCATACAGTTATAAATACTTTTCGTATACATAGTTGAGGTAATATGTAATATCAGTCCCTCCCAACAATAAGGACTGGGGTAGATATACATTCATTGACCGAACGTTAATACCTTAGTAATTTATGAAGATGGAAAATATTTCTTTTTCGAGTTCAAATGTCGATATTTTGGGTAAGCTTTGTGATTGTGGCCACAAATTTCTGTATCTATTTCCTGATAATTTGCTTTTATTCTAATTGAGAAGGTTATCAGACTTATCAGAGCCTGGTAGTCTAGTTTTTTGGTTAAAGTACGGTTTTCTCACGATGTTTTCTTACACTGTTTGAGCGAATATTAAATGCGCACATAGATACAAAAGTACACTTGAGAACAGCCAGTATTAGAACCTACGTCACAAGGGATGAGAGTCGTCCCCTAAAGGCTTACTAATTAAACATATTACAGAACACAAACATCGAAGCACTAAGGTGTATTTGATGTTGACAATGTTCTGAACTGTGTTTAGTATCACAGGCCAACATCCTTACGATTGCTTCCCTATAATATGAATCATGGTACAAAGCGAAGTAAGTTTATTTGTTGAACTAGTGAGTGGCTACTTGACACGTATTCGCTCAAGAAACCGGTTAGAGCCATTTTGCAAACTCTTAACTCGTATAAGCTGGCCCTGATTTTGTTTCGTCTTGTTAGTTTCATAGTTCATTAATTCCAAGCCTTTAATGAGAGGCGAGTTTTGCTGTCGTACGTTCCCATTCCCTGCCGGTTGTTTTTTTTAAATTCAGTAAGTTTAAAGATACTCGTAAGTCTTTAATGTAGTTCCCTTTTTAATTTGGTCCATACGCCCTAGTCTATGTATGGGAACGATAAATAAAATTTGTCTATTTCAATGTCATATATTAATTTTTATTTAAGGTTTGTTTAATATTTCGTAGTAATTTTATGTATTTTAATCAAAAGAAATATAATAATTAATTTAGTAATATAATTATAATTTAGTAAAATGTTTAGCAATGTTTAATTTCAATAACAATTCGAAATTTTATTTTATGTTCATGAATAATTGTTTGACATCATCATCATATTAAACGTATCCTTGATAGACATTTAACTATATACTATAGTATATACTACTACTATTGCATTGAACAAAAAATCTAATTCGGCTTCATTATAAAATGTGTACCAAGATTGTTACGGTGGTGACGAGATTTTATAAAAAAATTTAACCATGGCAACAAATAGCTTACTACTATATATATATTATTTACGGTATGATTGAATACACACACTAATGCTGCCCCCCCCCCAGATCTCAAGTTGCCTATTACTACTCCTTAACGTACGTATATTTTTTCGTGTTCACTGTAAAAATGTTCGAATATGTTTTTCTTTTTTTTAACACGAAACACTTTTGCCTTAAGATTATGTTCACTGATTTACAAAATAAGTTATTATGATTAGCTGAACCGTAAAACAAATTGACCAATAAAATTAATTTAATGTCTATGCTAATGATAATAAATATGAAAGATTTTATGGAGCCGTTCGCGCCGTGATCGGATTCACATAAAATGATTTTTTTAAAACTGCTACTTTAATAAGATCAAAACGCCATTTAATTATTTTCATTGGTTTCCTTTAAGTTTTAACTGACAGCCACAGCTTACGATCTGTTAGTTATATTTTACATTTTTAAACATTGTATACCGGTACGTTCAACAATCGACTGCGTCTTCGGAAAGGTTGATAATGTTTTTGCCTATATAGAACGATAACGTAATATGAAAATAATTTTTAAATTACTGTTATAACTGTTATTTGCAATGTATATATAGCAAATAACAGTTATTACTTTTACAGTGTGTTATTTTGGTACATAAATATAAAGCAATATTCTTCTTCGTGGACATAAAATTTTCACGGCATTTAGAACAAGCAGTACTAAAACGTACCATAAATCATAGTCACGGCCAGTCTTCAGCTCTGATGAAGTCCGAAACGTTTTCAACCCAGACTGCGTAGACCGATCTATATGACCCGGCGCGGAGTTTTGCTGGACCATTCTAGATTATTGAACATGGGGTTGTTAAGGGGCATCACTAACTTCTCAAGAATGGTATCTTGATACACTTGTGCCGATTATTTGATACCTTTTTCACAAATGTATGGCTCAGTAACTCCTTCATAGCTAACACCCCACCAAACCATCACCAAATTCGGATATATAATCGTGTCCACGTTGCACTCTGTCGACTAATTGGGATGAATATGGTTCTATTATTTGATAAAATGTTCCGCACCGCTTCAGTAGATGTTTCATTTTACCTAAATTCTTTCAGTTAAAAAATTACCAGTACATCTCTTATTGGTCTCTTACAAGTCCTAAGTCATCTTTTAATATACGCGACATGGTTTTATGTGCTGTATTCATCTCCCGAGAAATCTTTTGCTTTCGGACAGAATTTCTTCGAATTCTTTCCCTTACTGCTTTGACCACCCTTTTCGTACGAACACTACGTGGATGGCCAGATCTTTTTCTGTCACAAACAGAGGAGGTCTCGTTGTACCTATTAATAGCCCGGTACATAAATTTACTACTTTGTGTAATGCAATCACAGCGATTCGGTTCTCTTTATCGCCCCACTCCATTTATAGTATAGTATATAGTAAAATGTTGTGCAATGTATTGGCGCCAAAATGAGAAAAAACAATGAACAATCATATAACAGATTCCAAATTCAATTGTAATATTTTGTTTATTTTTGATTATAACAGTATTTATGGCCAGACTAAGTATAAGTATATGGTGAATAATAAATCTTCCTTAATCTAAATTACTAATTATTTCGTCGAAAGTTTTCTTTCTATATTTTACCCATATTCATATATAATAGAGTAGTGTCGGCCTAGTGGTTTAATACTACTCGCATCCCTGAGGTAATTCAAGCCGCGGCTGGACCAATCGACTTTCTGTGCGCATAACTCTCCCTCGTCCGTTGAAGAAAACATGTTCACGATGTTTTCTTGCATAAAGCAAAAAGATGATTTAGGCCCAAAAAGTGGATGGCGTGTGTCAGACAAAGGCGGCTGATTCAAAAAACGGGCACGAAATAAATACAGAAATCTGAGGCCCATACGTATTTTACGCCCATAATCTTTTTATAGCGTACTTCATCATAAATATACCGTACCAATCAAAGGCACACTCCGTAAGACATAAAATAAATTATCATGTTTTTCTTATTTTATATAATTTACTTTTAAATGTAGCATCTAGTATTAAATCATAAATGTATGTATGTCTTTATACTCCTTAAATACCTTAACACAGTTGTGAAAGTGAGATTTAGTCACGAATAAGGAGGACTTAAGAGTTACTACCAACTTCAAAGACTGTGGCAACCCCGGGGCAGAAATAAAAATTTAAATATAAACATTCGAAGACTAAGTAGAAACAGACAAAAGAATGTCAAATGGCTAAAGGTAGTTTTATTACTGTTTCGAATACTTCGCTGAGAATTAAATGAAAGGACAATTTAAACTTTTACGAAGTTTTTCATTGAATTGTACGTAAAACTTGTGAAATGTAAATAATATTTTGTAAACAATAGCGAGAAGACTTGGCGTAACATGAACATCTTTTCGCTCGTGCAATAGGTCAAACAGCAGGTTTCGTTCAAACATATAACTTGTAATTCCTACAACACTGAGGTTTTTAAAGGTGATATGTTTACGTGCTCCACTGTTTTCAAGCGCCTTTTAAAATCTCACTTTAAATTGTTCTGTTATATTTTTTTTACCGAATTTTGTATTTCTTTTAATTGTATTAATCAATATTTAAAAATTGTGATACATTTAAAAGACTTGTATATATTTATTTACAAATCTCTTATTTGTAATGTGTCTGTGGTGTTTTTTTGTGATAAATACATAAATATCTGTTGTAGAAATATGACAAGCTTCCACGTTTGTTTCATGGATTGTGCAGCTGAGTTTCATTATCGGACGTCAATGCAAAATACCATCCGTATCACCTCGACGTCCGTCGTTCCACAACTGAGCGTTTTCTAAGGCAGTTTTTGCCACGCACCACCACTATGTGGATCCAGCTGTCCACTGAAGTATTTCCCATTCAAATCGACTTAGGGTCCTTCAAGAAAAGAGCGTACCCATTCTTAGAAGGCCGGCAACACACTTGCGAACCTTCTGGCAGTGTGAGTGTCCATGGGCGACATCGCTATCGCTTAACATCAAGTGAGCCTCTTGCCCGTTTCCCTCCTATTACATAAAAAAATAAAAATGAATTATTTTTCTAATACAACTGGGCTTTAGTTGGAGTTTGAACCTACGCTCTATGGTTAAGTGAGTGAAATATTAAGTAGATGACAGTGAGGATGACAACTAATCATACAAGTCAAAGTGGCACTTAGAAGGAGTCCTGGCCGTAGACGTACGTCCTGGTTGATGAATCTTAGACAATGGCTTAGTCAAAGCATCAAGTCATTCAGAAACGCCGCAACCAAGATTAAAGTAGCAATGATGATCGCCAACTTTCGAAAGGAGAAGGTATTATAAGAGAAGACATGAGTGTATAATGTTTACCTTGCAAAAACTAAGTATTATATCATCATAATACTCAAAATTATAGGGTTCATCTCTGCCAACCAACAATAATTGATTTCGCTGGAATTCAAATATAACTATATGTGTGTTACTACTAAGCCAAAGAACCTTAAGTATGTTAACTATTATAACAGTATGTATATGTCAAAGACATACATAATTTTTCGTACACCCAATCAATTTCAAAAATATATGTCGAAAATATACAGCCAGGTTGAATTTATTAAAACAATAAAAGAGAAAATCCATAATCTTGATCTACTTAACAGTCTGTCGCCAAACATTTGGGAAAGAAAATTTTGAACATTCCAAAGTCTTTAAAGTTCTCAACTCCACAAATAAACTTTTTGGCTTCGAGAAAGCGATTATTTGTAAAAAAGACAATAGATGTTAAATCTAGTTGAAATTCCGTAGAAAGGTCTCAATGATACTTATATTATAATATTTTTTATTTTTTTATAAAGAAACCGTTTCAATGCATATCTATTGCAGATCCGGATAGGTCTAGACTAAATATTTTTAATTAAATTAATAATATTAAATAAGATTTTTACCGTAACAGCATGCTGGTGATAATCGTAGGAAGGCCTTTATATGGGTTTTTGCAAGTGACTGCATTCGCTTACACGGTAAAAATGAGTGCAAACCCACACTCACACGGAGTGTGGGTTTGTTTTGGTGATGTATGCGGTGTTTTATTTTTTATGACTGAATATACTTTAAAGCAAATCAACTAATATAATATTTAGGACGAAATTCCAATACAACCAATAGACCAAAAAGTAATATAATTACCGTATGGACTTATGATTGTCTGCTGAAGTTATTATGTACGTATGTACGCTATAAACTGTTAAAGAGAAAAACTTCGCTACAAATGAAAGGCTAATGTTCAGTAATTTTCATTCAGCTGTTGGGCCAAACAGAAGCTCTGAATAATTGTCGTCACACGTCATACTTATAATTCTTATAACGGACCACCCAGTCCGATCATTAGTGTTTTTGTAACACTTGTCGCTATAAATTGCTTTCGGAGCCATTCATCATTCGCACGTGTTACTGAATGAGATCACGTATGAATGTGTTAAAATTAAAAATGCCTTACTATATATTAGGTCCTTACATATGAAATTGGCGTTTTGTATGGGAGGAACAGAAAGTCGAATATTTTTAAATATAATATATTTAATTAATCAAAGTATGAACTATGCACTTTTGCCATCTCATAGGTAGTTCATCGATCCCTTTACTAAAAAAATCAGTCGGATGGGAATCAATAAAATCTGTGAAGGCGATTTGGACTGCCCCATCAGAGTTAAAACTGTGTGGTCTAGCGTTGTCGTGAAGTAGCAGTGGCGATTGACCAGCCTAGGTTGTTTAGCCGCTAGCTTTTCCATCATGGTGTGCAATGACTGGCACTAGTCCAAACGCTTACAAGTAACTTTTTTGGGGTTAATTTTCGCTTGGGGCAGGATTTGGCTGGCCAGGATCCAACCAATGCGCTGAGCGCTTCCGATTATTGTAAAAAATCCATTTTCACATCACAGGTAATGATTCGGTTTAAAATACCTTCATCATTGTGCCGGTTCAGTAATGTAACGCAGCAGTAAGCGGTTTGCTTCAGTCAATTCGTGAGGTACCCACCTTTTAAGCTTTTTAACCTTCCCAATTTGCTTCAAGTGAATTAAAACAGTTTTATCACTCTCTCGGACTCTATCAAAACTCGGACGTGGTTTGCGATGGATCCGCTTCCAAAATAGCCTTCAATACTTCATTATCAACTTGGGTCTCAGGCCGTCCACGGGGCTTGTTCTGCAGGTCGAAATTTCCAGAACGAAAACGTTGTAACCAAAAACGAACTGTGTTTTCTTTTGCAACATGACCGCCATACACATCATTCACCCTTCGAGTCGTTTCCGCAGCACTAGTGCCACGGCGGAACTCGTACTTGTAAATAATGCGATACTTTAAGTTTTCCATTTTATAAAATGAGTGACGCAAACAGAAAAAAAACAAATGAATGACGGTCATCGAAGCACAAATACATTAATTAGTAAATAGCTGTACAAATTTGAATTTGAAATTCCTAACCAAAGAGGAGGTATTTGAGGTCAAAGTGGCCAGTACGACAAAACGCCAATTTCATATGTAAGGACCTAATATACCTAGTCCTTAAGTTCTGTTACAAATGAAAATGCATTATTTTTTATAACGAAGTAATGTAATATTATTAAAATTGATACCTAAATATTCATTAAAGTCTCAGAAAAAAAATTAATATTCTATTCGGAATGACCACTTTTGGCTTTTAATCTTTAATCTGTTTGGCCACGAATCTATGAATTTACGCAGTTTCCAAGAGAATTTCGCCACTGCTTGCCACAAACATTTTTAGGAGACTCAATGTCACCGTGTCGTCTCGAACAGGTCATGATCCTCTAAAACTGACCATAATTTGAAGTTTTAAGGAGTGAGGTCTGGGCTTGATGAGGAACAGTCTTCAGCTCTTATAAAGTCCAGAACGTTGGTTTCAAAATAATTAAAGAGTTGAAAAAATATATTTTAGTTTTAAAACATTACGTTGGTCAGTGATCACCCTCGAGTGATTAAAGATGTCTTAACTGTATATTTTGAAAGTATTTGATGTTCAGAAATATTTATTAATACTTCGCGATAGAAGATACATTAAAAATAAAAAGTAAAAAGACACATAAATCACGATAATTTAAGATAAGTCTCACGTAAGTTAGTAGTTAGTATTATTCCTTATACTAATTAACTTTTTTTGATACGTGTTACAGACATCAAAATAAATAATAAATTTATAATATTAGTAACAACACTTTGACATTGACAAAGTTCTTTCTATATTTGACGAAATTACATTTAGGGATTCAATCCAGCTGTATTATAGCTGTACGTGGGTAACACTGAAAATGTTTAGAACTGGCCAGCTGTCGAGATAATGAGTCATCCGCCAAACAGTCCTGACCTGGCGCCCTGCGACTTTCATTTATTCCCAAAATCTAAAGGTAAAATTCGAGGTATACGCTATACAAGCTCCGAAGATGCGGTGAAAGCGTACGAACATGCGATAAGGAAGAATGGGCCAACTGCTTTTCTCAGTGGTTCCATCGAATGCGACGATGTATAGAGAGTAAAACTACGTTACTTCGAAAAACAATAAAAGTATTGGCAAATTTCTACATTAAGCCGTTTTTCATTTTTGAAACATTTTCAGTGTTACCTAGGTGTAATGTTTTAACTGAAATACAATACAAACCATTTAATTTTCTTCTAAAATTCTATTAGAATGTGTATTAGTAACATGAATATATTTATGATATTTAGTCTTTATTTATTCATCACTGTTTAGGGCACTGATAGGAATATTCCTCAAATTGACATGGTTTCTTCCACAAGCCAGGTGATGTCAGGATAAGCCAGCTATTTTGATATGATCATCCCATCAACAGCATTTAAGAACAATAGTTCCTCATAGATTGGCTCATAAGCCAATTGCCTACTTTCTATATTAATGGTTTTCTTCCATTTGGAAACCTAATATTTTTTCTTCGGCCTTTCTCAATCACAAAAAAAATACGTTAAATAAGCAATTACATAACATCTAGAAATAAAATTTGTATATTCTTCATACGATCTACTAAAAATTCAATCTAGTCAGAGCGAACTTTGCCAAAGTGTTATTTTAACTGCTCAAGATAATACAACTTTATTTGAATACACGCCAAAGTATAGTAAGATATTGCTTCCGCTATCAGAATAAGCCAAATCTTTATTTTTATTTAAACCAACTTAAGTAGACCTTACTGTTATAACTCGGCGCATTTGTTAAAAGATCAAGTGTATGTGGTTATTTTTAGATATGTTTATAATTATGAAAGTAAGACGTAAAGTATTTTAACTGTTTAGGAATAACAAATACACGTTCTTATTTCAAACTTATTTATAGCTTCAAATTTGAAAGCTTTAAGACGTTAACGGAAAGAGTTTCGATTTTTTAAAATTGGCCCGAATTCTCACTATTGTATCCGTAACTATGACAAATTATATACTTAAACGTTCCTCAAGAATCACTCTATTGATATTCAGGTTTATTGAGGAGAGACAGATGCAGCGTAGGACTTTGTATTATTAGTAAAGGACAAAGTTGAAATATGTTGAAACAGTGGAGCTGCAACCCTCAAAATTCTGTCAAGTTGGTGATCAGGCTTCTGTGTCTGTAACGGTGTTTAGGTAATAATCATGCCGGATTTCTCAATGTTTTCTCCAGCGCACGTCCAGGTGATAGATGTGCTCAATTATTAATAGTCTCGTGATTAGACCAACACTTTTTCGATATCCTGTTAGGTTTTTTAGTACTAGATATTGTTCACTTAAAGAGGATAAAATACTCTCTTTTATATGTGTCCGAGAATCGTTGAAGCCAAGAATCAAACTCGGAAATTCATGCATAAATTTTCTTTGTGTAGGCGAAATTCTTTATCTAAAATTCGCTATCAAAACAAAATACTGTGCTCTTAAATACAAGTTTTAATTTTACCCACAGGATGCAATAAGCGCTATTCTGACGTTATCTGATTACCCATGTTTATTAATTACGGAAAACGGCCAAGTGAACTTCTGATTTTATAAAGTTTGGTTCTGTAGCTTATAAAAAATAACACATAAGAAGTAATTTAAAAACGAAGATATATAACTTAATTGGGTAACCGTTTTTACATCAAATTATTATAAAAAAATATTTATCACGCATTTTCCAGGAGGGGAGGCAGAGACCAAGGATCTCCTCTTGCTAAGGTCCCGACAAACGTCTCTCCCTTCATCCATTTTCATGACATTCACCATGCATGAAGTTTTAAATTTTCCCTCCTGATGATCCAGGATTTGGCCAGGTATGTGGACAAGGCTTTATGAAATTGATTTCACCGCCCACGGTCGCTTTAGTAAAAACAGATAAATAATAAATGAATACAACAGTTATTGAAATAAATTAAGAAATGTATCAGAAATCAGTAGTATCAATTTCTTTTGTTCATGAAAAATCTCTTTTTAAAAGCACTGTATCTTAAACAGGTATTTTTTTTTTAATTTTCAATACTAGGTTTGCTTGAAAGAAATACGTTTAAGGTAACGACGTTAAAATTAAAAAGAAAATATCATGTACATTACAAACCGTATGAATCTCACTGAAGTTTACAGATGTCTTTTATTGTTGGTATGTTTGACCAAACTGCATTTGTTACTATGGTTACCATTCTTAGGTTACTAAATAAACAAAAGAGTATAAATGGGTATAACATCGTAACCATGGTAACAGAGGTTACAAAAAACTTACTACAATTACTTTTTTGTACGATAAATTGTCTCGTGATTTAATTTGAATATTATAATTATTAGTCCACATTTTATACACCTATTACACAAAGGATTCCTAAAAAACAGGTAATCTTCGTTACGCCGCTCTTGCCGCTCTTATATTAACAGCACATGATTACACTACTTTGTGGAAGTTGTATTTATTTATACAACTTTCTAGATCTGGATAATGGTCTAGTCAACTCGTCGTAGTTGTAAAGTATCTTTAAATATTCGTTCGTTTACTTCAGAGCTAAGTCCGGCGAAATATCTGCAAATTGGAAGAAAGGCTGCTTACCTATTTGACTAAAAGTGGACAAGAACAAATACGATTTTAAATAAATGTCACTCGAAAGGCACGTACATTCAGATGCCATAATAATAAAAAAAAAATACATATATTAAAATATTGTTTAATTGTTTTATAAGTCTACACGTATTTCCCAATATTATTTTGCAACTAGCGTAAACTAATACGTGTAAGCGAATTGCACTACAAAAATTTTAATTTCCGAACCGATTAATTTCGATATCATTTCCAATTTCTGTGTTTCGGTTCTATGGATCTTGCACAGACTATCTGTGTAATGTTATATCCGATATTGGGCTTTTCGGTTGAAATCTAACGGTCTATCTTTTCTGACGTTAAATTAATTTATGAATAAAGTTATTTTGAGTTTGATTTAGCGTATCTTAATAAATAATAAGTATGATAAAATTAAAAAAATAAGGAACTTGTTTTTATTTGTTTATTAATAAATAAATTTAGATGACGGTGGATTGGTCACAATTTCACCGTCCACCGAAGCGTTCATTACAATACATAAACAAATAATAGTTATGATTACATAAATTACAACATGCAGTAAACTTGCATTAATTACTAAATTAAATTTATTTAATTCCTTTATTATTTGTTTTATTTATTATAAAAAGTAGAAAATTTAAACAGAATTGATAATATCTGAAATTGATTTACTATGAGCGACTCTAAGTATAATTTTACATTTAAATTTAATCTGCCGAACATTGTATGATTAATTTACTAAACTGGTACCTAATGTAGAGTGATACGACTGTGATCTGTCTTCATGTCTCTGTGAGTGTGTCTTCATGATGTAACTAAATACCGTTTAACGCGCTGTTCAAATCGCTAACCTCACGGCTCCTTTGTGTTAACTTATGGCTAAACATTAGTGATCAAAATCAAACAATTACTTTAAACGCAAGAGGCGTTAATAGTGTTTACAGAATAATAAACAAATTATACGTTTATTGATTAATTAAAAAAGGTTTGCGAAGAGGCATTAGAATCATATTTTACATTAAGAAACAAATTATAATAACAATAAAACCTCTGTACACTCTATAATAGGAAAACACAGAATGCTTTATACTTAATACCAATGAACATAATTATATAATATTAGCAGATTAAAAAAATAAGGGCAGCAGAAAATAATAATTAAATCGATCTACGTTAACGATACTAGTTTCTACGTTAACGATATAGCCGTTGATCATCTATTGTTTACGTTCAAACGTTATGACCAAAGCTGGCCATTTTATGAAACACTTAATTTTTGACTGACCACCCAAGTCCATACTACAAACTATGACAGTGTTGCACAGCTGTTATTCATGTACCTAACAATAAATGTATGTAATTTAATATTATTATAAATGAAAAATTTGAAAAAAAATTTACACATTGCAAGGATATCTTTTAAAATTGCTATAGAATATACAAAATTGTAAGCGTAAAATAAAGATGTTTTTTTTCAAATCGCTACGCACAATATGTAATATCGAGATGTAATTTATTTGATATATCTACAATATTTAAAATGTAAATAGTTCTTTAATAAACAATATATTTTATTAGAAATACTTTACATAAAGGTATTGTAATTGAAAATTAATCACAATTCTGAAAATTAATTTTACGAAGACGGTTTGTCTAAAACGTAGTTTCTGATCGTTTCAAGGGTTTATCACATATTATAAAATTTTAATTTGCATGAAATTAACCTAGTTTTCCGTTCCTCGTTGCCGGGAAAATTGTGTTCTCATGAAAAAAATCCTCCTAAAGCAATTTTTAAGGCTACTTCAGAGCAAGTGTAGTTAAATACAGTTTTGAGGAAACCCATTTTCTGGCGTTTTCAGCGCTTCACTGGTTTTACCCCATTGATAAAGGAAGTATTTTAGAGTTAACGAAGGAACTTCGGAAAAATCGGAACCTTCTCGAAGCCAGACTGAACATTCTAGACCGCCGTACGACAAGGATGGAGCGAAATTCGACGTTCTAGAATGATGCGAAAATTGTTTTGAGTGTAATTAAATTCCCCGCTGATTAAATAAACTCTTGAAGAGATTTATCCGATCCTCGTATTAATATTTATTAGAAAAAGTATACAACACAATGGAATTGCTAAACATACCCAAGCATTTTTAATGTAACTAATTTTAATAATAACTATTCACAAAAAGCTCTCCTAAATACACTAAAAGCAAAGCGTACATTAAAAATTCTATTTCACGGCATAGATTGGTTTTCGGCGGGTTTTGTTTTGCTTATACAAGCACGTTATATATACAGCTCTGAATAGTTTCAGTTTTCGTGTCAGTGCGAGCTCCAGTTTCAAATGTTTCAATATTTCAAGTGAAACTTGGGCGCGTTTCAAAGGAGCTGTTACAATAGCTATGACGTCTTTTTACTGAGTATATATAAAAAAGAACAAAGGTATTTTTTTAAATTAGCCTGTTTCGTACTTTGGCTTATAAAAGCGAATTTATCTCATTATTTACATAACTCGATGTCTCGAGCGTTTTCAGCAATCGTGATCGGCGAGAGACACTTCAAATAGATAACTATTTGATTGAACATGGTTGTTACATTATTGCGGTTAATTCAGATATAGAAGGTAAGAAGTGTTTGTTCATTATAACAATGCATTATAATGTAAGATTTGTGAACCCTTTTAAGTAAAAAATACCACGGTCAGGATTTTTTATACCGTTTACAACATCTACTTCCCTCAATTTTTTTCATCAAAAAGTATTACGTTGCGTAACTCGATTAAGTGAGTGCATGGGTAGGTACATAAGAGTGTAACATGTTACTGCATGTAAGGTCTGAGGGGCATCTTAAACTCTCGTAAGGTTTGTCAATAAATGTATATATCAATATGGCGAAAGAATACTTTGTATCTTCTTGCATCAGCCTTTAGCTTTGAGGCCCTGTAGAACAATCGTCCCGATAAGCAGGTGGCGAATGAACCTATAATTGTGCCCATGTGTTATTGAGGGCTACGGTAAACTAATATTAACTAAGATGAATGTGTTTGGGAGGGCTGGATCATGAACCTTAATTTAACAATACTTAGATTGTTATTCCTATTCCCGCGTTCGGTTATAGCGTCATTTCATAATACCTTTCTTGATAAATCTAATGCAAGAAAAACTATTTGATAATTTTTTCTTGCGTTTTTCGTTTGAAGCAGTTTCTCGTGTCGAGAAAACAAAGTCTTTATATTATAAAGTATAACTATGCTAAAATTATCAATGAACCACGGAGGCAAGCATTCCGTAATTCGCTTTCATCCTTTATAGTATAATAATTTTCTTACATATTTTCCGGAAATATTTTGATAGAAAAGTTGAATAACCGCGAGGTCATTGAGCTTTTATTAGTTCCCAGATTAATTCTCTTTTGAATGGAATCGTGATTGACTTCTCTATAATCTGTATTCATATCAATTAAACAAAGCACTTTCGTGCCCTTCTACTTAGTTGAGGAAACTTTGATATAGACGACGTGGGTAGTATTGATTATGTACTATTAATTTATAAAAACAATTAGTTTAAAGTAAATGCTTAAAGTATTTAATATTGACTAAAGAATGAACTGTCTTCAAGTCACAAACAGTGCTTCGATTCCTATATCTTATGAAATGTCCAATGGATTATTAATTACATAATAGTCCAATATAAAAAAATTATATTGGACTATTAGTGAAAGTCTATCAGCTGCGACTCTTTTCCCTGATGACGTATATTCAATCTTCACATGTGCATTTCTGTCTGTGTGCGCATTCAGCACTTGCTCGTACGAAAAAGGAAAACATCGTTAGGAAACCGTCATGCCTTAGACCCAAGTCAACGGCGTGTGTCGAAAACAAAGGACTGGTACTTTGCCTATGAGAAAAGATAAATGATTATGAAACAGATCCTGAAATCTGAGGCCCAAAGCTAAAAGGTTGTAGCGCTATTTGTAAAGATAAATTAAGTTAAGAAAATTATTTAATTTAAGAAATATAACTTCCATAAAAAAAACATGTGTGTGTACTAATGTACACGCGTTAGAAGTTATACTTCTTTGGCGTAACAAGAAGATTATTTAAAAAAAAAATTATTTCGCCTTATTTTACGTTTGTAGACAAAACGACACTGATAATAGAAGAACAATAGAAAAGGTATTTAATACATTGAAAGTTGTTTTATCATAACGCATTATGTAGGTTAATAAAGCTTATTTAAATGTCACAAAAAAAAATACTCTCATAATTTTTACGTAAAGTGTCATAAGTATAACTTTAAAAGCTTCTTTTTAATAAAAAAAAATATATAATGGTTCATAATATGTCAAAGACACTCTATAGTAAAGGGTACCTAGCTCGTTCCAAGGCTCACCTGTAAAAATAAAACCTTTTAAGATCCGACAGCCGCCTTACAATTGACGTTTGATGTTTCAATAAACGCTTACAAAAGGACCGAAATATTCTAATAGAAGAATGATAAACATCATTAGCAAGGTTTCAAATATTACTAATGTACAGTAGAATTTATACAGAATATATCTAAAATATATTTAGTATATATGTAAGATTTATATATTAATCGAATAGGCGAGTAGGGGATCAGGCTTCTGTGTCTGACTAACGCCGTCGACTTTTTGGGCCTAATGCTAGCCGGTTTCCTTACGATGTTTTCTTTCACCGTTCGAGCTAATGTTAAATGCGCACATAGAAAGAAAGTCCATTGGTGCACAGCCGGGGATCGAACCTACGACTTCAGGAATGAGAGTCGCACGCTGAAGCCACAAGGCCAACACTGCTTGCCGTAGAGGTAAATTATTAATAATATACAGGCTAGGCTTAGTTTAAACGCTTGTGTTCATAAAAGTATATTATGCATAAGGATAACCAAAACGAATATTGTATACGTTTCGTTGCCTATTGTATGTTTACAAGCTTTACAATGTAAGTACAAAATGTAAAGTTTTTGAGTGAAATAAAGTGATTGATTATTTATTTATTGGCTATACAATGAATAGTTTGGTCGCAGATCTGCCAGATGCATTCATCCACTTCTTTGATAATTTTATTTTTTATATGCAACGAGATGCTTCTGTACCAAACATATGCCGTCGTTTTTGGATCTACGACAGTTTACTCACGATGTTTCCCTTCAACGTAAGAGCAAGTGTTATTGCGCACAAATAATAAAAAATGCTTTGGTTTATTCATGATTCGAAAGCTTAGGGTTGATAATCGAAGCTTTAGCCAGTAGGCTAAAAGCTGCCAGTTTATGTCCAGTATTAAAAAGTTATGTGCCAATTACAAAGCCTTTCTTCTGTCGCAACACACTCATATATAGAGTACAACTATGAAAGTACAGAAACAAATGAATTGTGTAAAACAATAATTTTCCCCAGGTTTTGCGCTAGTTGAATTAAATTGCATACCATAATAGCTGCAGTGTCAATCAACGTCAGCTGGAGTTAAAACTTTACTAACATCAAGTAGATATGCAATCAGGCGGTAATCAAGAAGAAATTACTGTGAAAAGGAAATGTTAAAGCATCTGTTTGAGTATAAAATCATTATATATCTATATATTTATCATTACTTTTACAGTATATGTAATTAGATTAATGTGGATATATTCTTATGATAGACATTATGTATATTTTTTTTCAAAAACCTCTTTATAGCTTACGTAAACGTACTGCGAATTTTATTTACTTTTATTATAGAGCAAATATGCAGCAGGCTCACTTGATGTTAAGTAATATGGACACTATCAATGCCAGACGGTTCACGATTGCGTTGCCATGTAGAAGTTAGTACTCTTTTTTGATGAACCCGAAGTCGACTAGGTTCGGAAATAGTTGACAGCTGATTCCATATAGTAGAGGCGGTAAAACTTCACTTAAAAACGTTTCGTTTTGGATCCAAGGACGTCGATGTAATACTAGTTTTGTGTCTTGTACTATTGTTTAACAATATGTTTATATGAATGTCTTATATTTTCTTTTATAGCTTATCAATACAGACGACTCTTTACACTAAGCTTTAACTGAAGATACGATAAAAAGAGTAATCAAAGCGGCAATAAGATAAGAAACTGGGAACACCGCAGGTGTTCTGATTATACAGTATTATACAGGTTATATGATAATTTTATTCGATAATTTCGTTTAGATATAGAATATTATTCGTATACGTGCCGTTCTGAAAGGGTCCTTTGGTTTCACGTGTAGAAGCTGATTAAAATTTTAAAAACATATTTAAAAAGAATATGCGAAACTCAGAAAAGTGTTTATATTTACAAATCTTGACAAACTTACACCTTTATTTTAAAATTCTAACATCGAAATTTAAAAAAGTTTTCATAAGCAATGTTTCTAACTGGCCAATTCTAAACATTTTCAGTGTTACCCACGTAAATCTGTTTTTGTATTTTCGTCCTTCATATTGCGTGATTCTACTTAAGATCTAGAAAAGCTTGATAACTTGATCGGTGCGTGATTAATTGGCGAACACTTAAGAACTATTTTGACACCTTTAAACTAAACCGTCAAGTTCGCTCTAAGTAAAAATAAATCAGTAGCGCTACAACCTTTTTAGGTCTGGGTTTCAGGTTTCTATATCTGTTTCATTATGATCGTTTGCCAATCTAATAGTCGATCGCCCTGCGCCTTACACACGCAGTCTGCTTTTTGGGTTAAGGCAAGCCGGTTTCCTCACGATGTTTATCTTCACCATTCGAGCGATTGTTAAATGCGCACATAGAAAGAAAGTCCATTGGTGCACAGCTGGGGGATGGAACCTACGACTTAAGGGATGAGAGTCGCACGCTGACAAGCCAACATTTATTGCAATAAATTAACGATAATTATAAATTTATTTCTCAGACTGAGACAACGTTTGTTCCTTAATAAACTTATGTTGTGAGTTTTTCATATTGACGTGAGGTTTTTCGTACCACATGGGAGGTGAGATATAAGGAGGGATAAACGCTTATCAAAAGCCGTCGTGGCGTGGTATCATCTTCTTAGAGAATCATTTCCTTTCGTGCCAAGGATTAAATTTTTCAAATACATGCAATACATGCATTAAAAATGTCAAAATGTTAAATTATTATTATATTCATTTCGTTATTCATTCCTATATAGTCAAATTAACCGACCAACCGTTTTGAATGTCTCATACTAATGGTATTATAACTAGGTTATCAGAGTTCAATTTAAATTGGAATAAGGAATAAATTGTTCCCATCCGAGCGCAGTACGTGACTCTCGAACTAAGTTTAACTGGTCGAATGATATTCATTTGAATTTGAATTCGACGTAGTTCCAAGTTTAAGTTCTCAATTACTGACTTGCACTTTTGATTGTAAGTTTATATGGTAGACAATTTGTATAGACGCGCCAAGAAACTGAAATCTCTTAATTATTTTATAAATAAGTTTTTTGATTTATGACGCATAATCCTCTTGTAAATATTTACTATGACGATAAATAAATGCGCCAGAACATTCCTATCCTTAACTTATTTTTTATCTATTTACAGAATTATGCAAAAATTATAAAAAATACATTTGAAAATCGCTGTACTTTGTGGCAATGTAAATTGTAATAATAATAAAGCCACTTTAATTCCATACAAATTACAAATCAAATGGGTGTTAGTTTTAGTATTGGTGTTCAGTAGCATGGACCTCTTTTCTGTGACGCTGATGTATATCGCATTTGTGCCCACGCCTCTTTCTCCTGTAGGTAAATTTTAAGCTTATAGTCCGTATATTAATGAGCCTGGTATTAATTAGACTTCTAAGGTATACACCTTAATCAAGGATTTCTAGAACTGATCTCATTCAATAAAATCAAAAGGTTGGCTACGAATTTGAAACTGCAATTCGATTTTAAAAATCAAATAAATTCCTATCAATTTCAAATGTAGAATTTTATCCGATCGAGTTGAAAACAGCATATAAAATTCATTCAAAACTTGTAGAGTTGCAAGTCGCAACTAACTTCACAGTGACACAGAACACCGCAAAAGTTTTGAAACTTTAAAAATGGGGCTTATTTCAGTTTTAGCCTATTTAGCACAATAAAAATTATGTAATAATAGAAAACGTTATAATGGATTTTAGACATAGCTAAAATGTGGTAAAGAAGAAGTATAACTGTTGGAAAAGTAGTTTAAAAATAGATATATTTATAAAAAAAACTATCTGTTTTGTGATCTTATTCTTCGATTGGTGATTGTTTTTCTTATTGGCAAGTAGGCAATTAGCCTTATATGTCTTTTTGAGTCTATGATATGCCAGTTTACCCGCGATTTGTATAGGTACTTCAACCTTAAAACTAAAAACGGTCGGTATTAAAAGACATAACAAAAGGTTCTACCTTTTTACTGTTTTTCACAGAAACATTTCAAAAACAAGACAGTCAAAACCGCCGCTACCGCAACCCGCAATGTAAAGTTTACAGAATTATGACATCGCATTGATAGAAACACCAGTTATTCCCTTTTCTCTCAAAGACAATAAACTTAACCCGATCAACTATATTTGATGCGTCATTTATACACTGTTTAGGAAACCATAAACCTATTGATTTTTACGCTTCGTTTGTTTCTACGGTTATTGCATTTTCAATTCAGACCCACAATTTGGAGACGATATTTTATTAAAGCGTGAAACAATGGCTTCTTTATGATCGCATAACAATAAAACATATTACAGTGTATAGGCCAAGAGTCAGTCATCTTGATTAGTTCAGAAGAAAATGGCGCTAGTGACGCTTTTAATGTGTTGGCAAAACGGATGTTTTTTACAGACTGGACAGATATTTGGCTGCAATCTTTGTTGGCCACTTGATGTTTTGTAAGATGCCGCCTATTGGATATCAGGCCTGTCTAAAAGGTACCTATTTCGCCGCTGCTTTAATGAACCCATAGTTTTACTAAAATCTAAAGTCGTTGAAATTATGTGCTAAGTGCACAGCAGTCAGAGAGCTCAATAAAATTGTGATGTTAAGAAGCGCATACTATGGATTCCCGATTGTCGAAATCCAATACATTTTTGATATACGAGAGACAGACTTAGCGATAAGTCTCGAGTTAATTAGTCATATCGATTTGGAATCACAGAAGTTTTAAATACTACAAATCTTTTAATTTATTAAAAAAATATGTATAGTTTTAAAACTTAAAGTATATTCTTATGATAGTAAAGTATATTCAAAACCAAAGAACTTAATCTAATTCTGGTACCAATAGAAAAGACATGTCAAATAATTTGCTAGAAGTTACGATTTTTATGCTAAAGATACCTATCGCTACGTCATCTAGTCTAGTTTTTATAGCACATTATTAATCAATAATTGCATATTCATTGTCGATTTTGAGCGCCGATCGGATCCAATTATACTATAATAACCTGATCCCTACACTAGCTCTTTGCCTAATCCGATAAAGTTATCTCTAAGTGGCTGGGGCGCGTTATATCTGACAGCGAGTGGGCGCCATATTGTGACACATAGATACCATAACTTATTGTTCACACGTCTCTGTGTGGTCCAGACCTATTCAGTGATTTCTGATATAAGTTTACTAAGAAGTATGTCTTATAATAAAAAATCTGATACTCTAGATTTTTTTAAATTATCATGTTTAAAATATTTTTGCACCAGAAAATAAAGATAACTATTTATTTATTCTAATTAATACTACACAAGCGATATAACCCTTAATCGGACTTAGTCTCCTCCACTGGGTGACCCACTTGTGACGGTGTGCCAAGAATCAGTCAAAATATGGAAATGACGGACTAGAAGAAATGCTTTATAGTATGGTGAAGAGATATGAAAATGGGAATATGTATAAGTTGTTAGAGAGCCTTCTCCAAATACATTCCCCTAATAATATCTTTATTGTGATAATTGAACATTTCTATTGATACACGCCAAGTAGATTTTCAAAAACTAAATACAGAATTCTTGTATAAAGTTACAAAGAAAAAACACAAACGACATTTTTTAATGTTCCGAAAGAAGTAATATTTAAAGAGCGTGACTTGGCAAAATTGTGCCGAGTTGAGTAATTATTCATCAGTCGGACGTTAATACCGACGCGTCGATGAAAATGTAATAATAATTTGTGACTTTACATTTTTTTTATTTCTTTATTTTACAAAGTAATATAATATAATCACTATATGTTACATTAGAAAACCGCTGTGGTTTGTATAAATGTAACCATAGCAGTCTTGTCTAGGAGCGCGATAAATGCATATAAAAGTAGTTTTTTTAATTTACTGTTTATGTGGTTAGCGTTAGACTATCTAATATCTGATTCGGTAGACCATTTAGTAGCCGCGGTAGCAAACACCTCAATGTAGATAACATTATATACGCCATATACGTTGTTTGCTCTCGATGTACAGAGCCGAATCTGCGTTACCGCTCGAGTCTATACGTCATGCTCCACTCGTTTTTTATGTCATCTCGGAAAAAGTTCTCGGCATAAATTTTTACAATCTATATGAAATTTAACCAACAGTCTTGATGTTAATATTAGTCTAGTTTGGTAAACCTAGTCTAGTCTGATAAACAAGAAGTAAAACTTAAATTACAACTATAAATTTTTTTGTTTTTTAAATTACAAAACTGTACCAATGTGTTCTAATCGAATTGGCTGTAGGTACGATAGGTACAACTTGTTATAGCAATGTCCATAAAAAATGGAAATAGGCGCTTAGTTTAAGAAATATAGTTATTCAATTGTGAAATTTAAGTGCGTGATTGTTCTAGTAAGTAAATTGCTGTAATGTAGACCACATCAAGTGGCTTATGAAATGGATATTTATAAAAAATAAATCAATAGCGCTACAACCTTTTAGGTCTGGGCCTCAGATTTCTGTATCTGATTCAGGATTCCTTCTGTGTCTGTTGCGTCGACTTTTTGGGTCTAAGGCCGATTTCCTTACGATGTTCGAGCGAGCTAATTTAAAATGCGTACATAGAAAGAAAATCCATTGGTGCACAGCCGGTGATCGAACCTACGACCTCAGGGATGAGAGTCGCATGCTGAATCCACTAGGCCAACACTGCTTTATAATAATAATTATGGATAATTTTAAAAATGTCTTTACACCTATATTTAACACTTCTATTTTTATTAAATTAATTTAGTGAACATATTTTATATTCAATTTCATTCAATTTTTTAATGTGAAGATTTTTTAATAAAATTATGTATAAAAAGATATGCGAAGTCCAAAGTGCGAGAATGGAAGCATATTTTCGTTTAAAACCCCCATTCCAACCGGAAATAAAGGAGACACTTAATTTAAGAATTCTTTTATGCTTGTTGCAAAATCGCTATAGGCCCACTCCATAAACTAAATTATATCTTATTTATAGCTCTTTGAAACTTTCGTTTTCCTTTGAGAACGCAATTTCCCGGAAATTACACAATGTTGCCACACTAAAGAACCTTTGTTATTTCTCCGTCACAACTACTATAGCTTCCGAAAGTCTACGTACAACATTAATATGTGTATTAAAAGCAGCTCAGCCCGCTATTATCTGATATGGGCCCTGTTTTCCTAACACATGGCCTAAAGCTTGGTAGAAGCTACCAGCTAATAAGTAAGCGATCAAAGGTGTAAAGGTTTGTAGCGCTACTGGATTAGGCAAATACAACTTGTTATAAGGTGCTTCATAATAATGAATATACTACTCAATAATAATCATAATAAGGAGGTTTCATTATTGGAAAAAATCTATTCAAATGTCGCTAGCTAATATAAATATATATTAGTCGCACACTTGCCGGCTTCCCAATATCCTTTGATCGTTTCGGTGGGTCTTTGTAACTCGATACTTGTGTGATAACCTACTTTAAGCATCTCGTGTCATGCCAACCCTTCAAAAATATTTTTACAAAAAGTTAAATATCAGTTGTAATCAATATTACATTTTTACGTTAATTTTTTGTAAAGTAATAATGTAACTATTTAAAAAATCCTTTTTGTAGTATAATACCGTAGAGTATAGAATAGAAATTTCTTTTTCTTTTTTCTTTTCGCTACCGTAAAGTTATTTCTCAATGCTGTATATTTAATATGCAAATACCGCCCTGTTTATTAAAAGTGGATAAAAGTTTGTTGGCAACGATTGACTAACATTCAAGTATGACTTTTTAAATTGCAATAAGATTTTTTCATAGACGTAAAATCCAGTTTTAATAAAAAAATATGAAAACCTCGTGCCTTTTAACAGGGCTCTTATATCTTCGACTCATAAACTCAGCAAATATCGATGGACTCATTAAGTATGGTTCAAAAGTACTTCATTTAATTAAACACGGTCTGGTGAGCTCAAGTTTCGATATCTTTCAGTCTAAATTGACTTTATATTGACGATCTATTTATTTTAAATAATCTGAGATTTAATTTACTTCAATATATATTTCTTGTAAGGTTATAGTGCAGTGTTCCATTTGTACAAGACTTCAGAGTCGATTTGAGTTGAATCTTACCCTTTATGCCTTTGAAGGTAAGCATTTTACATCTAACATAATCTTGTACTTACAAACCGCGTCATTAACGTTTATCAGCCCAAGAATTTCTCATTTCTCAAAATCCGTTGGCATTAAATATAGTTAAAAGAAATCAAGTCAAACAGTCACTATTACTATTTCTATACAGTCGTCTATAAGACAAAGACGGCTCTCTCTGAAGGTCACGCAAAGTCATACTACTATTCATGACTATTTCTGCAAATAAAATTTAAAAAGAAGACTCTTTTCAAATATCTCAACATTAATCACGAGGGTCACCTGCACTTAAATTCTTAGTTGATTCAGAACTTAATGAGTGATATTTATATAACTTTATATATTGAACTCTTAAACATATTCTGATATGCACAAGTCAGTGCATGTGTAAGCTGAACTTCATACAAACTCGATTAGACCTTGTACATAAGTGGATTCCCGTGTTCCAATTAAATTCGGTATATATGTATTTCTATGATATATGAAGTTGGTTTTTGTCGGTTTTGGCCTGAGATTTCTTTGTCTTTAATATATGCATGTAATAATTTACTTAAAAATTATACCGTACATATAATATACACTCTTCACAATTATTAGTGACTGCCTTCCAGGTTTGCAATAAGCTTTTCCTATAAGTAAAAATAACAATAATTTGTCACAGTTACAGTGCACTATAGTAAGTGACATAACGAAACGTCAAAAGCACCGCTCTTTCAGAGTCAAGAAAAACGGTGGATATATGATCGACCAGTCTTATTATTAATCATGTTTATAGAGAATGGTATGTTCCAATGTCCATTCTTATATTTATTATATCGGTAAGCTGGGAGCTTACCCTCGCCGTAAGTGTTAATTTCGCACGTAAGAAGATCGCATAGGTTCGCGATCGCAGCCGGGACGTGAATGTACGGCTTCTGGGTTTGACATCCTCACGCTTAACCTTTAGGTAAACACTGACCAAAACAACGTGTATCTGTTGTATAAAGGACGTGTGTGTCCTGTTCACAGACACATTACACTTAATGTCTAGTTAATAAATGCGCGTGTGTATTAGTTTATGCAGATTTATATTAACCTAGGAAATTTTGATGTCTATTTTTCATTACGACTTTCATAATTAATTAAAGAATACGAGCAATATCCGCCTTATAGGTTGTCACGGTGATAGGGCTTTGCATTATATAGAGTCACTAGTCCAGTCTAACGCAATTAAGAAAAATAAATAGACTTGAAATTGAATTGAAAAATGTTTTTTTAGCAAAATATCTTAACCGAATATTTACATGCGGTTCTTAGTGATAATATATTTTAATGCAATGTTTCTTGTACACAATGTGTAACGTAAATAACGACATATAGGTACATAAATACTATAATTATTCGTACCTGTGCCATTTAGTTATGTACCTTAAAATATTAAAATTATTATTTAATTCTCTTGTATTTTTCTTAGAATTATTATCTTATATGTATTGTTTTTATTTGACATTATGTACAATGTTAGCCAACATACGACACACAGTATTTTTGTAATTTCTGGTGTAAGTGAATTATTAATAAATTATACAACAGTGTCGAGCAATAAGTTATTTCTAATAATTACTAAAATTACCCAAAAGGTCGAAACTAAACAAGAAAAAAATAATATTCGTATTAAAAAGGATGTGCAGTAAAACGAGAAAGTGCACTTTCCCTACACTAGCATTCCTTCTCTAGGCAGCTAGTCTCTTCCATTTGACATACATACTATATACAGCTACTTGAAGTAATAAAATCTATATAACACTTAGTATAGTGTTAGTACTGTGGCACAAGTATAGTTTCAGTTTGAGCATAAGACAGATTGTCGAGTGTCAAAATTTAGTTTTTTGAGAGCAAATCTGAAAGGGCTGGAATTGAACTTTCACTGAATGAGAAAAAGCATTGGGCGATGAATGTGTGTTTTTTTGGTACTTTATATGTAGGTTTGGGTTGTGACTTGTTTATGGTGTAGTCGGTGTTTGTTTTCAAAAACCCATCCGTTATGAGAAGATTTGTTTCATCGTAATATGTCAAAATTGAAGTTGGGCAGCGAAAAGTTTTGTATAAGATATCTTAACTATAGCGCTGAAGACGATGCCACCTCATACCGGGATGCACTAAGGTCCGTATTCAAAGACGTTAATCAGATCAAAGATCAGCTGGACTACATTTGAGAACAGATTGCTACTTAAATGGCTACTTTATTCCAGAATGTGTTTGTAACTTTTAAGCGTCGATCCGTTGAAAGACATTTGATCCATAATACTCTGTTCTTCTAATTAACATTCCAGTGCGTTTTTAAAACAAAGAATAGTTTCAATTTCATTACACGCGGTGTCATTAATCAGATTAAATAATTAATAATACTTTTCCATTGAAATCGTTATTTTAAAGTATATAATAAACTCTTGCATTACGTTTTTATAAAATTTTAACCGAGTAAAATACCTGGTATTGTAGTTGAAATAATTATAACTAAGAAACTGCGTAAAAAGAAATGGAAGTCGAATGAATGTCCATTGTCACAACTGACATGTTGCAGACGCTTGCTACTGGCTAATGTTCAGAGTATTTACTACCATTAAATCGTACTTTAGTCGTAATTGCTAAACAACGATTTTTCTATTTTTTTAAATTACATCCAAGAGATAAATGTATGAGTGTTTGTACTATAAAAAATATTGATCCAATTTTGTGTGCAGTCCTTTTGTTTGAAATGTCTGTTTTCGTGCGTATTGATGTTAGTGATTTGGCGATCATCGATCACCGGAGAGGCAATCGTTAAATCAATTATTGAATCTCTTTTAGAATACAATCTTAACTTAAAACTCGTATTAAATCTACAATCAATGCTTAAAATGCAACTAGAATACGGACGTAATATAATATCCACTGGCATAATGCCGTGTACAATATCTTGGTGGTACGTGGCTCGGAAGGTTTTCGAGGCGTTTGAATACATTTATAAGTTTGCGAACTCGTGAACAAAGGTAATTTATTTGAGGGCTCCAACAAAACCTCGTATCAATCATTAAACTCGGCTATTTGGTTCTTTTAGTGGCTTCTAGACCGTTGCAATTGGTGAAAAGGTTTAAATAGGATTGCAATTTAATAGGCGGGATGAGTTTGGTGGATTGGATATTACTAAGCCACGAAGATAGATGATTACTAAGTGACTGATTATACATGCATAGTGTCAAATAGGTCTCGGTATAAATAGGTTTAAAAAATAAGTCGCTTAGTTAAATCCTAATGAACGACAGAAAGGGCTGCTAAATAATACACAAATTCTAAAGCCCGATTGAAACAACAGTTTACACTTTTTAGTCTAGCTAAGCGTATTTCAAGCTAATGGCGGATATATCAAGACTATTAGGAGGATCGTAAGTCAGCCTTAAAGCTATTATCGTTAAGCTGTCATCCCGTAACTCTGTGTCAGCACATTCGAACAATACAAACTCAATCAACGCGCCAGCTACCAATTAAGCGTCTTGAGCCAAATCGTACGCTAAATGCACATAGAATGACTTTAAGGTACTTTAGACGAGCTTCGTAATAAAACTGTTTAATCGAAATAACCGTAGTCCCCGTGTCTATACCGCTGCAGGAGAGATTACGCCCTTTCACCCGTATGAGGCTTCTAATAGATCCTTTCAGTGACCATATTACTAGCGGTATATAGCGATGCAAATCTAATAGACCACTGAAGCTCGGCGTTGCAGGCTGTCAGCGGCTAATACATTTTTTGTTCTCACTAATGATCAGGCTTAAAGCATATAATAAAGGCTTCACAGGGATCCTGAGACAAAAGGTGAACATGTCAGTCAATAAGAGTCAGATGGCAACAAGAGGTGAGAGTGAACAATGATCTTGAAAGGTTAAAGGGCGCTTTACAATTTATTTGTAAATATTCTTTAGCTTGTTTTACCTAATTAATTTATTATCTTTAATTATTTCTTGTGAATTTATAAGATTGGCAATCTTGTTTATTTAGTCCTGTTAAAACAAGGTTGTGTTTTTTGTAAGTAAATAATTCAATAATTCGTGCTCAATTCTTAAAGTTCTATTCGAAATAAATAAATTACACGGACTTCAAGTACACAGTTTTTAATAAGTTATACTTGCAATATAACTTATTGAATGAATATTTAACTAATGGGTGAGTATAAGAACGATCATCCAAATATGGTTGAACACCTAAATAACCCTTACTGAAGTTATACTAAGATCTGTCTACACAGTTCAAAAACGGGGTCAGGCATACCGAAACGTGATTACTACTTTATCTCCTAGGAGATTTAAGATATTAATGGGACAATTAGCAGTTTCAAGATACGTAGTCATTAAAATATCGTTACAGAAGCCATTTACGCGATAATGTCCATTTTCCACATACCCTTTAAATTATCTGACTCCAACATCGATAAGACGTTACTCGAAGTCACGTTGCATTCGAATTTCAAATTGTTTAAGGAACTTGCAACTTTAGCAACGGAGGGAAACAATTTGCTTACAAGATTTGTTTTTTTTTTATATTCGCTACAGTAACTTGTTAGTGTACTATATTTTAACTTTTGTCAATGATACAGACTCCATACAGCTAATTTGACTTTGATCTTTTACATAACTGAATTCTTACAGTTTTCGAACATAGATGAGCATTATGTAGGCTTTAATTACATTTAGAAACCACGAAAAAAATCCTTTTAGTGATATTCGTTCAAATGTTAATTAATTAATTTATATATATGATCACGATTTTATTTTTTTTTTGCTAAACACTTACGATCTCTGTACCCAAAAATCTTGTGTACATCTTACAAAATAACTTATTTATTTCTAATTTGTCCTACAATGGTTTTTTTGTATAATCCTGTTTTCATGAATATCTTTGTTTTTATATTTTCTTCGTCAGCAAATTTTATCAGCATGTTTATCTCGCGATTTTTTCCTTTACGCAAAAAAAATATAGGCAAATGCACCTGCATATATATACATGCATAAAAAGCCGTTATGTGATAGGATCGCTAATCATCACATATTCAACAGGAAATACGTAAAGAACGTGATTAATCGACCCTGAATGAGCGACGCTTATATACAGATGGTCCAAAAACAGGGTGTGGCTCCGGCGCTGGCATATTCTCTCTTGATTTCAACATCAACATACACCTATCGCTATACAGCTCGATTTTTTACTGTGAATGTGTCGCTCCAACCGAAGCAGCCAAAGCCGTGCAGCTGTTAGGAATTAATAATTTCGTATTCGATAGTTCGTCTGATGGCGGTAGAAAACAAAAAGACAAACTGTTACTGAAGTTTCACAATGCACTGGAGGCAATATCCCTGACAAAGAGGGTTTCTCTGTAGAGGATTCCCGCTGGCTCGTATCCGCTCCTTTCTTTGCCCTTCTTATAAATGAGAACCTGGATTCATCAAAGATGTACAGAACTCCAATATCAACGATGGTCGCTAAACGCTGACTGCTGACAGTCTAATATGGCCAGCAGTTTACCCGCTAATGATAAAGCCTCAACAGAACTTATCTTGTCACTGGCTATAGCTTATCACGGGCCATTGTCTCTTTAATAAATATATTTTTGTCCTAGACGAGACAGACAGCCCCATGTACAGAGGCTTACCAACGTACAGAAATTCTCGGAGCAGTGAGGTCACTCCGTGAAGCCTTCGAAGTGCCCAGGAGACTTCTGTTCTTCTGGAAGGAGTAGGCTGGCTTAGTTAGCCAGGACTTTTCGTACAACGGACCTCGTAAGAGTCTAAGTGTGAAAAGTAAGACCACCAACCTGTAACCTTTTTAACACCAGCATGACGAACTTGTATTTATTTAGAGAATAGGATAGTTAATTAAAAATTGGATAACAATGCAAAACAACGTAATCCTTTATGGAGAATTGAATTCGTTGACAGTATTGTTGTTTATAGATTCGTATTGTTCCATAATGATATTATTTCCATTCTAGCGAACGTATTTCTGGTATAACGCTTCTATTCACAACTAAATCAGATTCGGAATATTATTTCCAATACGGTTTTGCTAAAGATATTTTTGTTGAACTGTTGAAATCAAAAATATGTATATGCTACCGAAAAACATAAATAAAGTCTCGTTCTTTAGTGTAAAAAGTTTTGAGATCCGAGTCGTTTAATTTATTTAAGTTATTACGTAATTAGCTAACTGAACAACATCTTATAGTGACTATATTGATATTAAAAATCTTTCATGTTTACAATAAATACTTGGCCAAGAGTTGTGATGATCGGTCATTCAGTGTAAATTTTAGGAAATTTGACTTTTTATACAGAGGTCCCTCGAAATACGAATGATATTCGTTCCGTAACCTTGCCTTGTATGTCGATGCAATTATACCCATTGACATTAATTAAAATACCATTAATCCATTCCATCACCGTCAGTTGTTTTTGATTTTACGGTTTTATTCAATAGACATGATGTTCTTCGGAACCATGGTTTGCAAAAAAAAAATACCCAACTTATCAAATCGAAATCGAGAGAAACAGCGGCCTAGTTTGGGGGGTGAAACTGTTAGTGTAGTGTGCGATTCCTCGTATCTTAAATCTTGTTCTCATATCAAAATAAAACATTGCTCGCTCGGCTGCTCATATCTTAAATACCCATATACTCACACTTGTATATCGAGGTACCACTGTACTTATTAAACTACTGGTTGAAATTAAATGAAATTAAAAGGTTTATCTGTATAAACCTTGCACTGTCGCTTGATACAATTAGGAAGGTGAATCTGAAGAAAAAAAGACAGAACCTCTAACTATGATCTGAGAAAAGACTAGTACTGCCGTGTTTTTTTACCTTGACTGAATACATGACGATAGATATACGTTAAATTATTACGCTTTTATACGTAAAAAACTCATATAAAATACATATATACATTATTTTGTTATTTTAAAAGCGCCATAAAAAACATTGTCACGCAAAGCCATTTGTAAATTGGTATAGACACAAAATGACAAATATTGAGTTACGTGTAATGAAATGACCAACGATAAAGCGATAATTTTAATATACAACAGAATCCATTGTTTATGTTTTCTAACAAATTTTTGTAAGATATATAAATGCGAATTTATTACATAACTCGACTCTTTTGAGTAGTCGTGCTCAGTGAGAGAAGTATCTAAGTGGTAATGAATCTTGCCTCAAAATTAGATTAGGAAAATTTACTCCTACAAAGATTACATGACCTCATCGCTAAGAGTTGAGAGGTCATTTTAATAGAGTTGCTTATAACATTATTTATATACAGCTCATTGTCATGTCATGTATATTGAGAAATATTTCGGGGAAACTTGGAAAATATATGTAATGCGTATTTAAGCTCAAATATCTTTGCATGTATTTTCCAAATCAAAATTTTGTGGTAAGATATTATATGATAGAAATTAAATGTTAGAAAATAGTACTTCTGTGTTTCTTTAAAATGTTCATAGATATAGTTAATATGCCAATAGATATTTATTTAGACCATGTATGTATAAATTAAATTTATTATTTTTTTTACTAAATTTAATTGTGTCGTTTATATAATGGAGTCAAATGTTCCGTCTGGATATTATATAAAAATCGATGTTTCCTTAAACCTTTCCAATTAAACCAATGCATTTGAGACCTCAAGATATTTTTGGTACCTCAGCAAGAGCATATAAAAAGTGTGCACAGGAGGGTTTTGAACGCACAATCTGTGGGTTGCATGCCTATTTCTTAACTTTGATGCACAGTCTAGAATAGCTTTACATTCATTGATTTTTACACACATATATATATTTCCCGTAATATTATTTTCGTTCGTGTAGCATAAATCGTTATTTGCCGCCAAAATTCTCAACGCCTTTCATAATGTATCATAGAGACGATCGCTCTTTAGTCGGAATTTAACTAAAACTCCTTCGTTACAAACGATAATATGTCAAAGGATTATGTATTACAATTTTCAAACTTACCACCATAATAGCAGCAAATTAATTTCCCCTTACATTTTTCCGAAAATATACAATTTATTTAATTTATCTATACTAATATTATAAAGAGGATGTAGTGGAGGACTAATGTATGTTTGTAATCTTTTCACATATAAACAACTTTACCGATTTCAAAAATTCTTACCCCATTAGAAAGCTGCATCTTCACTGACTGACAAAGGCTAAATTATAAAACAATAGGTATTCCTAATGCAATAATATAACCTACGGGGTGAAAAAGAATTATACATAAATAATTTGTCATCGCGTGCGCTGTGGAAACTATTGATGATAGAACAAAAAAGGTGGTACAGAATTGTAGAACGTATCAATATTTACAAAAATAATGTTTTACCATAGCAATTCTATGTTGGCCTATCCTGAGTCAGAACTCTAAAAAATTTAATTATTTTTCTGCCACAAAACAAAACTACGTCAAATAGGGAAGTTATAAGACACTGAAGTTCAATAAATCAATATCTTCTCTAATATCATATAAGTAAATTTGCATTCTGAATCTATCTTTTTATTTTAAACAATCAATCTACAAATTTCCTAGACTGATAAAAAAAATATTTCATTACCTACTTCAATCAAGAATTCTCCAATACCGGACATCGGACATTCTACGTAAACGAATAGATATATATTATCATATAATACATAGCTATAGATAGTATTATATAATACATAGCTTCAATCTGTTTAAAAAGTGTTTTCTTAAAGTGTAAAAGCTATGTTAACAAAAGACAATACAAAGTAAAATCTGTACATTGATTAGATTATGAATGTATGTGTGTATCACAATGTACAATAGGCTGAAAGGATAAAAATTAAGAAAACTAAGCAAAATAAAACTTTTATGATAGCAAAAATACATCTGTAGTTCAACTTTGTAGACTTTTTTTTTATAAAATAGGGGGCAAACGGGCAGGAGGCTCACCTGATGTTAAGTGATACCGCCGCCCATAGACACTCTTAATGCCAGTGCGTTGCCGGCCTTTTAAGAAAAAACTTTCCACTATCACGACATCTACGCGAGTGAAACCGCTGGTCGTCATGAAATAAAAGTGACAAAGGTACGTCTAGTGCGATGTATCCATAAATGGACGTTCCATCACAAAAATAATTACACTTCTAGATGTTTCTAATACTATAAAGTGATTTAAAAAGGTTTTTCATTAAACAAGTACTGTCAGATACTGTGGGGCCTCATTGAAATTTTAAACAATACACTGTTATAAACGAAGTTACGGCGGCCTAAAACATGTATCATTAATTATCAATGGAAGAAGCCAAGGATTTATATACCGCTGTATATTTGAGATGGCTCGCTTGAGGGCACTCGTAAATTTCGGCATACTTCAAAATTGAGCATTTATATTTGGGAGTTATTATGCTTGTTAGTTGGAGAAACGTCGATATTTAAATTTATTTTAAACTACCGTTCTTACACGGCAAAATGTGTATAATATATTATGTTTTGACCCGCCTCCATAGCTCATTGAATGTAGTCCTGTAGTCCTGGGTTCGATTTCGGGTGATATTATTTTTAGTTTTTGTTTAACACACACAAAGAAATCTATATCATTTGAGTATAAGTTTCATCGTCAAATTATTAATACCAAGAATATTACCAAATATCGATGGCAGCACCTTAGAAATAATCACGTATCAACCTCCTTTGCACCTTTGATGAGGACAATGTGTTGTGATAATATTTGACAACAAAAAAATCTTATAAATACATCCGTATATATAGGAACTGGAAATTAGCGTTTACTCCGCTGAACTAAGCTAACTGTCATCGCCAAACGTCACATGATTAAGCACCAACTGTCACCGGCGAAATCACGTCGCAGGTGTGCTTGCTGCACTTAATTTTATGTGTCCAGAAACATGTATAGCTCTCATTATATATACCAGAGCGCTTAGAGGATCTGCTGGTTAGGGAAGGCATAAAGTTATCAAATCACATTGATATTAGCAATTAAAGTTCAGTGTTCCTGTTGTGAATTCTGTTCAAATCTTAGTGTATGTTTAGGCGAGGAAAAATTTCGTAAAGAAATCAGCTTTATTGGACGCGAATCGGATTGTCAAGTACAAAAAGCTCGAAAAGAACAGGATCTGAGAAACACGCATTATCCGTCCCATATCAAATTGGGGATTTACGTAACTTCATACATACACAGTGTTAACCAATGTACTAAACTTTGGAAATTGGATCGGAATTTGGAAAAGAATCAGATAAATTAGATATATAATAAGTACATAAATGATTATAATTTTATATTGTTATGAAAAATGAAACTGACTAAAATTCTATATACATCAATATTTATATTAGATAGAAGGATAGAGATTGAAGTAGGAAAAGGAATTTTAATGGACAAAAGCGAGGAAATAAAAGCGGAACGGTCATGTTGAGGACAGGCAAAGAATATATGATTAAAATCCCCAACGTCATTGCCACAGTGACATATATCGTTACGTAAAAGGTTAAGCCTTGCCAAATGCAAGGGAATGCATGCATGGCCAAGCCTCATACGAATAAGGGTCGAAGTGATAGCTTTACCAAGCGTCAGAGTTGAAAACCACGGTTTAGGAGGTATATCGACCTGAATCGTGCTGTAATATCGACCTTTAGTCTGACTTGAAGAACGCCAAATATTTTTTCAAGAATTCAGTAACTGAGTTTTAGGAAGGAGAGCCAAATCACAAGAAAAGTTTTTGTACGGAACCAGATCTCCGTCATCTCCATAGACTTGGGTTGTCTTTTATGTCAAGTCTGTTTTTCGTTTGTCTTTGCCCTTCTCTCTACTCTGTCCAAATTACGATGCCGATGTATTGTTTTCTTTAAACTAAATAAAGTCATAGTTATGTTCCACATATAAAACAACCATCACTCGGCAATGCAATAATGAGGTGGCGCATACTGTTTAATCTCATAGAAATTAATTAAAACATCATCAAGATTTGTAAAATAAATGAAGGAAAGTACACATTTTGGCTCCTAATTCACTGAGAAGTGAGACAATATCATATACATCATGCATGTAAGATTATCATTTTTTTAAAGCGTCCAAAGTCATGCGACTCCTTTATATTACTTGGGGTAGTACCTACAAGTCGTAAAGAATAATAGAGAAAAAATTTGAGGTGGAGCCGTGAGTTATGTAAGCTTTGGTTAAGTTACATATAAATATTTTAGGTAATAATTAGAAACGTAAACCAATTGTAAACAACAAAAACAAAAGGTTAATTAATTTCTAAACTTAAGTTTTTACCACATTGATAAATCTAATTCTTAAAACTTCGACTCATAAAACTGAATTCTATCACTCCTCCTTTACTGTGCAAAGTATCTTGCAATGATATTCCTTACCGATTGATATCAGACGAGCTCAGTCCTTAAATTTATTTAAAAATCTTCTTTTTGATCATCATATATATATATATATATATATATATGATGATCAAAAAGAAGATTTTTTATTAATTGTGACTCAATTCAACCTTGGATTAGCTTGTACATTATTGTTTATACATTTATTTTTTTCTTTTTATTTACATTTTACTTTATTTGAGTTATAGTTAGTGTTACATGTTATTGTGTGTATTTTTTTTTTGTTATAGTTATGGACTTCTTGTACTCTGTAGGTGTTTCGTTTTTTATTGTTCCATATTAAAAGTTGCCTGGAATAAATCTTATTAGCGCTAAGGCCGCCCCTTGCCTAATTACTTATGCAACCTGCTGTTTTATATGTATGTTTTTGTGTGAATAAAGGAATAAACGGATTCTATTTCAATATTCTCGTTTTCGATAATGTCCAATAACAACTGTCATTTGGATTTATGACCCCTTAGAAAAGTTTGTTTTTGTTAGCATCGCAACCCCTTTACCATTAATATTGTGTTACTTATAAGCCCTTAATTTAAACCATTAAAGTCAGTTGCTACCCAGCTTTAAACAAAGAGTTTTATTTAGACATCTCCATATAGCAACCGCCACCGAATTTAAGTCGTGATTCGACAAATTTTCCTTCCAATTTTGTGACACGATCTATGAGCTTGTAAATTTGCATACGTCATCAAAGTCACTCATGGCACCCATTTATTACGTTGATCATCAAAATTGGTATGAGTTTTACAGTGTGAAACATAGTTCTAGTACAAAATGTGATTATAGAACTTTTATTCAAGCACAATCCTGAATTCACCTCAGGGTTTGCAGTAAAATAAAATTTGAGTGAGACCTTATACACCTTATGTATACATATATATGCCCCTAGTAAACTCACTAATTCAGTTTGGTTTATAGAAACCGTATATATCCAGTAACAGAAGCTATTTTGTACTAATTTAAATTTATTAAAAAAAAATTATACAGCTAGACCCAGTCCAGGCCTCGGGAGATGTGGCTATAGTTTTGTAACCTTTTTTGTAACAATGTTATTGTGATTTACGTGAAATAATAGCAATATCCTATACTCCCGAATACCCATTCCCGTAAATTTACGATGTCGTAAAGATGATCGGTGTATGGACGATTTATAGCCTAACAAATTCCAAATAATGATAATTTGATATCACAATAAATTGTTGTAAAACTATGACATTTTATCACGAACTTTAGACTTAATTTGTTAAGGGTTGGCATACTACATAATAAAACCAAGGTTTATTGGCGCAAGAAATCTATGAAGCAAAAAGTATTAGCTGCTTGAACTTTACACAGCTAAAAGAAGTGATAAGTGGCTATCTGTAGAGCAGTGTTGGCCTAGTGGCTTCAGCGTGCGACTCATTCCTGAGGTCGTAGGTTCGATCCCCGGCTGGATTTTCTCTCTAGGTAAGCATTTAACATTCGCTCGAACGGTGAAGGAAAACATCCTGAGGAAACCGGCTTGCTTCAAGCACAGAAGGCTGATCACCTACTAGCCTATTCGATTAAAAAATATTTATGAAACAGATATAAATCTGACGCCCAGACCTAAAAAGGTTGTAGCGCCATTGCTTTATTTTTTAAGTGGCTATCTCACACCTAATCCGCTGTTTTTCTGGTAATTTAATTTAATTATGCTCTTTATTTTACATATATTTCTATTGTAGTGTAGAAATATAGCTTGTAATCATATACTCTGCATACAGCTTTACGTATGACGTGCTGAATAAATAACAGATATATATACGTATACGTACATTAATTTACAGTTTAAATAGATTCAAATTAAGACAAGTCTTATCTTCAAACATTGTCTCGCCACTTCATATATTTTAAATCAACACAGTTAGATCACAAGTATGGGAATTAAAGTCAAGACTTACGCTATTAGTATTAAAGTAATTCTTATGTAAAATTTTATACGTGCTTGACGGGGCATACTTTTCAGGTCACGTCTCTTAATCCTACATGAGGATATGAAAGCTTCATCTTGTACGTATAAAATTTATTCATATTTCCCTTGTTTCTAAATATAATTGTATGCGGGTGCAATAACCGTGAAAGTATCATAATTGCTGAGCAAGACTGCACTGATTGGAGCTGACGCGCCATCGATATTGTGCGGTTATAAGCTTCAATTGATGATTATTAATATCAATTATAACTAAGCTAGCTCAGATTATTTTGCACGAAGATAAACAGATGTTATACGAGTATTTTAATGCAGTTTTATTCGCAATAATACTGGAGAATTTCGATGATACATTCCTTTACGTTTCTACTATGGTTTTGAATTCTGCCGGAGACTTGGGAAACCTAAAATATGTTCTGTAGAGACTCAGTAAAGGCCAGGATGTTTGACGTTTTTAATATGTATATCAAGTAGACTATATAGTCAATGGATGACAGATACAGTCACCCACGTAGTCCTGTAATGCATGGTTGTGACAACGAACAGTGATCCTAAAAACTGTAAGGTCACTCCATAAAGCCTGCAAAGGATATCCCGGATGTTCTAGATATTTCTAAGCTGGAACGGACCAAGTGGGCACTACACACTATCGGCACTTTACAATAGCTGATTTAGACGAAACTAAAAAGTATATTACAAAAACTATGCATAAAATATAACAAAAATACTTATTACCATGTTTCGAAGAACGCGATGACGAACTTGTCTTATTTTGCTTTCTCTGTTAAGAGTTCATTCAACTGTCAAATACAATTTGGTGCCCCCGGGTTAACTTGGATAAAATGTTGAAAATTAAGATGAAGAATTATTTGTTACTACCTACTTATGTGAAATACTGTATAAATTTATTCTTTGTAGGTTAATTTTCCTACCGGGGCTTTCTCACCAGACAAGAAACAGTCTCTTTGAAGCTTAAAGCTACATAAGATTATTAAAATCAAATCCTTAACATAGAGATGAAACGAATTGCTACAACCAACAAATTATGAACATTAGTTATAACTGATACATTAATGAACAAGATCAGTAATATTATTCGTTCTACATATTTATTTTTCGTTATTTAAGTTACATCTTTAGATGTGATAAATCTGTTTTATTGAACTACTCGCTTAATGAAAGACAATATTATACTTAACAATATTTTAGAGGTTTTTCTAACCTTTTATATTGTGTCCTTAGATTTTCAATAACCAGACGACCCTTTTACATATTCCTATTATATGTAGAATATCACAAGTCGTAAAACACGAGACGTTTCCAAGTTTACCGAGCATGAAACTGCTGCGATCTCTATCTATAAATAAGATTGTATATGGTATACAAGATTATGTAGTTTTCCTTCTGGTAACATAGCATAACATAAATTGTAAGAGAGTCGTAAAAAATAATGCTTATAACAAAATAATGATGGAGTGATCTATCTTAACCACTAGATAAATGACTGTTTATACATTTCGCTTTTCCACCTCGTCTTCAGCTCGATTAATTCAACGGGAACGAGTTAAAAACCCGGATGTGCACCAAATTTTCAAATTGTAAAGGTGTCAAAGAAATAGCTTTCTGAGGTCAGACCAATTATACATTATTAATATGAAAGAGGACTGACAATGTATTACATAACATATAAGGTAAGGTATAAATACATGTATATAAACAGTCATTTGGCCTTTCAAATTTTTATGTAACAGGGCGCAAACGGGCAGGAGGCTCACCTGATGTTAGGTTAGATACACTTAGTGACACTCACATTGCCAGAAGCCTCGCAAGTGCGTTGGCGGCATGTTAAGAGTCGGTATGCTCTTTTACTGAAGGACCCTAAGACCCCAATAACAATACCAAACATATTTTTTATTTGAAGTAACATAATCGATAACTTTAAATATATTTCCAAAGTATAACTTAATTAAATCTTTTCAAAAGTTACAAATTTATTGTAGCTTTATTATTAAAAACAATATTTTGCTGAAACACGATAAAAAATATGAAAGTTAGGTAAAATATGTTACAAGAAGAAACTTTTGTCGATCATACTATAATACTATCAAAAACATATCATTTATTCTCCCAATACATTAATTACATTCAAAAACCCGGTCCCTAATCAGCGTGAATGTGGTCACTTGGGAGTTGGACCTGAAAGTTGTAAAGCGTGACGAAAACCCGCACTGTTTTATTACTGACTTAACTAGATTTTAATGTGTAAAACTAATGTAATGTGCTAATGTTACAAGTATTTGATTACATTAATACTACAAGGTTACTAGTAGGTACTGTGTGTGATTTCAACCCTAAGGTCCTGAGTACAAATCCTATCAAACTCCTTTGATATCTGTCCTAACTACGGTGAAGGAAAATCAGACGACAATTACGTGTGAAATATAAAATAAATATAAAGAAATATCTGCCACATACTCCCACCACTTATGATATTACAAAGCTTGTAAGTAGCAGTCAGCTGTGATACTAAAAAAATCTTTGAAAACATTGTTTTTAGTAACAAAACGCTCAATCTTTATTTTATAAAATTATATATTTTATAAGATAAAGTGCACTCTAATATATCCCCTATAAAGCGGGTTTATTTAGGAGTATCAGCTATTTATTAGATTTCTTTACAAGCTTAAAAGCTCTAAATAGCTGAAAACAAGCGCTTTGGCGCGCAGCCAGCGGCACAAAGCGATTATTAATCACAAAAGCTTCGTAAAACGGTTAAGTGTTACTAATTTTCTTTTTACATAAACTTTCTTCTTTTACATGTAAAGATTAGATTTTTATATCATTTTTCATTTCATTTATTTCCAACAAAACACACAGACAGAAACACATAAAATAACAATAATCAAAAATAAAAATAAATAAAAAATAATAGTAATAGATAGATAACATTTTTTTAAAGAAAAAGGTTTAATTATGTAATGCATGCTGTGGTTGTAATTGGCCCTGGCTCAGTATTTTGCTAGGGACCAGAGTTGTTCCACAGCGCTGGTCATTCTGCCAGAGACTACAGCAGCTAGTTTGCGCCTCAGTCGTAAAAAAAAAACAAATAAGAATCTAATACTCAGTAGAAATAAATAATAATAATAGTAGTAAAAGTAGTAGTTTTTGATTTATGTTTTAATTTATTTTCTGAAATGACCTACCAGCATTTTAAACATACCACATTTGCTATTTTCTTGAAACCGCATATCGCGTACTTTGTTGCGAATGTGACTGTTATATAAACCCTTAAATTTCATACCCTTTCATACCCAAGAAAAGTCATACGTAGAGTATTCAAAGCCTTGAGACAAGTTGAAACGACAAGTACCAAACCAAACACTTGTACCTTACTTGAAATATAACATCTTGAGGGACAGACCCTTGGCGACATGTGTTCTGAAGTATATGTTCGACCCTTTTGATGTTTACATTGGTACATGAAATTATTGGAATCAAAATTAATCTGAAAGTTATAATATTGTTAGCCGCAAACTTTTTCGATAGTTTCACGAAGATATTGATTAATATAAGAATAATGTATGAATACGTACTCGATTTTTGTCTTGAGAATATTAAGTTGACTTTAAGTTAGGGAAATAGATTGATATACTATCTCTGATTCAGAGGAGCCAACCGTTATTATAGTCATGTACGTGATCAGTATTTTCACGTTACTATGCCGTTCACGTTTCCGTATTAATAACGTACATAGGAACAAAATTAGTGCCAGGTTTCTAACGCAAGACTTCAAGGTTGAATCGGCCGTAAAATTAACCTAAAATACAGTCACGTCATCGATAAAGTTGCCGCCATCACTAGTATATAAAATATCGCATATTTTTCTGCTGAATTCCAAAGTACTTAATAAATATCTCACTTCGTTAGCTGTGATAGTGAGTTTGTTAAACAATAGGTTTTTATGCGCTACAAAAAAGACACATTGAGATAAAAATACTTCATTTCAAATTACGATTTCGCGTAAAAAATATTTGCAAAATTTAAAACATTGATTAAATTAAAACATAGGTTTTGAGTATTCGAAACGTGTTTGTAAACTGTTAGCAATCTAAAATTGCTTTTGGCATTATCACATGTATTAAAAAATATTATATGAGATAAATATGTCTAGCGTTCAAGACGTTATATTTAACTATGGTCAAATCAATTTCCAAAGTGATTTGATAGAACTGTGGATACATAGAGCAATTGTAAAACTCTTTTGCAATAGAACGGGTATCTATAGGAATTTACGTTCAGTTAATGACCTTAAATTTAATTGTCTGACTGTAGCCTGTACACTTATAATCGTGTAAATAAATACGCGTCATGTGAATTCTTCAAAACCGATGTACACGACCAAACAATAACACGTGGTTGGCAATAAATCTATAATAACGAGTGTGACCTCCTCTTACTCGTACTCATACTCGTGAACGGGTGCTACTTGTGGTGACTGGTCGGACTTGAATTCGTCTATGCTAGTTAGTTATTTCAACTATGTATTAGCGTGTTGTTTCCACGAGAATGAAAGTGCGTGCTCCTATTTCACCATACTATTTCTGATAGAGGACAAATCTCTGTTTTTTTATTATTAATTAAAGATGTCATGTGGAACATAGTATAATGGTTGCAGCTCCTTAGAAACATTTTGTAAGACAAAAAGCTTGGCGATTAAAGGGAATACCGGAGAGTTTATTGTCAGTTCTTCTCTTCCGTTCTAGGCCCTTGATTTGCGAACTGGTAGTAAATGTAAAATTTTAAGCATTTATTATGTATTTCTTTTTTAACGTTTATTATATTATTTACTTATATGAATAAAGGATTTTATGGACTGTGATGTGACCAAATTCACAACTTGAATCCTTCTGTGCATGCATTCCATAATGTTTCTAATAACGTTTTGAGGAATACGTTCCCACTCTTCAGAAAGGTTTTTTTAGCTCCCTGATGTTTTGTGGAGCAGGTTGCACTGATTTTACTAGCCTCTTTATAACATCCCAGACATGCTCAATTGGATTGAGGTCAGGACTTCGAGCTGGCCAATCTAAACGATTGATACCAATTTCTTGCATGCATACCTCCCCTCGTCGCGAGAACGGTGCGGGCAAGTATTGTCATCCATAAATATGGAGTATTTCTCATTCATTAACATTATTATTTGATATTCCAAGTGATAATTAATCTAATAATGATTATAAAGCACATAATAGTTCTAGCTACTGAAGCAACAAATAAAACTAATTATTATAGGAAATCAGAATACAGTACCTTCAAAAAATCTGTTGCATTAAGTACAAGGGCGCTAAGCATCCTGTCTGGATCTGGTCTCGGCACCTCATTGGCAATCTTCTAGTCTAGTCTTACTAAGTTCTATAAGTATTTAAACAAAGGACTAATTAAAGAGGTTTTTCACTGACTTACACAGTTAATTGTCTTTTTAATTAAGTCCCAACTTGAAACTGCACTTTCTAAGCTTTGTAACGGAATTAAAAAGCTATTGAAAGAATTCTTATTCAATTTAAAATCGATTGTGTCAGTTTAAATAAATCCTTTTAGAGTTTAGTATTAGTTACAATTGAATTGGCGCTGGACCGGCAACATGATGAATAGCAGGTTGTAATGGATTAAAGTTATTACAGAATGGCAACCACGCGAAGGGAAAAAAAGAGGAAGACATATGGGCAGACGATATTGAGAGAATAGGAGGCACAACTTGGACTAGCAGAGCTAACATTAGAAAATAATGGAAGCAACTGGAAGAGGCCTAAGTGTTACAGGCCATGCTGATTACCAAGAACGGGTCATATGATTTATTAAATTAAGTTAGGTTATGTATTGGAAGAAAACATTTTTTTACCGGATGAAAGCTATTTGTATTATTATAAAATTATAATTATTTTACATAATTTTAAATTTAATTTTTTCCGAAATTTCGTGTGCTTTACAGCGTGCGTGACTTCGGAAAAAATCGCACGCTGTTGTTTTCTTTTAATGTGTAAGAATGTTCTATGTTAACCAAAGACAATACTTAGGTTATGTAACTGAAATAAGTGTCAATATGTTATACTGGGTGTCAGCAATAAAGACTTAATAATAATAATTACTTACGATAAAAACTGTCAATACAATGAGAAATAGGCCAAAAACGATAGTTGCTTTATATCTTTTTCTGATTCCCTTTTTTAAAATACTTATATAATATAAAGAAAATGAGATTGTAATGTACTTAGACACTATTGTTTTATACTCATTCTCTTCTATCTGTTCAAACTGTTTACGCCTGCTTTATGGTATGAAACGGAGAAATTAGTTTGTATAAGTATAAGTGGAAGAAATCGTTTAGAATCAGATTTCTGTATAAATTTTGTACTCATATGTTTTTGTAGCTTACCTACTATTAAGTTTGCAATTTTTTGCCAAAGTATTTTTCGTAAAAAGTCCTTGCTTACCGTTTAAAAGTTTGTTTACCTTCTGTAAACGAAGGGATTTAAAAAAATGTTAAATCTTTGCACGTTCTCCTGAATGTTGTAAAACAAAAATTTGCCGCTTTCAAAAGAAGTTTAACACAAATTCTCGTCCATTAAACCCACAAAAATGAAAGGATGGGCTGGAGTGTGCGGCTGACAGCGTAAAATAATGTACTCCAATTTTGAAAATATTTTCAAATACCGAAGCTTTTCATCGATTACAGGTAAGGTACAAGGCGTATGCGTGTTAACATTTAGTTAACAATAAGATATTATATTGTAAACATAGTTAAAACTCAAAACACAACTAGACATAATTTTCCAGGTCGTCGAACAAATTTAAACTAAGAGAATGGTAGATATAACATACAATTATAATTATTAAATTGCGTGTAATATGACGATACATTACGATACGATTACGATTCTAAATAATAATAGTCGACGAAAAATGTTAGGATGTCTGTATAGGTGTACTGAATAATATTATTTTATTAATTATTAATTATTGTTAAATGACATAGTATTTAATATTTATTGTTAAATCATTACGCAGCGAACTTTGCAGCAAGTACATGAAATTCGGAATAAAGTCCAATGTTCTTTTGACATATAGATATATTGTGTTATATTAAGTTGTCATATATTATTATTATATTGATAAATTTAATTGACAGTTAAATAACAAATGAGAATCGTTAGGGTGAAGTCACACGCCTGATTTGTCAAATCATCGTCCACAGAAACACATAATGTTTAACATTTCTTTAATGTATTTACAAAATACAATTGTCGGTCTGTTATAATTATATTAGACCCTTTCCTATGGCTTTTAGAAACGTAACAATTTCCCAAAAAACCATTTATAGGAAAAAGGATCTAAATTTCAAGTAATTCACCTCGTTAGGGAGGGTCAGCTCTGTTCGCCAGTCGACAGCTTCTGCGGTATTTTCAGCTGACTCATCACAATTTGTGGTCATTTGTTAGTACAGCGGTTTGGAAGAATAATCGATTCGTCACTTTAAAACATCTGTAAAATTGCTTTTGGATATTTGTTGTGAGATAAATACCGTTCGTCTTCGGGCGGTTAATTAACATGCCGTTAAATTCCTGGTAAAACATTTATTGTTTTTAATTGGTAGGCACAGGAGGCTGATCACCCCTAGAAGCCAATTATACAGACTCAAATTCAGATGTAGATGGATGCTATGATATAACTTTCCTAATTGAGATGGATAGATCTCTGATATTTTGGAAAAAATATTTTTAACCTCCGTAACAATAATAAAAAAATAATTTTTTATTCATTTATTTTACAAAATCATGGTATTTCATTTGAAATGCACTCTTAGGTTTGTATTAATGCTAGGTACATACAACAATTGAGCAGTGTTGGCCAAGTGGCTTCCGGGTGCAACTCTTATCCCTGAGGTCGTAGGTTCGACCCCCGGGTGCACAAATGGACTTTCTTTCTATGTGCACATTTAACATTCACTCGAACGGCAAAGGAAAACATCGTGAGTAAACCTAAGACTCAAAAAGTCGACGGCGTGTGTCAGGCACAGAAAGATCACCTACTTGCCTTTAACATTGAGAAATGATGAAACAGATACAGAAATCTGAGGTCCAGACCTAAAAAGGTGGTAGCGGCACCGATTTTTTTTAACATACAAAAATTATTCTTCAATTTTTCTTTCATTTTATCGTGTTTATATCGACATACACGGCCGGAGGACGTTTAATTATAAAATTTAGGAAAATATTTAACTTCTCGTTATACTAGTATCTAGTATCACTAACATTCGTTAGTAAAGTATTGGAACGAACCTTTATTCAGATCTATTTCAAACATACTGGATATTTCTGTGAATGTATCGTTCTCAATATCATCCGAATTTACATATAAGATTAAATAGAATTAGTGATGTGCATGGTTGTCGATAAAAGTCAGCGTACACATATTTATTTAATAACAAAATACGTTATGGGACATTAACACGATAACTATTTACATTTATATCACACACAAAACAATACATACACAGAAAATAACAAAGACTAACTATTTATAACAGTAGGATAGGAACTGTCAAAAAGCAGACCTTCTGTCAGTTCACTCAACGGACACTTAAAAACGTTAACAGTCGTTTATAATCAATGCAGTTCGTAAATTAATTTCATACATTCTGAAGTGTGCACTTTTCGAGAGGTAAGTTTTTGCTGAGGATACGAAAAGTAGCGGCCCTAGATGTTGCCGCCTAACGTCAGTCACTGACGTCAGTCAGAGGCACTGGAACACTTCCGGATGGTTTTCCTTTCTACGTAAAAACTTTATCAGATACATGATAAGCTCAAATTCTCGGCGCAGTTTGAGTTCATTGTAAACCATAGAACCTATCATAAATAAAGTTGGAAGTTTTTTATTAACACAGAACAGGGGAAAACGGGCAGACACCTGATGTTAGGTCATGAACACTCTTTATGCCAGCGGGCTCCCAAGTGCGTGGCCGGCCTTTTAAAATAATTACATCCTTGTAACATACACCATACTATAAGAATTTATGTACACACGTGATAAGTTAGTAATTTTACAAAAAATATTTTTTCGGTATAATCTGTTTTGGAGCTGTATTAAAAAACATAAAAAATCACAAAAAATCGTTAATCAATTTTAAAAATCAAAACCTAAAAAGATCTGACAGAGTTTTATTACGAATTTAAGGATGTCTCGTTGTAGAACAGCTGATGGTGTTTAAAATGCATCGACTATGGATATTCAATACACCACTAATCAAATATATTGCAATATTTTTACGTTAGAGATTTAATCTCTTTGATGCTGAGTGCAGACTTAGTGTAACGAATATTTGCTACACTAACAAGGTTCGGTCTAACAATAAATATATCAACTAATATTAAAAAGACATCAGATTGAAAGAAAACCATTTTTTAAGCTATGTTAACCAAAGACAAGACATCAGATTCGACATCGATTCTGTGATCATTTATTTCTTTTTATATGCTTCTGCGTCAGACACATAGTCCAGTTTTGAGTCCAAGACATGATCAAAAAATATATTAGTCCTTAACCGTGATTTGACCGCTCGAATCGCAGGGTTGAGAGACCACTTCAGCCACTAGGAACAAACTTGTATACTAGCTGTCACGCTTGTTGTGTTGTTGTACAAGCACTCGCATTGGCGGTGTATAGGACCACATTACCCACGAATTAGATTTGGGACCCTAAAGGAAGGATCGAATAACGCTATTTCTATTGCGTTAGTTATTGAAATGCTTTTGAACACCTAATCAAACTTGTTCTGCTCTCATCTAAATCCTTGTGTCAAACTTGAGCGTTGCGCTGGGACGACCGCGTATAATTGTTGGTCTAGGGGTTAGGGGTAGCACGGAAAATGTAGAGAGAAGTAAAAAAGTATAGAATACCTGTGAAATATAAGAATACTTACGATACTTTTTCAAACGCTTACGTTGAAGGTACAGGCAAGACCCTATACGCAACTTGAAAGTTTGGTAATTATGGGTTTGGATTCTGAAAAAACACTTTATACCCACGAATAACCGTATTCCGTAATTGCCAGTCCCGTATAAGGTTAAAAACCTTCCAAATTATTAATCGTAACTTTAGAGTAGAATTGTTTTCTTTTAAATGGTACCTGTTTTGTAGTTAATGGCTGTTTTATTTTGACATAATGCTTTTATAATAATTACGCCAAAAGAGACATTTCGTTGCTGGGTAAGAAAAAAATCTATTTTTACCCCTCATTTTTTCAATCACAACAAATATCAAGACCAATCGAAACGGTTTCCTTAAAATAAATACAAATTTCTATTGTCTGTAAGCGAAATAACGAAGAAATGTTTTGACAAATATTCCATTCACAAAGCGTCGATGATTCCTTGAATTTTCTACTTTAAAGCTAACAATACTATATATATTTAACCTTTTATATATTAGTAGGAAATAATGAATAATATATCTATATATATCGTGCTCCAACCAGTAGGCTTTCAAGCGCCTTTTAAAATCGTGTATATACTATAAATGGCTGTGTTTACACTTTCGTGCCTATTATTTATTTTTATTTTAGTTGTGTACTTTCAATGACACATCAATGTCAATTTATTCATTTAAAATTAAATAAAATTAAAATATTATAAGAACAGGTTTTCTGTAATATAGTGTTTATACAACGTAGTGTCAATATAATATAAATAATAAATCTCGCGATTCTTTAAAATTGCCGAGTGTTTTACAAGATGCTTGTTAGGAATGGAACCTAATTGTTCTAGCTATGATGGTAAAAATAATTAATTTTACTCAAATAACATTAAGAAACGCATGAGACTATTGTTAATGTTTAAAAATTAAATAAATTTAAACATACTGAACATTGAGTCTCAACTACCAAAACACTGGAATAACAGTAGACAGTTCCAATCATCATATTCCCGCTGCACGTGAGACGTTGAGATAATTTGAAATTCACAAAAAATATAAATACTTAGGACTATTGGAATTGGTTTTAATTACGTAAAATGTATTTACACGGGGATATAATAATAATCTAGCGGCGCTATGATCTTTAACGGGTCTTGGCCTCATAAAGGCCCGTTTCCACTATCATTTTTATTTTACAGACAAGTAGGTGATAGTCGGTCTCTCTAACACATGTTATATGTTTTTGGGTTTGACACTCACGATGTTTGTTTGCTACTGTAAAAAATCCATGGGGCACAGCCGTGAACGATAATTAATGTTTAATAATTAAAGAAAAGTACATAAATAACTTTATAAAACGTTAATACGCTTGATTTAGTCAATAAAGGTTGATTGATATACAAAATTAATGAGTTGCATGATTCAAAAAGTAATTCAAATTTTTATGAATAAATGAATCAATGCGGTGGACAACAAATTGTTTTATGTACTTCGAAAATTTATAGCATTGCACGACGTGGAATTAGGGTTGTCGAATACATTAATGAAATACGAGTATATTACTGTCCATGCGTATGAAAACCAAAAACACAAATCAACAAGCTCTTCACAAATAATAGTAACCCTTCTTTATGTCGGTTTAAGTAGTGGCAGTAACCGTTAAACGGATTCAATTCAGACGTTAAAATAAGTAGATATGCTTTAATAACATAATATTATTTGCTATTTTAAGAAATTATTATTATAAATACGTTAAAAAAAAACGGTGTATTATATCTTTAATTTTCTTTTACCTGGGGCCTGGGGTTTTAATGGAGGCCTGGGGTTCACCCTAGACTGGCTGGTGGTTCGGGGTCTCGCTCTTTAGCAGACCGGAACAGCAGATCTTAATTCGGCTCTATATTGTATATACGCCGTTAGGTTGAACACCTTGGTGGAACCTTCCCATATTTAGGGCATTAGGAAAATTTTAAAGGTTTCCCAAAAATGTTCGCTTAAAATCAATAAAGCAGCCCATTGCTCTATGCAATGTTTGTATATCGTGTAAATTGTTATTGTGTAATTATTGAAAATAAATCTTATTTTTCGCGATCGTCAACCCTGGTTACAAATGGAATGTTATAAATGTAATTGAGCTATTGGATTTATTTTAACAATATATACAACAATATAAACAAAATATACAGATGTATTGTTTTGTTTGCGAATTCCAGTTTTATATGGCAAGGTGTTACTTTATTTATGCGCGTAACTAGCTTTTAATTAAAATCAAAATATAATTTTTCTAGATAGTAAATGAAGATTAATGAATGTCAGAAAAAATTTTTATTCACTTTTGGTACCAGTCAAGTCAAATCATGAGCGTAAATGGACGAGAGCTCTCCGTCACTCTTTAAATTCGAGACGGTTTATGCACAAAGTATGTACAAGCAAGCATTTCACCATGCTCATCACTTGTTAAAACAGGGTTAAAAGTTAGTGAGTGATTTATACTGAAAAAAAAATTAATGAATAAAATCACATTTTAACGTATATGTGTTTTTATTCCTCTAGTCCGTTCAGTTGTGATTCGTCAACAGCATTTCTAGTTGACGTTACGTCAATAATCTTGCAGTTTTCGTATTATCCCCTCATACGTTTGTATATTGTACTTATCTCATAGTTTATTATATCCTATGTATTTATTCACACTTGGCTACATTTACAAAACAACTAACATAATACAAAAAAATTAAGGGATTCAACGTGCGGCTTTATCGCTAAAAAGCGGTCCCTTCCAGACAACCCTAGTGAGAGAAGGGAAATAAATATGATACATAAAGTGCAAGAGGAGCATAACCAAATCTTAGAATTAAAATATTATAGATCCTTAATCTAAAATAATACAAAAATATTAATAAAAAAAACTAAAAAGCTAACCACACGGATTCATGAATTGTGATGCAATCCAAAAGAATAAGAGATATAAGAATTACAAAAGTCACGATTAAACAGGATAGGATATGGTTAAGAAATGTTTAAGCAGAAGATTTTAAAAAGATATTAGAGAGGTAGCCAATCGTATGACGTCAGGAAGCCTATTCCACAACTTAATGGCGGAGATCCCAAACGAATTGCCTAAGAAGGATGAGTTGTGTGGAATTTCTAATAAACATCTATTGGAAGCGATACTCTAGTTATAAGGACCTGAGAATTCTAATTCATTGTTAAGATAAAAGGGAGTGTTAGGATTAAAAATAATAATGTTACTTTTTCCTATATTTAAATCAGTATGAGATCGAAAAAAGTCAAAATAGATATGATAAAATTAGCGTCAATTCTTATATTTGGATAACTGTACTATATTACAGTAGTTAAATAGAAGCCAATCAAGCTATTTTTGTTTAATAATACAATTTAAAAAAAGTTCTGTGTATATAAAATTAATTAAAAAATATAAAATCATTCGCGCTACAACCATTATTAGGTTTGGCCCTCAGATTTCTTTGTCTGTTTTATGATCATTTGTTAATTTAACAGGCAAGTAGGTGATCAGCCTTCTGTGCCTGTCACACGCCGCCGAATTTTTGTCTAAGGCAAGTTTCCTCACGATGTTTTCCTTCACCGTTCGAATGTTAAAGACGCAACATACAAAGAAAGTCCTTTGGTGCATCGCCGGGGAAAGAATCCAATCCAATGCTTAAATGTCGAGCTTGAACTACTAACCGTATTCGGAAAAGCGTACAATAGGAACATTGGCAAAGGTGGCGTTCTAATCTAAGGCCAACTCGATGTCGGGCGTTCTACAACTAAGCGTTTTTAATTCACTTTTTTTCCACGCACCACCACGATATGGTTAAGGTACTTATTTCATTCAATTCAAGGTTGATAAGACCAGGTATGACCGTGTGTTCAATAGAAAAATAATTGTCTATTATTATATCAATTTAATTCTTGTTATATGCCGCTCGTTATATATATAGAACTATCATGTTACGTCAAGTATTCAGCCGAGATCTTAAGTGCCCGATATAGGCCAATATTACGGAATTGATTGTAATCAATATTACATGTTCTGGTGTATATGTTGTTCAGTAACGTCGAGTATTACCAAGACCAACATATAATCCGGCGAAGGATAGTATTCTGTAGGTTTGTAGGCACAAAAAGACCTTATCTACGAGATAATGTTTAATATAATTTTGTCATTATCTTTGAAAATTCACACTTGCAATTGCAAAATTTTGTCTCATTTTCGAGGTTGTATCCATGGGTGAACTCAAACTCAAAATATTTTTATTCATATAGGTAAACACGTACACTTATGAACGTCAAGAAGAAGCCACACATTTACTATCAGTTCGCAAGTCAAGGGCGTAGAGCGGGTAAGAAGAACTGGCAAGAAATTTTCCGCCACTCTTTTTAATCGCCAAGTATTGAGATATGATTATGCCCGACGACCATTATATATCTATACATAGCTATGCCACGCTTAATAAGCGTATGTTAGCAAATTAAGAATATAATATATTTCATTTAGCAAGAAATAGTAAAGGAAAAAATCTTTTAAAATATTGAATTGTGTAGCGCGTGTAAAAACTGTGTTGTTTAACCATTAATTACCAATTTTTATCACCAATAAGAAAAAGAGGAGAAGAAGTTTTTACTTGCCATTTCAGATATATAAATAATAATTTATACATAATGCCTACAAATATTATTATCGTATTTAGATGTATTTTGGCAAAGAAAGAGATTATGTTATTTATGTACGTAATATAGTCTAATTAAAAGTGGTTTTACGAGAAGTGCGAATTCAAAAACTTCTTACTGTTTGCTTAAAATATCGAAACGACAACCGTTTTATAAACCACTGTTATATAATAGATGGAAAGCCATTATGTAGCATCTTTTAGTTTAACTAAAGCCAAAAGCCGAATTACCTAGATGTTTCTACTACTCATATTAAAATAAATATTTATAAATAAAAGAGTTGAGAACATGGCTATAAAACGGCTGTAACAATGGCATTTGGAAAGTATAATACGGCTGGAAACTAATTATATATTTGAGCGCAATTAACACGGCTTGCTTCGAAAAGAAAATATAGTATTGTCTTAAAGCACCGATCAGGTATCAGACGTATAGCCTAGCTGACAAAGAACGCTCAAAAAACTGCATATTTGAATATCCATGCTCAAAAATTAAATGCCACGAACGGTAGGATTACGACTCCACTTAAATTCCCATAATAAATATTCGAACCGTCGAAAAACGGAACAAAACCAGTCCACGATGCAAACGACATTTTGTTTGGCCAAAAAATAAACAAATCAGTTCAACCTCCTGGAAAAGCAGTTTGTTATGACATTCAGTTTGATTTATAACTCCTTTGAGTTGGTAAAGTGTTTTTAGATGGGGAAAAATTAAATGACATCACGAGTAGAGTAATTTTTTCTTAAATTCTTGACAAACGATTGTTGAATTCTATTAAAAAATACTTTAAAAGACTTTTTATTGAAAAAATAAATCATTAGTACTTTGTACAATAAGTACATAATGTGTATTCAGTTTTACAATAATACTGGTTATGTTTACGTAGCAGATAATATATTAAAAATATTACCTGATTCTTTATTCTTGATTAGTTAACTTTTTTATATTTAAATGTTATTTTACTGAATGTCGATGCTTCTGTGAACAGTAAAATGGTGATATTTTGTTTCCACCATAATTATTTTTATAGAACAGAGGGCAAACGTGCAAGGTGGAGGCTCACCTGATGTTAAGTCATACCGCCGCCCATGGACACTCTCAATGCCAGAGGGCTCAGGAGTGCCTTGCCGGCCTTTTATATAGACTTTTGTATTTTTTTTAAATAACTTATTACTAATTGACTACTTACCTGGTCTACAAAATCTTCAAATAAAATTTTGATAGATATAAAATTAACTCAATTCTTTCTCTTAAAAGTTTTAATCACATAAATATTTTTCTCACGATACGCCACAAATTGAATAACCACGAAATCACAAATATCTTCGCTAAACAAAGAGAAATGTTAAATGCCATAATTAAACTTAATTTCTTAGTGATTTCGGATAAACTTATGGGAAGTTTTAATATTCATTAGTAAATGTCGATCGTGGAGTGTTATTTTACGACTTATGTCGATAAATATACTATCTCTATTAACACAATTCTTCCAGATATTAATGCGTTCAACGAATTAACCTCCAGCTTTATATGTTCGGTAAACTATATTTTAGATAATGTGGACTCCATTTACATATATCAAACATCTAACACTAATAGATTTGTAACTTTTTTAAATTGTACATCTTGCTGAATTTGGTACTGCCGTTTTGCATGTAGGTATAGTAAAGTATAATCGTGTGTTCCTTCGTCGTATCGTGTAATTGTTGCAGCTCCTTGTGTTGGGTAAAACAAAAAAACTTGGCGATTAAATGGAGTGGCGGAGAGTTTAGTTCTTCTCTTCCGTTCTTCGCCCTAGATTTAAGAACTGGCAGTATATGTAAAATTAGAAGCATTTTATGTATATTAATTTTATTGATGTTCATAAGTGTACATTGTGTTACCTAAATTAATAAATGATTTTGACTTTGACTTTGGTATATACAAGGGCTATCGACTGTTGAGCGCATGGGCCCCGATCGAGCTGTGAGAAAGCTAATTTAAGCCGGCCTAGGTACCGCAGCATTGACAGAGTGAAGGCACAAGACAGGGAGTGCTAGAACTTTCTCATTTCGGAGGCCAAGACACTTATTAGGTAACAGAGACAGCGGAGAGAGTTATATCATGAGGTAGATTAAAATTATATTGGTGAAATTTAAGTACTGTCTTTAGGTAGATGACGTTCGACAAGAATGAGCTAATGAAGTGAGACCCTAAAGTAAACAGATATTAACTAAACTCGGGTATAAATGAATCAAAATTTAAATAGAGTTTTTATCCATTCCAATCCATTAAAATAAATAGACCACACATTAGTTATGATTACTCTGCATTCATTTTATGTATGCGGGTTTGATAATGGTTGATTGTAATTAATATGGAAGTTTTATCTTACATACATTTAGAATTTCTTAACCAAGATATGTTATTACATATTTTATGGCACGACACATCTGTTAAAACGAGATCTTGACAGACAGGGAATGTTATATATATTTTTAATAAGTAATATAATAAAATCTTTAATAGTTGTTAATAATAATATTGTACAAAATAACGACAGTTAAATTTCTAAAATGCGACCTTTTTCCTTTGAATATATGAAGTTTTACTAATTGGCTTACGAAGCATTTTATTAAATGACACGCTCATATAAAGTCGTGTACAATATTGATAATATTTTTTCCTAATGTTAAATAAATATATAACTCGATTTAAAGTAAGCCGGTATTATATAATCATTTATTTATTCATTTGGGAAACAAAAAGATACATCTCTAAAAGTAGAAGTCAGAAAAGAAATATAAACATAAGAATTAAAGCATTGGATATATCCACAAAAAGTTTCACTGATAAAAAAAAGGATATAAAGCAAAACAAAACGTGACATGACAGAGAACAAAATATTTAAGTAGACAATAGAAAGTTTATAGATCGGTAGAACGACGACAAAACACATACTAGTAGCCAAAATAAGAAGAAAGATACAAGGTTTACTACTCGAATAGTTGTTTTAACCTATTCTTAAATGAAGCAGTAGAGGAGTGCGAAAAAAGATCGATATTAGTAGTAGAATCAAAAGTAGAACACATCCTGTGAAGAGGCTCACGGAACCCAATGTTGGTTCTGGGAGTCGGAAGGTTAAAGGTTCTGTACGAGCGTAGAGATCTGGCAGGAATATTGAATCTTATGAGTTCGAGAAGATTTGAGCAAGTTAATTCATGTACGCATATTTTTCTTATAATGACACAATCTATCAAACTACGCCTAGTACTCAAAGAAAGTAAATTATATTTTTTTAAAAGTTCGTTGTATTTAGCCCTACCATCGTTCATGCGACAATTTAAAATACGTAAAAATTTCTTTTGTACAGCCTCCAGTTGTGTGACATATATAGCGTAGTAGGGATTCCAGATTGTACTAGCGTATTCCAACTGAGACTGCATAAGCGTCTTATAGAGGTGAATATATGTGGTTTTGTCTTTGAAAGGTTTGGTGACACGCGTTATGAAACCCAACATACGGTAGGCTTTATTAATAATCAAGCCTATGTGTTTATCTAGGGATAATTTGGAGTCAAGAAGGACCCCAAGATCCCTTACAGAGGGAATGGTTTCCAAGGGTGAAGTTGGCCGTGATTGTTTTATGTATTTTCCTTGTAAACACGATATGCTGACATTTACTTTATTTTAAGAATAATTTGTTTATTTTGCAGTAGTCATCTAGCCTATCGAGATCTTCCTGAATAAGTTCCACATCAGAAAGTGCAACTACCGTTTTATATAATTTTAAGTCGTCTGCGTATAACAAGTACTTGCAGTGTAAGAAACATTTAGATATGTCGTTGATAAATGAAGAAAAGAGCAACGGCCCAAGGATTGAGCCCTGGGGGACACCGGATGTCACTACTATTTGAGAAGAAGTAAATCCATTTATTACCACTGATTGAACACGATTTGATAGATATGCCGTAAACCATCTTAAAAGATTGCCCTTAATACCATTAAAAGACAGCTTTTGTAAAAGCATCATATGGTCAACCTTATCAAAAGCCTTCTGAAAGTGCGTGTAGATTGTGTCTATCTGATGGTTATTATCTAAACCGCTAAAAATATAATTAGTAAAAACAAGTGTCATGTTTATTACTAATGATATATACAATACGGTTATAGGATAATCCGTGTATAATTGACGTAGTTTTCACACTTAACTTAATTTATATATAGATAGCCTAAGGGGCCGTTTGTATTTTAAAATTGTTCAGTATACGTTTTGTATGAATATTTTTGTAATAAGTTCAAGAATGTGAGATTCACAAATGAGACATAAATCCGACCCTCCGATTAAGTCCGACTCTCGTACGTCAAAAAGCTATTGTATTTTGGCATACGGGCTAAACGCTTTTGTTTTTGAACCTCGTAGAGATCTTAGGAAGTGCTGGTTCTGGGAAGGATTTAGGCTATATAATATTGCGCAAATACTAACGCTAGCCTCAACTAGTACTGGATGGTACAATTTAATGCTTTAAGTTACCTTTAATTTGTACTATTCAACAGACTGTAGGAGATTCTTGATAGTAATGAATGATGAGTTTATCATTTATTACTAAACGGTGTTATTTGACCTGTGTATATATGAAGTGCTCTAACGGTTATACAACTTTATAGTTTAAATGTAACTCTGTTTGTGTTGCTCATTGCACAATTTTTTCTTTCATTAATAATACATATTGAGCAGTGTTGACCTAGTGGCTTCAGCGTACGAATCTCATTCCTGAGGTCGTAGGTTCGATCCCATGCTGTGCACCATTGGAGTTTCTTTCCAAGTGCATTTAACATTCGCTCGAACGGTGAAGGAACACATCGTGAGGAAACCGGCTTGCCTTAGACCCAAAAAGTCGACGTGGCGTGCGTCACACACAGGACGACGGTCACGCACTTGCCTATTAGATTAACTAATGATCATGAAACAGATACAGAAACCTGAGGCTCAGACCGAAAAAGGTTGTAGCATTGATTTTTAATTAATAACTGTTTTTCTGCAAAAATAACCTTGTCGACTTTGTTTAATTTTATAAGCAAAAACATAGACAAATATTACAGATGCAATAATTAAAACAGTTTGAAAGATTTTATTCATACTTTTATTACTTTCGCAATGCCAATACTAAATTTTTTGATGAGCGTTGGCAAGTTTTTATAAATAAATAAATCAATTATTTAGATTTTCTCATAGAAGAATATAGATTGAGTAATCTATGCAAATAGGCATAGGGTTTTTCTATGAATATGTATTGGTTGCAGGTGTTATTTGATAGAAGATTTTTACCAATTTCTATTGGATTTTCCACTTTCCTTTAGATGCCAGTATTTACACAGCAAAAAATTAACGAACGTCCACCGTAGTGAATCGCGGGTCTCATAAAGCCATCCGTTCAATCAACACTGTGCACCAATGCTTTTTGTACGCTTCACTGTATGTGAAGTGCTTAATTTACGAAAACAACGTTAGAAAAGTGCTTCAACACAAAACATTACTTATCATATCCAGCATATCTTACAAACATATTCAGAAGAAGATCTAGAAATCTGCAGAAAAATTTGTTAAGTTAAGTAAGTTAATACAAATTACGAATGCTATACTTTATTTTATAAGGTCCTTCACGGTTACTATTTCATTGTATATCGTAAAAAAAAGGTTGAACAGTTTTGTTGTGGTTAAGGTAAAACTAAGAGTAAAAAATCTAATCGAATTTATATTTGTATGAACTAAGAAACTTTATTATTTCTTAGTTTCTTTAGTAGTGGGATGTACTCACTATATTTAGGAACAAATGCAGACTTCTACAACGGTACTCTGACAGAAATATTGTCTGAATTTATCAATCGTTTTTATTTATGAACTCTTTAAATCAGTTTATTAGTAATCATAACAATCAAAAATACAGTATTTACAATTTTCTTAACCTACATAGTAATAATAAAATAAAATTAAAACAAATTTTAAAAGTTTGGCGCCTGTGTACCTTGACGGTGACCAGCATTTCCTCGCTGTATTGCGATACTAATTCGTTGAGCAATTCAGTCCGTCGCGCTGATGTCGTAACCTTGGATTCGTCCTCAAACATCGGGATCGCAATTGCTTTCGCTATTGGGAGTTTCCGAGTACCAGCGCTAATCAACCAAATAATTAACAAAGTTAATGATAACAGATTTATATTAAAGTATTTATAGCTAAACAATACAGACATCGGTAACAATTTTATTATACGTTTCTATATTTGCATACTAAATCCTTGTCCATTGTGATTGTACATTGCCGGTTCCCTAACTCCCTTTTCAATAAATTGTTCGAAAGCGTTACATTCGTTTCGCAATCCGACGCGGATTGGAAACAAGCCTTCTATAACGAAAAGCTGGTAAAATGATTGGAAAATTCTATCTATATTGCTTATTCCGTTAAAATATGCATATTTATTGTACTTATTTGCGGACGTCGTCAAGCAGCGGAAGACCAGGTGTGAATGAAATCAATATTATTGTATGACGTATGAAAAACAGTAATTTCGTTTCAAACTTCAAACTTGTATTTATTCTGCTGTCACTCTCGTGGAACTTCGTGCTACAACCTGAGACATGCAGTTAAATAATAATAATAAAGCTTTATCTACCCGCTCACCATCTACAATCTAAAATACGACTAAGGAATGGCTTATGAACACACTATACGCATATATAGAGCTGCTTCTGAGACCTAGTATGTAGTTACACACTATATTCATTCGCTCACTGACTCACTCACTCACTCACACACTCAATCATGCACTCAAGCGTGTTGATAACAGTTGAAAAAACAAAAACGAATAAAATAAAAGATGTAATTAAATTATATATAAATATATTTTAAGGAATGTATAATTATTTTTTTAACACCGTGAGCAGTCTGGTCCAACTTAAGAGATAGGATAGCTTAGATCTTTAATTATAGTCACAATTTTATTTTATTGCAAATTATTTGTCTATAATTAATTGACAGTCACAATTATCTGTTAACTCCAAAAGATTCTAACAGATGTCGATACTTTTCGACTGGATTGAGTAAGTAATCAATAGATGGCACTGCTATGTTAAACCGACAAACGTGTCATATAAGCTACAAATAAAATATCATGATAACTACGTGTCATTGAGGCTAAAGTATAAATTAACTTTATTTTGTAGTAAACGAAATACCGTGAAATTCAATTATTTCTACTTTTTTAATTTTTGGTGTTAGCATAGCCAACCACGTCTTACCGAGTGTGACCGAAGTGTAAATCAAATTCAAATTATAGTGACGATAATACAGTGAAATTATTCTTTCGTATCACGGTATTAAGGCTAACTAAAACCACATAAAGGAGAAACGAAGTTCGCTGGGGCAGCTAGTATTCTATAAAAATACAATCACATATACGAAACAAGATATTTAAAGTTGTTAAATAAAGATGGCTGGACATAGTAAAAAAAGATTTTTTGCTATTTCCAGCCATCTTTCCCCGGTCAATAAAGCACTATTGATATATTATATGAAAGTACTTGGGATCCTTCTATTGATAATTCAAACGCTGAGTCTTCAATACCTCGTTAATAATTTTATTTTAGCTGATTCCCAATAAACTAATGTTGATTTTAATAAAATCATTTTTTGGATTTATATTGTTTAAATACGATATGACGGATCTAAATTACTATAAAATTGTTCCCGTATATAACAAAGAAGAAATGGAAATAATTAATGTGATATTTTATGACAACAATATTATGAGCGGTGACTATATACGTTCTCATAACTGTAAATTCAAAATTTTTATTTTACTTTTACAGCGATGTGGTCATGAAGATTAGATTTAATTTGAATTTACGAAATCCATAAAATCTAAATATTCTTTTAAGCACAGAATTTAAAATGCAGTTTCGTGTTTTATGCGTGAAAAAGTAATAATATTATTAGTTATAAGTATGAGAAGCTTTTGAAGTCTGTTTCAATAGTGTTTTATAGGTAAAAGTAAAAGCTCACTGAAGACATCATGAGTTTTTGGATCTTCTCGATTCTGATTTTCTTCACAATGACTTCCTTAGTCTGAGCTTCAGATATTTGTATCTCCTTTGTAATAATTTCTGATACACAAGTTGTAGATCAGCCTTCTGCGCCTGACACATTCCTTCGACTTTTTGGGTCTAAGGCATTTCGGTTTCCTCACCATGTTTTCCTTTACCAAACGAGTGATATGAGTGTGACAACGACCTCTTTAGTCAGTGATAATTGTGTACATTGAAGTAACCATTTCCGTACGAGATTCGATAGCACGACCTAATAGCTGAGCTTAAGCAGACTAACAGTACTAAAAGACTTTACTTTATGGCTATATTATGTGAGACATATTTATATTTTTAATGCGAGCAAAACGAAAACGGAAAAATAAAAAATAAAAGCTCGCCCGTGGCACAAAAGACAACTTTGCGGTAAAATTTATCAACTTTCGTGTTCGTTAGGCCTCCAGTTCACAAAAAGATATGTAAAACAGCAGTTCCCTCCCAATAAATAAAAGATTTATTTTTCTTTTAAGGCGAAGTTTCTACAGGTAGCACCTACTGGAGAATAATGTTTATTTAATGTCTCGGCAAGTATCGTATTCGTTTAAAAATGTGTCATTGAGTTCGGTAGACAGTAAGTGGTCTGCAAGAATGATAGATGTGAACTCCTGCACCACCAGGTGTTGCTAGCCTTTAAATAAGCCCTCTAAGTCGTAAAAGTTCCGAAATACCTGGAAATGGTTGGTTCCAGAATTGGTGGTGTGCGGTTAGAAGTGGCATAATTATACATTATATAATAATATTTATACTTAACATCGATTGTTCCGTTAATAAAATTCAATCATTAATAAAATTGGAGAGTAATATGTTTACTCGTTCATAAAATATTTTTATATATACTATATTTAATAAGCCGATGTGCAGTGTAATGTATATTTAAAATGTAAGTTAAAACAGCAAATATATTCAGTCAGAAAACTTAATGTTACATAGATTTTGTAAGGGTGTTAAAGTAAAATGTACTACGGAAGTCGCGTTTGATTGTATTACGTCAACAAATACGGGTCCGTATTTGCCAACATGGATCAATAATAATGAAAGGAAACACATCATTCCTTCGTTATGGATTGGATATTATATTTATTTATAATTATTACAGAAGGCATATTTATGTGATACGCGGAACGCCAGACGGGGACGGTTTATACGGTAGCCGTATAAAAGTAATGTGATACTAACTAGCTTCCCAATTATGGTATCACCTAACTTTTTTTTTCATTATAATTATAGCCGTAAGCAACGGATTTCTATTTTAATATAAAGATGGTTTAATAACGAAACTATCTCAAACTTACTGCGTCTTAACGTCACTGCTTTTTTCGCGATAAGATCTTTGCGTCATAAATTTTAGTTCGCCGATGTAACAGAGTTTTATACTAAATTATGCGGTCATTATGTGTTATAACTCAATCTGTGGATTTACATAATTCGGTCCAGGGTGCCCAGCAGCGAAACTGTACAAACGAAATTGTTTCACGGAACTTTGTGGTGAAATAATTTTACGGTAAGTTTTTACTAACAGTATACAATCCAACTTGCATAGATTTCAAGGTAATTTCCATTTTGTATTTTAAGTTTAGTTGTTTGTAGAATTGAGATTAATATGAGCTTTGTCATTTTAATATTAGGTCCTTACATATGAAATTGGCGTTTTGTATGGGAGGGTTGAACAAAAAGTCGAATATTTTTAAATATAATATATTTAATTAATCAAAGTATGAACTATGCACTTTTGCCATCTCATCCCTTTACTAAAAAAAACAGTCGGACGGGAATCAATAAAATCTGTGAAGGCGATTTGGACTCCCCATCAGAGTAAATTTTTTTCCCTTGCAAGAAGTTGTCCAAATTTCGAAAAAAATGGTAATCTGTTGGATCAAGGTCCGGGGAGTACGGATCCTCCGTCTTAAATATTATATAGGCGTGGAGCGATTGACCAGCCTAGGTTGTTTAGCCGCTAGCTTTTCTATCATGGTTTGCAATTGCTGACAATAGACATCAGCGTAATAGTCTGGCCAGATTTGAGAAAACTGCAATGAACAATACCGGCACTAGTCCACCAAACGCTTACAAGTAACTTTTTTGGGGTTAATTTTCGCTTGGGGCAGGATTTGGCTGGCTGGCCAGGATCCAACCATTGCGCTGAGCGCTTCCGATTATCATAAAGAATCCATTTTCCATCACAGGTAATGATTCGGTTTAAAATACCTTCATTATTGTGCCGGTTCAGTAATGTAACGCAGCAGTCGACGCGCGTTTGCCGGTTTGCTTCAGTCAATTCGTGAGGTACCCACCTTTCAAGCTTCTTAATCTTCCCAATTTGCTTCAAGTGAATTAAAACAGTTTTATCACTAACACCGCAGCCTGCAGCTAACTCGGACGTGGTTTGCGATGGATCCGCTTCCACAATAGCCTTCAATACTTCATTATCAACTTGGGTCTCAGGCCGTCCACGGGGCTTGTTCTGCAGGTCGAAATTTCCAGAACGAAAACGTTGGAACCAAAAACGAACTGTGTTTTCTTTTGCAACCTGACCGCCATACACATCATTCACCCTTCGAGTCGTTTCTGCAGCACTACTGCCACGGCGGAACTCGTACTCGTAAATAATGCGATACTTTAAGTTTTCCATTTTGTAAAATGTTTGACGCAAACAGAAAAAAACAGAAGAAAAAAAACAAATGAATGACGGTCATCGAAGCACAAATACATGCGTAAATAGCTGTACAAATTTGAATTTGGAAATCCTTACCAAAGAGGAGAACATGGTGATTAAAGTGGCCAGTACGAAATACGCCAATTTCATATGTAAGGACCTAATACATAAAGTACGATTTTAACATATAAATAAGGTCAGTTCTTTAGAATTTTCTAGAAATACAATTGTTTTCTATTTTACATATGCATTTTTCATAAGCAGTATTGTGCTTGCAGGTTACATTGTTCTTCTCTTGTTATTTTTGGTCATTCGAGATTTATATCATTGAAAATATTGTAAATAAATTAATATCTGTAATATATAGTAATAATGTATAAGTGAAATATATATTATTTATAAGTAAAAAATGTATGTATATTAATTACACTTATAAAGCTCGAAATAACAATAATTTTAAAAGAGTACCGAGAGTTTTTTATGCCACCTTTTTTTTTCTTGGCATCTGTCTTCTTTGCCGATGACGGCGATTTAAATTTAATGACGTGGAATAGGTGATACATGTATCTTATATTGTTGTATAAGGTATAGTATCGCGAGATAAATTATTATGAAATATTTATTACTTACCTGTGACTATAAGAAAAATAAAAACAGGGAATTTCATACATTGCTTATCCAATAAAGAAATAACGAAATATTATTTTAACGCACGGAACATTTGTCAAACGGCAATGGATTGTGGAACGAGGTGGGCAATTTGTGTGTAAGTATTGGATATATTAATCAGACAGCAAAGTTAGCTCAATGTTTACGCGAGCTATTGTCAAACTTATCATGTGTTCGAAACCTGGCTGTGCTCCAATGTTTTCTTGTGTGGTTAAGCAGAACAAACTGCCCTCCTATGTAAATCTAAAGCTGCAATGTTTCCTTTGCAATATTTTTTGTCCTTGTACAATGCTTGAACATACACAAAATAAACTCTGTTGCAAAAAAACTGGCATCTACACACACACTCACTCATGCAATCAAGCGTGCTGATAACAGTTGAAAAATCAAAAAAATAAAAAATAAATAAAAGATGTAATTAATTTATATATAAATATTTTTTAGGGAATATATAATATTTTTTTTACTTAAAAAGGTTCCCAAATCTTACACATTGTAATGCATATGTACTTAAAATGAATCAACACATTTTTTAATGTATTTTATTACCTAAGGATTGTGATAGTGATTTTGTAAAGAGGACACACTCGTTATTAGGTTTTAACGTTCTTTAATTTTAAAAAAAAATGAAAATATATTTGTCTTTTATGTTATTGTTATTTATGATGCCTTATGTATGGCCATACATAAGTCACCATAACAGTGTACATCGGTTATAAAATGTTTATCAAAAATATGCCAGAATTCACTTCATTTATTTAACACGTTTATAAGTCGTCAAAACGTCAAAAAATTAAAATTTCTTAGGTGCCGTAGGGTTAATATGCAACTGTTTAATAGGTTGCCATCTAAATTTCGCAATATTGGCGTGTTTGACAGATTCAAGGGGGCATTAAAAATGCATGTCAAAGTGAATGTAGTGAACTAAAATTGGGACTTGTATCTCGCTCAGAATATTTAGTTTCTCATGTAAATAAAATATATTTTTTTGTAATTTTTCTTTAAACGTTCACGGAAATATCATTTTAAACCTTTTTTTTTGTTTTGGAATCAATTAAAAATACGGTTGCAATATATATTTAAATAGGGTCGCAAGAACGAGATGCAAATGTATGCTATTCGCAATCGTAGAGTATTGAATGAAAAAATCTCTATCAAGACTTGTTCTTAATTACAGATAAGCTTGATTGTAGATTTACATCTGATATTGTCTATTAATCGTAGGTCCTGATTGATCTCTTGTCTGCCTTAGCAATTAGTGTGGGGCAATTATGTCTAGGCCATATACAATGGTTGTCAGCGGAAATGGGCATATCAGAATGAATGTACGGGAGTTTCAATAGGCTAATAAATAATAATAATAACTAAACTCTTTTCTTAAATATTGTATAATTATTGAATTTCTGTTCAAAAATATACACGTCGTCTCATTTAAATTCACAAACAGTAATATTCCACAAAGTGGCGCGGAAATCCTACGCGAATTCCAAATGGGCAACGGTTTTCTAGTTTTGGAGGCCCAGGCTCACCTGAAGTTAAGCGCCAGCGTAGTAAGTAAACAATAATATCTTTATAGAAACTCAATAGTGTTATATTAACTAAAGTTAATGCTTTCTGTCAAATTGTATTTACGTTATGATAAAATCGGGTGAGTATTATACTGAGAATAATTACAATGCATCTGAATTTCTTTCTAGCATTTAAAGTGTCCATGGGCGGCAGTATCACTTCACATCAGGTGATCCTGTCCAAAGACCTTTTGCTCCCCGTTTGTTCTTTAAAAAAAGTGATTTTATTTAAAAAAAATAAGGTGTATATTCGTTATACGCTATTAAATCAGCTAAATAATTTGTCTATAAATAAATGTATTACATTATTTAGGTAGTGGAGTGCATTTTCACAATCATGGTCAGACAGTCTGTCACACTAAATAATAGCTGATATCTTACAAATAAAGCCTACTTTGCGTTTATATACGTTAAAAGCTTTAGTAAAACTATTTATTTTACATTAACAGTCAACTAAACAGTCTAATTTTATTTATTTATTTCCTATTTTTACAGTAACTTAATACGAATATAATAGAAAACTTATTAATATAAAAATGAAACTATAAACATAATATAAACAAAATAAGAAAAAACCCTAAACCTTCTTATGACTAATTATAAATAATGCAAATACATTATAAATAATTGTGTACGTATACAGAAATGTGTACTAATTTGAAATAATAATAATCTTTATTTCTTCTCTCACATATACATACATAGAAGGTTATTATGATTAAACTAAGATGATAACATTTGGAAGTGTATGTGAGAGACTGGTCTCTGTAACAGGAGACCTGATAGTTAACCTCTCCACCACCGGACTGGAACACGTACAATCAGGTCATTGTCATAAGATACAATAGAAGAAAATAAGAAAATAAGCAAGTGCTAAAGGAAAAGATTGAAAACGGAGTCGTAAAAATACATTTGGTGTGTGTTTGTGTCTGTGTGTGTGCGCGCGCATCAAATGCCTATGTCAAATGTCAGGAAATGTCATGTCGACTTTACCTATTGAAGAGTTTGTAGTTTTTGAATTATTTTAGTTATATTTTACTACTATATAATCATATTAGTCATTAAGCAAAATAATGGTGATTAAAACCAAATCTAAAATGGTGTTTAATAAGATCACAAATTTACCTAAATTATCATTTGTTCTAATTTAAGAAACATAAAAAAGAGTTATTATATATTTATATGTACGTATATTATTTGCATGTATTCGTATTATCATTAATTGATTAAAATTTTTGGAACATTATAATTGTAATGTTTGTTTATAATTTGCCATCAACATTTTTCTATGACTTTCGGTCTATTGTAGTCTATGTTAACGTAAACGTTACAAATATGTGTGTTGGTTATAAAATTAAAGTAACTGAAGTCCACAAATCTAAATTGGATTGTGTAACGGAATTAATAAACAATAAGTATATTGCTAACAATTGTTAAAAATAGAAAAACAACGCACTACAACCTTTTTAGGTCGGGGCCTCAGATTGTTTGTATATGTTTCATGATCATTTGTTAATCTTATAGGCAAGTTGGTGATCAGCCTTCTGTGCCTAATGCACGCCGTCGACTTTTTGGGTCTAAGGAAAGCAATGTTAAATGCACACAGAAAGTGTGGTGCACAGCCGGGGGTCGAACACGCTCACGTATGAGCGAGCGACCTCAGGTATGAGAGTCGCACGCTGAAGCCACTAGGCCAACACTGATCACTGCTAAAAATTGTTAGTATTCTAAATAAAGACCAAACACATAGTTATGTAAATAATAAAATAATATTGTCACAGAAACAAAATGCCTAGTTTAATGGTTTCCGCATACAACGATTTACAGTAATTCAGGCGAACGAAGACAAACGACTCGTTCTAGATTGCTGAGGGACAGCCTCATATGTGCTTTTGATGGTTTTCAATGTTAAAACAATTATCGTAATAAATTTGTCACGATACAATTTTACATAATTAAAGATGTTTATGTTCCTTGATATTAGCCACTATATTTTTTTTATACACTTTCATGGAATATTATTTTATTTGACACGATTTGCTTCGAAAGATATGAAATTATGAGTAACACATATTTATATATCAATTTAATTACTATAAATAACAAAGACTTCAATACGTCGTTATTAACTTTAGTCTCCGGCCGTCCACGGGGCTTGTTCTGCAGATCGAAATTTAAAGAACGAAAACGTTTTAACCAAACCAACGTTGGTTGTTTTCTTTTGCGACACCGCCGCCATACACATCATTAATAATTCGAGGCGTTTCTGCAGCACTGGTGCCACAGTGGCACTCGTACTCGTAAATAATGCGATATTTCATGTTTTCCATTTTATAAATAGAATGACGCAAAGAAAAAAATTACAACGGGAAAATGAAATGTATCTATCATTTGATTTTGTGAATTGGCGGCTAATTTAAAACTCTTGTTCCACGTGAAAATGAACCTTACGCGAGAAAATTTTCGGTCAATTATTTATTATGACTTCCGTTGTGGGCTTATTCAACAACAAAGCTATGGCTGCAATTAGCATTTCTTAATGAAGCCCAATATCGTGCCACTATTTAAAATTGGTTTTACGAGTTAAAGCGTGGACGTAGCAATCTCAATGATGATCCGCGTGATGGACGTTTTTTAACAGCGACTACTGAAGATAACATCAGTGCTGTGCTACGCATGATAGAGGAAGATAAGAGAATGACCTATCAGCAGATACGGGCAAGCCTAGGCATTGGTATGAGTCACGTTCAAAAAATATTACACGAACATTTAGGCGTTAGGAAGTTTTGATGGATTGGAGATGGATTCCCCATACTTTAACCGTCGACCAGAACACCTTCGCATGGACTGGTGTCGCCAAATGTTAGATAAGTTCAACGGCGGTGACGCAAATGCTGTATTTGACATCGTCACAGGTAGTGAAAGCTGGATATTATTCTACGAACCCGAAACCAGAAGACAATCAGCTCCGTGAGTGTTTCGTTTCGAGGATCGGCCAACTAAGGGAAAGAAAGGAAGAAGTCAAGGAAAAAGATGATTGCCTCATTCTTTGGTCGGAATGGATGAGGTCATTTCATGACAGTTATGCTAGAAGATGGAAGGACAGTTACTGCAGACTGGTATGTCAATCGTATGGTATGTTTGCCTGTTGTCTTGGAAAAAATTCGACAGCAGCGCCCTCGAGACAGGAACCTCCTCCACCACGACAATGCTTCAGCGCACTCCGCAAAAGAGACTGTTGAATATTTGATTATGGCAGGTGTCGAGATAATGAGTCATCCACCCTACAGTCCTGACTTCGCGCCCTGCGACTTTTATTTATTCCCAAGAACTAAAGATATAAATCGAGGTATTCGCTTAATGAGCCCTGAAGATACGGTGAAAGCATACGATGCAAAATGCCATAGAAGAGACCCCTAAGGAAGAAAACTGTTTTTCTCAGTGGTTCCATCGAAAGCGATGATGTGTAGAGAGGAACGGAGATTACTTTGAACAACAATAAAAGTATTGGCAACTTTCTACATAAAACCATTTTTAATACTGTGTTACCTAGGTACAAATAGCTTGAAAGACATAGACAAGCTTATTAAAAATATTATTTAAATACATACGCTGTAACCTATTCGGATGTATTGTCACGAAATAAATTAATGAGGAAAGCAGTAACCTTCATCCTGATAAAATAGAATTAGTTTAAATTCAATTCCAAACACAAATATATATTTTAATAAATTCAGTTTAACACAAAACAAAGGTCGAAGCCACAAACGCTAGACTAATCGTCCAATATAGACAATATAAAACGCGCACGTATGGAATTTTGCTGGCGCAAATTGCTACATGCCTCAGCTCGTGTCACCCTAATGATATTGACTAGGTAAATACTGCCTTTGCAGTTGGTCACTCAAATTTACCTTATGTGGAAACTCGGGCATCATTTTCATATTTAGGTCTTGCTGTTTGGGCATGAATTAAATGCTTACCAGTGTTTTATGAATGGAAGAAGTAATGCTTCGACTCTAAATGTCCTAAGAGTGCCGATGCCTGACTACACGTCTACACTCCTTGACATCAATGTCTTAACAGTAAAAAGATTCAATACGCAAACTACGTAAGCAGAAGTATGTAGCCTTGACCTAAAGACGTTGAAGCTGTATTTCAAAGGGAATGGATAATTTAAATTAAAGATTATAGATACATTTGAAATTGGAATGTTCCTTTTTATTCATATTGTTTTAAAAAACTTGAAACGTAAATGTATTTCTTTTTTGTAAAACTTTTTGCGTGGCCAGTTGTAGGTTTCTATAAAAAGCAAATAAATATCTATAAGAGTATACATTTCTTCGTAGGTATTGTATTAACGATAAATAAATATCCAGCTTTATCTATGTCAGTCCGTTCAAAGGCTTTTAGGTCTTTAGATATTTGATACGCAACGGTAAATATTTGTATGAAGAAATAAATAGGCCCAAAAAATGTTATATTGCAGAAGGGAATAAATATTTTATTTAAGCTTATTTAAAAATAAAGGGTTTATACCGTGTTTTTGTTGATACTAAAAATTTCATCAGTGGCGTGTGTGTCGAAAAAAAATGTTCTTTTAATTATAGAAAAAAATATATCATTCAAAATGGATAAAAGTATTATATACAATATTTCTTAATTCATTGATTACCTAAACACACTTGTAAACGCAAGAAATTATATTAATGGAATAAATTCGCATTTTTATTCGTTATAAGTTCAATGTTGTGTGAGTTTAAAAAGAGAAATATTTAATAGCGGTTAATAAGTTGTAAATTAAAAACTCTTTTATGAACGCAGTATGTTTTTCATATAATATTGGAGTGCTTGAAAATCATACTTGAAAGGTGTAAAGGGTCGATAAGTATCTTTTGTTTAGTTCCAATATAATACTGTAGATTGAAATCAACTACAAGTACAGCTGCGCAAATAAATGCGTAGTACGTTATTATATATACTAGTTTATTGCTTGATAAATATTTCGTGTTTGTTCTGTCATATCTTGTATGTTATGTTTCTTTATTTAGCAATGTATATGTGCAGAGATATGCCAAGCTTTTGTAAAAAGAAATCAGGCTGTGATCGCGTAGAAAAGTGTGCTTTAATAATAACAAAGATCAGACCATCCCTTAGTAGGACTCCAGCTCAATACGTTTTGAGATAGGTCTGCTTTACCTAGGTTTAAATTTGAACTTGGATCTTAATGGACAATCGAAAACTTCGCGCCAGTGATTATCAAAATTGCTGAATTCTCTAAATACAAATAAATACGAATAACACTTCTGGTATCAGGTTCTTAATATATCTAAGCGGAAGATAAATAGCGGGAATGACTTTTTTTATACTATTTATATGAACATTTTTATACAAATATACCTGTTAGGTCTGGGCCTCAGATTTTTGTATCAATTCCGTGTCCATTTCTTATAGATTAACATTCTGAGCCTGTACCTTGAACCAAAAAAAGTCGACGGTGTCTAACTGCTTTTACGGGTTTAAGGCATGATCTATGACTTTATTACGATTGTTAAATGCGCACATAGACAGTAAGTCCATTGGTGCACAGCGGTGGATGAAACGTAGGAACCCAGGGATGACAGTCGCACGTTAAAACCTCTACGTCAACACTACTTTTTTATTACTGTATATAATTGAAAAATTAACGTAAAACTTTCCGCTGTTTTTCTAGCGCGAGGAGACTTTGTTTTATGCTATTTAAAGTTCGTAGTGAAATATCGGCAAGCTTACGAAACGAAGACTTTCTTTGCTTTCACATCAAGTGTCTTTGTAAGTTTTGCCCCTTAATGTGACACGAAGTAGACAAACTTCTGTGTCTATGATCAAGTCATTTTTTTTAATCAACCGTGAAGAAGAAAGGTGATGTAAAATTTTGATCGGAAAAAGGATCATAGTTTATATAAAATAGCATTTTCCATAGTAACAGCATGATAAATCATGATATGTTACGTGTTTGGAACTGTTGTGAACCGAGACAGTTTGAATTGTAACTCTAAAACGCTTTTCTTGTTTTCCGAATACTTTCATATCGGAATTCTAATATCGAATTTCTTGAGAAAAATTGAAAAAATAAAGAATCACGTTAGCACAGGCTTAATATGCGTACATGACGTAGGAATTATAACACCGACAATGTGATTTTTTGACACATTTTTTTCCAAACACATATATTTCTTTAATATAATAGGAGGTTCACCTGTTTTTTAGTAATACCGCCGCCCATGGACACTTACACTCCCTGACGGCTCGGAAGTGCGTTACCGGCCTTTGAAGAATTAGTACGCTCTTTTATTGAAGGGCCCAAGTCCATTTGGTTAGGAAATACTTCAGTGGGCAGCTGGTTCCACATAGCGTTTTTAAGGGCAGTTTCAGCGACGCACTATCACTATGTGAAACCAGTGTTCCATGTGTGGCCGAATTTGCGCTTTATAGCGTCGCAATCGGTAGCCTGGAGTGAAGTACCGTCTCGCCTTGCTGAGCACACCCATCTCTTTGGAGGCTAATTTAGCCTTCCCGTCCAAATGACCGCGAAACTGAACGTCATTCGATATGTCGATGTAGTTGAGGCTTTAAGAAGAGTGTCTTCAAAGAGAGGAGAAGCGACAAAGGGAATTTTTTAGCGGGAAACACGCAAACTTTTCTCTGCTTGGGGTTAAATTGGACTATATGATATATCGCTCGCATACATGGAGCGCAACTTTTCCATAAAAATGTTTGTTTATATTTCGGTGTTTTGTTTATCCAGTGTTTATGTGATACGCACGAGTTGTAACTGACTTCAAATTATATTTATGTATTAAGTTTTCGTTTGTATTTTGATTATACACTACTCTTACAAGTAAACTACATTTAAAAAATTGGTACTTCATGCAAGGAGTGAAAATTGATTGGATTCAATAGATTTTAATTTAACTGTTTTTAATTATATGTACAATATATATTTCACTCACGGCTTTACCTTCGCACGGCCCACCCGTCATTTGACTAAAATATAAATGACGATAATGTTACTTGTCAAAAAAGAAACAAAAATCAATTTAGTAGTTTTGATTTTATTGCTGATAGAATATATAGTATCTATTTGGTGATAGATTTTAAGCCCATTAATTAATGTGAATATGTAAAAAACCTTACACCAGAAAAATTCAGTTTAAAATAAATGGATTTGTAGTAAATTAAAGTTTTAGCACCACGACACGAATACAGTTTGTATTTATTAAAATGTTTCAATAGAGAGTTTTAAATGAATATTTTAACAAACCAGAACATGGAATTTGTTTTGTTTTTTATTTACTAACTGAAAAGGTTTAAAGCGTGGGAACTAGGATTAACGTTTTTTCGATAAATTTTATGTTTCTGATGGTAGATTCAATACCCAAAAAAAATTCAGTCTCCCAGGTGGAAAGGATATTTATTAAAAACTTAAGTATGGCCTTACTTCTATTTTCTCAGCTTTTAATATATTTAAGAAATGTGTAAAAAGGGCTTACTATAAAATTAACGATTATGTAGTTGATAAAAGGGCCTGGGACAAGTGCTAGACAGGCTACTTCTAATACATTAGCAATATTTGTTTTACAATAAGTGTTCTCTGCCATTTCGTATGATGATTTGCTATTTTAGAAGAGTACCGAGAGTTTTTTTACGCCAGCTTTTTTTCTTGGCCTACACCCTCTGTCTTCTTTGCCGATGAGTAGGTATTTCTAGGATACAAATTTTATGACGTGGAATAAGTGATACCTGTATCTTATATTCCATATAAACAAATTTTATTTTATTTTATACTATCTGCAACCAGCATGCCATAGTTCCCTAAAACAGTTGTTTTTCAGGAATAGAAGTCTAATTACCCATTCATAATTAATAAATTGCCAACAAAACATACACTACACATAGTTACTATAATACTTAAGCTTAATTTTCAAAATTTTACAAAACAAAAAATTTATCGAGGATAAAAATAGTTTACAACCTGGACAACCTTATTTTATGAAAACATATTAGCCTAATTCTGACATTATAGTTATAAATAAAAGGCTGTATGTTACCTAATACAAAATGAAAAATACAATTCATAAATATATCACGCAGAAGATAATTGTGTATCTACATGTTTCATTCAGCATTAACTTGTGTTAATAAATCAGAATAAATATAATGGTGAGAGTAAACAATTCCCTTTTACTTTTTCCTCAATTTGTTTATTCAGAAATAACGTAAATGTAAACAATGAATGAATGGGAACGAATGAAGCCAATGACCGTATGATTCACTACACTTTATGTGAAATTCGAGGAAAAGTGGTTAACATTTTTCCGTTTTTACCTATATAAATTGTTTTATCTATGTCAATCTTGACAGGTCAGGTTGATTGGATAGGTAATTTTTAATATAAATGAACTATGAAAACTAGTTCTTACTAGTTGTAACGCCGTACGCTGGGCCGAGATGGTGGTGTATGGTTTTTGGGGCCACATTTCTTTAGAGACATTGGTATGACGCCATTACATTGTTCAATATTTTGCAATATTAAAATGGAGTGATAAAGAGAACCAATTCGCTCTGATTGAATTACACAAAGTAGGTATGGAGACAAGAGTTTAGAGACATCTCTTATGAATAACCATATTCTGTGATTGCAAAACCTGTGAAGGGTTAAAATGCTTTTAAATTCTCAGTCGAATGCCTTCTGTTCTTGGCAAATTTCTAATATATTTTTTCTAATATATTGACGATAATAGCGCTGGGTTTCTCGCAGCTCACGCGATGGATGGAGGGGGAAGTCTGGAAGCAATGTCGTAAAAATATTAGTGATTGTCCCTTTGAAAATATATGGAAGATTTTATTCGACATTTTAATTTCTCACGCCATCTCATCTAACACCGCCCTAAGCAGCTTAGTTTCAAAGGTTGTTCGAGCCCCCCATCATTCTACCACCTATCGGTGGTCGACTTTTTCATGGTATATCAGTTGGAGACCGAGACAGGAGAACTATTTTCGGTCCAATAAAAGGCTTTGCAATATTTCATGGTGCTTTTAAAGAAGTATGGCGAGCAAGATGTATTTGACGTGACAAAGTCTTATAATTCGATGGAGCCGGCTGCACGCTCAAGAAACATGACTCATGCGGCGTTACCTCGCTCTGAGGAGTTCCATTTAAGGCTTGAAGTGCAAGCGAGAGCGCGGAACGAGAGACAAAGAGGCACAATCGGTTGTATTTATGCCTACAAATAAATGTAACTTGATCAATTCAATTGTGATTTCCATTTACCTCCTGCTCCATATCGATACAAAATATCTGTCGAACAAATAAAATTTTCTTTTGAAAAATGCATCTATTCTACCAGCATTTTCTTATGACATTGTCACGTTCAACTATCGTCAGTAAACCGACTTTACAGACAACCGATTTTTTTTATTTTTAAATACAACATTAACCCCATCAAATTGCCACCAGTTACCGCAAATTCCTGCTTAGGCAGGCTGTTAAAAAATTATTCGAATCTTCAGATCCTTGACTTGTCAGATTGTCCTCTACTCAACTACCTCCTACAAAAACACGATGAATTAATGAGACATGATAATTCCTTTATCTAACCTTATATATTTCAATATATTTGCTTGTTTCTGACTATTAAGTAAAGAAAAAGTATGTTTAGTGTTTGTTAATTGTTAACTTGGGTGGAAAGGAATAAAATAAATAATAATTTTATTTATATAAAGCACTATGACCTGTGTATCTGGTCAGTAATCGAGAAATTTTCTCTTTACTTTTAATCGTTTTGTAACACTTGTTTAAATAAACTATGATAAATACTCGCAATAAAACATTCCCGCTAACACTTAGTGGCAGTTTAAAAGAATTTACAAACATTAGAGAAGAGTTCAGTTTCACTAACTTTAAACTTACCCAACTTCGAAGTCAAAAGACACCTAAACCTACCCCTGCTTAACTTGTTACTTCGACTTGAAACCTTTATGTAACTTCTTTCGATTGAAGAGAAATATAAAGAGATTTTTCGTGTTGTTTCTATGATTAATTATTATCAGGATTGTTCATATTTTATTATCGTGAACAAAATGTTAATACCAGTAAATATAAAGTTCGACGTACAATTTCGAAGGCCGGCACTTATTGATTTCTTGTGAATTAAAAAGTCGTTTAAGATAATATGCATAATCATACAGGGTGTGCATATAGGTATAATGACTTAGAGTTGTGTATGTGTGACTAGCATGGAAATAAGGTCTCCAGAATTTGAAAATAGTACTATTACTGTTCAATTCTTGGGCCAACAGAATGCTTCAAATAAAAACGGATATTTTCGCTGTATGTTTACTACTAATAAAATACTAAATAATTAAATGTTAATTGCTATGTAATGTAATGCTGAATGCTGCCTGCGTCTGTCTACTCACAGTGTAACTCGTAACTCCTATGGTTTAGGTAATCGCCACGCTTATAAAACTAAGAAAGCCTGAGTAAGCATGATGTTCAGGCTTGGCTCGAACAGTTAAGACACACTAACAGAGAAGTACAATACAATAATAATTATTCCTAGATCTTCTTTAGTTTTGATCAAAACATAAAAGTACGAATATATTAGGTTTCAGCTTTCTCTATGGTTAATTCAATCGCTTAGTGAAATTTTAGCTAGCAATAATACTACTTCTTACTAGTACTCGTAAATAAAATTCAGCCCCACGTAGAGTACTATTCTCACCTCTGGACGGGATCTCCTCAATATCAGTTCCTTCCGCTTGACCGTATTCAACGAAGAGCAATTCGTATTGTTAACGACCAGTCACTTTCTGTGCGGCTTGATGTGGCTTGTGTATAGATGTGGAGTATTTCTTTATTTTCTGCCGCATTTACCATGTAGCGTGAGAGAGTTCAGAGGAGTAGTTCGGTCTAATACTTGCAGCTGAGTGTCATTATCAAGGCAGAATACAAAATCCATCTGTATCAACGTCCGCCGTCACAACTGAGCGTTTCTTAAGGCAGTTTTACCGCGCACCACGACTATGTGGAACCAGCTGCCCACTGAAGTATTCCCGAGCCACTTTTACGGCAACGCAATCACGAGCCTTCTGGCAATGTGTGTCCATGGGTGGCGGGGCGGTATCACATAACATCAGCTGAGCCTCCTGCCCGGTTGCCTCGTATTATAAAAAAAAAACAATAGAAATATTGAAAGAAAATTATTTCTTAACAGGATCAAAGTTATTTGTTTTTTTTTTTACATAATTTTAAATTTAAAATTTTCCGACGTTTCGTGCTTTACAGCGTGCGTGGTCACCGTGACCGGTTTAATTCGTTTTCTCTCAATGTGTAAAAGCTATGTTGACCAAAGACAATAATAAAAATATTATTAAAATATTGATTGCTAAAATGGATGAATTGTATGACCAACCAATGAATTATAGTTATAAATTAAGATATGTGGGATTCTTTTTATTTGTCTTGTCTTTTCTTAGGTTAGGTTAGAAACGTCAATTAGGAACTGTCAAACGAATTTTTCTGCATGAAGTTGGACATATTTGACAGCGTTCACAAGATTGTGACCTTATATGAATGAATGAAAGTCCTTTTTATAAAAGCTCAACTTACTAAAGCTTTATAGTTTATTAAAACAAACTTACTAGAAAATGTATTTTTGCAACTTTAGTAATAAATCCAATACAAATGTGTCCATTGCATCCGGGTTCGAACAATTTAAAGTTTTGCTGAAAGTTAAGAAAACTAATGCTTCTAAAGAATTAAATAACATTGAAGAGTATGATAATATTTAGTTTTGTTATAAAGATATTAATTTTGTTTTTACTAGAATGTTTTAACTACCATTTCAATTGACATATAAAAACGAGAACAAGTATCTGCCGTTTTTAAAAACGTGCGCAGATATAGTTGACTTTGTGTAAAATAGAGTGGATTTGCAAGTAAAAATTAAATCGCTTTTTAAAACTTCCTGGCGAGAAAACGACAGGAGTGGATAAGCAAATGAATAATGCAACCTCCGTGTGGCACAGTCTAATTAAACAGTACATATTTTCTAGATTCAAATGGAAAATCGTGCTAAGAAAATTTCGTAGGTAGGAAAAGTCGTAGGATTGTTGAGTGCTATTTTTTATAGTTCAATGTTATATCGGTTTAACTGTTTTAAATATACACAAATTGTCGATTAAAAGTCACATATTACGACGGGATTGTATATTTTGTGATCACACGGATTTCTAGCAATACAAATATGCGTTTTGGCGGACCTTTCCTCTTAAATTTTCTTTGCATAAAAAGGTTTATACAGTTTGATATATAAATCTGATATATGTAGTACATAATTTTATTTATTTCATCTAATGTCTGAAACGTACTTCGGTCTAGACATTAGATCTACTACGGAGGTTGCGTAAAATCTTATAGTCGTTAGTTGTTAGTTAGTTTTAAAAATGAAAATAAATCAATGCTACAACCTTTTTAGGTCTGGGTCTCAGATTTCTGTGGCTGTTTCATGATCATTTGTTAATCTAATAGGCAAGTAGGTGAACAGCCTTCTGTGCCTGACGCACGTCGTCGACTTATAGGGTCTAAGGCAAGCCGGTTTCCTCACGATGTTTTACTTCACCGGTCGAGCGAATGTTAAATGCACACTTAGAAAGAAAGTCCATTGGTGCACAGCCAAGGATCGAACCTACGGGATGAGATGGGACTTTAGAGATGAGAGTCGCACGCTGAAGCCACGAACACTGCTAGAAATATAGTCTAGAGTATATTTTATTATAACTATATATATATATATATATATATATAATTAGTAACTACTATCAATTGCAATTTTATATTGCAACTCTTTATAACATTCTGTGAATAGGTCAGTAATGTTATATTTATGAAGGCTATTGAATAACGTTCTGTAGTCTTTGGGTTAGTTTGAAAATCTATAAAGTCTTACAAATTTTAAATTTCATACAAAATTGCTAAATATGCCGTATTATATTTTATTTAATACTTACTTTGAAATACGCATAGCGGAGAAAGAGAAAGGGGAAAAGAAGAAATAAAGGAATTGCAGAACCTTTATCGCACTTAAATTTTCATTTTTTAATATTTTAAATGCCAAACATGTGCACATATTGTGTCCATTTTAAATATATAACTATAATATTAAATGCATATAATATTAAACGTCACAACGCTTACCAAATAAAATAAGTAGGTATTATGTTTTTAACGCCATTGCTCAGACAACCATATTTTATTTTTTAAATTAAATCATAATCATAAAATCCAGTGTCCTTTATCTTTTAAATCTGGGCCTCAGATATTTGTATCTGTTTCCAGATTATTTTTTTTTCTAAGTAACTTTCTGCGGCCACACGCCACCGACTTCTTGGGTCTAAGACATGCCGGCATCCTCACGATTTCTTCACTGTATGAGAGAGTGTTAAATGTGCACATACACAGAAAGTCTATTGGTGCAGGCTAGAATCGAACCTACGATCTCGGGGATGGTAGTCGGTCGGAGAGTATTGTTTTTATTTAAAAATAACTTTAAAATAACATTGCTCAAGCCCGCAGTCTTTGGTCCAACACACACATTAAATGCAGAACCATAAAAGAATTAAAATTAATCAAGTTTTCACAAACAAACGTTTTATGTACTTCTTCCAAGACCTGAGAGTTAAGTAATAAAATTAGTTGACAAAACGACCACCCGCGACGCTTGCGCCGATTTGCGAGATACACGACTTGATAATACCGACTTGTATTAATACAGAAGCTTCTTTACTTTAAATAAATGAAGTATATTGTCTAGTACTAATATAATAGAATCCTATATCATACATTAACCTGCGTTGTCTGATGCTGGTCAGAGAACAGCAGATTATTTTTATCTGGTACAGTATTTTGGTAGTAAAGTCAGAACCAGACTCAGTCCGGGAAGTGATAACCCAACGAAGAAGCCCTCGGAGATATTTTGGCAGTCTTACGGGTCCTACCAAAACAGGCATATATGTTTAAAACCAACTATTTTTTTAAATGATAACACGTTGTCTATGGTTAGCGCCCAAGCTTTGGTCAAGGGCAACTTCATACTATGGAGGATTAAAGTAAAGCTTCACGGTACGATAACTAAAACTAAAAGCTATTTTACATGTTCGAGGATATTACATTAAAATAAACTTAAATCCTTGCATTTAAAAAAGAACATTGATAGGAATCAAACCTCGTAACGAGCACCCCGTGGTCTATTGTATAATTTTTGATTGCACCATTTATAACCGTAAAGTTAACGATTCCTAACAGTTTGATTTATCGCTTTTTATACAGCTTTTGCTTGTGGATTTTATGTAACATTTTTTACAAATTCTTGTCGTGCTTAACACGTGTGAATAAACGAAAAATACGAAATGAATTTCTACAAGGCTTTATATATTTATAAATATTTTGTTTATTACAGGGTCTGACATTAATATTCAATTGCTCTCGATACAAATAACTTGTTTATTTATTTAGGTAGCGAACATGATTTCAAAAGTAAAATAAAGAAAAAATGCTTGAACGGCCTAGTAGAGCAAAATTTGTATGATATCTACAAAATATTATACGTTTGGTGAATTATCCGTTTTTTTTTTTTAGAATGTGTTGTGTTGGCTCACCTGATGTGATTAGTTTCAACGCCAATAGGCACACAACACCCTGCCAGGAGCCAAGTGAAGTCAACGTAATTACATTATATAATATACGTTTAATACACTCTGTACATACAGTCTACCGTAAACAAACGTCAAACACAGTAGACAATATGAATATTTACATAGAGGCAGGTGCTCCAAACAGGTTCAATTAAGATCAAAGGGATCTACGATCGTGAGACGATGTTTTGTTAGATCTTTTAATCAAAGCCATTATACACAGGCTGGTGTTTGTTTTATTTTACATATCACGGCGTAAAGTAAAAATGTATTTTATGTTTGAACTTTAAGGCTAGTTAAGAAGTTGTGTACTTATACAAAGTTCTTTTCAGATATTTGGAATATTTTTTTATTGTAGCATAACGTACATATCGTGACCAGACGTCCCGTTTTGAACAGGTCTGTCCCTTTTGCCCATTACGAGTTCCGGTGTCCCTGATTTTTTTTCTAAATAAATAACTTTCGTTTCTTTTTTATTGATTATTATTATACTTATTATTTCACCTTAATTAAACCAATGTCCCGTTTTGAGTCAAAAAATAAATCGTCACTTTAAGCATACAGTACAAACCTATGACATCATATTGTTTTATGTATTACCTTTTTATTGAATTGTGGCCTTAGTAACGGATGTTTGTTTGTAATTTTAATGCTTTTGTAAAATTCATTGTATTAACTTTATTTAAATTCTGTGTGATCTTATTTTTTACTTTTATTCTAGTGCCATCTCCTTGCGAAGGTTAGCTATCATCATGGCTAGTTTAATTTTGGATGCCGCGCTTCTAAGCAATGACAGTGCCTTGACCAAACCATTGTCTAAGATTCTTCAAGCAAGACGTGCGTCTGCGGCCAGGTCTCTTTCTACCTGCCAGTTTGCCTTGTGTGATTAGTTGAAGGACCTTGTATCGTTTTAAAACCTTTTCTCTTTATATAGCTGTAATTTAGTTAAATTTGACGTGAAAACGGCTGTAGTTACAGCCGTTATTCTGCACTAAAACATACTATAAAACGTGTTGTCCTTTTCACTCTCAAGTAAGTAAACGTGACATCATACTCTTTCTAATAACTTTTGTGTAAAGAGGTAAAATTCTAGTCTTAAAAATCACTTAATACCCAAAATTACTTTCAAAACCTTATTTTTCAAATTAATTCCTACATTATTAATTTTACTTACTGGAATAACGGCCTTAAGAAGGGAATAAATTATTGATAGCCGAAATAAAAGTACTTAGAAGATTTTAGGTTCAACAAAGAGAGGCAATGAGATTGAGGACCTGATAGATGAACCCAACATTAATTGTAATAATTCAATTATTTTGTACAGTTAAATTACACTTTATAATCCAAAATACAACAGAAGCTGGTATTTACAGAGTGAGATAATATAAGTGCTCCCCTGTATAATTAGACACAACGCCCTTTCTAATCAGTTTATTATTTTTATAACCAAAGAGAATGCTTTTATTTTAATTATTTTTTAATGGCTTCATATAACCTTTGAAGTTCCGAAATAAAAGTATTGTTTACCATGACTACTTCAAAAATTTATTATCGGCATTAGTATGTTTCTTATGATTTTTTTATTTTTGAGAGTTGAGTCGGTCTAGTCTCTAAGCGAGTAGCTTGGGGGGCTTTGGTCGTGAGTTTAAACCCTCGCTCTTAATTTCTTTCTATTTGCGCAATCAACACTTGTGAACATCGTACAGTACCTAACATGAAAAAATTAAGACCAGCCTGCCCGCGTAGAATTACGGAATTACATTTCAATTACGAAATTATTAATAAAATGTAATTACGTTAGAAGTGTAAATCGTGGAAAAGGTGAAATAGTTTTCACGTTAATTTCATTGTATTTTAAAAGGCATTCCAAAATGCAATAAATGTATAATAACAATATTTCTTGTTTCTATTGATTTATTTTGTATTACAGAGAAAATTAAACGTATTAAACTATATAGATATAGTATATATATATTAGGCGTGAAAAATCGTGCGTCGTGTTACGGTTTATTCGTGTTTTAGAGTCGGGCAAATATGAGTTGCACAGATTTAGAATCTATCTCTTCGGCTTAACCTTAATCTAACAAAAAATAATGCATTGGAATCGAAGTTACCTATTTTATTTTATAAAGAAAAATTCCAAAGGAAGAATGTGAAACACGTTTTCAGTTTATAGAGCGTAAGATAGCTGTGAAAACTAAAGGAAAAACTTGACATAACTGATTGGAAAACTTTCGAATAGCCATCGCGTAGCAAGTGACTTGGCTACAGATTACGGAGAGTATTAACTTTTTCCAAACAAAAAAGATCTCTACTTAATGTCTTCTTTGTTATAATTTAATATACACTTTACACAAGAGTACAACCAAATAACAATAATATAGTTTTGGGTGAAAGTGCAGATCTAAACACATCTTGGCTTTAGATAGCCTGAAAAAGATGTTCTTCTGGTATTCAAGGGCTTGATAAGTGGAAACATCTTGTTCAAAGTCTAGATCGTTTCTGAAATCGTAAATGAATAACCTTATATCATTTACAAGTGTCTATTGGCTCGTTATCAATTTTTTTTATATAATAGATATATACAACTACATAAATTAAATTTAGAACTTTTTATTTTTATTTACGAAAATCTGCGTCTATTTAAAATCTTAAGCCTATACAAGTCCTCGTTACGTAAATATAGCTATTTTTAGTTAGGCTCACGACCTAGAAGCAAAACTTGCCCATTGTAAAAGTTCATTTCCGGTTCCGAGTTCGCTAACCGGAAGTACTGACCTATTTCACTTTCTCGTCGGTAAAATATTCTGGATATATCCATATTCATCAGTTGCATAAATAATTAGGTTAACGAGATGTGAGGTGCTGGGAGTTTGCTCAAAGAATTTATGTGTCAGGTCACACTGAAGCGATTCTCGATATGTCAATATAGTAACGACCTGCGGCGTCACTCGGCAGTTTACATGTGTCATTTCTCAATATGGAAATGAAATTATGCTTTTTTAAAAAGTCTGTGAGTACCTATTGGTATGGTATATAGTATTTTGTCCTCACTATAATTTTACTGTGTTCTACTATTTTGACTGCTGTTCCTAAGTGTTTGGATTTTTATTATTAACATATGATATGTCATGTGAAGCATGTCCTAACAATTTCAGATCAAAATCTTGTAAGTTAAAAATAGTGAGTTTTTGTATGCACGATCCTAAAGTTGCGATCAGCGCTACGGATATTGAGACAGCTACATCGAACTTTCATACAAAAACGTCGGGATTTGTGTCGTCGCAATTATAAGTTGTAGGGTACGGGCCTTGGTAGTAAATGTAATTTTAGAGCTTTCATGTTGTTTTTATATTGACTTTCATAAGCGTTCGTACGTAGAGACATGAATTAATTAATGTTGATAAAATATTTTATAGATCATTGAATTGAAATAGCTTTTGTATTCTCTATACTATTAATTATAAATATAGCTGCAGGCGTAAGAGTATCATAGTTCATAATTGGATAATTGCCCCGACAGGTAATTAACGAACGCGGAAAACAAATACTTTAGTAACCAATATCATTTTATGTATTCGTTGTATTGAAACAAAAGTTAATTAACTAATTTCGAAGCAATTGTTTTAAGTAGTTTTACGCAATGACACGTCAGCATGTGTATATAATGAAAATAAAGAGGAACTATTGTCTGTGGTTTACCTTTTTTGACAACTGACACGTTAAATTTTATGACATTCAAATATTAGTGCCTTCGGTTCTCAATATCTATATTTTGTAAATAGTATTATTTTAAGAAATAAATGAGGCTTAATTATTTATATACGTTTTGAGTTATTATAATTCACGCAAAGCACTAAATTCCATTTCGTTACTGTACTTTACAGAAACGAAACTATTAAACTTTACTTAAACTATTGTTATATATTGTCTTCTCTCAATTTAATCTCCTTGCATAAGTGTGGTTCTCGAAACTGTTTCTACGTAAAACGACTTAACGTCATATCATATATGGACAATGGTTTCTCAAGGGTTCTCTCAACAGTTCTGATAAAACCCATAGAGAATATCTGAGCAATTCTTAATTCATAAAAAACTAAGGCAGTATTTTTTCTTGGTTTGACCTAAAATAGTGATTACAGTAGTTAAAAGTTTTACATAATATATTATCACGTGACATATTTTCGTGTTTCCACACAAATGAAGTCACGCGCGAGTGTTGAGGAGTGTTGTTTCTAAAGTCAGATAAGATTATTCTTAAAAGGGAAACAATAGATGAAGACAGGTCATGCAAACAGAATATGGAATAGAGATTTTGGCTAACCACTATCGTAGAACTAAATCTAAAGACATTTGTAGTAAATCCTGTAACGCTTAATGGTGGTCACAGACCATGAAGATGCTCAACAAGAGATGCTTCGTCTTTCCCGTACAAAAAAGAAAATAAATTTCTAGACAGACAACGATTATACTAAAGCACCATACTTGAATTTAATGTAATTTTTCCATGTAAACGTGTCAAGAGAACTGGCGGAGCGCCAACCACAGCGCTAATTAGACGCTTAAGGTTTTGTGATGCAAAGCTAAAACCAGTCTGCATTTTTAGTTAATTTTTGTAGAGGGCAATGACTTTAATTTTATGTGGTTATGATTCTCATTTATTTTTTACCAAAGCATTTAATTTGATCAGACTAAGGCCATGAGTGTGACGGGAGATTCAGAGAGGAAATGCAGACTGCTTTAACTTACCTAATAATAAAACTGTACTAACATAGATCAATAATAATTAACAACACATTCAAGTATCTGAAATAAATGCTTAATTTATTTTTACGTGGAAATTTACCTCATCGTACAAAACTATATTTACTCGTACATAATACTTCCTGAATATCTTACTAAGCTATCTTTTCTAAAATATAAGACAATTTTTGTAAATATAAAATATCAAAAAATACAATAAAGACAATAATAATTTAATAATAACAATACAATAATTTTATATATATTAAATAAAATAAAAATGCTACTAATTTCAGTTTTTGCTTATTGTCAGGCAAAAAAATCCGAAAACGGGGGAATATTATTTAATTAATAAAATAGTAATTTTTGAAATTTAAAGGCATCTAGGTATTTCTGATAACTAGACACTTCCGAGACATTATTTCATATGTTTGCTACATATAAACCTATTTTAATATAATAAGATTATGATATCTTAAATTAGAAAACTTCTGTGGTTTGTATTAAAGTAACCATAGTCCTGTTTTGGAGCGCGACTAATGCATATAAAAGTAGTATATAACGTATCAGGCTAAGCGTTCCACACCAATCCCCTTTAAACCAGCTGGTTTATTATAAGGATTCAAGTGGTCTTTCAACTCACAATAGGTGCTTAAACCCCGATTTTCAACGCCTTAATACAATACTCAGCACATTCGATTTCACAAATGAAACGCTTCAAGGTTTAAAAATGGAACTTTAATGAAAAAGCCTTTGTGAGGTTTTTAAGGTATAAAACTCCGTTAACACAAATACCAATTTTTGTGTTACACGCCTATTCCAAAGCTGTATTGTTGTAGTTTAGTTCAAAGTTTTTATTAACATTTATTGAATTTATATGTATACTCGTGTATTTGAACGAATTTGTGTTTTTAGTGAAGTTGTGTTATGTTTATCTTAACATGATATTTCAAGTTTCTAAACTAGGCTTCAGCTCGATTCAGCTTTAAAGGATACACAGCATGGATCATAGTGCTACATATTCTCAAAAAGCACATTTATCAATTATCTTCCAATTCGCAGACCTATACACAAATTATGCCCCTTCAGGTTTTTTGAAGTAGCTTAAAAATGTATGTTAATAGTCAACTAGCATATCACTTACCCGTCTAGGAGTCTTTTTGAATATAGAATCAACCTACTGGGCGTATCACAATTCGTCAATTTTTGCCCAGCCGATTCGAATAGGTGTTAATTTCGCTTATAGGATGAAAATGACACTCTTAATAACTAGTTTCATAATTTATTTTTAGTGTCATTGGCTGTGGTAGAATGATTGGAGTTTTAAGTTATTTTATAATAATTTCCACAAAATTAAAAAAATACTTATCCTGTCTCTTATGAAGACCAATATACTGGTGCGCTTGCTGAGCACAACGACGGCCGTAGCTCAGCTCGTAAAGGCGTCAGTACAAGAATTGACGGCCGATACGCTATAACATTCTCCGACACAGTCGACTTGTACAGTCTCAGAAATCGATTAAGGCAGATGAGGAACTTAAGGAATGTAATTTAAACCCAGTTCTCAAGAGAAGTATTAAGTCAGAAGCTCTCATGCATTAGGCCTCGAAGACATGCATATCACCAACCACCGGCAACCTACTTACTTTACTCGTTGAGCATAGGCGTCTTAGTAAGGTAATCAATATAAAATTGCGTCTAGTACAAACCGAGCGAAACATAAAAGCAAGTGAATCAAAATATGACGATCGGCCAAGTTTAAATATTATAGATGACATTCATCAAAATTTATGAAAATAAAAATATGTATTTCGATAGAATATTCGAAAAAGGACGTATTTGCCGAATTTCACATACACAATTAATAAATAGGTGACATGACTTCTGACATTATTTGTTTACAGTGCCACATACTAACTATTCTTGGGCGATAAAAGTGTTGCTGTAATCGATGAACAGAACCGTTCGATAATTAAAACTTTTCCATTGTAATTAATAATATAAGGAATAAAAATAATTAATTTTTAGTTGGATTTTTATAAGATGTTGTAGATAGTAAAATTATTTATTGTACGTACCAAGAAATTACATTATTTGAGGGCTATCCGACAATGTTAGTCTAACATTTCAAAATGCCGACGCAAGTACCAATTTCAGCCGCCGGCCAAGAAAAGTATGTGCCACTATACCTGTTTCATCGTGGTTTATTTGGTTTGAAAATACGTTTTTGGATACATTGTCTGGTTTCTGGCAGAAGTGTAATTGACGCAAAATGTATCTCACGAGAAGAGATAATTGAAGTCTATGAAATTTCAAAATGTCAAATGCGAATATATTATCTACATAAGTATCCAGTTAGAAAATACATAACACTCTACTGAATTTGAACTTATTATTTTCATTGTGTGAGATGATCTGTGTCTCACATATGTTATTAATCTTAAGGTCTTGTTAGACTTAGGTCCAATTAAATGTTTTGACATTTACGTCTAACGAGACATCATGTCTCTTATCACACAGGTTTTAGGTTTTTTCGGTATTTTCTTCACGGTACCTTTATTTACGTACTCAGTATTAGCAACCCTGGTGCTCTGCTAGGATTGGTATTTGAGAATTTCGAGCAACTCTCTAGGCAACTGTTCATATTGATAAGTAGATATACTCAAGAATACCGCTATTTATAATAAGAATATAAACGTTCAGTGGAAGAATGAAAAACCGATATCTAGTACTTCTCCCGAGCTCCATTTGCATACAATTCTGTTCCCACAGCTGTTACTACTTGTAATCGATTTAACGAGGTTACAGCCACTTGAATATATTTAAATATCCTTGACGGTTTTTTGAATTCTTCAAGAAATCGTTCTTTTTAAATGTACAGAATCTTGAATCAAAAGTCACAGTAAGGAACTCGAAGGAATTTTCCTTCTAAGAAATTGTTTGATCGAAGCTTAGATATATTTAAGTTCATAGAATAGTGGGTAAACTGGTAGGAGGCTCATCTGATGTTAAGTCATACCACCCATGGGCACCCTTAATGCCAGAAGGCTCGCGAGTGCATACCGGCCTAAGAATTAATACGTTCTTTACTTTTGTTTTTCATAATTAATAGGAAGACAAAGGAAGAAAAAGAGGTCATATGATCTTTAACATTCTTACATTTTGAAAGTAATAGTAGAAGAGTTTTATAAATTGTTCTACGACAAGCCATATCCCCAATGAACTAAGAAGACTGATACTTCTAAAACTGCTTTACCTAATGTATTGACATATATATTCACTTTTGTTATTACTCTTTTGTTTATCTATAACTGTCGTGTCTATAATATCTGAAAGAAAACGATACTCGATCCCAATCTACAAGCAATATCAATCAATGGTCCTCTTATTGTGTTCCCAATCTTGACCTAAATGAGAGAAATAATTGATCCTTAGAGCACAGAATTGTTATTTGTATTTAATACCAGAGTAGTGTTGGCCTACTGGCTTTAGCGTGCGACTCTCATCCCTGAGGTCGGGTTCGTTCCCCACCTGTGCACCAATGGACTTTCTTTCTATGTCTGCATTTAACATTCGCTCGTACGGTCAAGGATAACATTGTGAGGAAACCGGCTTGCCTTAGACCCAAAAAGTCGACAGCGTGCGTCAAGGACAGGCTGATCACCTGATGATATAAGGATGTAATTTTAAAACAATAATAATATGTATTCTTAGCAGGACGTGACAATGTGCGGGCTATCAACTGAACGAGCGGGTAGAGTCGGGAACGGCGAAGATATTAGAGGCCAACAAGAAGGGTTTCCGGGGAGGGATGATGCTTAGTAGGGTTTACGCAGAAACTGTTTGTCAACAGTCAACTGATGAAAAAAAGTGGTTATGTTTTAATTTTGTTATGTGGTTTAGGAAGAGCAGGTTACTTAGATAGACCAAACGAAGGAGACGACAAATCTACAAGAAATTAGTATAATAAAAAATAAAACAAAAAAGATGTGGATATAACGTAAACGGTAAGTCAATCTAAACTTCTTGACACCAGGAGTATCTAGGATAGTTAAAGACAATGAAATAATTTTAATTGGCGAAACTATTACTACTAAAAAAATACTTTTGATGGATATTATACACATATGTATGTTATGATGTATATCATAACAGTTCAGGTTAGTAACTATTAATTACAAAATTCTTACCTATTGAAATATTGCAAACAGTAATTCATGATTATTATATTACTTACTCATTGTGAAACTCAGATACGAATAGTGTCATCTAATCGTTAAATAACGCAACTCTGTAGATTAAATTTTTTTTGGTAATTTTTCAAATTTCTGTATTTCTTAATTTGATATTTTTTTTGCGTTCATCCCAGACACATATCATCAAGTGGGATTAATGTGTGTACGTTTTTCTTCACCGTACGAGCGTAAAATGCGGACCTAGAAAAATCTATTTTGCACAGCTGTGATTAGATTGCACGACCGAAGGGTAGTAAGGTCCTGCGACTCACCACAAGCCAATTACTGCTATTGGATTTATGGTCAACCTAATTTGATCGTTACTAAATACCATACGTCACTGTTAGCTCTGATATTATCAAGATGAAACATATATACTCATTAAATTGAATAATGACTCGATTCCCCATGTTCATATCGAGAACCAAAATATCGCCGCTACTTACGCGTTGAATGAGTTTCCCACAACAGTGGATGTTGGAACTATTTATAGGTCTGCCACTCATTCGGGATTTTCGGATTATGTACGTATAACGCATCCGTGGGATTACTGTTCGGCGCTCGGCTTATGTAACCTAATTAAACATTTATATGATATTTCTTATGTTCAGAATAAATCTAATTAAAAAATATAAAGTGTAAACGCAGGAAAGGACGTTAGTAAGACAATGTAAACTTACAGTCGTATTTGAAAAATGTCTGTAAAAGACAATAAAAATAAGATTAAAAGTTAAATGTTTTTGACTTATGGAAGTTGTACAGTGTAAGAGAGATGTGAAAGGCTCCGAGCCAAGCCAGCCTTGACAAAAACAAACAAAGAACAGAGTCACCAATTAAGATGGCAGCTTCTTTTGTTCGTACAGCAGAGAAGGTACGGGAATTATTAATGGCTGTTCTCAGGTACGCATAGCGTTCTTACCTTTAGAAACAAGGCAAGACACGCTAAGCCTCTTCAGAATTTTCCGCATCGTATAAGTTTTACACAGCTTAGTATTAACGACAAATATGCGCTCAAAATAACATACGTATAAGTAAACGATGTGGGCATGGTCACTCTAAAGGACCACAGTGTTCATCCAAGAATACTAACTAACGACTTATCATAAATAAATTTCATTAATATGAAAATTTGTTCAATTTATAAGTTTCATTAAACCGAAGGATCAAGGAAAATGGAAAAATAAGCCAAATTAATTTCACAAAGTCACGCCATTTGTAATCCGTGTTTTAATTTTAGAATAAATTTTTGGGATTGCTAGGCTTCTTTTGTTTTTTAACTAATAAATTCAAGTTTTGAAGGGAGAACATAATACAAATAGTTATTTTAATGTATAAAAACACTATGTTAATATTTAGGATTATTTATTGGACTGAATATAGAAAATCAAATCAGTAATTCCAAGTAGAGAAAACGTTGGTCATTTCAAAGCACTGGTACTAATACAATTTTAAGCGAGCTTAGACCTTTTTCCATATTCTCTGTAATACCTCTATCTTCTTGAAGAAATAAAAGAGAAACATATGAATATCTGTAGCATAGTTTTGCTTAGATGATCATGGTGACAGATATATAACTTTGTAGTTTTGTATTTGTTCTTCGTTTATGATGTAAGTTACACTAGCATTTCTTTTATCAGCAGCTAAAGTACGATCACTTTTTTTATATCCGACGTGGAAATGCATTTGCGCTTCCCCTCCCCCTAAAAGTAGCAGGGGTATGTCCTCCTAGTCAGACTGGGTGAGCAATACTCACTAACCCACTCGTGTAAGCCTACAAAGCCGCATTACACAGGCTCCGGTGTCGTTGACGCATTCTACAGGACCTCAACGGCATGTTAAACTCTAAACCGATATAGTGCAGTATACACTACATAAAGGGTAGAAGATGGGCATATCTTCTCCTATTTACTCCTTGTCTTCCCTCCCTAGGGTTCATCCTACAGAGATCTCTAGTTCTGCTGTCTGCTTCTATAGCATGTTATGCTCACAGAAGGATACTACTGCATTCCATACCTCGTCACTGCCTTCCATTTTTTGTACAACCCAAGGCCAGGTACCCACCACAGAACAAAGATAATGACAAGATGTAGCTGAAACCACTGCGGGCAATCCTCCAACGATCTAGATCGTAGCTATGATATGTGTTAATGTTTTCTCATTCAGATTTTATTATGTAAGATTTATTTAACAAAACTCAGCCTGGTAAGGGAAATACAATAATTCTTTATATATTCGACACAAAGGAATTTAATAAAACCTTCTTTCTGGTTCCCCGACATATTATACTGCCCTTTTTGGCGGGAAAGTTAATAATAACACAGAATATCCATTATTTATTGTACTAAGATTGTACCCGTAACCCGCTTCGCATGGCTAGATTCTATCTTCAACGGAATTTGTTAGTTTATGTGTTGTAAATAACCATATATTTTTTTATTTCTAAATAGTTTTAATATTGATACATTTAGTCCTGATACATGGCTTCCCAAGGTACACAAATCCTCGGAGCAATGAGGTCGCTCCGTGAAGCCTGCGAAATGCCTAAGGGACTTTTGAGCTTCTTTAAGGAGGTAGGCTGGCTTAGTTAATCACGACATCTAAGTGCGTATACTGAGTCCACCAACCATAACCTACCATATGAAGAAAGAAGTATACATGAATAAATATAAGTGAAAAAGCTTAACGTAAATGGTTTGGAAGAGATTGGCTATTAGCGTAAGGGCTGGTTGTCCCATGTTTAATTAAGTAATTCGCGTACAATAATGACAAAGCAATGACAAAGAAATTGTTTTAAATTATTCTGTATGATTTCTTAACATAAGGATATGTTTTTCGAAATATTTACGCAGCTGCTCTGGCGAATTATATTTAATATCAAGTCCTCCATAACCGCCAAAATAAAACTTGTATAGGCTCAATATAAAACAATTTGTTATATTTTGGAATTAAAGGTTCGGATTAATAGGTTACTAATAGTCATTGTGATTTGCTTTGCCTTGTGTCCATTATTAATCTTCTGTGTGGTTTAAATTAATGATGTAAATTATGGGTTGAAATATACTACTTACAAAGAGATTATTTTCCGTGGCAGACTTTACGAGGCGATAGAAGTCTTACCGCTAAAAGCGGCGCCCGTATTTTTTTATAGGACAAGTGGAAAAACCGCAAAACGTTCACCTAATGTTCTGTCTTTTCGCCACCAACTGACCCTTACCCAGAAACTCGTTCCACACCTGCCAAAAGTGCTTGTTTGAAATTTCATATTCTGTATCAAAGTACGATTATGACATTCAGCTGCAGGTATCGGCTCCGAACAACTCTTCTAAACAGTCTCCATGATGTATCCGGTAGAAGATCCAGAAAGAGCCCACCTCGTAAAAACGTATTGGATTTCGATATACGGGAGTTCGCGCTGAGAATTGTTTCGTATTTGTGTGTGTTACTTCTATAAATTATGTTTATATGTACCATGGATTATTAAAAAAAAAGTATCCAGAAGGATGTTAATATGGAAACAGTCCTAAATACGGCGAAACGGTTTGCTTTGGCTCACTTAATCAGGCTACATAACCATGTGAATGTTGAGGCAATCAAATTTCTCGACACGTATACGGTTAGAGAACTAAACGTTTTTAGTTACTAAAACTAGTGTATTACCAGGCTCCAGAAGGTAAACCACTCCTTATATAGAAATTGTATTCGTTTTTACAACAAACTCCCTAAATTCAAAGCCCTCGTTAAACGTAAATTAATCAATAAAGCTTTTTATAAATTTAACAAATATTTAGATCCTAATCCTTGGTATTTATTTGCTCCAGTTCAAACAATTGGTATGACTCAAAACTTAGCGATGAAAAAGGGTAGCGGAAAGTATCTTGTCAGTTCTTCTTGCCCGCTCTACGAACTTGACTTGCGAACTGGTAGTAAATGTAAATTTAGATTTAATTTAACTTCTTTTGTGACGTGCTTAAGTGTACTTGTTTACCTATATGAATAAAGTTATTTAGAGTTTATTGAATATAAGTTCAAGTGTCGGATACACGAACATAGTGTCAAAACATAATAGAACACAAAGACTAATGAACATTACCTCAGTTTAAGCTATTCTCTAGTATTAACAGAAAATTAAGTCAACATAACATCATTTATTAGCCATCATTATTGTACAGGGTAGGTTGTAATTATGTCTCGCACTCTCTTTAGTTAGAAAAAAGGTGCCAATGTGTTAATAAAATAAAAATATTCTTTTAAATAAAATCTTACTAGCAGTTCCATCAGCTTTATGTAATTTGGCTTGAAAGCCTCTGAACTAAAAGCACAAATACCACACTTTTTGTGCTATTTTCGGCTTAAACTCATTTGCACAAATGTACGGTACAAATGAGAGCAAGTTGTAATAATCGTAAACTTTGTTGTCACACTTTCAACTTTGCGTACAAATTGCGAGCTATTTGTCTTCAACCACAAACGCTTTTATTACTGTACTTTTAATGTTATCACTATTTTCCTGGTTTTCGATTTAGGTGTATCCATGTTTTTACCCCCCTTAGGGATCTGTGTTTTTTTTAGAATTAGATATATGAGTATATCAGTGTTAGTCTAGTAGCTTGCGCGTGCGACTCTCAACCCAGAAATACAATACGAAATTCTCCCGTACGGTTAAGCAAAAACATTGTGGGGAATCCTACCTAAATAATCGACGGTGTGATCCAGGCATTGAAAGATGATCAGTTACTTACGTATTAGAAAAAAATATCACGAAAGAGCAATGTCTAAATGGAGGCTAAGACCGAGGTGGCCCTTTTTTATTTCAGTTAGTAATCTGTTTAGCCTTCCAAGCACCTGTGGTAAAGTTAACGCAGTAGTCGTAACACATTCCATATCCATACACAGAGACATTATTTCTATGTGGTATGTTTCGGTAACTAAGCAAAATTTAAAGAAAAAAGTATTACTAACTCAATGAATCTGTTTTTTTAAAAACATTATTATTGATAATAGTTTGAAGTGAGACAGTCTACAGAGAAGGCAGCCTTTTTATGAATATTTACGCACACACGTCATGCACACTCGAATTCATCAAAAAATTTATTAACCTTTATTTACTTTTCTTATACTTCATAATTTTATGTACCAAGTTTTTGTTCAATGGAAGTGTCTGGTACAAAACACATTTGTAAAATAATGCAACAATACAATATGGTTAAGTTGTTACAGATTTTTTTCTATTTAAACAACATTAATTATAAATTCTTCTAATCCTACAGCTAACAAAAATATAGCCAAAGATAGAATACATAACATTAGAAAAAGGTTCAAACATTTACTACAGGAAAAAAATAATAAAAATCTTCGCTCTTACCTAGGATCGGAACACAATATACCATCTTAGTGTTGCTAGTTATAATAAAAAAGTCATTAACAGTTTGTTATAAAGCCATCCATAAAATTTAAAGAAAGCTCGAAACGAGATTTAATCAAACGGGCCGATTTATATTTAGACTAAGATTTATTCTCGCTTTGTATCCTTCTAATCGGGATGGTTAAGACATTTGGGATTGGTCAAAGGTAGGATAATGTTGATAATAGATACATTTTTAAATTATAGGAACGTTTTTATAATCGTGTATTTCTTGTGTTTATAGTGTTCTCTATTTATTTGATTTCATTGCACTGTTTTTATCGTTACTACTAGCATTGGTCTCTTTATGTAAAATAGTGCATGTGTGCCCGTGATAAAAAAGACAGATAGTGCTTTGTTTAACTACTGTGTTAGTGTGTAGTGCGATTTTTCAATCAGTCAGAACTTTTTGAAGTGAAACATCTTTATCGGCGTTGGAAAAAAATTACCGTCACATTTTACTGTTACGCGACACATTATTTCGTTACGCGTCATATTTCTACGTTACGTGCGTAATAATTCTATTAAAATTTATGAAATTCTGCAATAATTTTAGTAGCAAGGTAAAATGAAATAATTGTATTATTTATATTCATATCTATGATAATAAAAGCCATTTGTTAAACTTCATCTAAATTAACTTTATCTAACCAATTTCTGTAAAATTTAATATAGGACATCATTTTTCGAAAAATAAGGTCGTAAAGAAGTTTCCCTTCTTACGTCTGTAGTACACGCACACATTTCTTTTTGTATTTAATAATCAATAATTTTTATTCGTTTTTTACATACAAATTAAAACAGCTTCTCTCTGTAAGTGATTGACCCCTGGTGTAATATTAATTTGCTCTAGAAGTCTAGGAATATGATGGCAAAGGCTTGATGACTTGTGTCTACCCTACTCAATTACGTATTTATTTATGAAATATGTATTTTAAACAACGCCATAAGCTCAACGTCAATTGAAATGTACGATTATTACGGTATCATTTCGCAAAAAAGTGAATTTAACATAATTCAAATAACCTATTCGAAACAAAAACTTTTCTTGTATTTTTCCACCATTGTTCAAATGTTTTTTTAGGCAACCCGCACGGGGTATTTAAAAATGGTTTGCTAAATGGATATACACCACAATTGTAATGTGCACGAAATTTTCGGTATTTGTGAATTTAATGCTTTTATTATTTTTTTATGAAAGGTTTGTTTTCACATCACATTGGCCTATATACTAGTATATTATATTTAACTAGACCATTGTCCGAATTTCACTTGATCGAAGGTATAAATGCTAAATCTTATACCTGGCTTACAAACGTCTTTTTGAATTGAAAATTGGACGTAGATAGGGAGTTCTATTCTTTCGCGGCGCGGATAAGAAATAACCAAAATAACGCCGGTACTGTGACATCCAAAAGTGTCTTTTATGTCTTAAATGTTGCGCTTCATGTAGATTGATATCACTAAATAAGGATCGCGAAATACACTCCAATAATAAAATTGGTATTGCTATCACTATTGGGTACCAGCGAGGTTGTGCCAGCCAGAACATCAACCACGTAAGGGTGTATCTCCGCTAAAACATCTCATCATTAGATAATAAAGTAATACGGCGAATAAATTTTCTTTGTAAATTATGTATGTGTAACTTGAGAAATCTACTGTTTGATATAATTATTTTTATTCAAATTACACAATTACGCTTCAACTCAATTTATTTAATATAGGCGAACTGCTTGTAATGATGATTTTCCAAATGTTTCACGTGTTACTTAATTAGGGGTGAACGGGGTTGTAGCTGAGTCAGCAGAAATAATACTTAATATGATATTGCGACTTTTTAGGCGTAAAGATTTTTTAGTTCCATAAATATTTATGAGGAACAATTCTATATTTAGCTTATCATAGCTTAGATTATTTTACTAAACACTAATAAAAATGCTATAATACATAAACTAATTCAATTCATAGTTACTGCGTACTTCATTGCAATTTACAAAAAGGTACAAATACGTATACATAATTGCTGATGATTTTGAAATTAATACCTTTTTTTTAACTTTTTAATAATTTTGAATTTGGGACACGATATATCAATATTTACAATTAAAAAGAGTGAATCGATCAAAACGCCTTCTTTCGCGATACACACGTGAAAAACACTGAAATATCCTCTTTACCGATGAAAAAATGTTCACGATTGAAGATCACTACAATAAGCAAAATGATGAAGTGTACGCTCACAGTTCTAAAGAAGCTGATCAAGTGATCAAAAAGGTATAATATGGTCATCATCCTGCGTCAGTGATGGTTTAGTAGGGCGTGTCTTATCACTACTTTTTTTGTGAAAAAACGTTTGAGTGAAAACTTCAGGCAAAGTGTATCAAGATACAGTCTTGGACCATTTTGTGAAACCTCTCAGCAATACATTGCTTAAAAATATACCGTGGACTTTCCAGCTGGATTCTGCACCTCGTCACAAGGCACGTTGGGTTCAAACCAGGCTTGAGTAGTTCGACTCAAGCCTGGTTTGAACCCAACGTTCCGGACTTTATAAGAGCTGAAGACTGGTTCTTATCTATCTCAGACCTTAACCCTTTAGACTTTAAATTATGGTTAGTTTTAGAGGACATGGCTGCTTTAAACGACATGATGACATTGTCTCTTAAAAATCTTTGGAGCAAGTAGTGGCGCAGCTTTCCTTGCGAGCAATGCGAAAATCCACAGATTTGTGGGCAAAAAGATTAAAGGCCCATGTAAAGGTGGCCTTTACGAATAGAATATTTTTAGAATAAAACATATATAGGTATATATTTTAATAATATTACATTACTTCATTTAACAAAATGCATTTTCATTTGTAACAGAACATATGGCTGGACTAGGTATAAATTTGTTACGGTGTTTTTAGAAATCTACAATATGTTGTTTTATATAGTTCGGGTGACAAAGAAATGACAAATATCCAGTTTAAATGTTACTTTAATAATTCTAAAGATTCTAAAGATTTTTTTCTTTTTATAAAACAGAGGGCAAACATGTAGAAGGTTCATCTAATGTTAAGTGATACCGCTCGCCATGGACACTCATATTGCCAGAAGGCTCGCAAGATCGTATCTCCCAGGGAAGACCTCACTGGGAGTTCGCTAGTTCGCAAAATAAAATAAATTTTGTGATTAAAACATTTGCAGAATTTTTTACAATTTTAAAGTATACAAAACTATTCTGTATACACAACAGAGCTTACGTTAGGCTTCGTTTGACAAATTACAATAAGACGAATGGATGACTTTTATCTAGCTTTTACAGTTCAATATAAACTGTCCACAAAAATAGGATTTAAAGCTTCCGAATGCCTGTTTCAAAACCCCAATAGCCTTTACTCGGTTTGATCAAGAAAAATATTAGAAAAGATTCTTCATTTTAATATTTGTCGTCTAAACGTCTTTCAATCTGAAATAAAGTTTAATCCGGAGTTTACGCTGAGCGATTCCATTCATGAAGATAAATTTGTTTAGACTGTAAATAAAAGAAAATGGTGAAAAACAATATTTGAAAAGAGGGGAAAGTATTATCTTCGTATAATATTTAACGGAAGATTCAATATGTCACAAATGAAAATCAAAGTAAATACTGATATTCACTTAATAATAAAATGATTTATCAAAGAATTATACTCAGTCAAAAGTGCTGCGATTCACTAAGAGTCAGCTAGATTTCTGCCTCATAAGCGGCTTGGTATAGGGAAATGGGCGATACAAATACTTAAAAACTAAACTAGAATAATACATTTTAAATATGTCTAAAACTTTGTTTTAGAGGCGGACAGAAGCGATATAAAACAACCTAAATTTAACGCGTGTAGAAACTTAGAATAAACGAGTGTAGTGTTCTGTCCGTAACTAATTGGAGCATGTAATTATCACGTGAGATCAGAAAATATTAAATATTACGCGTGATATCATCATAGAGTGATGTTATCTGTGTGATAATAATATCACTTAACATCACCGTATGATTATTTACTTTGTATAAAACTCCAACAACACTTTTAAAGATAAGTAAGTTAATGCATAAATTAAGGTATAGGACAAAAGAGTACCATTTATTTATTTATTAACACTTCGTTGCACATAATATAATAAGTGAACATTATTAAATTAAAAGAAAGGCAACTGGCGGCTTTATCGCTTTCGAGTGATTTCTTCCAGGCAACCACTGTGAGAAGAGAAAAAAAATGAATTAAATTAGATAGTGTAGGCAAGTAGTACAAAAATACATATTACACATAGTTGCTGAGACAAAACTAAACAGGAACAAATAAAAATAAACAAACAAAAAGATACATGAAAAATAAAAAGTACACAAAAATCACAATGATTTGAGATCAGTCTCACGTCTGTTAGTAGTTACTAAGAAAGTAATGTTTGTACAGAAGAAATTTAAAGGAAGATAAAGAAGGAGCTAAGCGAATAGGGACGGGAAGTGAATTTCATTGCCTAACTGCAGAGACCTTAAAGGATTCGCCAAGAAAGGAGAAGTTATGAGATGGGAATTCAAGGATACAAAGCATAGGAAGGACATTTAATGAGAGAAGAGAGTCAGAGTAAGCTGGAAAAATACTCTTCACATAACTAGTATCTTGTCAATGTTCAACCTGTTGTGATCTATGAATTACTAAAACACATATATTTTTTTAATAATATTATTTAGAATACACAAGGCTAAAAACAATTATGATACCAGACCCATCATATGTCTCCATCCTCTCCAACTTCCAATAATGACAGCAGTCAAGCAGCACTACCGACCAACCGGTAGCAATACCAATCCCATTTTGTACGCGTGTTCGGTGTAGTTCCGCAGTGCTGATTTAATATCGCACGGTACAATTCTCATTATTGAGAATTCTCTTATCCGCGAAACTTCGTGTGGAAGCGTGAAAAAAATAGAAGCTTGAAACGTTTATAAAATGTAAAATTTACAAAACGTATATTTTAGATTATTACGCATATTCATTAAAAAAATGTGCTTACCATTACGCGTGATACAGGGAGATATAACTTCGCTCGTTCCAGCTCTACCAAGAATACCGGTCTTAAAAATGGATAATGTGTTTATTAAATCAAATTATACTTTATAGGCATCGTTTCCTGTGAAGTTTTATGTCATCCAATTAACAGTACTTGTTTTTACATGTTTGATTAAGGCTTGTTATCTGACGATCTTGGTATAATTTGCTTATTATTAAAAACAACAGTGGCGCCACAACCTTTTTATTTCTGAACCTCAGATTTCTATATTTGTTAGGCCTATACATACCCTTTTGTGATAAACGTTGTCGACTTTTTGAGTCCAAGGCATGCCGGTTTCCTCACGATTCCGTCACTGTACGAGCGAGTATTAAATCCACATATAGACTGAAAGTTCATTGGTGGACAGCCGATTGGGGTACGACAATACATCAGTGAGTTTTACAACATATTTTCATAATTACTTCTTTTGTAAAGCTGTTACTATTACATCCAGTATGAAATGTCCAGCATTAAACATATTATGCCAGTCATAAGCCAATTAGCAATTTCAGTATACTGGAAACCTGGCTATTAAGCCTCTTTGGTTATTCTGCGTATTTGCTTTAGTAGGCCTAATTAACAGATATTCGCAAACTATGCCGTTTACAATACCAGTGCATTATTAACACTCACTCATATTTAAATTAGAAAAAACCCAATAAGTTCAATGTTACCTACACGCTGTGATGGATTTGCCTGCTGTGTTCCTGGAGTGGAAAATTTTAGGGGGTCGGCAAATATGGGTAAACATTTTGATTGCACTAGTAATACTGGCCCAACATGGAATACTGTACTCACCTCTGGGCGGGGGCTCCCCAGTACCAGCTCCTTCCACTTGACCGTATCCAACGAAGAGCGGTTCGAATCGTCGATGAGCAATCCCTCTCCGAGCGGCTCGATCCTTTGGCGTTGCGTAGAGATGTGGGGTCACTCTGCATCTTCTACCGCATTTACCATGGAGAGTGTTCAGAGGAGTTGTTCGGATTAATACCTGCAGCTGAGTTTCATCATCGGACGTCGAGGCAGAATACAAAATTCCACCCGTATCACCTCGACGTCCGCCGTTCCACGACTGAGCGTTTTTCAAGGCAATTTTTGCCGCGCACCACCGCTATGTGGAACCAGCTGCCCACTGAAGTATTTCCGAACCAATTCGACTTAGGGTCCTTCAAGAAAAGAGCGTACAAATTCTTAAAAGGCCGGCAACGCACTCGCGAGCCCTCTGGCATTGAGAGTGTCCATGGGCGGCGGTATCACTTAACATCAGGTGAGCCTCCTGTCCGTTTGCCCCCTATTTTATAAAAATAAAAAAAAATAAAAAAAAAATGTGTGCGTGTACAAACGTAAGTCGTGAAACTTCTTTATGACCGTATTTTTCGAAAAATTATCTACTATATGCAACACCACAGAAATTGGTTAAATAAAGTTAAATTCGATAAAGTTTAACAAAAGTCTTTTATTATCATAGACATGAATATAAATAATACAATTATTTCATTTTACCTTATTACTACTAAAATTATTATAGAATTTCATAAATTTTAATAGAATTATTACTATCATTGTTATCGTTATTATACATGTTTGTTATTAATGGCTTCGAATCTCTTTGAATCAACCGTGGTAGGGACAAGTAAAAGATAGCTCGTAACCAAAAAATGTGACGTGTTACCAACAAATGTAACGGTAAATTGTTTTCCAACGCCGATAAAAAAGTTCCACTTCAAAATTACGTTTTACGTAAAGATTTCTTCAGTATATTTCATTATCTTGATGGCTGGAAGTCTTCCTTGATCCGCTTTACAAGACACTTTCGTTAACGAACTGGCGAACCGTGGATTCGCCTCCCGGTGAGGGTCTTCCGTGCACTACAATGGATGTCAATGGGCTGCGATGACTGGGCGTCCCGTATGCTTGTATGCCATTCTATTGCATAAAAATCGTGATTTGTAGGAATAACCTAGGAAATGACCCCTAAGTTTAAATGAAATAAATTGATTTTAAACTCTACGTTTGAATTGCAGAGGTTAGTAGGGGCGGTAAAATCTTTTAAGAGTACGAATAAGAGAGGATACGCCAAATCGTTGAGAGAAAAGAAAAGAAATCTGTTGTGTTATTTAATCCTTGGTTATAGAAAAGCCAGTGGCGCTACAACTTAGGTCTGGGCCTCAATTTCTGTATCTTTTTCGTGACCATTTGTTTTTCTAATAGACATGTAAGTGTTTTGTGCCTGACACATGTAGTCGACTTTTTAGGTGTAAGGGATACCGGTTTCCGTCACAGTACGAGCGATTTTATATCCGCACATAGAAAGTCAATTGGAGCACAGCGATCCAACCAACGAACCCAGGGTAGGTAAATACTATATATATATATATATAATGCGAATGCATGCAGATACCGCTATGTCAACAGTGCTCATATATGATTATGTATGTTTAGTTAAAACTATTGTTTTAACGCCTACGTGTTTTACTTTAACAAAATGATGCGGTTCTGCGCCTGCATCCATCCCATCATGACAGTTACCGAATGTACTTTTGTCTCATCTTTCACACACAGTCTTTGTCGGTCTCATCTCTTTTCTAACAATCATACGCCTGGAGAAATAATGTTTAATCAAAAGTTATCGTCTTATCCTCACAAATATTTAGCAAAATTAGTACGTATTACAGATACAGCTATATTAATTTAGTGACTTTCATACATTATTTGGTATTATTCCTAATCCTCATACAGCATACACAATGTGCTTGTCATATCAACGAATGCCCGACCTCCGATTGTTTAATCGACAAAAGCGACCCGGATTATCAAAGGATTCTAGTACTGTGAGCTTTATTATCAATAAAATATTTCTGTTCGAACGGAGTTTGAGTTTTACACAGAGGTCCGAAGCCAAATGAGCAAGGTAAAGTATGTTGGAATTCGATAGTTTTTAGTTTTTAAATATTAATTAAAACTTATATTCTTGCCTCGATATATGAAATGTATCAACCTAAGTGTTTGTAGGTCTAAATCTAAAGCTTGTCGCTCCACTGTTTCTTTATTACCAATTCATCATAAAGAGGGACAAATAAAGGACAGTAAAATTAATTTTCCTAATAAACTTATTTCAGTGCCTTGTAAATTGTAAAAAATACTATATGGTTACATAAGTTCGAGGAATAGCACAACCTTAATATTATTAATAGTAAGGTATAAATTGGAGGTTCTGCGTTCGGCTCAGTAAAAGGTGAATTTAGACCACAGATAAATCACAGAGATGCCTTCACAACAGGCGCATACAGTATGCCCTAAGCTCTATTGGAAGTTGGTTTTGCATTCACTGAAAGGAAGTATATCCCGTAGTGTTATTTAAATTATTTGTGTTAAAAAATAAGTAGCACACTTCACAGTTCTCTATATTTATTTCTGTTCTGCTCGGTAACGATAATACTCTATTGAACAATGTAGTTATAATGAAATAAAACCATTATATTTTAATTGGTATATGTGCAATGAACTATCAATAAATATCGTTTAAGCCTAAACTCTAACCAGAGGAATTTATTATGAAAAGCGGCTCCGGCTAAATTGATTCGATTTTTCATTTTGTGACGTCCCCGCACTTATTAAACTGAACGGACAGATGACGCAAATTATAATATCATTTTAAAAGTAATTTCAGTTTCATTAATTCATTTTTTAACTTATAAATTTTTGGAACAGACATTTAAATTAAAAGATAATTACAAATAACATGAATACATTTAATATGGTCCACCTGTTTCACTACGACTTCTGGTGAAGAGAGAGAGCGCTTCTTAATACCACTTGCCATTCTAAGTAGGTGCCTTCAAAAGAAGAACGTACCACTACCTTAAAGACTGGCAAATCCTTGCAAGCCATGAGGCTGTTGGATAGTGTGGTGACCAGGAGGTATTGTAGATGACCATGAGCACTTTTGATTATCACACTGTTAGTAGATTTGAATAATATTTCAATATCATGATCTATAAAGATCAAGAAGGTGTGCTAAATTGTAAGTATATATGTGTTTGTCCACAATTTTCTTACTAATAATTAATCTAGATAATTCTTTGTTTGAATTAGGCCTATTCTAACTTAAGGATTCCAGGTATCAGTAACATCGGTTTAGTAATTGTCTGTAGTACCTTTTGTATAAATTAGGTATCTACTTTCGTACTAACTGATCTAAAATTCATGGGCCCTTTTCTTTTTTATGGACAATAAAAACGAGGACTTTTTTATTGAGCCTTTCACCTTTTACATATGTTATATTTCATATGTAGTTTTGCATTACTTGCGCTTACCTTATTAAAAAAACCTGACCGATTTTGCCTGGAAGAGATCATTTGAAAGCTATTAGGCCGCCATTTGCCCTACTGTTTATTCGAATATTTTAATCGTAGTGTATGTCTGTATTGCTGCAAGAAAGTGTTAATAAAGAAATAAGTACATGTTGACAGGTATCGAAGTCGGTTTATTTTTAAAAATTATATTTATATTCATTTATCTTTTAACGCAAATATTTTGCGGGCTATATGGCAGTGACACCAGTACACATTAAAACAGCACGCATTACTAGTTCTAAAAGAGTCTGCGTGACCTAAAAACAAAAGAGCGTCGCTCATACAGATGTTTTTAAACTCACTAGTCTTAGTTTAGCTAGACGTGCTTTTCCCACCCCAGCCCGTATAATTGTAATATAATACTTTCTCATAAAGGGAAAACATCGTTTATTACACAAAGGCACAAAAAGCTTACAATGAAATAAATACATAAGTGGCAATAATTATAATTCGATCAAATCAACACTTTAATATCCGAAAGCCATATTTACAATACAAGTTACAATATTGAACACTATTTTATTATTTTCCGAGCGTATTCGTGTTGAAATGTCAAGTGGTAATGCGAAAAAAGTAATAACTGTATTCTTAACAATTTGTTTGCTAATTTTGTTCAGTGTTTAAATCTCTTATTACAGTGTTTCGAATTAAAGATTTACTGTAAGGTTAACTGAATGATTATTTACTAAACTCGATATTTAAAATACGCTATAGTCGCAACTATTCTGAAATCGTTTACCAATTTGACGTGTATGTTTTTTTCTACAATTGTACTCACATCACAAGAATGAATTGTTTAATATGAGTGTTTAAGAGAAAGCAGTGTCTAATGACCATTGGTTTAAGAAAGGCCTCTCACCCCATTGGTCGTCCTATTCACGCCTGTGCAACGTATTTGTATTTATGATTAACATCGTGAGGAAATCGGCATTTCTTATACCTAAAATCAACAAAAGACGGCTGAAGATTTTTTGTATATAATAAATTATTAAGGCGCATCGAGATTTTAGCCTGTGAGGCACGTGATCCGGCAGATCTGTGGCCGTGAAGCTAGGCAACAGGGAAGGCGACTTTTTTGTTTAAACTAGGCTTGACGTCTTTCCATGGGAAACGGCAACAAATGCTACGGAAATATCCTCGTGATATTCGAGTCGGAGACTAAAGTATTATTTCCAACGGTTATTGTTTATTTGGGAAATAAGAAAAATGTGGTATTCAAACGAAATATTTAATGTATTAGATATTACTTAGATATTACCTTATTGATTTTGGCTAAACATTTATCTGTATGAGATGTGATATTTTTGACAGCTTTCCAGAGCAGGGTTTTCGTATTATCTCACGATATTGTATGAAATAAATAATGCGAATTTTTTACAGGATGTTCGACTTTCGTTAGAAAGATGCGAAAATATTCGATTTTATGTTTTTATTTTTACGCAATTTGGAAAGTACCTGGTCGTAGACGTTTCGCTTTGTTGGAGCTGGTAATGAGGAGTTTCCACCCAAAAGTGAGCACAGTAGTCTATGTGGGGCCAAATTCACACTTTACACGTTGCCCGGAGTGAAGTACCTCACACCAAGCTTCTTAGAAGATAATTTACCATTTCTTTCCAAATTACAGCGAACCTGAACTACATTCGATATGACGCCCAGTATTCCGATGTTGGCTGAGGCTTAAATCATCGAAATTGTTTTGTCTGTGGAAAGAGAGAGAGTTCAGTGCAGTTCTAAAAGATAGAATATAAAAGATAAAATACTTTCATCCAATACGCAGATCTTATGAATGTTCAACGACAGCTATGCAACGCCAGATAACTTAGGCTTTTTGAAGAAAGGGCGGCAGCGCTCTCGCGAGCCCTCTGGCATTTAGAGTGTTCATGGGTAGCGGCACCACTTAACATCTATAAAAAAGCTACCTGAACTATCTGCGTTCAGGTCCTATTGGCAGTAATGGTTCATTGTGTTGCGAGCTTCATCCCGTCCAATACGGTATAAAAAAATGTCTATACTTTTTTTCTTGTATTATTGTGATTGACATTTATACACCACTAATTATCAAGATCGTTAATAACGCAAAAAATTAAATGTCATTCACGTCATAAAATGTTATGCAAATGATTTGATAGTCGGTTGACATTTTACGACCGACAAGTCTATATTTACGGTAGGCATACTTCATTAGCATCTTGAATTAATATGAATGTTTATTTTTTGTACTTTTTTAAAATTCATTATTTAATATAAAATAATTCAAAATTGTGTAGTGGTAAGTAATGGATTCAAATTGAAGAAAGATCAACATTATAATAGGTTGGGGGAAAATTTCTTCGCAATTCTTAAGAAAATTCACAACATTTTTTAATATAGTTTATTTTATATACATTTAACTAAACTATGTAGGTACCATTTTGTTCGATATCTTTTTGCCATAATGTAGGTAGGGACTTGATCTCGTTGCTATAGAAATTATCTTCTTCTGATCAAAATACCGCGACGATTGATTTTGGCAGTCCTCTCGTGATGTTAACTTGACACTTCCTAAAGAATTCTGAAGAGACCGAAACAGGTGGAAATCTGAAGGTGCAACATCAGGACTATACGACGGATGCATTAACACCACCCAGCCAAGCTCTCTTAATTTTTGCTGAGTGGCTAAAGACGTGTGAGGTCTAGCGTAATCATTATGAAGAACCACATCCCTTTTGTTTATTAATTCCGGCCGCTTTCTTTCAACTTCTTGCTTTAATCTCATCAGTTGTTCGCAATAGACTTTAGAATTGATGGTCCGGCCTGCTGGTAACTCATAAGGAATACTGCCCTTCCAATCCCACCACATACATATCATCCTTGTTGCGAGTTAGCCCGGGTTTCGCCACAGTCTGTGAAGCCTGACCGGCCTATGACCACGACCTTTGTCGCACGTTCTAGTCGTACGTGATTACTAGTTATCAGCTTCTTCAAAAGAATCACAAATGAGTACACGGAGTAGGAGTTTCGTTCAGTGAGCTCGTTAGGTACCCAAATATCGAGCTTTTTGCGTAACCAGTTTTATTCAATTGTTTTGTGGTCAATCCCCAGTTCTTCAGCTACGTCGTAACTACTGATATGCGGAGTTTGCACCACTTTTTCAAAAAATGAAATACTGCTGTCACAGACACTGCACTAGGTCCATAAACATCGCAAAAAAATTTCGCAACTTGCGTTGCATTTTTACCTTTTTATAGTAAAATTTTAAAATATATCGAATTTCTTCATTAGATTCACTCATCTTGACAGTACGAAAAATTCATAAAAATCACACATTTTCCTAATTTGAATTTAGAATTATCTTCTTTAAAATTTAAACTTCTAATGATACCAAAACCAGCCAGGTACAAATAGTATAGCCAAAGAGATTTTATTACAAGTTCATACATACTATAATGCGAAAAGAATTCTTCCTTTCGCATTCTTTGTATATAATCAAAGTAATCTTTAACCTTTTATATTTTTATATAGAAAATAAATTACACAATTTTTTACCTGTATTAACGATGCCTCCTTCAACAATCTCCAGATGGCTCTGTCATGGGAAAGCTGTATCCAGCTCTTCTTTAAACATAACGTATTGAACAGTTTGTTATTGTTCGATTTTAAATGATTATAAGGAACACGATACACTTTAACTAATTAAAGCTTATAGGACTTTTATAGTGTTGACCTAGATTCAGTTCTCAGTTTTTCTTACAGAATAAAAAACATAATTTACTACGAGAAGCAGTTTAGGTACGTGGCATTACATTCAGTCAGGTCTAACCTGTCAGTGTCATTGGTCTGCTATTTATGGAATGGACAATAGACCAAAGAACACAATCGTCAGTTTATAATAAATTTATAAAAAAACGTTTTTTCGCCAATGCAATGGTAGCCTTCTAGCGGCCTGATTCTCTAGCTCGGTTGTAGCCTGTTCTATAAACAATAAACGTCAATTGACAATCACAAAAATCACTCGATAAATAAAAGATTTCACAACGGAACAAATTTAAAGTCGAACTTTTGGTGGGCACGTCATTTCCTCGATTTTCGAATTGTTCCCATTCCAATCCCAATTCGCAGAACTCGTGTCAAATGTAACGAAATTCAACCCGAACGAACAAATGTAAGCTAAAATGTGTTATTTATAGGTGAAACTTTTAAATGACTCCGTAATAATGTAACTAGTTATGTAATTTCCCGGAAATTCCGCTAACTTCCGGCCGTGAATCCCTGCGGCAACAATAAAAACTTTTTGGTAGCGAGTGACTTATTGTCTTTCGTGGTTTATCTTTGACAAAGCCTGATTTTATCAGAGATACTTAGGAAGTGTTTTCTAATGTAAGCCTGTAAACTAAGAAGTATAGTGAAGTGTATGTACATATAAATATATATATTCATGGAGTCTAAATTAGTCTCCGTTTTAAGTAAAAGACTCACTCATCTCTATACGTATAATATTACATAATTTAATGAACTTTTCAAACTATCGTCAATTTATGTAGTTAAAATAAACAAGTGTATTATCTATATATCTATCGATATGTATCTAAAACATACTAACATAATTAACTGAGGAAATAATATTAAAAATACATACGTTACTACAATCTTTCTTCAGAGGTTTTTGTTATCATTTATTTATTAAAAACAAATAATTTATAATATACCTTACACTGGCCGTGCAAATATTTCCCGGGCAGTTGTCGAACAGTACGGAACAAACTTGTGCTTTAAATTCTGCTACTTGGAGTCTCGTACCTGGGTCGACTAAATCTACTCCACTCTAACCCTAAGAAGACACAAGTGCGCGGTTTCCGCAAAAAAACTGGGATGTAATTGTTAAAAGGCCGAATTTGGAGTACTGTACTGTTCTAACCTCTGATCGCTCAACGAAGACAGGTCGAATAGCCAACGACCGATAACTTTCTGAGCGGCTCGACCCCTTGGCATTGCGTGGGTATGTGGTGTGTGCCTCTGCATCTTCTACCGCATTTACGGAGAGTGTTTCTGAGGAGCAATTTGGATTGAACTGCTAGTGAGTTTCACTATCGGACGTCGAGGAACAATACGAAATTCCACCCGTATCACATTTTTATACACTTGTGTCCAAAATTCTTAGACTATAGAGAGCGGTCAGATAATATTTATAATAAAAACATATTTTCTTTGACTAAAACATCTTAAAGAAAAGTCTTAAGATATATCGAATACTATTCAATTATACAAAGTAAAAAGCCAAGTTCAAATAAAATAAGTAAACGAATGACTCACATCCCTAAGTAAAACACAGATTTGCACTTTGGTACATGCTGGTGAATATTTTGATATATCTTTTTATTACACCCGATTTATATTATGCTGTAGACTCGACTTCGATTGAAAGCCTAGTTTTAAGGCGCATAAAATGCGATTTAGTTTCAAACTAATTACAAAAAAAATATTATTTATATTCTTTTGAGGCTTGGCAAGTAAATCATACAAAAATAAATTTCGATGCCATTTAATAAACAGCCGGTCACAGTGCGAACTAGTATTTTCCATTTTACTAGTAAATGTATCATTAAAGTACTTCAATTACAGAGGGTCTAGCTGATTTAATAAAAGTAATGCAAATAAATAGTTGTTCAGAAATGTTTTGCGTAAAATCGGAGACCAATTTCACTTTCTTCTTTCTTGACCAGTTCCTTATTATAGAGACTTGCGGTGACACAAATATATTGTACTGTATTAATTAATAATAGTAAAACTTTGTTCGAGACAAAATTTATCTATTGGTAGTCCCTACACTACGTGCTATGTTGTGGGTTAGATTACAATTATTCCGAGGTGTATGGTGCATGTTTCAAACATTTTTTTTAGTCTTAGTCTTAGTGTAATATCTATTCCATCTCTCTCTGTATTTTAGAATGTGGCTTGTATATAAACGTGCGCTGTGTTGTGTTAGTTACCTTAGAGTCATGCCAAAATGTAGTAACGCCTCAGCAGAATGGGAATCCAATTCGTCTAGCATAATTTTTAGTTAGTTACGTAAAGATAGCTATATCATCTATAAGGGAGACAATATAAAGGATATTTTTTACCTTGTTGCCAAACTCAGCCAATTTGTGTCACCAGTAGTCGAACTAGACAGTTATTGGTTATTACTAACTACTTAACATTAGGCAGTCTATAAAAACATACTATAGTTTCTCAAATTCCTATAAATAGTTCTGATGTGTCTGTAATATTCTGTAGACAGAACTTGCAAACGTTGATGTTTTATACATCTAAAGGTAAAATCAAAAATTGTCTTAAATTTTTTGGTATCATAAACACAGGAAAACTAGTTGTTCCGTAATGAAGCAGAAAACTCCCGAATACTTTTAGACAGTCTAAGTATTATTGGGCAAAAGTATCTCTGGAAAATCAAATAAAATAACACAGCCCTGACGCAGACATACTCTTTGTTACGACTTTTATCCTTTTCGCCTACACAACTTGGCAGAAATAATAAAACAGATTTTTAATAGGTAAATTAATTAATGTTGCCGCATAATATATATAGTTAGTCTTCATTTTCTAATGTGATTTATATGTAATATGTAGACTAAATTTAGATACTATATAAAATAGTCTTTACGTGTGTACTTTCAGATATTGCATTTGTTGTTTTTAATTTGAGTTCATCCCGCGACCCTAGTTTTTGTATTGATATAATTCATGATGTTCAAATTAGAATAGTATTCTGAGTTATCACTATACAAGTGTTTTTTAGAGAACCTCGGACATCCCGTTGAAGTGTAATGGTTAGGATAGGATAATGTAATGGAAGGTAATATTTAGCCTGGTAAAGCGACGTTAATATATTTTTATAGAACAATAAGCTTATCTGATGTTATGTGACACAGCCACCCAGGGTTACTCTCAATGCCAGAGGGCTCGCGAGTGCATTACAAAAATTGGTACGCGTTTTTCTTGAAAGACCTTAAGTCGAATTGATTCGGAAATACTTTAGTAGCTGGTTTCACACGGTGCACGGCAAAAACTACCAAAAGAAACGCTCAGTTGAAATGTTACAATGATTTTTTATAGTAAATACCCCTTATTCGTACACAAAGTATATTAAATTCGGAATAAAAATAAATATTTAAATGATAGTTAATTTTCACCTTTCCTCTGGCACAGCAGCGGTAACTAGGATAATAATTGTATCAGTGCGCTGTCTGGCCCGATAATTGAATGAACTCTATAATTTTGGTATATTTACCACGCAAATCACATTTACATTTCATCATTTATTTATTAGTAATCTTACAACTAACATACATATTATAAAACAAAACGCTTAGACAATATACAAAGCCAAAAAACATTACATAGATAAATAATATATATGAAACAGAAAACATAAGCAAGAAAATAATAGATAATAGAAATAATAGATAATAGAAATCTGAAATGTAACATTTAACTAACGACAATTAATTATTTTTTTTTAAATTGTTACTGCTAAACAAAGTGAAGTCTTCCCGCTTCTTCAAATATTTTCTCATATCCTTTTCTGAAGAAAAATATCAACATTCTCATAATTAGGGTCATAGTTAGCTAAAACCCGGAACATTGACGAATACAGATAATTCGTCAATGTTCGTGCGAGGCACATGGAACATTTGGGAGTGTCTTGCCGCATACGGTGGAGCATCGGCGGATCGTAAATTTGAGGGGCTCTGGACTATTACGGGGAAGTCTCCCGTAATAGACGTTCACGCGAAAAGATACACCGACCGAAAACAAGCGACGGGGGTTTCCTCCCCGTCCCTTTCGATAGACGCGCACCGCAAATGGGTTGATTGATATATTTCAGATAATTATTTTCAGTGTAGTCTTGGGGTCCTTTGTATGTACAGGGCCCTGGGTTGCAGCCCTATAAGCCCTCAAGTAGATCCGCTCCTGTTTGATAGAATATAATTAATTACACATACAGTTCTCAAATCATTTAAATAAAACTTCTTCAACTAATAGGAACGCGAGTTTATTGCATTACAAACTCGACCTTAAATGCTGTATAGAAATTGTGGTCAGAATAAAAAGAGTATGTTACCTGTCTACCTGACTTGGCTATATAAAGTATAAAATGAAATAAGAGAAAATCAGATAACTTTCATTAATGCGTTAATTTATTAACGTTTTGGAACTTAAACTATAAAACTTTTATAGAGTGTAGTTACTTTGTAACTAGACGGATGAAGTATTGATTAATAAACGCCGATGCAACGCTAAAATGGCTCGTTATAGTATAGTTCATTTTATATGTCCACGGGTGTAAAAACATGTCAAAAGTGTTCCAATGTGCTAAGTTCCGCAGTAAACCGACAAATTGAACAGTCTTAGTTTTATACGACATCCTCGTACGACACACATTCCAAGTAAAACTTTTGGGGGCTCGAAACCAGTACCATGAATAAATAGGTCTAGAACTGAAGAGAAATGGGAAAACGTTTTACTTGAATAATGTTTTTCAACTATAAGAAATTTCACCCGTATCGTACTGAAGTATTTCCAATTCGGCTTAGGGTCCTTCAAGAAAAGCGTACCAATTCTTAAAAGGCCGGCAACGCACTCGCGAGCTTTAAGAGTGTACATGGACCGCGGTATCACTTAACACTTAACATCCTTTCCCGTTTGCCCCCTTTTCTGTTTTTGTATTTTCTTAGTATCGTACTGTAAATTGCGTGATTCTACTTAAGATCGAGAAAAGCTTGATAATTTTATCGGTGCGTGATTTATTGACGAACACTTAAGAACTATTTTAACATACCGTCAAGTTCGCGCTAAGTCAAAATTAAAATTATAAAAATCAGACCTAAAAATATTGTAATATTTTTAGGTCTGGTATTTAGATTTATGTATCTGTTTCATGATGTCAATCTAATAGGCAAGTATATGATGAGCCTCCTGTGCCTGACACACACCGCCGACAAGTTTCCCTACGATGTTAATAAAGAAAATATATCATTGCCTTTGTATAGAATCAGAAACAAACAACATTGAAAAGAACACACAAAAATGCTACAATTCTTACATGTCTTGTGATAAAATCGTCAACTAGAAAAACCTCCCAAACAAGCTCATAGAAAAATTATAGACAATTCTAAGTCACATTTCACTCCGTACACGGCGATCCAGGTTTTCCAATGAAATGCCCCATTCGCTTCAATAACGTTCATTCTTTAGTAATTGACTGGCACATATCGTTCAATGACACAGATGTCTGGTACAACATGTTCATTCATTGATTTCATTCGCAGGTATTTTAACAAGCAAGAAGTTGCAGGTGAGATTTAAGGCTTACACAAACTTTAAAGTGAATATTGTAGAAACTTTGATGCAACGATATTTTCATATGACAAACATGTTATTAGGAGCAAATAAATATTTAGCTGTATTCAGCTGCATTCAGTGTTAATACATACATTATGATATTTTATTCAATAGTATTAATCAATGACTACTATTGACTAATCCATTATAATTATTTATAACCATATACTTTTATGCTTATAATCCGTTAAACAAATGAAAGATATTATTATTTTCCAACACATATATATAGTTTACATTATTCTTACCGACTTAGTAATAATATATAAAAATAGCTAAATAGAAAATTAACGAATTTAAATAAATGCTGGCAGCATATCCTCGCTGTATTGCGATACTTATTCGTTAATCGAGGAAAACACCAGTTCTGGGGTCACTGGTACCAGGCGCCAACTTAAATATTTAATATCCCTTGAACTCCACGGCCCAAGAGTCTACTTCAAAGGGAACAAAATCAAAGTTGGAGACCCTTATATTAACCGTTTATTATTAGATTGAAACTAAATGTTGCTTCTCGTCTGAATATATACAAATATTAATTACAACAGGACATGTTCTATTGCCCATATATCAGGGATCGTTATTCTTAAATAAATAATTCAATCTTACTTTAATGAGAATCACCTATATATTTCAATAAACTTACAATCATATTATTTATCAACATATTATTTGTAGGAATAAAGCTAATTAAAAGACATTCAGATTTTTTTCAATTGTCTCGGTTCTAAATATTGTTCCAAGCCACTTAAGAATAACTTTTACACTAGAAGAGATATTAACCATAGTATTAATATCATTATATTTTAATTAAACAAATTGCTTGCCTCTCGTAAACTCGCGATACATTCCGGTCATTAAATCGTCTGTTTAATTAAGGCTTAAGTGATGGCTGTCGAATGTTTTATTAACTGTAGTAAATTGGAGTTAGTTCATTTAATGAAGGATGAAACAGATTAATAACTTGTAATTGGGTTTAAATAGAGTATATTAAAGGACGTTTTAAGTAAATTAAAAGACATAATTCATAATGGTTAAAACATTTGTTGTTTAGTGCAGTAGTAACCTAGTGGTGCGACACACATGCCTGAGGTTGTTGGTTTGATCCCTGTTTGATCCAATGGACCTCGTGATGTAAAGTGATCAGTACCAGATTAGTATTACAAGAAAAATATAATCACGGAAATCTGAGGCCCAGTACTAAAAGTTTGTAGCGCCACTGATTTAAAGGTGAATTTAAAGTTAAGTCGTTGTTCCTTTGAACTTTTACTTGAAGCATTCATAGTCCATACTATGATACGATACTACGATATTATTGTATTCTTAAGACTACTTTGAAATTATTCGTGCTTTAGCAAGCACGTCCTAAAAGGGCAGTCATCACTGCCCATGACACAGATTTCATGTGGGTGCGTTGTCGGCCTATGTTTGTAAACAAAGATTTGTATATTATAGTGTGATGTTGCTTACACATGATGTATTATATTGCTTACACCGAACTCTGCATGGAGTTTTTTAGACATGGTCTACATAGATTTTCTTCACTATGGTTGCTCTGGAAAAATCTTGTTTGTAATTTCCGCTGACCTTATTATCTTTTATCGCTTTTTATACAGCCAAGTGAATGTAACTGTCAAAAGTTAAGTATTAAGCTGTCAAGTCTGATATTGATACATCAGTTTCTAAATATATTTCTTCAACCTACCATTGATTCGTGAACAGACTGATGCGGAATCTGAGAAACAATAAACCATATAAACGTATAGTTATTTATTATATTAGAGTAACATATATACTTTCTTTAAATAATTTTTTTTAAAGAAAATTTGAAAAAATATATAGATAAATGTCAGGTTATAATATAACATGATACGAGAGCTGTCATGTTTCGGTGAGGAATGTCATGTAAATGTCGCGTGTATCATTTGGTTGTTAAGTACATAATTATTACATTATGGCCTGTTTAGTACGCGTACGTCCCCAAAATTTTTCGACACGTTTTTTCATGTTTTAATTAATTTCACTCTTACAGAACACGGCTGCTCGACTCGACTTCTTTTCTCAAATGTATAAATGTACTTTAAAAACCGCACCGCAAGATAAATTGACGATAATCCTAGTTTGATAACATATTATCGAGTTATAATTTTTAAACTCTTTGGTATATATTGTTAGCTTCTAATATTTATTTAATTAAATTTTAAACATTTTTATGAAACATATTCTTAAGAATCTTGCTACAAGTGCGCATGTGCAATAGTTATTCATTTGACTCGTTCGGTTGTTTACGAATTGTTACGAATTGACTCGACCATCTTCCCGAAGTGGAATGGTCGAGTCGGAGGAGGGAGTTGTGATTATAAAAGAGGTTGTGACACATGCGCACAGGCCTTTTCTTTGCACAAATTTGAAGTTATACAGTTCACGTAAAATCAGTGAAGTAAATTATAGTGAATTAAGTCATCATTGAAGTGTTTAATTTCCTACCCTAAGAACTAAATCAACTATCGCTAACAATATCAAGCGGAAACATTGTTCCAGTAGCGGAAATCTAAAAAATATCATAAAGATTCCAGATAGTATACAATCTACATTTTATATAGCAAACCGTTTTTCATATATGTAAAATTCCCAATTCACTTTCTACGATATTTTTTTGATGTTATCATGTATTCAATTCGAATTCTACAAATGATTTCGTATAAGTCGTGCTTCTCACGTTCCATATCATATGTATCTTATATGTAAATTTTGTATTGGTATAAAGTAAAAAAAAATCTCAAATGAAATATTTATTTCATGTTATTATTTATTACATAATCAGCTTATTGAATCGAGCCCTTGAGATTTCGCGAAACGAAAATTTAACATCGAAGTTGGAATCGGAGTCCCTATCACCATTGGTATCACATATTCCTTGCGCTGTTTTAGTTTAGCGACAATAAGCGACGTTCAAATCTGAGTACCGGACTGGGGATTGGTACACACAATTAATAATTGTCGTTTATATCCACGAAACACTGCTCGTACAGGAAGCATGACCAACCTAGGCCCAGGTATCGCCCAGCCAGTAAGTAAAGGAAAACACCGTGTCTTAGTCAAATCAAGGAAAGCACAGAAGGCCTAAAGACAAAAAAGTATAACAATATTCAAATTACTATAAATTACATTCACTATAGAAATAATATTTTGTATTTCAGATTGTCAATCGAAATTTTTGTATTCTGTATTTGATACACAATATTTGTGTGTAATAAATGTTTTATACACTTGTTTACAAATCTGTACGTGGATAATGATTTATTTCGAGTTATGTTTACTTCAAACTAAAGCAATAAATCAAAGTTAAGCGAGAGAAAAATGTACCTATTAAAGTTACACAAAAAGTTATTTCTAAATGTTAAATGTAAGTAATGTTTATACTTAAATAATAAAGCCACTTTATTTCCACACCGTTAAAAAATTACATATAAAATTAGTATAAGTTTTGTTATAATACTCATACAGTGGTACAAATAAACCAAGAATAAACTAAGGATAAGCAAAATGTCTACTAATAAACCGGGATAAGGATTAATTATAAACATAATTAAATTATAGAAATATTTGAGAACAAACTATAGGAAATGTGGCTCTTTTTGGAAAATTTATAGAAACAATTTCTTTCAAAAAGAAACATTTTTGTCTATTGATCCATTGATTGTTATAACCCACGAACACGCTCTGCTTCTAGTGGTAATTGCATGTTTTTATTCTTATAACCTTTCTCTATAACTGGCCTATAAACACAACAAGAGTTTTAATTAGAGCTAGTAAATCCTTATAAGCGCAATATATTTGTATACATTTACGTTTTGTAAGGACCAATCACCTAGTTTATGGCTAAACGATTATTAATGTTGTTTTTATTTTTACTAAAGCATTACAAATCATATGGCATTTCACCATTTAAAACTTATCTTTAGACATATGATGTAATTAGCTAGCTTTAAGCTCATCGTTAATTATATAACATTCAAAGCTTACTAAACTAACTTACTAACTCGTATAAACCTTTACGTATATTAAAGGAAATATAATGTAATGATAATAACATTAATACAAAGAAAACATAAGATACAGATTGATTTCTTGGTTCGATACACAACAGAAACGCCGAATCCACTTCTTAAATAAAAGGAATAAGGGCTCAAACACACGCACTCTTCAAATAAAGATAAGTTCACAAAGGTTTAGGGTGCGACTTCACTTTTCGATTAGCGGGATAAGCGAGGTTTTATAGTTGAGACAGTCTAGGTGATTGTCATTTGTTATAGGTGCTAATTTGTTGACTGCTCTACGCCCTTGACTTGCGAAATGGTAGTAAATGTAAATTTACAATTAATTTAACTTCTTTTTGACGTTCCTAAGTGTACTTGAATTAATAAAGATATTTTTAGTTTTGAGTTTTTATCAATAAAAAGTAATTCATAATTTGTTTGCCTAATAACGGTTGTTTTGTTGCTGTTTTTATTATACCTAACTCAAACATCTGTCTCGCGCCATTACAGTCCACTAATATTAAGTTTAAATATAATTTTCAAGACGTTACTAGAATGTTGAATATCAGTTTAACCTAAAATAACCTGTAAGGCAAACTAACCTTAACCTTTTTTTATTTAGATCAGAAGGCAAACAGGCAGGCAGGAGGAAATTCAAAGTAAATTTTTCTCTAAGAAACTTGATATGTTTGACAGCGCTCAAGACAAACTTCTGACTTGAGATACGAATTAGAAAATGGAGCTCACAGAAGGCTCGGAAGTTGCGTTACCGGCCTTTTTACCTGAAGTAAAGCATTTTATTTAATCTAGTATACATCCGTTACTTAAATATTATTTATAGTATGAAATGAGAATTAGACTTATACATATTTCAACAAAGCTTAATACTGTTTTCCGCTCTCGTTCCGCTCATGTACGCACCTTTCAATCAGCGTAGACCGTAGGGTTCCGTAACTCGATATCCGTGTGATAAGGATAATTAAATGAAGATGTTTGATCTCAGTTGATACATGGCTGCCTTTGATATGTCTTATCGTAATACTAATTACAAAGAGATTTATTATTAGTCACATAATTAATGAACGATCATTTCTCGAACTTGTATTTTTATGAATGCGTTTTAGTGAAGTGACATTTGACACATGTCCAATGTTATAGGTTTTGACAGTTCGTTACCGGTGACACTTGTATCTATTTTTATATACAGATGATGTTTGTATTTGTTAATTTTGTTCCATAGACAATAGACTCACATTTATAGTATATGCATATATGTTCGATGACACTTACCTGAAGTGCGCATGAAAGTATGACAACCTCTGCCTGCGGCATTACTGGCAACCATACATAATCGTAAACAGAAATTTTATATATAATTTAAAATTTGTATTAAAATCGTATTTTTCGTACTAACTGATCTGACTGAAATTATCGTGATTCATTTGTCCCTTTTCATTGTCTACAAATGTTTTCATTGCTTTGTTCCATTCCATTCTCTGTCTAACTAGCTGTATTTTTTGTATTTTTGCAGTTCTTACCTTACTGAGCAGCATATAATATATATACAATATTTTAATTTAAAACTATTATACAATTAAATAATATTTACAATTTTCTTAAACTACAAAGTAATATTTAAAAATTATTAAAAAGAAAATCAAAACAAATTTAAAAAGTAAATAAAATTAAACTTTAAATTATTTTTCCTCTCCTGATTTGTATTAAAGTATTATAGTTGTACTGTATTTCGTCAAAATAAATAAAATTTAAAAAAGGATTACTGTAAATAATTAACAATAATAATAAAAACTTAAACGCTGGTAGCATTTCCTCGCTTCGATACTGTTTCGTTGAGCACCAGCTCTGGTAGACTGCCACAGGTACCAAACTTTTTATGTATGTTTTTATTTTTATTATCACAATGTAGGTTAAGAAAATTGTAAATACTGTATATTTGATTGTTAGGTTTAGGTATTAACAGTAATATACCTGTTTACATCCGGCAACTGAGACTAAGAGCTGTTGATTTTTTTCAATTATGACGTAACATTTATTAAAAACTTACCTTATTTTTGTGTCAGGAAATTAACTAAAGCAAAAGTTACGCATTCATCTATGAATTCTTGCCATATTTTTTATTTCCTGGTTAAATATACATACCAAAGAAGGCACGTCCCTATTTCTTTAGTTATCAAGAAAAATATTTTGATTAAGTTTTAATAAAAAAAGAAATAGCTACGAAATTCAGAGAAACGTATGCAAAATGGTTTAATCTTACCCAACTAAGCGTTTTTTTAAAGATTCGTATCACAATAGATCTTTGACGCGCCGGCGTGAAATATGGCCTTAAGATGGTACAATAATATAGGGTCAGATTTAGTTATAAAATGCGCTATCGAAATATTGATTGTTGTATCTGTAATCTAGTGCCATAATAGTACCAATGATAGTTTTTTTGCCACGCACTACCACTATGTGGAACCAGCTTCCCACTGAAGTATTTCCAAACCAAATCGACATAGGTTTCTTCAACAAACGAGCGTACCAATTCTTAAGACAACACTTAACATCAAAAGTTAATTTAACAAAAATTAATTAAACACACGAAAAATCAATAATATTAAATTAAAATATATATACATTTTGTATATTAACACGTTTAATCCATTAAAAGTATATTCTATTATATCAAAATTTACCGTAATACCATTTTTTATTGAGATCTCGTCTTTAAATCTTTATCAATGGCATTATAATAATGTAGCCATGACTTGGCCCAATTCCGCTTACAAATCTTTTGGGACCATTAATATTTTAAACGCTTTGAATCAAAAGTACCGCATTCTATTTAGAATGATGAATGCTGATTGAAAATGTGCTAATTAAGTTAAAATGATCTTAAAATATTTTGTAGACGAAAATTTAGTGCTCTGTTATTTATGAATAAATTTACACTATGGTTCCATTTATACTTTTAGGCTATGTAACTTAAAAATGAATAACACAAAAATGTGTTGGGCATTAAAAGTGACTGAAAAAAAATCAGTTTTTTGAAGTACATTAGTATGAATAGAATGTATAATTATTGATTAGTAGTTGACTTGCTACGATCAAATAGTAAGCGGTTAAGTAATTCAGAAAATTCGATAACTCCTTCATATGTCAGTTAACAAGTAATAAGCTCGATTGTTAATTTATTTATTTATAAAAGCTTGCGAACGCTCGGCACACTGATACATTGGAGAAATGAAGAATTATGAAAGAAAAATGTACAATTATGAATGTGACTATAATTTATAAGCAAACGTAACGTACACGAAGATATAATAATAAATTCAACAAAACAATTTGATTGTAAAAACTAAACGAAAATTCGTTTTTAAAGTGTGAGGGGAGAAACTATGGATGCCCAGACCTAGCTCGTTTATCAGAATGCTCGATCTAGACATCGGTGAGTTTTGGCGTACTCCGGAAATTAGGGACAAATGGAATGATATGATGCCTTGAGGGTACACGAAATTTAAATTTACTTAGAGGTAGTAGGTAGGTATAGATAGTTCAAAACTTTAACAAAATTGTTACGTATCTTAATTGCAAACGATACATCAAGATTCTCTAGCATTCTCCAATGTTTGTTTCAGTGTTGTCAATACAATTGTTGAAGCAAAACTATTTAAAAAAGTTGTTGTAAATCAATGTGTAACACTATTACCATGAGTATATATTTATTACTAATAAATAACTAGAACTACAATATATAAACATAGATTCTAGAAATTGTTCACAGTTAGCATCAGCGTCGGTACTCTGTAACTTGAAATAGCGATTCCAAAGAATCAATAGGTTAGGCCTAGGTCTGGGCTTCTGATTTGAAGTGATCATTTGTTTTTTTCTAAAAACACACGCGGTCGATTTTTTACATGCACGTCAAGACATTTACCGTACGACCTGGTTAAATGCGCACATAGAAAGTCCATTGGTACACAGTACACTAATCTGGGTTCGGCCCTGCGACTTCAGGGATAAGAGAACGTTGAAGCCACTACGCTAACACTGCAACATCTATTTAGTTCTTTCAATATCCTTAGCTCTGATGTCTCAACTTTGATATCGCACTCAATATTCACAGACGCAAACGCTATAGTAATAACAATAGACTTTTAAAGGCCTGCAACGCACCCGCGAGCCTGGCATTGAGATAGTCGATTGAAGGTGTCACATAACTTCAGGTGAGCCTTCTGCCCGTTTGCCCCTGATACCTAAACACGTATTATGTTGAATCGAAAATTTAGATCTGCGATTCATTTAAAAAAAAATAAAGCAATCTTAATACATTTAGTATTCCGTCATTTCATAAATGGACCGGACAAAATGTTCTATATGCTTCAAGCATCATTTGAAATAAAAAGGTTCCTAGATGGTATATTGTTTTACGATGCTCGTTTGTTATTCTCGGTATTCATATTGGTAGATTCACCAATGCGCAATAATGGGTAATGTTGCAATAAATAGTATTGTAAATATTAGATACTCAAGATCAATAACCTTTTAACTATTCTCTCATATACCAAATTTCTTTCTTCTTCTGAATCTTGTGGGGGTTACTGCACTTTATCATTTTACTGTACATTATTTTTTATTCTATGTAATAAAGTTTCTCTGTCTTTCTGTCTTTCAGTTGACTCTAACTGAAAAAGAATAGGCAAAACTTCAAATCTTCAATCCTGTTTTCAAATACACGTTTTAGTTGACAAAGATTGGAAATAGTTTTATCCCATTATGAGTAATGAAAGCATATCTGGGATTATCAACGCGCCGTCGGTCGGACCAGATATCGCGGGAAAGAAGTGCGCGAGCTCCAGATGGCCGATTGACAAGCAGGGAGATCGTCTATTAGCGTTCTCTTGTAAGCCTAGATTTACTTCGGATTGTTGCGCTATTGATGTGAGTATTATTATGTATTCTTACTGCTAGGGTGGCCAGCGCTGGACTCTCAGAATCGGGCCAGATCTATTTCGAAGTACACGCGCTACATCCGTATTCACTGCCTTATGTATTTTTTTACCCGGTTGTATATACAATTATATAATACAATACCATTATTTGAATTTTGACGCTTCGTTAATGACAATATGAAATACCGCGATAAAATCTTTACATATTTAAAATATATATATATATAAACTTTGTTGGTATATGAACAACTTAACTTTAATGCAACCCCGTAATTCAGCAAAACACGAAAAACAAATTATATTTCGACAGAAGTTTTACCTCTCCTTCGTATTTGAACCCAATTAAACTTAAATTGGAGTTTATGTTGATCTTAACTCGCTGTACAAAATAATGCTGAGTGTTTTTTCAAGAGTTCAGGTATTTTGGAAATGCTGATTATAAATTTAAATATAAATTAAAGTTTCCAGAGATTAGCCTGTATAAGACTGACACGCTAGTGGAATAATCTTATTGATAGCGCTGCGCCAATAATTGCGGACTGCTGTCTGGTGTATTTATAGAGCGTCTAGTGAATTCGTCACCTAGCTCTTGACTCTGCCATGCAACACCTGGCATATATAATGTGCTACAAAAAACCGATTTCATTAGTATTATATCGTAGCTAGGAAATATCAGCACTACGGGTACTCTGGTAAAGATCCGATTTTTTTGTTTGTTTTAGTAAGTATTATTATATATATCAGATCTGTATTTTCCGACGTCTTTCACAGTAACGTGATCAAGCGGGAACTACAATTATTTTGTAATGTACATTAGGATAGCGATGATGTCTTCTGTTTGTGTAGTCAATCTAGACACATACAATGTTACGATGTCATGTCATGATGATATTAAGTCAGTTTGTCCAACCACGCACACATTCGTCTCTTGTAATACATTCTCATCACACAGGTGATATTTGCAAATATTTTTGACTAAAAGTTTAAAGCGCTTAAAATTTGAAGCGTATGATTTTCGCTGTTGAGTTGAGGTCAAAATTGGCGTTACACCTTTCAATACCTTTCTTACTTTGGTGCCTCTCCATTACTGCAGTAGCAATACTTGTCCACTCCCTAACGTTACGAAGGCATGATTTTTTACTGCATACGTAAGTTTATATATTGAATTGGATGTCGTGAAATTTTCTCGTTTCGTAGAAGACATTCATCTGCAGAGACAGCGAAATGAAATTACGAAATAAACAGTACATAAAATAGCTTTGTTACAAACGGCTTAGGACTCGACTGGTATTTATTTATTATACATATTTAAACAGGTCATAGTTTATTTTGCTCTTTGATAAAAGGGCATTACGATCGAAAATCAAATCAACGTTAGCCTCGAAATGTCATGACACTTCGTTTTGCGCGTATTTTTCTCTAGTAATTTATGTCCATATAAAAATTCCTTACGATTAAACATATGAATAGATAGATTGTACTAAAATGGTTCAACAACACACTAATGAATCGCAATTGCTTAAAGTACGTTAGTTACAATGCAATATGATAGAGTTGAGACAATGTCATGATTTATTTGCTTCTGTGTTAACATTAAGTGGTATAACATCTCAATTGAAATAATTATTCACTATTTAACTTAACTTAACAGGAACTACTTCATAGATTATTTAATTTTAATAATTAATCATTAGTAGCTTTTAAAGTGAAATATTGATTAAGTTTGAGCTTTTAATTCCAAGCTTAAAACTATATCTAAATTACCTTTTAATCCACTCCATCAGACCGGGATTCATCAGGTCGGACGGTAAATCTAAAGCGGACCGGACATTAAGCTGATTTCAAAATTGATTTGGAATTAATAATTTTAATTAAAGCAGAAGTACTTATTTCGTCTGTAATATTGTATTGGTATAAACGTTGATCAATGGCAGGTTAAACAATTAAGTAAATTCTCAAATATTCTTTAGTAGTCCATGACAAAAACCTCACAGTCTACACGGATAACTATTCAATACAAATCTTTAAGCTTAGCGTAAATGGTACTGGCATACTTCATAGACTATTTTATTATATTGCATTGATTGCGAAACTGAGTCACATTTGCTGGACAAGACTTTTGACTAATAGATTTAAATTTTATTATTGGATGCTTTGTCTAACGTAAGTTGATCGTAAAAACTTCCTAGACATGTTACACATGCAACACATTCGCCAAGTATTCAAATAAACAATACAAATATATATAAAAATAAACTTTTCAAAAGCAAAACATTTTCATACGAACGAACAAAACCCACGGTTGTTTATGATTTTGTTCTATGAGTTTTAAACGGAGTTGTTGAAGTATTTCATACAAAAGTCTTGTATTTCTTATTCTTTTGCATAGTGATTTATACATCCAGGAGATTAGTTTTTTAGTTTATTTGATTAATTTTATTTTGTATTTTTCCTTACTAGGGTTGCCTGGATGACATCGCTTGTTAGAGATAAGGCATCCTTTGCATCCCTTATAATTTTTATGTATTATGTTTTTTGTTTTTCTAAATGTAACATATATAACGAAGTGTAAATAAATAATAACAGCCTGTTTTTCTGTTAGCTATTCGATTGTTACGTACTAAGGGCAGTTATTACTACATTATAACATGTCGACAGACGAGATCTCAAGGATCACGATCTTTATTGACAACTGCCATATAGCATTATCCAGTTATTTTTTTTAAGAACGAAAGCACAAAATATTTTTTCTAAGGAAAAGTTGAATGGAAAGAATATGAGGTAATAAACGGGAAGAGGGAGGTGATTTATTCAAAGGCCCATAAGTAGACGAATTAAATGAATTAAGCACAGAAAAGAGTAATGAAATGGCAAAAAGCGCTTTGTGTGAGGATTTGACGAAACTTGATCAAATCTTCAGAATTCAGTCATAGCATATAACTGTACAGTAAATATATTTCTGTATTAAATTATTTGTTATAGCCGCTAAACATACAATGATGCTATGTAGCCCAGGAAAACTTGGCCACACAAATTCAAAACCTAATTTATCAAAACATCTATAGTGTATATAAATTGCTCTTTAAACGATCAAATATACAGTATTTACAATTTTCCTAACCTACATAGTCATAATGAAAATAATTAATAAAAAGCAAATAAAAACAAATGTATAATGTTTGGTCTCTGTAGCAGTGTACCTTAAACGCTGGCAGCATTTAATCGCTGTATTGCGATACTTATTCGTTGAGTGAGGAAATCATCAGCTCTGAGGTCACCGGTACTATCTACTAGGCGTCAAATTAAATCTATATATCTAACAAATTATTTACGTAAACGTTTAAAAGGGTGGCAACGCACTCGTGAGTCTACTAGCATTGTAAGTGTCAATTAACGGCGGGATTACTCAACAGCAGCTGATCCTCCTGCCCGTTGGACCTTGTTCTAAAAAACGTTCGGTCATTTCCTTCTCAGCCAAATCTCGACTGGCGGTCATACACCATAGAACATATATTTATAAGTTCTTTAAATAAAAGCGTATTTGTTATATCTTATTTCCTATAGAAACTCATGTTATTTTTTTGATTTTGAACTGTAAAGGCAATGTGTAATTAGGTTCTGATTACACACTAGAAGGAATAAGTTTTATTGTGAAAGTCAAACGTGATTTCGTCTTTAAAAAGATGCCACAAAAAACTACTCAATGCTTAAGCTTAAATCGATATAATGCATGAAATCAAAATTGAATTAAAAAAAAGTTACCTGCACGAGGAATTCCTTTCACGTTTTTATGCGCCAGGTGGTTCGACCACATATCAATTGATTGATCTAAGCACAAAGATCGAGTCAAACAGTAGATTTTATTGTTCAAATATAACAGTTTTAAACTATTTTATTTGGTTTAAATGTAATAAATTCTTAAATAAGTTTCGACGCCTTAGTGTCGTTTTTGTATAATTCACTTTATTCGTGAGGTTTTGTGACATTCACCAAATGTCACTAATGAAAATATATAGCTGAACGCGCCAAGCTTTTCTTTTCTAAGGTGAGTTATAAAATAAAAGAGAACTGTATTACGTTTTTTAACCTGTCAACGGCTGGTACATTTGCAGCACACAACACGACCCGTTTTCTCGTAAGCTGTTTTAATGTTGTGTTGATGACTTCTGATGTGGGACACTCTCCGTGTTAGGATCGGTCCGCGATATCCATTGGACTCCTAATTTCTTAAGCCTACGACTCTACGGACGGGATGCAGAGTAACAGATTCCCTTAATCCGTACCAAACGTGCTGTCATTTCATATTCCGAGCAAGCTTTTGACTTAAACAGACCTGACAAACCTTAATTACTAGGAAACAGTTCGTGATGGCCCGAAAAAAGGACTAATATAGATCCCACATCGGTGACGTAGCCTATGGCTAAACAACCAGAAAATATTCTGTATTCTGTAGTTTCTATCTCTCTTTCTTTAATCGGCAGCCCATGTCTGTGCGTCGTGATCAGCAACAAAGGATCTAGAGCGGACTAGCTGCTTCCATCGGTTTCTGTCCAGCGCTTCTCTTATGACAGAGTTCTGTTTTGAGGGCGATGAGTTGATCGGTCTATCTAGTTGGTGAACGGCCACGGGGACTTTTGCTTTCTGTGTTACAAATCTCGGATCTCGAAAACTATGATTAGTTGCTCCGAGATCTCATCGCCTCTGCTCATTGTATGGCCGAAATAAGAAACTATTCGCTGTAGGCATATGATAGACAGACGAGTCCGTATGCGGATGAAACATTGAAGAAATAATGATTGAAGGATTTCCAATTGTCAAGTTTGCAAATCAAATTATCCAATTTTTTTTCCGAACGCGTAGAATTTGCCTCCAATTTGACAGTAACTTGCGATTTAACTTTAAATTAATTTATTACATTACAATCGCTGTCAACCTGCCATTTGCAACATTTTACAATAGCAATATAGGCTTTCATTATATCCGTAATAATTAATACAAATTTTAATTGCATATGAATTTTTGACTACGCGGAAATTTCAAACAAATATACATTTTTAATAAACTTGATTGTATCATTTGATGCATTCCTAAATCTTTGTGTTCATATTACTAAGGCACGTAAAAGTGCACGAAAAAGGTCGTTTTTAAGGCTTTTTTTTGTGCACCGCCACTATGTGAAACCAGCTGCCCGTTGAAGTATTTCCGAAGCAATTTAACTTAGGCTCCTTCAAGAAATGAACCAATACCTAAAAGGCCAGCAACGCATTTTCGAGCTTTCTAGCAATGTAAGTAATCACTTAAAATCAGATGGGCCTCCAAGCCGATTGCCTCCTGTTATTTAAAAATTACACATAATTTATGAACATAAAATAATATGAACGTATTTTTAAACACGAGTTTAAGGTTGCATTAATGAGTAGAAGAATATTTATTTATATATTAAATTTAAAGGCCATCCATTTTACGGCCTTTCTAGGCCTTAATTCTTACAAGCGATCTCTTTCTGGCGACATACTTATGTTAATAAAACGACTGTGTCCGAATGTCTACTCCATGAAAACCTTCGTTATTATGGGAATTACATGTTATTCCACCTACTTTTTTAATGCAATGGTACCAATTTTTTATAATAAAAGCACAACATTGATACGCCGATCTAAAGATTAGCACAAAAAATCGATTTATAGAAATCTAAGGAATTCCTTAGAATCAAAACCTTTGTGTAAAGAATAATAGCCTTTATAAGGCTTCAAAAGAAACTTGCTGGCTTTCATATTTCTTTTAAATAATTATATAGCTCAGCTTTTTATAGCAATTTATATTAATTCAATATAAATAGGTATTTATTTACCCTTTTGAATAGTATATATTATCCATTAATCAGGAATAATTAAAATTCTAAGATAATCAAAAACTTCATAGTGGGTTGAAATGTCGCTATTTGCTTCAAGTGACCTGCAAAATTTTTAAATGAACCAGCTTTTTAGTAACTCTTAAATACACTCTTCAAAGAACGTAGCCAACAGGTAAAATATCAGCGCTTGAGAGCAAAGAGAATTAAAAAAAACCACAAATCAAGATGATGGGAAGTTTCGTTTCGATTGTCAAAGAAGTTATAGTATGTGATAATCGAATTAAAAACAACGAAAATTCATTTATCCTTCACTATAAATTCAATCGATGGCTTTAATTAAAAACTCAATATGATATTAACTTCTTGATAAAAAAAATATCAGCTTTTGTCTAATTTAGTTTTTATTCAATTATGTCGAGTATTCGCGAAATTATTAATTAGAGCATGCACGACATTTTAACGTGATGTAAAAATTAATTGAAATAGCCATTAAGAATTATTATTTAAATAAAAAGCGCTTAAATGATTTTCGTTCCGCAACATAATGTATCGTCCGTCTCATGTCAGTATGACAATCATAAGATACAGGTACATTCTTAGTTATACATATTTAACCTTGACTGTCGAATTCACTTGTTTTTACGTCCACCATTTTGGCGTTTTCGACCGCGGCGCAGCTTTCTAGTCGAAATCCATTCGTATACATGATTCTATATTCAAAAACGAACTCAAAATTCAATTGAATTACTGAAAGTATAGAGAAAATATATTGTGGCCATATTATTATCCTCAAAAATGTAGTCTATCCATTAGTTCCACTATTCGTTCACGTAGTCCGTACGTGAGGACTTAACCGAATTGAACTCGATACAGATTGCAGCTTGCATAGCGCTCAACAACTCAATTGGCATATTTCGAGCTATTGAACGACTTGAACTCAAATATTAAGGCATCCGCTTATATAGTCCTTGCTTCCTTCCTCTTCGATTTCGTGTATTCAGATATCGTACAATTTAAGTCAATTTATATCCAACTATAATGAATTGTATACCTGAATCACCCTCGGGAATCACGCTATTTAATTTACACCGTTCGAATATTTGTTTGACATTTCGGAGCGGAGGACTTCATTTTATAATTTGTAAGATATGGATAATTTTGGTTGCGTAATTTCAGTTCCTCCTACAAAAGTATAGTATGGCTACTGTGTGTATACTAATAATAATTATTCATACAATAATTGCATGGTAATGGATTTCTAAAGAACCAGGAGTTTAACGAGTTATTTCATTCCTCAAGTCGCAAATAAAAATTTTATGTTGAAAAACTACACTCCTATGACCAGAGCTTAAAACCGTGTATCAAAAGTTTTTAAAAGTAAAATAACTTTCAAAGGAGTGATTGATAATGATGTTTTCATGTGACTATTTGTAACTAATACATATCGCCGTAGTTTTACAAATATCAATTGCGCACTCGTCCATTGTTTCATCTCTATCGTGGTCTGATGACTGTGGGTTCAAACGTTCTCTAGGATAAGAGTCCCACTAAGCCTACACACTAATTTACAAATATATTTATTATAAAATTAAAATGGCTAACATTCGAGAGACGCCCAACACTAACGTAACAAGCTATTGAGTGGAGCGTAAACTCTGTTATATCGAGCCAAGCTGTAATAGAATAAAAGCTAGATTAGCTGCTAGTAATTAATGGAAAAGGTAGACACTTTGCTTTTATTTATTTAAATAATCTTAGTTCTATTTACCGAGGTGTAAGTTAGGATACAGGAAATGACAAGTATGTTAAGAAAGAAGTATGAAGTCTTATTAAAAGCCCAGCAAAGTTTTGGTATTGTTTATGTCCAATTATGGCGGTATGATATGGTAGATGGGTCTCTGTCCTTTGTTCTATAAAAACAATTTGCTAACAAATCGAATTTATACATGACGCATAAAATGAATTTTATTCGATTGATAGATATTATTTTTAACAACAGCGTCGATTAAAGGGATAAAAGGTGTGGTTTTCAATATTAAAGTTATCTTTTTTTTACTTATATTTAGGTAAAGAAACTATTCTTAGATATAGAAATGTTATAAAACTATTTTTCTCATACATGGACGCGTTGAATGGGCTGTCGTTGGGTATTGAGCAACTTGTCAACGTATTGGATATGAGATATAAGAAATACAATGATATCGCATTTATGTTTCAATAGCGTCTTTATTTTTATGAGAAAAATCGTTAGAATATGGCAACTGGCAGTAGACATTTCGTCTCATTTTTACAGGTTTGCGTACTTAATGATTTTATATATCTTAAAAACGCCTTTCTTGTATACTTAAAGTATTATAATACCAATTCTTAACTTAGGAACCCTCCTATAGGTCATAGTCCACCTCAAAGCCCTCTCAAAGTTCCCTTTTGTGGCCTTGCCGGTTCCACGTGCTGCCGGCCAGCTGCACCAGGTCTCCGGATAACGCCGGCGCATGCGTCCTCCCGCTCTCGATGGTTTTCTTCTCCGTTGGAGTGAATGTTAAGGAGTTGTTCAGTTTAATAACTGCAGCTAAGTTTCATAATTGGACATCGAGGCAGAACACGAAATTCCACCCGCTTTGACGTCCGAAGTTCCACAACTGAGCGTTTCTTAAGGCAATCCAACGTACGACCTCAGGGATGAGAGTGGCACGCTGAAGCCACTAGGCCAACACTGCTGTTATATACCAAAATTTTTAGAATTCATCATCCCGACCCACCCGATTAAGCTTAATCAAATATTTATTAAACTAATCAATAAAATCTCTATTTTGTACTAAGCTAGATTTTATTGTCGATATATCTGTTTTAATAGAGTTTTAATCCTCAACGTAGAAATCTAATTTCTATCGTTTTCAATTTACTGTCGTTCCCCTTCTCTCGGTTTCCTGTTCATTGATCTGAATGTGTGCTCATGACATTTTAAACACACTACAAAACAACTTCATAGCGTTATTGGAAATGTTTGAAATTAATTTACGTTATTTACTTGTGTATGTATTATATCATTTTCGAAACGATGTATATCTTGTGATTTCCGTGGGCGTTGTTTGTTTCTTGAAACGTCTTAAAAAATCCTTGTGTCATTTGTCAAACTTTAAGTTTCGTCTGTTGTTTATGGTAGTGAATTTTGTAATCTGTTTCGATAAAAGAGTTCCATATATCGGTGAAATGAAAATTATTCCACACACATAGTCTGTAAAAAAATAATTATACAATTCTATTCGCGTTGTAATCCACATATATTTTCTGAGTAATTATTACATTATTATTTCTTTGATATGTTTGTGGTTTTATAAAGAATTTTTAGCTTACTAAAACAAGTTAGTACAAACTAGTAAAATGGTGCTTCTGTAAATCAAGTAATATTTATATTTTGTAAAAATATAAAGCAAGGGAATATAGAAGGCCTTGTTAATATTAATGAGATATGAATTATGTAACGAAGAGTTTTGGTTGAGCGATTTAAGATGAGATGTAGGTTTTATTGTTTAAGATATATATTGTGTCAAGACTGCATTCTTTTAAAAAAAAACTAGTAGTTAAATACTATGAATAATATGAAAATATAAAATTTTATTGTAGTAGAAACATACGAGCCAGAGCCTAACCTCGAAGATTTTTGAATTTTTAACTAGTATTACACAAAGTAGAAAAAAAACAAAGAAAGTTTGGAGAAAGGCTCGTGTACTGATTTACCGACCCGAAGGGATGATCCTTCACAAGTCTAACTCCTTACTGGCCAGCCTGAAGGCGCTAGTGGCTGAGGTCGAGGACTTATATATAGCGACCGGAATAACTTTGTCACAGCGTTTCAGGGTATGACGTCATCGCAGTGATTTGTAACGCAGATTGTAGGTGTCGCTACAAAAGTCGCGTATTATTTATTAAAAGAAAAATTATGTGAACATAAATTGGTCAAACTTTTTCGTCCATCGAAGCGTCGACATTTTAATAATATTATTAGTATAGTATTAGACATAAAGGTATTCCAAAAACTTTAAAAATTACTCACAGTTTTGCTAACTGGTTCTATCGTTTCTCTTAGATTGTGCAATTAAAAACTTACTTATTCCACAGAAAATACTAGCGGTTAACCAGCCCACGTTTGAGATACAACCACTGACAGTTATTGTCACAGAATACAAAGACAAAACATCTCCTTTCCAAATAATTTTCTGAAAATTAAACTACGTACTTACGATGAACACCCATTTACAACATAAGTCCTTTTAAATGTTTTAGAGCAAACTTTACATTTTCATATATCCTATAAAGTTCACATAATAATGGTCATAATATATTTTTTTTAAAAAGAGCAGCCACTGAAACTATGTGATTTAGATACTGAAACTGAAACCTGATATTTCAGCAATATGAGATGAATACCACTTGTATTTGGGAATTCATAGGCCTGCAACGCACTTTTGAGTAAAGGCAGTGTGAGTATCCAAGCTAACATCAGGTGGGTGTCCTGCCCGTTTGTTGATATTCTATAAAGGTTCAGTGTAAACTCTGTATAACGCTTAAGGGACTGTTATTTATGGTTGTTGGTGTTATAGAGATTTGTCGTTAAATGGAGAGAAGATACACGTATAGATAATCTATGACTCCTACTTATTACATGGTCAACAACAATCTACACGTGCAAGCAATCCAAATTTGTAAACAAAAGAACGAATTTCTTAGAAAGTTCGTATGCATGATACCGACAGTCGAGTTTATTGCGGGCTAGGATAATAAAGCGACAACGTGCTCAGCTATACAGTTTTAGCAACAAATTTTGGCAACTTAAAAATACCTTTATTACATAATTGTTCATTATTGAGTGTGAGTGTAATGCTATGTATAGTGTATCATTGTATGGAAGACAAGCTAAACCAACCAAAGCCAGTTAATTTCGGCACTTTAGGCAGTTCGTCGTTAAATGGAGTTTAGATTGTATATTAAAGTGCGGTGATGCACCTAACATCTCACCTGTGTCAAACCTATATCTTACTTACTTATATGATAAACCGGTCAAAATGTCTTAGATCCAAAAATCCACGTGTCAGACACAGAATTTTCTCAAAAATAAAATAAAATCTGAGGTAATCCATGCCATGCCAAGGCCCATAAAGAGTTGTAGCATGATTTTTTTTATAATCGCATCGTTACATCAGTTTCTCATAGATGGAACAAACAAAGCCGCAACTCCAACTTAGTTTTATTAGCATAATGAAGTGCAAAGTACTTTTACACATTAAAGCTTCCTTAATTAGAATTTATAATTGCCACACAAAGTCAATACAGACAGAGTTTATAAGGGATGTTTATGTTCACATAAATTATAAACTTTATAACCCCTATATGTTGCCATTTATATTAAACTTGCTTTATCGGTTTTTGGGGTCAGAAAACATAGAACATTGATAACAAAGTAAAATATTAGCCGAACTAAAACGTTAACGTAACGTATTTTAATGATTACTTAATTTTACAGAAAAAAATCAAAAGGAAACACAGGTAGTACATAATTGGAAAATTAGCTATTTAAAAATATAATAATTGATTTTGCAATCCACTGGATGAATTTAAAGTTGTTTAATTATAATTAAAATTCATATACTTAACAATTTAATGTATAATTTTTTTTTTTTTGCCAAAGTTGTCACAAGAATATATTTAATCAAGATATCCGTCGTCACATTCAACAAATTGTTCGGGAGCAGTGTTGAATGTTAACATTCTCAATAAAATGCCAAACACACACAAATATATACTTTTTATAATAATGCGTTTACGTTTTCGTTTCGTTTTCGTTTATTGTTTTCTTTTGTTTTAATTGTGTTACTCATACTTCTATAAGAAATGTAACCTAATCTGTGAAACAATTTAAAAACACTTCTATAATTATAACTTCTTAATACATTAATATATTATATTTTCTGTCATGTTTCCTTATTGATAAATAAATAAATATTCTTAAGCTTAAACACACACTACACACAGGTAATATAGCGAGGCAATGCTTTCACGCTATTTTGCGATACTTATTCAGAATGAAGCAAATAAGAAAATGGAAATTATTTTCCACAACTGAGATTTTTTTTCACAGCTTTCCAATTGCTTAAAGACCGGCAATGCACTTGCGAGCCTTCTGGCAATGTGATTGTCCATGGGCGGTATCACTTAACATCAGGTGAGCCTCCTGCTTGTTTGCCTTCTATTACATCACAAAAAACCCATAAACAATATTATACGATAGACGCAAATTTAAATATATTTTTCTTCCAATGTCCGTCCTTGATTTACTTCACAGCTATGAAAACGAATTTAAATAGCTATGAAGTATAAAGCTATTTAAATTATTAGTCATTATTGAAGAATTATTTTTATATGCATTTGTCGCGCTCCTGACAAGTCTGCTATTATAACATTAATACAAGCCACAGCAGTTTTTAAATGCAATAGACCATGATTAAGATTGTCTTCTATAAAATAAAAGAATGTACCTACTGGGTGCAATTACAGACTACTTAGACTAATTACTAGATCTCCTATAACTCTCATGCTTAATTAAAAACCTATTCAATTTAAAGTTAATAATGCAATCACAATTATGTATGTTTGGTATATTACAGATACATTTTGACATGCTCGTAAAGGCTTTTGTTGGGACAAAGATATCTCGGTGAATACACATAGTAACCCTTGATCATTGAGATGGAAATTTTGGGTGTTCAGTGCCCAGGGGTGTTGCGATCAATATTCTATATTCACACTTCAGAAATATTTGTTTTTTTTTTATTTTCACCAATCTTTAAGTCTTTAAAATATAATATAAAAAGTATATTTAAAAGACTTAAACAGTCTATAATGAATAAACAAAGCAGTCCTGTATTACTTGGAAGAAATGTTGAGGGAAGCGCGGCCAGCGGCTAGAAGCTCGTATTAATCTTTTATATTTCAATATATGAACAATTATTATTTATATGGAATTAGTTTAAAGTGTATAAGTCATGTTAGATAAAGTATACCGTGTTAGCAACAAAAAATAACACATATTTACATACATTAAATTATAAATTAATTAAATTTTAGCTACTGACATTAGAAAAAACTCAAAATAAAAAAATATAAAAAGTGAACCATGAAGTATCCTTTCTGCGGTAAACTACATCAACTTTTTCTTATTCTACACCTGAATCCTCAGATCGACTTTCTTTGTCAGAAGATATGAAATTGTTGCAAACTACGAAGTGATTTATTTACATTGACGACAGCAATGACGCTTTTCCGCAAGTCGCGAGCGAGTCCGACTGAGCTCTTGTCACAGCAACCGTAGTTGGATTCAAAAAAAACTTGGGAACATAGAATGAAATGAAAAACTTATCCAACTATCCTTGGATTTTAATTAGCAAGGACAAATCAATTGTATGAATGATATTGAAGTTTACATTTGCAATTATTACAATATATTTAACAAGCGAGACTTTTGGTTAAAGAGAATTAGTTAAAAGCATAGAAAAGAAGATCAAAAAACTTCTAAAAATCTTCATAAGAACGATCAGGTTCTCGGGTTTGTATGGCATACTGAGTCTACCCATTAAAAAACCCTACTTTACTCATACATCGCCTTGCTATTACAATATAAGCTTACAATTATATAGCCGACGTGAATGGTTCTGGAAACATACATTCATCTGTCAAGGAGATTAGTTTTCCGGCAACGCACTTGAGAGCCTTCTGGAAATGTGACTGTCCGTGGTATCACTCAACATCAAGTCCGGCTGCCTCCTATTACGTAGTTTTCTGTGCAAAGTTTCAGAAAAAAATAAGAGTGTAATAAAACTTTGAACTGTAATAAGGTACTTTACCTAAAATCTATCATTTAAACAAGCTATGTGGGACACAAAAGTCCCGACAGTTTTTTCTGAAATAATTTAAACTTTGTTACCGCCCGAAACTTCGTCGATTTACAAACTTTCTTGACATATTTCAAGTCAAATGAGAAATACTCTATCGTACAATTTGCTTCGTTATTCTGATATTATTTTTTTCTTATAGCAACTCTTCAGCTCTTGTTCTTATACAAGAACGAACGGTCGATATAAAATTTACAATTCGTTACTTTAATAAAACATTTAGGTTTTAATTTATCGTTATTAATAATGAAGAAAACTAAGAAACGTTGACAATAGTCACAACAAATACCAACCCCTGCCAATAGTTATTTTTATATGACAAACACATTAAAAATATAAAGAAACACAAACACCAAAAACTAAACAAATATAACAAATTCAATTTAAGCCTGCTTCATGTGTCTTTCTAGCGCCGACAGAGCACTAACCACTCGTGTTGTATTTTAATTATTAAATAATTAATTAAATATTGTGTTATGTATTACACTCGCAGAAAAATGGGTAACGTTATTTTATGAAAATACTTTTGTTTTAATGAAGCTCAGTCAACAGGTTTGTACCGTATTTACATTACATATTTTATTTATAAAAGTTTACCACATCATAGATAGTACTAAATCTACGGTTTATGTTACAAACTCTTTTATCTAAATTTAAGACAAATTAGGAAAATTTAATACAAATTATATTTATATAATTTTTTATATACTCGTACAAGTTAAAATAAAAGTAACAGTAATTTTTGTTGAGCAGAAAAAAAAAAACCAGCAAAGAGGTGGATTAGGTTCTAGATATGTACTTAACAATGCTTTCTTTAAAATTGATCAGCTCACTACCAAATATATCCAGCTTCGGATAAGTACTGTTTAATCCATTAAAATCGCGACGAGCCCGAAAGAAAGGTGCCTGAACTCCTAGGTTGGTGTTTGCAGAAGGATTTTGGAACATTTTGCTGATTTTAGATATTGGGAATGAGGAAATGACGAACCTATTTAAACATACTTTATACTATAAGGTGTAGAACATTTGTAGGCTGACACAGCGCTTAATACTCCACATGTCAAATCTTTGTAGTCAACCTGTCCAACATATTATCGTGTGGACTCTGTTTCCGCACTTAGACGCTCAATAGGTCCATTGTGCGAACATATTATCGTATTACTATATATGTTTTTAATTGTCACGGTATTGTCTTTAGTTTTAAATCAATGGCGCTACAACCTTTTTAGGTCTGGTCCTCAGATTTCTGTATCTGTTCCATGATTATTTTTTAATCAAATAGCAAGCAGGCCTTCTGTGCCTGACACACGCCGTCGACTTTTTTGGGTCTAAGGCAAGCCGGTTTCCTCATGTTTTCCTTTACCGTTGGAGCTAATGTTAAATGCGCACATAGAAAGAAAATCCATTGGTGCACAGCCGGGGATCGAACCTACGATATCAGGGATGAGAGTCGCACGCTGAAGCCACTAGGCCAACACTGCTCAATCTGTGGATAGTTTAATAATGTAGAAAAAATATTTTACCGACAACGTCAAACAAGATCAGTGGAGAATGTAATATTTACAAGGATAAAGCTTTGGTTTCTCAAACAAAGCGCTTCTAAAGGCGTAAAGGTAAACAAACACCAACGCGTTTACTGCAGGTGATATTACTTTATAGGCCAAGACCTGCTGATATTTTTATACTGTAATACCAAATAAGGCTATTAAAAAAAATCAATGGCGCTACAACGTTTTAGGTCTGGGTCTCAGATATCTGTATCTGTTTCATGATCGTTTGTAAATTGAAAACGCAAGTAGGTGATCAGCCTTCTGTGCCTGACACACAATGTCGACTTTTTGGGTCTAAGGCAAACCGGTTTCCTCGCGATGTTTTCCTTCACCGTTCGAGCTAATGTTAAATGTGCACATAGAAAGAAAATCCATTGGTGCACAGCCGGGGATCGAACCTACGAGCTCAGGGATGAGAGTCACACGCTGAAGCCACTAGGCCAACACTGCTGTAAATAAGGCTTTATCTTCCACAAAATGTAAGTATATATGTTTTTAATTTGTCATAATATTCCTTAATCGTAAATTTGATTGAGTTTTTTTTTGTTATTATTTAACTGTTTCATAATTTAGAATATTACTTAACAAATAAAAGTACGAATATTGTTACGTCAAATCAGAGGCCAGCAAATGCCTCGAGTGGACTCCAGACGCCAACTTCACTTTGGACAGTGCGTTCAAGAAACGCAGGGTGGTTCTGATTGATTCTTCAGTGGAGCATTTTGCAGCTTATCAGCTCTAAGACTACGTTGTAAGAAGAATGTCTACCTCTTGAAGTTTATTTGAATTTTTATTAAAGCATATTTACCTAAACATGACATCGGACTCAGTAAAAGACTCACCATATAATACCGCGAATCAATAAATATATGGCTGACAATTTGTATGTCTATTAGAGTTCTGAAAACTACGTTTAATACTAGCTAGGGAAGGCAGTTTTAATGAGGGCGATAAATTCAAGATTATTAAAAAATATTAAAACTATGCAGAAATAATGTCTTCACATAGTTAAAAATTGCTGTTAGGAAATGCTTGAGGATATTTTTACGCTCGCTTCGAATTTATAAGCTAAAGGCGTGTTATAACGAGCCGAATTAATTAAGCAATTTTATTCAAGTAACATCCTTAAACCAACTTATAAATATTAGATGTTACTCAAAAATAACATAGCGAAAAGCCGCAATTGTGAATGTTACGCTTCGTAAAGGTTTGTAATAATTGTACAGTATACCTTTCGTTTTATTTTAGGAAATAACTCATTAAATATTAATTATATAGCCAACTCAAACAATAATCATTTCTTTGACCGCCTCTTCTCTATATACTAAATGTTGAATCGCTAGGAATCAGAAGTGGTGAGAATGTATAACAAAATACGAAATCGTTTAATTCAGATTGGATAAACGGATTATGTCGTATCGTAACAACCGTTAGAGATACTATTGACCAATCACAAACAAACTCAACACGGCGTCGTTTCGTCGTTCGCTTTACGTTCTCACTAAAGGCCTTTAACCATTATACAAGCCACGAAGACTTTTCTTTACTTCCGAATAACTAACAAGGGCAAAAGGCTCACCTGATGGTAAGTGAAACCGCCGCTTATGGACACTCAATGCCTCAAGGGCTCGCGAGTGCTTTACCAGCCTTGACATTCTCCAAGACTTGCTATACTTCTTAGGGGGACCCTAAGTCAAATTGGTTCGGAAATACTTTAGTGGGCAGCCTTAAAACCGTAAAAAACGCTAGGTTGTGGAACGACAGTCGTCGAGGTGATACGGTTGAATTTTCATATTCTTCCTTTAAATTACATGATACAAGTTTATAAATTATCTTTTAAACTTATTTTTCTAAATATACTTGAGTCATTTAAAAAGTTAAATTGGAAACAAATCTCTTTAAAAACCTTATTATAAATCAACCTCGCTTGCCCTCTAAAGCTCTGTCAAATTATCGGAATGATTGAAGGTATTATCTGATACAGGTGGACTTTTAATACAGGTTTTTCCATACAGGCCAAATTACAGCAGGCATTTTCATTTATTTAAAAACAAAAAGTGTCTTTAATTAAAAAAAGGAGGCAATCAGCTTATACGTGTAACATTAATGAAATTGAATGAAATTAGCCAAACTAAAAGTCATATCAAAATGTTTCTAGATTTTAAGTATGTACCATCAAAATCGATTTGGTTACTGAGATAATATAAAATCGGCAAAATTTATCGAAGTCACTTTATCGTTATTCAATAACATTTATAGTTTCCGTGAATTTAATTTGTTTAACACTTCGTTGCAAATATCTTAAGCTTAAAATAAATGTTGAGGGCAACAAGCGGCCTTATCACTTTTGAGCGATCTCTCCATGACAACCTTTTAAGAAAAACTAAAGAAGTGCAAAACTACGTAAAATAAAAAAGGACAGACAAAATAACAAAGGGACTCATGAATCATGATTTTAATTATAATAGGGATGAGGACAGGTAATGCTTGTTAAGTAGAGATTTAAAGGAACATATAATATATAAGTAACTATATTCATATTTACGTACTATATTTGGAACTGATTTACGCTGTCAATTAATGACACAACCGGTTCGAGTTGGCGCAATTCAAAAATAATTGTATGCCGTCTTGTTTCCTTTTAATATTCCGCTTGAATCAAATTTAATTAAAGATTTTCCTTCAGTTAAAGAATTTGTATACAAAATTGTTTAAAGTCACTCCAATAGGGCAGGCCACATCGTAGGGTCTGCTTTATTGAATATTAAATTGTTCTCTGTATATATATTAATTGGCGGCTCAAGGCTACTTTAAACAAGCTCATTAACTTGTATCAATTCAAGACTCCGTATGGTCTATAATTTTAACGTTAATATGCTAAATGTCAGTCCCGCCTCGAAAAAAAACTTACCAATAAGAATCATGTTGTTTTTTGATCAAGAGGCGGTGACTTCACAAGTAGGTACTTTACGTGCCCTTATTAAAACGAGATGCGAACCGGCATGTGGGGTGTACATACAATTGAAGTTAATAGGACATTTCAAGTTGTAATTATGAATATTACGTAACCCCCCAATGTCTCTTATCAATGGAAAATGATTTTGTTTGATCCAATATATAATATTTCTTAATACTATAAATGAGAAATAAAAATAAACCAGTGGCTACAACCTTTGGCTTTTTCTTCAGATGTTTGTATCTATTTTATGTCGGTTTCCTCAAGATGTTTCCCACCGTAAAAGCGAGTTTTAATTTCAAAGAAACTACGACGTCAGGAACCAGGCCAACATCTGCTCAACTCAACACTATTCTTTAATAACATCTATGTTTTCTTAGGCAAGTAGGATCCGCTTTCTGTGCCTGAAATGTCAGTTTTTCGTCTAACAAATGTCTTTATGACGATACTTTTGCAACATGAAAATATTGTTTTAATCATATAAACGAATACAGAAATCGATAGTTAAGAGTAATCAGTATTATAGTTGTCAGGATAATTAAATTTATTTTTTATAAGTGAATGTTAACGAAACAAATGTTAAAACGAGAACACGGCTATAACAGTTTTGCTAAATAAATATACTAAATCCGTAGTAAAGTATTCCGTTACTTTATAATTCATGAACCAAAAATTTTCAAAAACTATTATGAATTCGAACCTTTTGAACGAACTAGAGCGTAGTTCATAACGTAAGGTTCACAAACCAATAATTGTTTCAGTTTAATATAAACTTAATGTTACTTGCCTACAGAGAAAATCAGTGCGAGATGACTTGTTCAACCGCTGTTTTCACCGTATTCTGGGTATGTACTGGCCCGAGAAGATCTCTAACTAAGCGTGGTCATCTCGAGTAAACCTGGAGTCGTACAGTTGCAAATTAGGCAAAGAGAGCCGGAAATACTTGGAGGCAGGTGAATTGCGAAGCTCAAGGCTGAACGCAATGGAGACTCACTGTGGACGCCCTCTGCCTCATGCACCCTACATATAGGATATTAAGCCAAGTCACGATAGTGGCAATAAAAAATAGCTGAAATGTCCGTCTTAGGTCTTAACACTGTCTTGATACGTCTACGTGATATATATGTTTGTTTTGAGCAACAATAACGTCCTAGATCCTACATAATTATGTCTATTAATTATTTTTTACTATATAACTGGAAAGTTACAAAATAATTATATTTTTACAATTGAATGTCAAATGATTACTTAGTATTTTATAAAATAATTAAAAATATTGTTACCCTAAAAATATGAATAACATACTACATATTAAACAAACAAGTTTTTAAACATTTACGCATAGTTTTTGCTCACACGGCGCCACACAGGTCTTTCGTTCGTTTCGTTCATTCAGCGGTCTCATTCAATGAGGTATTTTAACAAGCAAGAAAGTGGACAGGTGCATGTTAGTTCATAAAAATGTATCATTGAGATCATTGACGAAACATTTTGTGGTCGAATTATTTTTTTCTTGATTGTATATTATCTTCTATTTAAAACTTCTTTAACAGACTTATTTGCAAGAAAAAACTATTCTTTAAATTATGCGGCAAAATCACTAACTGATGACAGTTAGTTTTTATATTCGGTATTCCCGCCAAAAATTGGTTAGAGTAGATGTAGTTAAACATAAATAATAAAAAATAAACACGCAAAATCAAGTTACGTAACTTCTTGGATAATCTAATTATCTGTGACTTTGACAAGCCGTAAGTGTTGACGTTTACAAAAACGTATAAAGTTTCAAATATAGAATCATAATTTCATCGTGTACAAGTGATAATTGACTATAATTTAAATATACATACCATAGATGATATAAGATCAAGTATCTTTCTGCCTAAAAATGGAATATATATTCATATTTAAAACTTTTGTGAGGTAACATGTTACCTGGTCATGGGTTGATTACACCTTGTTATCTCCAGCTGAGTGAGGACAAGAGGGTCAGAGGGTTATTTATGAAGAAGCTTGAATAATGAGGAATATCTCTATGACCCACTGAATAATATTTACCGAATTTATTTTTCATTTGTTGCGTAAGTGGTTGCGGTTTTGGAAGAATACTCCGCTACCGAAAAAAGTATTTTAGCTCGGAATACTTGCTCCCTTGCTAAGAGAGAACTTGAAGATTTATATTTGTCCTTAGTTCCCTACTACTTAATCATTAAGATTTATAACGAAATTAGATAGTTGATATTATATTACAACAAAATATCTTGTTAACGCATTATTTTAGATGCATTCTGTGATTCAAAATGTAAACTGTCAGTTGACATTTTATAAATAACCATTGACACTTGGTCTCTGTGAATGTGAATCATAATCTAACCTCTTTTCAATTTTAGAGCATGCGTTTGCTAACGAGCTCAGAGTATTAATTAACGCAATTGTGCAGCGCTCATCTCTATAACAGCGTGGATATTTCGCATTTATATTACGAATAATTTCATGTCAATTATCTCAGTGATTTAGCCGTAAATGCATAACAAACAACCACGTCTTGTATACAACTTTGGATCCCGTATCTCGATGATATTCAGTAGTTTTATTTACAATAAAATGTTTGGATAACGTCAATTAGAGTGACATGTGTTTGTTGATGTGATTTACAGTCGGTCTGTCTGAACGTAACGAAGGCTCGTCTTTATATGTGCTTATTATCTGCAGTACCCTCGTAGGATTTCAGGCAACTTATTTCTTTCGAGTACGTTTCGAGACGTTTATTGTAGTCTGTGCCTTACTTGAAAAAAAAAACTGAGTTTTGAAATTGATAAAAACTGTAAAATACAAGATCCAAAGTTGTGAGCAGAGTTTTGTTTTTATCGAAAAGGGAGAATTGGGTTCACCTGTTGTTAAGTTTTACTGCCGCCCATGGATACTGACATTGCAAGTAGGCTCGCGAGTACTCTTTCGATGAAGTACCTTTTGTCTAATTAGTTCTAAAATACTTCAACTGGTTTCACATAGTGGTGGTGCGCGTCAAAAACTGCCTTAAGAAAGGCTCATTTGTGGAACAACAGACGTTGGAACGGGTTGAAACTCCTCTAAACACTATCCGTGGAAATTGCGGATAAAATGGTTTTATAAACTATAGAAATAAAACACATTTTATAAACTAACACACATTTTATGAAAGGCGTATTACAATTGGCAAATTGCATTATTAACTGAAGCAGAAGATGATCTTTCCTCTTAAGGTCTACCTTAAAAGGTCTACCTTACCTTAATAAATTTAAGGTTAAAAGTACGAATAAATCTACATGTAAAAATTGCCTGAAAAATTACATTAATTAATATATAATATTGTGGCAATTAAGCGATCAAATTAATAGAAGAATGTTTACATTTATATTGATTTTCATACTATCAAGCAACGAATATGCTGCGGCCGAAATATGAAACATATGGTTGAATTACAGACAGCTGACCATCATTAATCGGATTTCATCTTGTTTATTTTAGTTCAAATTCACCGCAAAAGTTATATCGGATTTATCATTTGCTGCTGTAATCCTCTCTGATAACCTAATAATTAGTTATGATTTCCATCAAACGAATTAACTATAAATATAACTAGTTATACAGAGGTGGGGGATTTAGTTGCTGTTATTATAATATATTATATTTATTACCATATAAGTTACGGAAGATCTGGGTCCCTTGGCACAAGTATTTTGTAGTAACTTTAAAAGGGAACATTATTTTTAGGGGAATTACATAGATTAAGGGGATTAATTTAATTATAATAATAAATAAACAAAATTAAGTTTAACTACGTTACACTTTTGCGAACTTGAAGATTACGTTAATTAACAATCATTACTTTGGCGGTACAATCATTGGGTTTGGCCCTCAGATAACTGGGCCTGTTCCATTGAAGTTACTTTTACTATTACTTTTTGGGGACAATAAGCGCACGACGTTGACACGTCTTATAAATCGATGAACGCCGGATACATGCAAGAAACAGCACGGCTCATTGGCCCGTTACGCTCATTGTCCCCTTACGCTCATTGATCGGTTACGCTCATTGTACACTTGCGCCGCATCTATCTCACTTCCAATCGAAGAGTTAAGTACCTATGCAATCATTTCGTCAATGTTTTGTTATAGCGTTGTCACGTTAATCTTTCGTCAACAATTTTTTTACAGACAACTGGTCATCCTGACACAATCACAATTTAGATTCCCCGCCAAGGCGCAATAGAAAAGGTCAGAGATAGGCGAAAACGAAATAGGCAATGGATTAAGAAACGAATTCATTTATTACATATTCTTGAACTAAATCTTATATTTAATTAAGGTCCTTGAATATATTTTGTATTTTACTTTTTAACGCAGCTACCTGTCTTTGTATGACAATCAGCAACATAAATAACTCGTTTTCAACTTGTTTTATGCGTCAGCTTATACTTAAATATTCTGTTTTCACAGTTGTTTTTTTAAAATAAAATCGGGGCTTTTTATGCCAACCTTGTCTCTAGACGAAACATTTTAAAGCTGTCTTATGAATTAACAGTCTAATATAAAACATTTAATTCCTTAACATGTAAATACTAATTCGCTAGAATTTATTTAGGTCTGGGCCTTAGATTTATTTACCTGTCTCATGATCATTATTTGTCAATCTAGGCAAGTAGGTGATCAGGGCCTGTGACTGACAAACGCCGACGACTTTTTAGGCCTAAAGCAAGCCGGTTTCTTCACGATGTTTTCCTTCACCGTTCGAACAAATTTTAAATTCGCACTCGTGTCTAGTTTATAATGAAATTTGTCATATGTAAAGTACTGTATCTATCATTCCCAGAACTCACCACAGAATTCAAATAAATCCTTTAAGGGCCAAAATAGTCTTCAATCATCAATCCCTTTATCGCAATTCGACTTTACGTCATCAATTTTCACAAGAGTATTAAATGTCAAAGGCTTCTGTTTCAGTAACTTCCGGTTTTAGTGTAAATGGAATTGCGTTCCAAAATACTCTACTAGAATTGACTTCTTGACTTGCATTTGCGAAGGCAATTTCTATAGAAATACACTTTTTGTAGACAAACCTACCCTCTCTGTTATTTCTAGGATCTATAAGTTAGACAATGAAGTTACCATTGTTATTGTCCTCTCCTACACATAGATTCTACAACATGTTTTAAAAATTTACAGTATGCTTGTTGTTATTTATCCTTAACGTTATAGTTAAATTTTTGTTATGTATAAGTGTTTGTTTTTAATCATGTTTCTCATCTCATCATTTTTGTATGTTTCTAGTTGTAAGATTCCACAGACCGTTTTTTTAAATCTACTGTAGCAATTGCGATTAGTAGTTTGAATGAGGGCGTTTAACTATAATATAGATATTTATCTTATACTTGATATTCTTGATATTCCGAATAACTTTTGTTTACAATATTCAGTAGTTTGTAATATGTCATTGTCAACACTATAAGAAAGAATTAATAATGTATACCATTTAGTTTATTTTATAGTGAATACTCTATTGTTACCCTGGGCAAAACTACATAGAACTTATTCTTTATAGAATTACGGTTAAAACGACGAGTAACAGGAATAAATATAGGCCTATCCAGTGACCGTGTCTGTTGATAATAGTCGGCAATTAATAAAATGCCTGACCAGTTAATTTACATATTTAAATGGTATAAACAGGAAATGGAGAAGTATTGCCACTTTTATCAGGGTTGGCAACTGAGTTTAATATTCCTATAAAATCGTCTATTAAATTACTTCTAAGCCAATAGGACAATTATTTAAATTAATTTAGACGACATTGGATGTTTGTGATAAGTTCATCATACCTAAGTCACCATTATCTCTTAAAGAAGGACTCTGAATGACGCTTACATTATAGGAGAGCCTTTTTAAGGTAGCGAATGGTTTACCCGCTTAATTGAGAGGTATCTTTACATCAACATTTTTAAAAGATTTACACTTTACTTGTGTAATTACTATACGTGTATTTGCAATATACAAAAAAAGATGTGGTAAGCAAAATCTAATTAATATATACTAGGTTGTTAACAGAACTTTAAACTTTTTATTTAAAATAATAACTCTTTTCATGTGCCATAAAATTCGTATAGGTTCATTCGTTAATTTACGTAGTTCGCTTTATGAAACGTCAACGAAATAAGTATGAATCCAGATGGTATTTTTATTTAAGGATATTCACATTAGTAAAATAAATAAATAATGAAATACTAGGTTACACGAAGCTCCCAGAATAAAAAACAAAATGCGTTTTGAGTATTTGTTTTAAATTTTAATACAGTTGAAAACCCTATGCATAATAAATATTAAAACTAGTTTAATGAGAAGATAGTTCTTCTAAACGGGTGTGTATAATTACATTTTTATTTATGTTAGGAATTTGACAGTTCAGATAAAACAGACTTTATTAGAATTTAATATGACCTTCTTCTAATGAATTCGTATTAATCAGAGGGCAAGTCGTTATCTCTGTATCAATTGAAACTGTCAAAGTCTACATGAAATATATTAAATCAAACGAGGTACCTAACATTTTTGTTTATTATTATACAAGACTGGTATTTTTTTTATATTTTGAAAATAAAATGCCTTTTTTTTAATTGGTGATGGCATATAGTTTATAAAACATTTCTGGCCTAGTAGTTTTTTACTTTTCCTTACAAACAATGCAAGTCCATTTCTCTTTATAAGTTATTATATATTTGTAATGCTAATAAGATTTATCATCAAATATTTGTATAAATTAGAACTTAATTACGAGTATGAGTTGTTTATTGCATCGGAAAATTGTAATATAAATATCAGTAACAATTCTAAAATATCTTCGATGTCTTTATTAATTCATTGAATTTTGTGCTTTCGACGCTCAACGAAGAGATACCACAATGCAGTTAGGAGATGTTAAAGGTAGTCTACCTTAAAGGTAGGCCACAGGGACCAAACTCTTATATTTATTTTAGTGTATAATGTATTTATTTTGAATTAAAATTATTAATAGGTAATCTATTGAACAGTTGTACACAAGTTTTGCGTGTAGTATCTGTACGGGCATCATACATAGACGAGTTTGGATTTGATTATAGCGTTAAACTAATAAAAATAAGCATTTTTATACCCCACGACTTGGTGAAATTATCTCTGTGAAATTGTGTTTATATTAATGATGAAAAGAAGACACCAAGACTATAAATAATACAGGTTTCATTTTTTTGAGATGTTAAAGGTAGAGTGCCACAGGGACCAAACTCTTATATTTATTTTAGTGTATAATGTATTTATTTTGAATTAAAATTATTAATAGGTAATCTATTGAACAGTTGTACACAAGTTTTGCGTGTAGTATCTGTACGGGCATCATACATAGACGAGTTTGGATTTGATTATAGCGTTAAACTAATAAAAATAAGCATTTTTATACCCCACGACTTGGTGAAATTATCTCTGTGAAATTGTGTTTATATTAATGATGAAATGAAGACACCAAGACTATAAATAATACAGGTTTCATTTTTTTAAATATGCAGTTTAGTTTCGGAATTCCACCTTAAATTACCTATTAATTAGAATGCTATAAGCATATAATAAATAAAAAAAATGTTTTATTGTTGTTTTTCTAAAACTTGGTCTAATATAGAATAATTGTGATAACAGAAATACAAACTGACTGTTTGTATAGGGTTAGTTATACCAAATGTTTCATAAAGCGATGTCGGTGCTGCTAACAACTAAGCCTGTTATATCGAGTTGGTATAATTACTTAAGCAACAAGGTTATTATACTGTGCGGTTCTTCAGCTGGACTTGAACGGATTTCATCTGAAACTTCACTCACCTCTGATGTCGCTGGTGAGATCGACAATTCATATTAAGGAATTCTTGAACTAGCTGACATAACATTCTATAATAATTTAATTATTTGTGGCAATCAAATAAAAGTTCTTTGCGATCGAGAGGCCTGAAAATGAAACTCATAATTCAGTTACTCTGTTTAATAATTAAAAATTACTTAGAACTATAAACAATTTATTTAAAATAACAGTATTACAGTCTTTGTTATTAATAAAACTATAATTAATACTTTACAATAAATACTCAATTCAATCTGCAATCTTTAAATGCAACAATTCATATTTACAACCTTAAATACGAAGACATAAATTCTATTCTCGACGAAAATATTTCGATGGAAAAAGATTAAAAAAAATGCGTTCAACGCTTTGAAATAAAAAAAGCAAAAAATCTATGGCGTGACAAGCTTTTAATACTAAATTCGTTCACACAAATAGTTCTGAAACGTAACTTGTCGACTTGAAGACGTCTTGTGCCATCACCTATATCTAAATGACAAATGCATCTTAATTTAAGTCGAGAGTAAAAATGTCAAAGTGACGTTCGCAAATGACAACTGTCAAAGCTCTTGCCTATTACTAATTTAAATTGTCACGAGAATAATTTTAGGACCTGTCATTGACACTTCCAAACTTTCAACTTCTCACTTCCATCCTCGGCTTTAATATAAAAAGGGACTATAACGTGTTACCATTTTTACAAGGAAAATTTACCTTACAATCGATATATCGTAAATCAAATCTGGTGTACGTAAGGACAAGGTAATGAAATGAGTATCTGTGAAGTAAAAACAATTTCTTACTAATACAGTATATTTTCGGAAACTGTTATGCCGAATATTTTATATTTAGACACAGAAACACCGTTCGCTTCATAATTGAAATGTCAACGTCTTTCAGGGGTATAACTCGAGGTAACACAAAAATCACACAAAAACAATTCACTGGCTTCATCGCTGTGTAACTGTATTGGACGCTTCGTTCGGGACTTGTTGGCGTTCTGAAAAAATAAGTACTTGAATGCGGGAAAATAGTTAAAATAGGTACACTTATGGAACTTTGACAGCCTTTTGAAAAAAAATAACGTAGTATAATTTTCGATGTAAAGTTCGGAAATAAAAACGAGACAAACTGGACATTTTCATAGTCACACTGTTCTATAACGTAATTTTGGATTTGTAAATGAAACTTCACCCTGGATAGTTTCAATTTCAAAGCGTGATTAATACGATATAAAATGAATAGCAATTCGTTAAAATAATTGAATAGGATATATTTCAATAAATGTATTTCAAAAGGTGCTTCCTCTACTAATATATCAACTTTCATTGCTCAACAGTTCTCTGAGCTCATCGCGAAATGCGAATGGATAAAAGCAAATATAAACACATAATAAATACGCCTCAAACTAATATTCAGTTAGGCGAATGAACATTGCGAGTGCTTGCGTCTTGTTTCCAATTTTAGAACACAGTACAACATTCAGTATCCAAGTGATGGCGATAAACAGTACCGAATGCATAAATTTGTTGTTTTTAAATATGTTTAAGAAAAACGGGAAAAAGCTCTTAAACAAAGACAATTTTGACCGCAATAGGTATGTTTTGTTGCGTATGTTTGATGAGTGATTTCAATTGTAATTTATTGTTTTTTCAATAGAAATAGATTTAGTATGAAACATCTTGTATTATATGCACTCAGCAATTCGCTAACTGACGCGAATCAATTGAACAGTTAAGCGTAAAAATATACTATAATTATAAACGGTGCAGTTAATATTCTTAGTCTGGTGGTTCAATAAATTCGCGCGTCTTTAGTATTGTTCCGACTGTTCAAGTATTCTGCAGGGCTGTCACATCTAAGTAGGTCAGAGGGTGAAAAATGCAAGTTGTACACGCTTTTATTCAACGACATATTATGCAGTTAGCAGCCCTGACATGTTATTATGAGAAATCTCGCAGTTTCTTTTATAACGCTTACTTTTATTCGTGACTTCATCTGGTATGAATGAAGAATGACAATGGATTTATCACGCATAGAAAGTTGCAAAGCTGTATGGCGTGTGTTAGCAATTTAAACCTACCAATATTTTTGCCGTTAAATTATGAGTTTTATCCACAAGCCTAATTCTAGGGCTATTAGCGTAGTTCAAGAAAAAACGAATAAGAATTTGAAATTAGAATCCTCGAATGTACTTGAAGTTATTCAAGTTTAATTTAAGTTCTGAATTTAGATTCTCCTCTGCAATTTTCCCTCGTATTAGAATAAATTAAGTTTTTCAGTATTTTTCTTACTTTCATTTACCTTGGGATGTTTTTATACTTCGTTAATAATAAGGAACCGTAATTTATCTGCAGTCTCCTAACGTAATGTATAACATATCATATATCAAAATACATATATTAACGTACGTACGAACAAGAACATTAAACTTTCCAACCCCATATGGCTATACGGGGTCGAGAAGGTCTGGGATTTTTGGCTCCTACATATTGATTTAGGACGAATACACGAATACGAAACATCTCAGAAACATCTAACACAAATGTGTATGCCCAAGTCTCATTGGGATTAAAAGTTAATCTTACCATTTCCATTGCCTGGCTGAGCTTCATTCATTTGTGTATTATTGAATCTTGCTGTATTATTTTCGGGGTTTAGCTGTAGCGATGGTGAGTATCGTTGATAATTAGACACCTCCAGTCGGCATGGATCCAGTTCTGGCATTTTGACCAATTTAAGGGGGTTCCGCTTGATGCTGCTGTATATTGAATTCGGCTGGGGCGTCAGTTGGTGTGGTGGGAGCTACGAAAATAAATATCGCTTTAAGTGTTAAATTAGTCTGTACTACTGTTTTATTCTTCACAGACTACATACTATAATATAGTCTGTGCCCAAAAATTAGTAAATAGAACTTTTGAATATAATATAAATGTATTTGTAAGGCAGAATTTAAGCGTAGATAATGATCTAACTTCGCCGAGGAAGACGAAGACCACAAGAGGAATGGCAAGTGCAAAGCGCCTAAGCGGAACGTAATAGAGTTGAACGGTGTTACAGCGTAGTTTTGGTATTTGTTTTTTACTTCTATTTTACGTATTCTTCTATTTTGTTTATCATACTTTCCTCTTTGTTGTAAATGTAACAATGCAATTGTGTGAGCAGGGCAAAGCATAACATTTTTTATCTCGATCTATACATATTTTGTTCTTTGCCACCACTGGCTGATTTTATATTACGTTATGTTTAACCTTTTTTATACTATTTTAAGCTTATCTATAGTATTTTTACAATTACTGTAATATTCATTAGATTTCTGTAGAGGAGCCTGAATTTTGCTCTGAATCTCACGAATACTAATTCTAATAATCGTAACTATACGTAAAATATTGGAACTATTAATATTAAAACAATCTATTAGCCGCTGTTTTACTATTACAACAAGTATATGAAGTGATAATTCGCTTGAATATTTATTATTCAACTTTTCTTGTATAAACTCGGAAATTCAAACTAAAATACTTTTGAAACTAGATAAACCTAGTTATAAAGTTTGTGAGTTGTGCAATATGAATATTTAACGTCTTTTAACCTTATTTTTACAACGGTTTTGCGCTGGATTTTGCGCTGGAGATAGCGGGAGTATGTTTTGCTGCTAATTTCTCTTATATTCATGCGTTGTAATTCGCTTTCATGTTTGATGCAATTTTATTTTGAGATTTTAAATCCATCTAACGAGGTTTTACTTTACTATGCTACTATTATTATCACTACAACGGCTAGGCCTTGGCCTTAAATTATCGTATCTGTTTCGTGATCTTCTTAATAGGTGATCTGTTCTGTGTCCGATACAAATGGTAGATTTTTACTTCTAATATATATGATACAAAACCAGCGAATATAAAATTCTACTATCATATTCATTATAATACAATTAATTTAGCGATACTTTTGGATTTATCACAGACTATAATTTTATTTTATAATACCTTTATTATTTATTCGACTTAATAATTACTGTAATTGATTTTGTATAAATATATTGTTTTTATATATAAATCAGACAGACGACCTTTCGCCCCGGCGAAAAGGGTTATAAACGCGTTTTTACTTTTACAGTACTCGCGGGCGTACGTAGAACTTTATTTTATGCTGATATAAAAGACACTAGGCACCGTGTACCAAGTGTTGTTTAACATTAGTTAGATATTCCCTGGGTTATTTGTATTTCTATGTTTAAGTTACTTAAATGTGACTTATGTACAGATATTTAGTTCATAAATTTGTCATTCATAAAAAAATCTGCGTAAACACTCGAAAGTGTCATTAATAAAGCACTGACACCACCTCAAATCTCATTATAATGTAGGACTACAGATTAAAAATGTTAAAAAAGAAGACCTCTAATTTTGTACATTTATATGTATGCTTCTGATGGGTGAAATAATCTCTGGCTAATAGGTTAATCGGGAAACAGAAGCTGTTAGAATTATAGTTTCCTGATGTTACTGGTCTAACCGGATATTATAATTATTGAATTTCACGGTGGAAACTCAACGTTTATTTAAGTGGAGTATGAATATTCAAACATAATTACTCACTCTATTTGCCTACATACTGACGGTCTAATGTCTGTATTAATATGATATGAACGTAAAGCGATCTCTTACGACTAAGATATATTAATAAACAGTAGTTTGTGTTGATTCCTAGTTTGAAATTCGAACTAATTTCGAATGCGGAATTAACTCTGCCTCCGAAACGTTATTAAACACGAAAGTTATGCAACATTCAGAAACGTATCACAAAATTCAATGCGTTTTTGACATACAGAAGTCAGTTCTGAATATCAAAATGGTCGAAAGATCAAAAGCCAGCCATTTAAGCGAAACAAAAAAGTTACAGTTCGATCTTTGACATGCAGTAAATCGTTATATGAAATTGGAACCGAAGAAAACTACTATTGAAATAGCATTTTGGTAAATATTTTTGTCCCACGAACTTTTTAGATAGAAATATACGTAAGGCGGTGTGATCAAAATTCATATTATATATATAATTAAGTTATTGTCCTGTTCGAAATCGCGACTAGCACACAAGAAGATGGGCAAGAATGTAGTCTTAAGTTATTTACAATGCTTATATTAGTTACAATTAAATTAAATAGCTGGAGCAAATTATTTTTAAGCTTCCTTATCATTTAGGTAATTCGATATTTTATAATAAGCTTTCTTAGAGAGCTTCTGTTTTATAAAATTTTCTTAGATCTATTATTTGACCAGTTTACCCCATCACTTGGTAGTTTATTATAGAAGCGTACAATTTGACCTATGAATGATTAATTAACTCCATGAAGCCTAGTTGTGGGAACAGCGAGTTTGATTTTATTTCTAGTGTTATAAATATGATTTGTGCATAGACTACGGAAGACAAATAAAAATAATAATTTATACATGTAATATTGAATATTTTTGACTAGGGAATAAGTATAATTAGAGCTATGGCGCGGCGCTAACGGAAAGGTTTGAATTAAATTGTTATTTATATTACTTAAAGTAGTTTTTACGGGTTGTCCGACACAACGCTAAGGCTGACCGTCCCTGAGAAGTAATACATTATATTTATGTGTGCAATCAGTTTCTGTAAAGTTTACGTTTGAAATGAAAGGCTTGAATTGTGTCATAAACAATTACATTAGCTTTGATTAGCACTGTTTAATGTAATTTCAATCTGTGTTGTCATTTCCTTAAATAGTTCACTTTGAAACCACATTGTAAATTACAAGCTCTTTAATAACGCTACATATTAGAATAGGTTACAGAAAGAATTATATTTTTAATCTGCAAGCGGTCTGTTCAGGCTTCGAAGGACGTTTATTTTTAAATATTTTTTGAAAATATGGCCACAGTTATGTTACACAGAATTGGAAAGCCGTTCAGTGATTATTTTTATTACAAAAATACATAACTCTCTTTATAATATTAGTATAAAAAAAACCTTTTTGATTATTAACGTGTTGTGAAATTTGTGTTTATAAAGACATTATCAGAAGCATGTTGTTGATTTGCAATTTTAACAAAAATCAAGAATAAATGTAAATTAAAAATGTTATTATGCTCCCATAATAAAGGTACACCACGCCAAACGTTTTTTATTTTTTTTTAATTTTCTATCGATACATTTTTAATTACTATGTTGGTTAAGACAATATTCTAAATAGTTTATATTTGTGTGTTGGAAATACATACTTTTTATACGTATTAAATGTAGTTGTATTTATTTTCAATTAAAATATTTATAAGACTAACATTATAACAAATTAAAATAAATTATATTATAAAACTTATACAGGCACTGTATTTGAATAAGCTTTGTTATCAACGTAACAGAGTTGCATCGGATACCTGTTATTTAATATATTGATGGGATGGGTGAAAAAGTTATACGTTGTATCATTAGTAAAGACATAAAGTTTGTTCTACGCGTATGGAACACACTATTACAAATTGTTTTTAAATAATAACATTCCAGTGTCGCTACAACCCAAACAACAAATGGGTCTTGACCTCTGATTGCAGCCATTTTTTTATCATATTTATTTCATAGACAAGTAGGTCCTTGTGTTTTGTGTTTGAGACATGACGGTTTCCTCGCGATGTTTGACTTCACCGTTCTAGCAAGCCCACATTGGTGCACAGCCGTAACTTGAACGCACAACCTCATGGATGAGGGTTACACGCATAAGCGTAAGCCAAAACTTTTTAAACTAAATTGAAATAAATAAATGTAGCTGAATATAAATAAATGTTAAGATCAAACGTTCAACTCACCAAATTACTTGTGTCCATGGGCAAAGCGTTCTTATACCTCAGCCAGTCTTCATACACCTTATCATGTGGCAATCGATACTCGGTGGGCAAATAACTTAACTCCAACGGCTCTAGACTCAAACTCGGTGTATTTGCGTCAATGTTGTATGGATGCACATGATATTGCATAGGCCGAACTACATATTGGTCGCAAATAGGCCGGTCACAGCAATGCCCGTGAGAAAGTAACGGTTGCGCGGTCTCTGTCACGGCGATGTTCTTCGTTTCTATTGGTATTATGTCTGGGTTTGTGTCTGAATGTTTCTCGTCTTTCGCCTCTGATTTGTCTTCGAGGAGATCTTTGGTTGACTCATCGCGGCCTTTCGCTTTTTCTGGTTTTTCTCCTAAGAAAAATAACATATATAAAAAAATGCGGTATTATTATCTATACATTTAACCAAACAAGAAGTTCCACCCGCGTGCAACCCTACATTAAAATAAAAGTGTAAGTAACTTATGTACACTTATTGTCAGTTAAAAAAAATATTTCTATAAATTTGCAAATTAATTTAAATTTAGAATTGGCAGTACTCAAATAAGGACATAGAACAAACGAGAAGCACTGGCTCGAACGAAAAACTGCGCTCTTTTAAACTCTTTAAAATCGCCACGGATTTTTACAAAATGTTTATATCTTCCTACCATTACAATAATTACAAACAGCCTTTTAATCCAAAGTAGCTGAGTTTAGGAATATCTGTCTATTTAAGCGTTTTAAAAGCACCATTTGCCAATTAAATATACAGAGTCTATAATTTCAAATTAAGGCAAAAAACACATTAAGTTAATAGCTTAGTTATTGTGTTTCGATTTATGTAAATTCTCTGTACATAAAAAATCTAATCGGTAAGTAAGAAAGCAGGTCACATTCCCCACATGCTGTAGAAAATGGGTTTTACTTAACTTCAATATTCTAAGAAACGCATCCCATGGGACTCCATTACCATTTTTAGCAAGCTTACAAGGTTCATCGGAAAACCGTTAAAGCATTTTATGTAACATTTTTGAGCAACATATATATATATGTTTCTATACCCTCCGAATCAAGTGAACTACAAACTAAAGATACCACGTGTATCATTTTTTATGAAAAATTTGAGGGCATATCATAGCTGATGTTAAGTCTTGTCCTCGGGACTCCTAAGAGTATATTTCAACCGCTTCTATAGATGAGTCAGGCATTGGTTAAACATAAACGTTTTGACGTATGACACTGGTGATTTAACATAAAAGTTTGAAAATCGAAAATCGTGTCGCTCGACAGTAATTGGCCGACGCTGTTAGCCAATCAGAATCAATACGACGTTTATATTTCAAAATGTATTCCATTTTTAAAAAACGTAAACGCAGCATTTTGATACGCACCCAAAACAATTCACTTTCGTTAATAAATAATAAGCTTTGCCGTACAAACGAATAAAACTTGTGGAACTTACCACTTCTCGGCTGACAATGCCGGTAGCACAATGCAAACGTTGCTAATGTACCGACGCAAATAAGTACACTCACAGCGCAGAGCACTGACACAAGCACGGCCGACAGTTGTACACTGACTGACGAAATACCTGTAAATATATTATATTATACACTGCACTTGAATGGGAATAGTGATATAAGATACTCTTTTGCAAATAACCGGGCACCTTTTTTAATTTACGTTCTATGGTAGATTTCAGTTAATTAAAAGAAATTTAATTCTCTATATGCTTTTGTGTCCTACAAAACAAGTGAACGCAGCGGTGAATATGACGTGTTGATTATGTATGTACATATATTTTTGGACTGAGGAAATATGGATAGTTGATGTCAAGTGATTGGTATCTTGCCCTCGCCACTCGCGAATGATAATTGATCACAAAATTCTCTATTCATACAAAAGAAGTTGATATATGTTACTTAAGCAATTATCACTATCTGTGAGGGTAATTTTTCAGAATAATACGTGTAAGGTTTACCACTATTATTTCTGAAGGATGACGATTTTGTTTTAATTATATAGACTGAAATTCTGAAATTTGCAAATAGACAGGAGTCTTTACTTATGTTAATTGATACCGCCGCCCATAGACTCTTACAGTGCCAGAACGGAAGGACCTGGAGTGCTAGGGAGCCTACGGTCAGAACCATACGTGGGGCCATATTTGCGTTTTATTTTAAGATGACATACGGGAGTCATAGATCGTGCTTCTGGATCTGAGTCGAGACTACCGTACGATAAAATATATTGGATTTTGATTTATTTATTATAAACATAAGTCTCATATTAGAATCTCAGGTTTAGCGTTTAATCTGACTTATATCAATAACTCGTTGAAATAATGAACTCCTCCTTCGTTATTTTAAATCACTTAAAACGTATTGATTTTTTAAATCTTAATGATATCATCAATTAAATTAAATAAAAATATATTATATTAATTAATAAATATATTAAGTTAAAGAAAAAGGTGCTGGATTCCTGCTTGCTGCTTTGCCTTACATATGGAGCACAAATTTGGATTTTCAAAAACAAAACTAAAGCCAAAATACGTTCGTGCCAACGTGCGATAGAAAGGAGTATTCTCGGGATTAAATTACGCGACAAACATAAAAGTGAATATATTCGCAGAAAAACCAATGTTATTGATGCTGAGCAATATGCTTTAAAAGGAACAAAGGAAGACCAATAGAGCGATGGGCCGACGGGATCGAGAGGGTAGCTGGTAGAAATTGGATGATGATGGCACAAAATAAATTAGGGTGGAAAAAGTTGGAGGAGGCCTTCTCCCGGACATGGGCCGCATCTTAGTTAAAACTATAAATTTATCTTTTTTTTATAAAATGTATGTCAAAGATGTGGAATAAAGGCTTATTATTATTATATATTATATTATATATCAAGGCAACCGTGAATGGTGACTGTAAACCGGGACCAAATCCAGGTACTAGAGAAGGGATGAGTTAATGTACTATTAACGAAGTCGAGTCGAAGCGAGAGAGGTACGTCAGGACCGTAGCAAGTGGAGAACCGTGGCCTCTGCCTACCATTTCGGAAAAAACGCGTGATGATATGAATAAATATTATAAAACGGTGCTAATAAGCTACATTAATGCCAGATTATCAAACGAATGATTTAGAGAGGGCTTTCGACCAGGTATTCAATTAATTTATATCTTTTTCATACCAATAATTAAGTGTTGAAATGGCTATTTTCATTTATATTTAAAAAAATATTTTGACAAACCTACAGAATAGCTTTACCATTTCCAAAATAAATACTAAGGATAATATAGATCATTGTTTGCCCAAACCTCATTTCCGCATTGAAGAAATTACATTTGAATAAACATAAATTGGTTGGGCTAAGGGCAGGAAACGATAAATTAGCCAAATGCCAGAATTGGATTAAAATAAAGTTTACCCTTCTTAAATATTAACTCGAATAAACAAAAAGGGTTAGATATTATTTTAATAGAACATTTACGAATAATACGTTACATAGAATCGTTAAAATTATACATAGTTTAAATATAGATAGGAATTATTTCAACAGTTTTGTATGATTTCGTAGCGCAAACAATACGTTTAATTGGATAGTGAACGCAACAGAACAGTGACAAAAAATCTAATACAAAATCTTAAGTAGCGCCTTGCGTGGGCGCGTTTTGGACGATCACATCATTACGCACAATTGTAATGTATAGTTATGTCATTAAACTGATAGAAAATTAATGGACATTTCCCCGGCTAATTTTCAGTACCAAATTACTCACGCTCGTGTTCAATTTTCATAAACTACTTTAGCTAAATCATATTTATACCGAATAATAGCACATTAAATTAAATTGACATTCGAAAAATGTCCTGTCCTGATAAACACTAACATAAACTACTCTAATAAGGAAAGTTCAAATCCAAAGCGGTATAAAACATTTCAAATTAATTATTACTAACCCGTATGTCTCTGCGGATGTTCCAGTAAACCAACAGTGACCGTATGTGGTTCGCTGTGTCCCACTCTGTTATACGCGTAAACTGACACGCGAACAGATTGCGCCCCAGACACGTTGCAGACCCTCCATTGTGCTGCCACGCCTGTCCTGTTCGTTATCAGCGCACCGTTTTCAACGATGAATACCTGCTTGCAATTATTAGACTATACAATTCAATATTAAAACGCCGACAAAGTACTTCCGAGCTTTCTCATTCTTGTCACATATTATTGGGTGAGACATTGCCTGCACCTCATTCGCAAAACTTCTGTGCGTGAGCCTCCGTTTCATTCGGTTCTATAAAATATGTTTCAGGATAGATTAACATGTGTGAGATACAGAAGGCTCACTTGTATTTTTTTTAATGTAGGAGCTATCTTGTGTAGATCTATACGGTGTAAAATAGCGAAAGCGAAAAGCGACTTCTAAACCAATACAGAACCAATCTCAGAACATCGATAGGGACAATCACGGGCCATTGCATCCTTAATAAACATCTTTTTGTCCTAGGCGCGACAGACAGCCCCTTGTGCAGAGGCTGTTTCAGCGCAAAGGAATCAGTCACCCACGTAGTCCTGGTATGCGAGGCTGTGCCTAATCAACGCACAAAAATCCACGAAACAGTGAGGTCGCTCCGCGAAGCCTGTGAAGTACCCGGGAGTCTTCTGTGCTTCTGGAAGGATTTAGGCTGGCTAATTTAGCCATTTAAATTACGCACAACGGAACAACTATGCATGTAAGTGCGGAAATTTAGGCCTACCTACCTACCTACCTACCACATACCTACGGTGTAAAATATTCTATCGGATTCTCTGTATTAATTATACTATTTATAATATATTATTAGACCAGTGTTGGCCTGGTGGCTTCAGCGTGACCTCATGACCGAGGTCGTAGGTTCGATCCTCGGCTGGGCACCAATAGACTTTCTATTTGCGCATTTCATAGCGGTGAAGGAAAACATCGTGAGGAAACCCGCTTGTCTTAGACCCAAAGCATGTATGGGACACAGGGGGCTGATTACCTACTTGCCTAATAGATTGACAAATGATCATGAAATAGATACAGAAATATGAGGCCCAGACTTAAACTGTTGTAGCCACTGATTTATTTATGTTTATATAATATTATACATAGTATGTAAAGCCGGACTTAGGGGGAATAGGACTGCTTAGATCAATGGCTTAATTTTTCCTTATAAATACTACAAGAAAAAAAACTAAGTACGTCTTTCGTGATGTAAAAATAAGACATAAATGTCTAACAAATTAACCATTAAATAAATAACAATTTAGGATACGATATTTTAAAGTTATAGCCATAATGTCTAATTTTTGTAACCTGTCTCAGCGGGGGCGCTTAATAAATTTATGAGTGAACTCACCGCTGACTACTGGTAAGGTTGACGATATGGTTAAATATAAATATACGGTAAAAGCCAGTTTCGAAGTTTTTTTCGTAATTACGTAAAATGTGTTTCGAGAAAAAACTAGTGAAGAGAACCTTATTTAATATATGTACCGATTTATTATAATTATAAAATAATAAAATTTATCAGTTTTCAAGTGAGCCGTCGTGTGGCTAGTCGTGACAGTATACGGTGTAATTTCATACAATTTTTTAAAATATATTGTTCTCAAATTTATCCCTAAAACGTATCTATTTTATTTATTTATTTATTGTATAAGTGTTCTTAATATAAAGGAAGTTGTTGTGGTGGAAACACAAACTGTACACAGTTTTTCTATCCACCAGAACGTCGAACATATTTAAATCGTTAACATATATATATATACTAAGGCCAGTGACATATAAACTGTAAATTTATAACAATCAAACCATTCAAACGATTTAAAATTGCACGTGAAACGTCATAAACAAATCTAAACACTGACGCGCCATAGATAGCCGATGCAAGAAACCTGTTCTTGTCGAGAATTCTCATTCACATACAGGTGAGTTCCTATATTCGAATATGTTTTAATGACGTATATAGCATAATTTTTGTTATGCATAATTTATAATTGTTTGACTTATGTAGTATTTTTTTAATTTAAATTTAATATTGTTTTTTGTTATATTAGTAAGAAGTGTAGCTGGTATCGAGTTTATTAAATTTGGAATAATGTAATCTAATGTTTTTTTCCCATATAAATTATTGCATTTGGGTAATAGAAATTCGTTTTTTAATTTTCTACGTGTTTAATAGTGATAGTGAGTTTTAATTGTTTTGAGGTAATTTTCTGTAAAGTAGTTTTCATTCAATAATCCTAGTTGCACTTTCTCATGTATAGGTATAATTTTGAAAAATGCAAATAGCTTTCTGTAGTCCTTTTTATATTGTGATTTTAATTTTATGGGAGCAATTGTTTTTAAAATACGTATTTGTATTGCAAATATTTGATTTAGATAAGTTTTGCATGTTCTCCCATAGCTTGAAAGTCCATATGTTATAATGGATTCCGCTAGTGCTTTGTATAATAGTAGCAGAGTTTTAAGAGGTATTTTATCTATTATTAAAGTGAATTTGGCAAGTATCGCTCTTAGCTTTTCACAGACAGAATTAATGTGCATTTTCCACGACATTCGGTCATCTATTGTAAGCCCCAGGTACTTATGGTTATGAACTAATTCTAAGGCGTTGCAGTTGCAGCTTTTGGGGTACGAGTTATAAGAATGTGCACATGTGTGGTTGTGTAAGATTAAGATGGGTGTACGTGAGCTTAGATTGTGACTGGATCGGATATGCATGAACTTTGTTTTGTTAGGAATCTGTTTGGAATGTTTCATTTATCATTTTTTACACTAGTTTCAACCCAATTTTCCTCCACGTTATTAATCACCACACTACAAAATTCAACTTTTGTTAAAGACACCCTTTTTAAGGAAGTGTATATAGGAGATAGTTACGCTCACTTTGTTACAATTTTATTCCGAAAAATACTTATTAGATATATTTTTGTTGTGTTTTTCCTTTCTATTCTGTTTCCTTTGTTCATGGGCTTTAACGCAGTAAAGAAAATCCGACGGCTAAAATTGTGTATCATAGCTGCTGCAGAGGTCCAATCCATATTTGTGCTGCAGAAGCGGACTGTTCGGGGTATTTGTTGTGTTTCTCCGAGGGAATTGGTACGGAATAAGTTTAAGGAATTAAATATCATAATATAAGTGTCATAACACTATCTGGCCAATATATTCTTGAAGCCTTGTTGTATGTACAAAAAATATAAAGGATTTTAAAGCAAATGAAGACTTTCACCAGTATAAAACGCGAAATAGAACTAATTTGAGTGTACGACTAACCAGGCTCCAGATGATAAACCACTCCTTATGTTTAAATTGTATTCGTTTTTACAACCAAGGGAAATTAGAGAATTATCACTAAATTCAAAGCCATCGTTAAACATTAATAAATAAAGCTTTTTATAAATTTGACGAATACTTAAATGATCCTAATCCTCTGGATTAATTTGCTCCAGTTCAAACAATTTGTATGACTCAATACTTGGCAATTAAAAAGAGTGGATTCTTGCCAGTTCTTCTTACCCACTCTACGCCCTTGACTTGCGAACTGGTAGTAGATGTAAATTTACAATTAATTTAACTTCTTTTTGACGTTCATAAGTGTACTTGTTTACCTATATGAATAAAGATATTTTGAGTTTGTGTTTGAGTTAACAGAGTAAATTTCGATTAATTTTGTATTTATAAATAGAGGGCAGCTACAAACAATGACACTGTACTAAAGGAATAACAAAAGAGGCATTCATAATTAAATATTTGACATTGAGATACCAAGAACAAGAAAAATATATGATAAATATAGTTTTTTATATATATTACGATTCACCATACTAAATTTTATAATGAGAAGAACGCGGTCGCTACGTTTGTCTCTAACAGGGCTTAACGCTGAACTCCTGAAGCATTTGGCAAATATTATATGATATATTGATTAACTCACAAATATGTTTTATTCTTATGAATGTATAATTCATCATAAATAGATAACCAAGATGAAATTAAGTCAAACAAAAAAAAGATTGCTACCTGAATGAATAAAATTAAACTTAAATCTAGTCAGCTGTCAAATTATTTTTATTGCACAAAGTTTGACATATTTGATAATGTTCAAGACATGATTGTGACTTGAAATATGAATAAGAATATAAGAGGGTAAGTAAGAGATGAAAAACAATCGTACCTGTAACATAAACTCTTGCGCAAGTCCGCCATCATATCCCGGGTTACACTCGATCAAGAAGCACTCGTGTGTAACATTGCTAATGTCACAACTCTGCACTGCCGATGGTCTGTCTAGGAGGAAAATTGCTTTTTATTTATTTTATCCTTACTTTAAATACTGATATTTATACCTTCAACACACAAGTTCATACATAGAATATAGTATAAACTTCTTTTTAACGTTAGTTATTAAAATTATTTATATAATGAAATGTTCTTTTTTTAAAATTCAATATATCAAAAATAAACTACACTGACCGGCAGGTAAAATGTGAAACATACAGGGCTCAGCCTGACGTCCCACCGAGTTAGTTCCGGCACATTGGACCCATCCATACTCAGATGAACTGTTCACCCTATAGTCATATGCATCTGTGGACACTAAAAAATATTAACGTTCGAAATTTAAAATTTAAACGAAACCTGTGAAATATGAATTTGGAACACCAGTGGAGCTTAACATGTATGTCCTTATCCTCAGATTTCTTTTAACAAACAAGTAGATGATCAGCCTTTTATGCCTAACACGCTGATGATTTTTAGGTATAAGGCATGGCGGTTTCCTTGAGATGTTTTTCTTCAGGTGGAGCCGAGCGCTACACAACCGAGCGAGCGTTAATACACAGAAACATTGGGACACGGCCGTGATTCGAGCGCACGACCTCACTATTAAGAAGCACCGACACTATGAAACTGATAACCTCTTTTTTGGTAAGCGGATAAAATGATTATGAAAGTTGGCGTGTTTTGGAAGAATTCACACGTTCGTTTAATCAAATTGTTTTGCCGTTTTAATTAACGTTTATTGAAATAGTTTCAATTTTATAGAAATAACTTCGACTAAAAACTTTTAACAGATTAAATGGGATTTTGGAGTAAGCAATGGATTCGCAATATTCAATTCATATGTGGATTTACAAAGGCGTATTAATTTTTAAAATTGTTTGAAAGTTCAATTTAAAAATTGAAACAATAAACATTATGTTTGTACGTAAACTTAATTTTCAGAATAATCGAAAATTCTGACGCAAATCAAAACAAATAATATAAAGAAAAACAAACAAAATTTAAACCATTTTGTTGATTAACCAAAAACAATGAATTTGCACATTATAATGCACTGTACGAAATTGAGCGCCTTTAATTTACAATGATAATGATAATAATAATAAAATAAATAAAAGTTAAGACAAATTTAAAAGATTTGGTCACTGTGATAATAAACTTTTTTTTGACAATTGAACCATGACAAAAATAAAATTTAACTTCATTAAATTAAAAAAAAAACACTTACGTCCATTGCTACTTGTCAGCTCCCGCTCAGTGTATGTTGAACTGTTAAACCACCACCTAAACGACGATGGCTGGAATAAAAACAGTTCTATTACATCGTATTACGGCATAAATAAAATAAGTAAAATCCACACCAATATCTATTAAGAGCATGAGATACACACATATTTCGGATAAGTCATCCCTGACCTATAATTCTCATATCCCATACCTTAGGGAATAGTCAAACATCGCTAACTTCCAATCTTAGGATTTCGAATTAATTTCACCCGGGATTTGAACCCAAGGAAAAGGCAAATTATTCTTCGGCACTTTAAGTAGAAAGATGCGATCACAGAGAGGCTCGTCATTCAAGGCGACATGCTATCAAAAGATATAAACGTTTAATATGACAAGTTAAACAAAGAATTAAGACATAAAAAGTCGGATTTATGGTCGTTTCTAGAAATAATCAAACATAAGAACGAAAAAAACGTCTCACCATAGGATTAGCGTCGACGTCACATTTGATGGACATAGTCTCTCCTCGGGCGGCCCGCAGCGCCACACCGTCCTTTTTCGTGCACACGGGACTGACTACAAATAGTATTAAAATTAACGCTACATATAGATTGAGTAAAACAGCAAAAGTTCAAGAAACACTTGAGCGATCTGTGTGTACTGATGTTTTTTTTTCAGTTATGTAACAGTAGGCACGAGGCTCACCCGATGATAAGTGACAACACCCATGGACACTCACATTGCCAGAAGGCTCGCAACGTTGCCGGCCTTTGAATTGGTACGCTCTCTTCTTGAAAGACCGTAAGTCGAATTGGTTCGGAAACACTTCAGTGGGCAAATGGTTCCAAATAGAGGTGGTACGCGGCAAATCTGCCTTAAGAGTTGTTGAACGACGGACGTCGAGGTTATACGGATGGTATTTGGTATTCTGCCTTCTACCGTTGATGAAACTCGGCTGAAGGGTTAACCGAACAACTCCTCTGAACACTCTTCATGGTAAATGTACGTTCAATTTAGTTATATTTCTAAATAAATACTTTCGCTGATAATCAAAGTCAACATTTTCCTAATAGAACCTCGGAGTGTGCTAACTACGGTCTAGGCTTATATATAAAATACCAGTCGTAATTATAACGAGTTGTTGTTTCTCCTTAAAAGTAATGGTTTAAGCTTTCTTTCGTTTTTACTTCTGCTAAGAAAGAGAGAGAAAGATGTTAAAAATCTATGACTCGTTTTATTTATTAGCCATTTTGGTCTTAGTCTACTTGATGTTAATTTAAATAAGTTTAAATAAATAATTAGATATCCATATTCATATCTAGAAACTAAATTATTCAGGAATCTACGATAGTATTATGAGGAGCTTTTCTAAATTAATATTCGTAAACCGTCTTGAAAGCTTTTGAACAAGCTTTGTGCTTTCTAGAGTACATTTGCCACAAGCGACTAAATGCAAGTTAGTAAATTACTCATTTAATAGACTTTTCATAAACTTTTGATATTACCTATGCGCATTATAATTGTTAAAGCATTTTTATTTCTTTGTTAGTATAATTTCATTTCGTCTCTTCTCGTCAAAACATAGTTGTCTCATATTTTATTTACATAAAAAATGCGTTAGTTTGCAAATGACACAGAAAACTTGTTGCGATGACATAATATTATTTATAATTTTAGTTACAAGTCAACATAACTGGATAACACCATATATACGACGAAGATTATGTACTATTTATGTAATGTACTAATAATCAGCAATGTTTGGGGGTGTATAAGTGTGATCCATTCGATTGGCTGGTTAAGTCGAAAAATATGCCATTTCCTTCCGCTGAACCCCTAAATACGCGGTATGTCGAATTATTTAGACTTTGTAACTCGAACAAAATGTTATTTCCTTACGAAATATTAATACTCTATAACTCGTATTTCAAAAAGGAGACTCAGGTTCAGGGCTTCTAATAATGTCTTCTGTGTTCATAAAAAAAATATATACTACAGAACTTACGTTGAATTATTATTCAACAATTCACATCAAATTTTATTATTAGAAATCGTGCCTCTGTAAGTGGAAATTTCAGCATTTAAATCATATGTATCTCGCGAAGTTCTTGTTAAATAGAAAATTCGTTAGCTCGATTTTTTTGCCATTCCTTGGACATTCGAGTTATTCGAGATTCCACTAATATAAATTTAAAATACATGCAAGTATATTATTTTGATCATAGACTTTTTAAATAATTTAATAAATTTTAATTATATTTTGTTAGTTACTATGTTGTCTTGGCTGATTGTATACCACTTTTTTTACAAATAAAGGATGTATCATTTAACGTAGTAATGAATTTTGTCTTAATTTTCTTTGTGCGTCAGAAAAACCTATTTTACATTAAAATATTATATGTACGATACGAAAATATTGTTTGTTTTAAAGGGTCTGGCATGTATTTAAAAAAATATTTACACAACAGACACAGAACTGTGTCAATATCTAGGTAACACAATTTTAAACAATAGAAAAGTTTGAATGCCTACAACGGCTACGACCAGTGACTCTAAACCAAACAAAAATAAGTCTCATAATCTTTTATGTGACTTATTTTTGTTTGGTTTAGACGATAGACGTCTTTAAATTCAACACATTTTTTTAGTTTAATTTAAATACAGTTGTTATTCTACTGTATAACGGAAAAATATTTTTCTCACGGCTAAATTAGAGATATTCGCTAAAACGTCTATACTGTCTGTATACACTGTCATCTAACTATCATAACCTACATCCTTTTCCTATAGCGTAAATGACAAATAACCAATAGATAAAGAAAGTCGGAGAGTTCACACTACTTTCTATCCAAATTGGCGAATATCTTCCAAACCAAACATATTTCTTACATCTTAATGTACTCTAATTTACATAAATATCGTTTTCAAATTCATCGATATTTAATTCAAGAAACTATCAAGATTATATCAGAAGTGGATTTACATATAATAACCGTAATTAAATCAGGTTAATTATTACCGAAGTTGCAGCACAAAAATGCGTAATATTTGAAATAGCAACACTAACAACGAAACTTGTCGCTAATGGACGCCTGGAATATGAAGTGTGGAAATAGGGCACGAGTTTATACAGGATGTTTGCAAACTGAAATTTTGAAATTTGTGAAATAATTACTCATAACGGAATTAGTATCCTATTAAAGTTATAAAATGTTATTTACACTATTATTATACATTTACGAAATAAATTTGTCAATTTCTTTGGTTCACACTGTTTGTGATGATTGAATTGAATATCCAAAATTACTGAACCGATTTGATTATTTTTTACCATTAGAATTTTACATTATCTCTGATAACGTTTTGAAATTATTCTATAGCATATCTATAGTATATTTCCAAAAGTTAGGTATTAGTATGAAAACTTCGATAATGTTACCCTATTTAAAAAAAATACTAGTTAAAATCTCTACATCGCGTACCTACGCTGCGGAAACTATTGGCAATAGAGCAAAGTGATGTATTACACTATAGAGGAATTCTATACCTATCTACAAAAAAGTTTATGCTACCATATTTAATAAAATAATTATCCAGCGGTGCAATACCGGGATTGAACACTAGGTAATAAGAATATAAACTTTCATAATTATACTAAACTGATCTTAAACGACACATCTTTCGTTTAACATAAAATAAATGACTAAATTCTTAATTCATGTTACATATGTTATCTTTGCATATTAACGGCTTAGTAGTACATGCTTCAATTAGTTAATGACGATCATTCTTATACAATGTGCCATAACAGATAAGATGACCTTCTCTAACTTTGAGGTTTATTTCGTTTGTTAGGAAGGTAGGTTAGGAGGTAAGGTTACTCTTGACAAAACATTTTACCATACTTAATATTCCGGTCGCGGCAAGCGTCATGAAAGCTTTTACCAACGCGGGGTGGATTAGTGATCTCATAAATTAAGTTCACGCGTGAACTCGGAAGTTTGATTCACCTAACTTTGATTAAGAGGCGGTTTCGCGTAAAATCTTATAAATTTCGTCAGGAATTCTTCAGTTTTTAATTAAAACCCGTATTTCTTACAGCATACTAAGTTTACTGTTATAGACATACATTTACTACCTATATAATTTTTTCATTGATCGTCAAACAGAAAAACAATCGAACAAAACATTTCATCGTTTCGTCTGCGCTCCTTTATACAGTATATATCTATTTATGAGGTAATCAATATTTCCAGCTGGGTTAAATTCAATTTTGCCTTATGATTTTAATACATATCATATGTATAAATAATAAGTATAAATGCCGTTTGTCAGAAACTAAACTTTTTTAAAGATCTATTCTTTCGTCCATTAATTGAAAAAGTACATTTACATTTAAAACAATTGATAAAACTTACATTTAACATCAAGATGTAATGGATCACTGCTGCCCTCTCCAAGCGAATTTCGTGCAACACACACATATGCTCCGGCTCGCTGCCTCGAAACACCCTGTAGGACCAAGCTCTGACGAGACACGAGCACTCCGCCGCTGCCTTTTACAATCACCCCCTAGATTAAAAAATAATTACCTTATATATTAAAACAGTGTTGCCACTGTATTCTTTCCTTGTAAAGTATATAAGCCCTCTGGGCCAATTTTGGTGATAACTTTCTGATTGCCTTTGCGAAACAATTTTTGTTTTAGCAGGAATAAAATGACTTATGATCTTAACTAATTACTATCTTTTATCGATGTTTAGCTTAATAATAACTTATTCATAATATCACGACTTATAAATTTTCATACAGTCCAAAGGGCAATAAAGACAAATTATAACTAGAAAAATATTGAAATTTCTGCAAACGACATCCCATACTCACATTATATGTGAAATAAACGTGGTCATGGTCCGGCCTCGCTCGCACGTCACAATCCAGGTACACGTCCGACCCCTCCATTATATTGTCAGGGTCTAAATTGGCACCCAACTTAAGTTTTGGTATGGGTACATCTACAAACAAAAATTTACTTCAACAACAAAGATATACCATTATTATATTTTTTTACAAAACGTTTAGCCACAATCCCATCTGATAATATATGATGGACAAACCAAATCAGTATAATGTGGTACCGTTGGATGTCAACAACGAAGGAATAGAACTCCATAAGTTACATGACTACTGACTTCATCAGGGCATGCTAAAAGTTTAAATGTCATTAATTCTTATGTTTCAAAGAAACTGGAAGTATAATTTTACTAAATGCATACATTTAAGTTGTTAAAAAGGGTTATGATTGTATCTTTAAATAACCATACTTATGTTACATACTATATATGCAATTCAATTAAAATTTGTTAGATTTAAAGTTACATTGAATTTATCTCTTCGATTCTCAATCCTTAATATATATTACAGGCCCGACTGGGAGCGGAGTTTCTTTCCATTCCCGCAATTGACACTTTCGAAGTTAAAACTTGGATTTTTATAAATTTATAATTTAAACTGGAATAAAAATGTCCGTTTAATTATACTAGTTGTGTTATTGTGAGCAGTGTTGGCCTAGTGACTTCAGCGTGCGACTGTCATCCTGAGTTCGTAATTTCGTCCCGGCCAATGGACGTTTTTCTATGTGCGCATTTAACATTCAATCGAACGGTGAAGGAAAACATCGTGAGAAAACCGGCTTGCCTTAGACCAAAAAAGTCCTCGGCATGTGTTGTGACAGACAAGAGGCCGATCACCTACTTGCCTATTAGATTGACAAATGATCATGGAACAGATACAGAAATTTGAGGCCCGGACCTAGAAAGGTTTGCCGAGGACAAAGGGACGCCATTGATTTATTTTTATTTTATATTTGTATTGCAATCTATTTTATTTTTCTAGCACAGCTTCACTTCGAAGCTACAGCAAAAGATAATTTGAATGAGGTTTTATATGGAACTTAGTCTTAGTAAATACAGAATATAATTAATAAGGTCGCTAGCTACTATTTTTTATAGGAACAAAAGCTTTTTATTTCGAGATTATAGCTTAACCTTAAAAAGTAATAAATATTTTTTAATTAAATACAAAAAAATGAAATTGTTAGCAGTGAAACCAAGGTGCCAGGTACCTAACTGATTTTTAATAAACATAGTAGTTTAAAATGTTAATAATATTAAGGATTCTGCCTTTATCACATTAATTTACATCATTCAAATGCAACCAAAGAGTTCTCTGTGTAAGCCTTTGTGAACTGTCTGACAAAGACATGTGTGACACAAACGCCTAAATTCTGTACAATTTCGCTTAAATCACTTTAGTTTTGTCGGGAAATCGTCATTTTGACGATTCTATTTAATTGCTATCAAATTATTAGCGTATAAACGTTTAGCGATTTTATATAAAACCAATAATTATTATTTGTATAAGTGATCGGCTTGTTTGTTTTTGTGTGAAATTTATTTCAGACATCTCCTTGAAAGAATTTTCAATCTAGTCTGAAGTCATTTTAAGGTACTATAAAAATAAAAGCATCACTTACAGCGCAAGATGAATTTAATTAAATCAAAATCAGGTCAACTGTTTTAAGATGAGCGCTTCTTAGTTGAGAACAGAAATAATTAGACATAGTAACTTCTTTGGAATTATTCTAAGAACTGTGTTTTGTGTCAAATTGATAATTGTTTTTTTTTTTTGTAATATAAACAGGATGGATGTATCATTATAATACATATGTATACGCCACCTGAAGAGGGGTTATATAAACCGAGCGATCGGCATCGTACTATATGTATTACCTTTAATATATTGGAAATATAGAATATGCTACTCGTAGAATATTTAGCATAGCATGAATATAGATTACATTAAAATCGGAAGAGATTTTACAGCATTCGCTTGTATGTTCAACATTGCAAATTTTCTGTAACTTTAAAAACCCTTTCAAGTACCCGTTTTCTTTTCAAAACACAAGATAAGTACCCTTATTACACTTTCGTACTCATAAATTAGTTGATTTCTTGTGTGTATTTAACAACTTTATTCATTCATTTCTTTGTTATAGTTAATAACCATATACTACATAATCGAAAAGTCCTGGCTCTGACAATATAAACCACACAAACTATGTATTTTTTATTAATTGAGAAATATTTAACTTATAACTAACTAACTTACTAAATTAAATCTCTATTCTATATATATAAAGTTTGTAATATATTCACTAATATTTGTCAGTACATTACACAAGTCATCATTTTAAAAAAATCAGACGTAATTATTGACATACTTTGTAAATGAAATATTATATACACGAATACTATTCAATCAATATAAAATCTAAAATATACATGGAAAATTATTATCATGATACACTCGCGAACATTTTTATGACCAATTAGTTGTATCGCATTTCAATAGAAATTTTGATACAAGACGTTTGAAGGCCAATGTTCCAATTAAAATCCAATTGAGGAAATACACAAATTGGCTCTATATTTGAAAGACTCGTTTGAAGTGTTACTGAATTTCAATAATTTTCATTGTTCTTTTTAAATGTTATTTGTTCTTATATAGATGTATTTTTCTAGTCTAATGCACACATAAAAACAGTGGCGCTATAACCTCTTGTCTCAAGTTTTTGTGCCTATTTCGTCAACATTTGATTTTTCTAATAAGCAGCCTTCCCAGGTCTACTGTTTAAATGTAAGGATGATTTTCTTTACCGTACGAGCGAATGTTAAATGTCCACATACACAGAAAGTTCATTGGTGCCAGCCGGGGATCGAACTCGGAGAGATCAGAGTCGCATGCCAACACTGCTCTTTTACACACATAGCAATGGCAGCTAAACAGTTAGTAGGTTGAACTAACTCAGAGCTGCCTGTACCAATTATCGTGTAGGGCACACTAGTATGTGTTCAGTTGTGTATTACCCATAAACACGTGGAGTTCGTTGTTTTACAGTATACGAAGTAAGTAGTAGTTTTCTGTATCGTTTGCGAAGTTAGGTCAAAAAGTTTGCGGGGTAGAGCTCATTGTGGCGACCGCCGTATCCTTTTGTAAGGAAACCAACAAAGGAAAACCATTGCAACTATTCAGGTTCGTTAAAATGCATAGAAATATAGATATTATAAACAATATTCGTTATAAATGTGTAATTAATGAAAGTAATTCAGGAAATGTAACCGAATTTCAAATACATTGTCTAAAGAAATGCGTGTTCTGTAACCCTGTCTGATTTATAAAAAACCTCGATATAAATGTTCGTTTCCGAGTAATTTGTGGGCAAACATTACGATACTTAGTAGATGTTGGTACTTGAATGTATGTCCAGCAGTGGGTTTCCTAGGATTTTTCTGTTTTTTTGGTACTTTTGATCTCTTTACGCCATTAATGTTAATTAATTAATTAATTACACGTAAGTGTTATGTTATCGCCGTCAGAACCTATTATCGAGACGCCCCGTGTTCTATTTTGTGTAATTTGTTTCGTGTGTGTAATTTATTTCTTAATAGTTAATAAAATAAGTTAATTTCTAATCTACTCGTAGCAATTAATTGCAATATTTGCCGTTCCGAACGTGACACGATTTATCTAGATAATAACTTTAAAGTTAGACTACCTGCTAAGATTTACTTTTTCCTGTTTTATTTAAATGAGCGTATTGTGTGTGCATGGATATATCATAGCAAATTTAAAAGTTACAAAATTATTTCAAAGGTTTTTGATGACTAATGACTTACGTTGTATCTCCATCTTCCATCCATCTTCTCGAACAGAATGCTTCAGGTTCTGCTGAACAGATCTGCATGAGATTATTCGTCCCGAATCTTCGACTGTCGGTATTATACTCAAGATACTACTTGTCACGTTGCCGTCAGGTGATATCTAGAAAAGAACTCCTATTACGATATGGGTTTACAGGCTTTTGTGTTTGAAACTTTGAATACACTTTGTTTACTGGAAAAAAAAAATTATGTCAGGAAATGTTATGATCGAGTCAATTGACTGTTGATTTTTATTGTTGATTTGAATGATTTTATTGTTGAGATTCCTTACATTACTTTTAAGAATCAATTTCTAATTGGATTCAATTCGATTTGTTTTGTTTTTATTTAATTATGTCATAGTGTGAATAATTACTCGCCATCTTAACTTTGGACGGTGCGTTCAGGGAACAGAAGACAGTTTCGATCGAGTATTTAGTGGAGTGTTGTGGTGATGAGACGTTGGACTGAAGTGGGTCTATTATATTGTGATTTGAAGTGAGATCGGTGCCATGAACCTGGTGTTTGTTTTGTTTAAGCTAAAGTGTAAATTTTAGAGTTAAAAGTAATCAATCTAAATTAAATATTGTACGATAATTATTCGTGTCTTTTGTTCTCGGACTTTACCCACATAACGCCTACTATATCATGACGATGTCAGTATCGATGGAGTGACGATATTTCTCCGATATATATTTTTGGGCCTTCGGGCCGGAGGGTCAGTGGTGAGACTGATCAAGGATCCTTCCTTTGGGTTGGAGGAATAATTCACGATCTCTCCTCAACACGTAACTTATAAAATACATATATCTAATAATAAGTAACTAATCGTAAGCTAAACTGACTTATCGCAGTAATCTCTTCTGTATAAAGAAACAAGTTGCAATGTTGCATGTGATTTCCGATAGATTTTGCATTTATTTTTTATTAGATTTTGATATACGATAGCTTTGTTATTGCGTGGACTGAACACAATAAACAAATCAAACCTAATCCTTGTTTCCCCTCTACTAGCTTCAGAACCAAACACAATGTCTGACAATTCGTGATTTTAGCTTCTACATCGAAACAACGCTAGTATAAATAAAATCCTTGGAGGTTTTATTAAACATGCGATTGATGCTCTGAGTGTACACAGGCGATCAATCTTGTGTGTCCAGTTACTTTGAGATTAAGATTAAATACACGTTCTTCCAGGGTAAGCTATTAAAGAAAATTTATCTTTCTTTTTCTAGAATACAGCTTTAAAACAATAATAGCCCCTCATTTCGTCAATAGTATTTTAATAGTACGGGTACGGGTAGTAGTATTTTAGTAGTAATTAAGCGACGGGATCTATCGTTTTTGTGTATTTTATTAAAATCTTCGCTATTTGCTAGCTCTAATTATTTTATAGAAAGGGACAAGTTTTCATGTTTGGTTTTGAAAAGTCTGCGATGGCGCGTGGTGTCCTACAGTGCCTAACTAGTGCTAAACTACCTTTTTTCTTATGTTGAAAACACTAAAACATTATAATAATAATAATAATTTCTGTATTTAAGCACACAATCGTAAGTCCATATGGTTTTATGGTATACGTTATGTTGGTATTATTGTGTTAGTTACAATATTGTTGTAAATATATATGCTTAGGTTAGATTTAAAGTACATTAATTATTAAATTACTCCCGCACACATTACAGTTAGATAACACACTACACTAGGTAACACTGGAACTGTTAAAAAAAATAAAAAACGGCTTAATTTAGAAAGTTGCCAATACTATTATGGTTTTTCGAAATAATCTCCGTTCCTCTCTACACATCGTCGCATTCGATGGAACCACTGAGTGCAAGCAGTGGGCCCATTCTTCCTTAGGGGTATCTTTATAGCATTTTATATATATAGTATAGTACATTATGTAGTATAGTATAGTACGCTTTCACCACATCTTCAGGGCTCGTAAAGCGAATACCTCAAATGATATCTTTAGTTCTTGTGTATAAATGAAAGTCGCAGGGCCCCAGGTCATGACTTTATGGCGGATGACTCATTATCTCGACACCTGCCGTAGTCAAATATTCAATTCCATGCGAAGATGTTTCTGTTCGTCTGTTAAAGTTTGGGGAATCCATCTGGTACAGAGCTCCTGACGCCTAAATGTTCGTGTAATGTTTTGAACTTGACTCATACCAATGCCTAGGCTTGCCCGTATCACCCTCTAATCTTCTTCTATCATGCGTCGCACATCACTGATGTTATCTTCAGTATTCACTGTTAAAGGACGCCCCTCAGGCGGACCATCATTGCGATTGCTACGTCTACGCTTAACTCGTTAAACCAATTGTAAATAGTGGCACGAAATGGAGCTTCATTAACAAATCCTTATCACAACATATCAAAGCTTTATTGCTGAGTAAGCCCACAACGAAAGTCATAATAAATCATTGGCCGAAAATTTTCTCGCGTTAGGTTAGGTGTGTTTCACAAAACACATGAAAATTAAGTTTTAGATTTCACAAAAACAAATGAATGCAATATACTACATTAGGTTATCAAAGAGTTCTAAAATTGAAATTCATAAATAGTTTTCTTTCATCAAAGTTTAGCAATGTTTCTAACTGTCCAGTTCTAAACATTTTCAGTGTTACCCACGTATAATTGTTGTATATAAATTACGCGTAGCAAATAAGAAGTATATGGGCGCCAGTGTTCTTTCCGCATAGACTTGAACAATGGAGTTGTGAGCACAAATGTAGGATTAATTATATGGCGAGGATATTGTTAGTAATTATTAAGTTTCAGGCAAAAGGTCAAATTGTAAGTAAACTCTTGTAGTAGTGAATGAAGCTTCAGAGCTTTTAATATTGGATTAGAAAAATGGTACTGTATTTAATACTCATAAAGTAAATAAGAAAAATTAATTGTTAATTTTATATATATATATAATTTTAGTAACCATTTGTTATGACATATATCTAAGAAATGTATGTTTGCTGTTGGACGTTTAATATGTTATTGCCAAGGTTTTAAAAAATGTTTACACATATAAAACAGTAATTCTTTATAACAATATAATTATGCACTCTCCATTAGTAATCATAAAATAGTGAAAACTTTTGTTTTAACCTTATAGTTAATAGTTAATTAAAGGTTTGAAAGGTCGACTGTATATAATTAACCGTATAAATTATTTTTGATTATTAACTTGATATAATATTGTTAATTATTAGTCAAATAAAACCTGATTTTTATTGTAAACTTTATCGGCGAATCGGTTAATTTGTTATCTTCATTATCATAAATAATAATATTAATTTGGGTTTTTATCTTTTTCCAAATATCCACATATCGTGCTTTTATTATATGCAAATGTATGTATGTAATTTTAAATACTTATATAATAAATATTATTAATATCGAAGATTATTAAGTTAAGGTGAAAGAATTTGTTATGGTCTCATAAACAATGGAAACAAGTATGTCTTGGCTAGGTCTTCGTCTCTTGTGATAGGTTAGTCAGTTAAATTCATGATGAAAATTTTTCAAGTCGGTAATGAATTATTATAGAATAATAATTTACATATAAGAACGTTGTTTTATATATAAATACTATACGGACACGTATCATGTTAATAGCAGCTATTTAAAAATGTTTCAACATACAAAACAGCCACACATTAATCTTAGCAAAAATTTCCAGCACTTTCCACGTTTTCATCGTCTCAAAGTGGCATAGAAAAACTGCCCTTTTCTCAAGTCTTAATAGTAATTTAGAGCTTAGCGAAGAAAATAATCTAGATTTCAGTGGTATAATCTAGGTCAAGTCTGCTTAGAGTGAGGCCAACTCAAAAATAGCTTTTATACAATGAAAATGCATAATTCTGTAGGGCAAATGATTTTGTTTACGATATTCAAATTTTTATTTAGGTCCGCAATAAAAGATGTGTATATTTTATAGCGGGTGAATTATATGGAGCTGAGTTTGCTTCGTGACTTTTTACTATTCGCCGTTAATTTTTGTTACTGTCACACATAACATTTTACTAAAGTTAAAAATATATAACAATTCTAACATTCTTTATGATGCACATAGTTATAAAGCCTATAGGTACCACTATATACGTGTCATTATGGAGTTGAAATAATATGTACGAATAATTATACATGATAAATTATTATTATTTAATTATTAACACAAAATAAATCAATTTTTACCACGACATAACACAATAAATGTGTTATCTTAACTCAACGACGCGTCGATTATAAGTTTGTTAATTCTTTATAATTTCTTAATTATTTTTGTATTTTTGCATGTATATTTGTTATGAATCAAAATCAAAATCTTTAATACCTTTTCCCGAATTGTATGCAGTCTAGTGGCACCCTTCCACCATGATATTGTAGGGTGGGGACGAGCGCCCACTGCTTGACATATTATTTCCACTGCTCTCCCCGCTACCAGCGGTCTTGCACCTCCAATTATACGTACCCATAGAGGATATACTGCAAGAAAATAACTATATAATATGTATATCTCAGAGAACTAAAACTTCAGCTAAAACACAGTATATAGCAAATAAATTTACAATTACGTGACTTAATTAATTATAGCATAAGCATTATGGTTTTTCACGCCGTCCGCATCTATAATCGTAACATGGTTATATTTTGTGTGACTTAAAATAAATAATGATTACATTGAAAATAAATTAAATAAATACAAAATATTAAATGTGCTATGTAATCCGTTATAATGCATATTTAATTATATTGAAGATAGACTTACGATTCATATCAATAGTGATGTTTTCCGACAGCGGTGATATCGAAGGGTCTGTGACAGCCTGTTCATAAAAAATAGATAAAGATTCAACGAAATACTTTAATAATTGTCGAATCATTGCTTTATTAGACGAATACCTCTCAATATAAAACTTGATTTGGTTGGAACATAGTAATAAATGTGATAGCAAATATTACTTGTAGGCAAACGTTGAGAACGTTACTAAGCTAAGCTTATTTGAATAACACAGAACAGGGCTTAATTCCCATTTTTGTTATGTTCTATAACGTCATTATAGATCGACAGTAATCTTGATAATTACTCTGAAAAAATTGAAGATCATGTAAATAAATGAAGAAACGCGTAGCAAGAATTATATTAGTTATAATTGCCATTTTCTTTCCGCAAACAATTCTGATTTTAGAAATAGAATTTCAAAACATGCTATTAATATATACGTGACATCTGTATGTTTCGTGATCATTTGTTTTTTTGGATAGGCAAGTAGGTGATGAGCCTTATTTCCTGACACAGGACTCCAAATTTGAGAGACTGGCATGCCGTTTTCTTATTGATGTTTGACAGAAAGTCCATAGGTCCAGGGTTGAAAGTCGCAAGCTGAAGACCCTATGCCAACACTGTTCATATATATATATACGAATGTATATTGAAGAGATGTTTTGAAATTGAATTGAAATAAAATATATATTGGTATAAAGGAAATGTACTAGTTCTTCTGATTGCTTTTTTTTCACTTGTGCCCCTTAATTAATTTGACATTTATTTACTTCACTGAGTAGTTGTTGCTTTCAGTTTCAGAACTTGAAAAAATGTCTGTACCTAAGATACTAGAAAGGGCAAACACTTGACCTTGTCGCCGCAATGGGGTGCCTTATAGGGTTCGTTTTAAGCTCATAAAAATGACGCGTAGAACTATATTAACATGGGAAAAACGACGTTTATAGAACTGCATAAGGCTTATAATTCTTTGTGCTACTTCTTGAATAAAAAATGTATTAATTCCTTATCTATGGATAAGCTTTATAAAATCCGGCAATTAGTCGCTTGTACGACTCTTAACCCTGCTATAGTACATTGCAATCATGCGCGTGCATCAAGGAATTTTTCTGTCATTTAACATTCATACGATGAAGGAAAATATCGTATGGCATACCTAAGACACAAAAATTCAACGGCTTTGGTCAGGCATAGAAGGCTTATCTATTTACGTATTAAAAATTATCACCAAAAATATACAGTAGTCGGTGGGGCAGACTTTTGATTTTTTTATACAATCAAGTTTACGAACTGACTTACCTGGCAAGTGAGAGTTGCAGGATACAAATCTCTTTGCAGTGTGAAAGAGACGGAAGCCCTCGACTCAGAGTTGGCTAAGAGTGCGTGTGACTGCCACCACGATACTCTAGCTGCAGGGCGACCTATGAACAGAGATCTAGAACTGTAATTTACAGATAACTGATGCTTCATGTTGCTTACGTAATGTTATTGATTTAAATTGTATGAATTGAATGTATCAAAGATAAAAATTACGCCAAATTAAGTTTACGGAGTGCAACTAATTGTTAAATGTTAAAATTGTTATAATTTTTACAAAACACTTAAAATAGTAGACCTTAGTATCTTAGTATCACCGTGACCACGCACGCTATAAAGCACGCGAAACGTCGGAAAATTTAAAATTATGTGAATAATTATAAGTTTATAATAATAATACATAGCTTCAATCCGGTTAAAAGGTGTTTTCTTTCAATGATAGACCTTGTTGTTTTTTTAACTAACTATGAATTTAACTATATATGAAATTCAGTAATAACCGTTTTGTGCTATGCGTATTGTACATAATTTTTACACATATTGTTCATACATATTGCATTAGAAAATTCAATTGTTTAGTTAAGAGACTCATATTAAAAGTTTTGGCAAAAAATTACTGGCAGGTTGTTAACGAGAACGAGTACACAGAATGTAAATTTTCAAAACATACTATGAAAAACTGAAATTCGAATCCCAAATAAAACCACTTTTTCACCATCAGATTTAAACGATATATAATTGTTACAAAAAGTTAACAGAAATGCTTTTTGTCTAGTTATTTGAAGACAAAGGATAAATTATAATTTTATATACAGAAAAAGACTTAATTACACGTAATAAAAAAAGGTATATATAGTTAATAGAGAAGCATTAGCCCCACTAAGAAGCATGTGTTAAGGTACTTGACATTGACATTGAAATTTCTTTATTTCAATGTTATTATTAAATTACTGTTTCACAAGAAGAATAATTTCCGTTTCAGCATAGGACAGGTTAAATAGTAACCTTATAAAGTTTTTAGACAACTAATCACACATGGCAAAGTGGCAGGTAGACCTGGCCGTAGACGCCTGTCTTGGTTAAAAAACCTTAGACAATGGTTTGATTTGGTTTGAAAGAAGTTTTTAATGGATAGTGAAAAATTTGTTTTAAGATTTTAAGTACATCGCGAGGCTATCGCTTATAAAACAAAAAAAGTGTGTGCGTGTACTAGTGTACACACGTAAGAACTTCTTTATGACCTTATTTTTAATAAAATGATCTACTATATGCAACTTTACAGAAATTGGTTAAAGAAATTAAAATTAGATAAAGTTTAACAAAAGGCTTTTATTATCATAGATATAAATACAAATAATACAATTATTTAATTTTCCCTAATTTTTACTAAAATTATTACAGAATTTCATTTATTGTAACAGATTTTTTTACTATCATTGTTATTATATATTTTTGTTATTAATGGCTTCGAATCTCTTCGAATCAACCGTGGTAGGGACAAGATGGTAACGGAAAAATGTGACGCGTAACCCGAAAATGTGACAGTAAATTTTGTTCCAACGCCGATAAACAAGTTTCACTTCAATAAGCCTAACAACTAACCTAACCTAACAGCTATCCAATATAAATGTTAAGATAATGACTATGAACATAAATAATTGATCACTATGTGTGAAAGATCCTGTTAACATACATTATTGTCGTATTTTTTCTAAAAATCCCTCCACCGAGAGCGACAACATACTCATAATTGCTCCATGTGCCTCGTACAAAAACGAATTACATGCTTAATTCGCCAATGTAATTCTTAGCTATGACACTAATTATGAGGATGTTGATATTTTCCACCTCAACAAAAAGTAAGTGAGGAAATATTTGAAGAGACGAGAAGACTTTGGTCATTGTTTAGCAGTAACAATTTAGGTCTTTTTTAAACATTAACTATTTACTGTCGTTTGTTTAATATTAAATTTCATTGTTATGTTATGTTTTCTGTTACATATTTTATTTATTTATTGATACTTTGCTACCATAATATACAAATAAAAAAAGAAAAAGTTAGTAGGTTACATAATGCCTAATAACGCACCAGGCAACCCTAATATGAGACGATAAATAAAAGAAACAACTAAGGTAAAGTACAAGAAGTGCATAATTATTTAACAAAAAAAACTCAAAATAACATGCAATAAATAAAATAAAATCCAAAGAAAAAACATAAATAATAATATGTATAAACAGACATGTAAAAGCTCTGCCAAAGTTTAATTCACTCACAATTAATGTATATAAGTAGTAGCTAATTACGAGGCAGAAGAAAAATGATCAAAAAGAAGATATTTTTAATGAATTTAGAGACTGAGCTCGTCTGATATCAGTTGGTAAGGAATTCCATAGTAGGATACTTTTTGCACAGTGAAGGAGGAGTGATAGAAATCAGTTTTATGAATAAGAGTTTCAAGAATTAGATTTACAAAGGAACGCAAATCAAAACTACCACCAGGGAGGAACATACTATTTTGCTTTAAATAACTAGGAGTTTTAGAATTTATTTACATAATTTTAAATTTTAATTTTTACGCCGTTTCGCGTGCTTTACAGCGTGCGTGGTCACGGTGACTGAAGAGAAAAGGTGTTAAATGTCAAAATTATCACAGCTGTAGAGAAAGTTGTGTTATCTGTATTTATTTCCCTGGAGTTGGTATCGTTTATTATTCTCTATCATATGCAATGAAATATTGACTTAACCAGTAATTTCTAGTTTTTTTTAAATTAATATCGTAGTTGATTAAATACATATAATTTGAAGTCAGTGGTTTTTAGAGATGAGGTATTTTAGTGCATTATGAACGTGCACTTTTAATAACGCAAATGGAATTTAATGGATACAAGAGTTGATGGTGAGTACAGGTTTTTGTAGGTTAACCAAGTGCAGCTAAAAACTATGAACCCGTTATTCATAATTTCTTATATTTTACTAGTGGAGATGACGTTGTATTACTGACGACTTAAAGGTATAATAAAAATGTTTAAATGTAAATATAAACCTCACAAAAAAAAATCGAAATCGGTAAATATTTACCACGCAATATTTATGTATACTATATCTGACAGACGTTGTTGACGTATGTCTTAAATACAGAAAATACAAATTTAATGAAAAATGACCTAATTCTAAACATAAACCATTGTCAAATCCACTCGGATACACACAGATATCATCAAAATCGGTTCATCTGTTTAGGAGGATATTAAATACAAATATATACTGAACGTTAAACTCAAAATCTACTGAACGGATTGTTGTACAGTCTTCATCAAAACATAATAAATAAATTGATATTATGTAGAAATCACAAACGTAAATACAGTTTACATGTTGAAAGGAAGAATCTAGCTGCCCACAACACAGGGAATCCTAGTGTGGGGGCCAGTGCACTATACTTTGCCTAAATGTCCTGTATATTGTGTATCATAAAGTTTTTCAAATTCCTGAGAAAGGTTAATTTATTATAGCTTTATACAAATTGACTGATAGAAATATTGTGAAAGAGGTCTCAACGAATCACACATACACATAAGTTCGGGCGGAAGCTAGAAAAAAGTATATAACTTCCTTTACACCGTTTTAACATAAGCATTGATTCGTCCCTTTTTCTCATAGCGTAAATACTATTTGACGGAAAGAGACAAACGAGAGTACATCAAAACTGAGCAATAATCCTGAGTTTTATAAAGGGCGTAGAAGAATTTCCTTCACTGGTCCATCTCAATATACTTACCACCAATAGCCACGCAAGTAAGATTGACTCTGGTCCCTTCATCGAAAGGCCCCATTGCCCCACCACGGAACTCTTCTCCATCTTGGTCCAGTATCACCAGCCGTTCTGGAGGTACTGGTAAACAAAATGATATCAAATATTTAAAGTAAAACTACAGGTGCATAACAGTAATATTGCGAAATAAATTTCTTCATAATTAGGTAAGCATTTTCAAGAGATTATTAGATTTTGTCAAAAAGGAGTTTGCAGCGTGAAAGTCCAATTTATATTTACAGTATTTAATTGAAACGACAAAAAATCAATATCATCATAATTTTTACATATGGAATAGACAAATAAAATTAAAAATTCTTAGCCTCGACTGACATATAGAAAATATATAATTTACATGGGAAGGCTGCACCATACTTATTTAGGTATTCCATAGGCAAATTGTTTTTTTTTTTTTATGTAACAGGGACAAACGGGCACGAGGCTCATCTGATATTATGTTATAGCGGGCAAGCCACTGCGTTTCCGACCTTTAAAGAACTGGTGCGCTCATGCTTGAAGGACCCTAAGTCGAACTGGTTCGGAAATATTCAGTAAGCAGCTAGTTTCACATAGTGGTGGTGCGAGGCAAAAACTGCCTGAGAAACAATGGTTCTACTTACTCAATACAGTGAGGTTGAGCCTTGTGTTCTTGGTAGGTGACTTTATGAAGTCAACTCTACATCTATATTGTCCGCTGTCTTCAGGCCTGGTAAAAAAAAGTGTTGAATAAAATAACCAATACTTTAAATGTAATTTAAACGCTTCACTAAGCCGTCGTTCCAATAATGCCATAGAACGTAAACACACACCACACTTCAACAGGCAACAAGCCCATGATTTATTTATCATCATCATTGTTCTCATCTATATGAAAATAAGAACCTTATGCAATCTGAATGCACAACCTTAGACCAGCACGGCTACCAGCTGTCCTTCACAAAGGTAATATTAGTTTTTGCTTAATATATTTTAAGATTGTTGAGCAGTGTTGGCCAAGTGGCTTCAGTGTGCGACTCTCATTCCTGAGGCCGTAGGTTCGATCCCCGGCTGTGCACCAATGGATTGTCTTTCTATGTGCGCATTTAACATTAGCTCGAACGGTGAAGGAAAACATCGTGTGGAAACCGGCTTGCGTTAGACCCAAAAAGTCGACGGCGTGCGTCAGGCACAGAAGGCTGATCTTCTACTTGCCTATTGGTTTAACAAATGATCATGAAACAGATACAGAAATCTGGGGCCAAGACGTAAAAAGGTTGTAGCGCCATTGATTATATTATTATTTTAAGATTGTAATACGTTCTTCTTCGAATTTGTACCTATAGTGTAATCCTTTTGGATTTTACTTTTAAATTTATAAAATTGTAAATGCTTAATATACAAATTACAATAATTCATAAAAAATCGTAATGTTTTTTTGTAATCATGACATATTTTTGGAAAAATATATTTTGCTAATTTTCATAGTTCACAAAATCTCCCGCCTTTTTGATATATTCATCAGCTCTGGAACGCTTACCTAACTCTAACGACCAATTTCTATATTCACCCTACCAGTAGTCGATTGCCTAAGTTTAGTAGCGCATTACAAATTTTATTTTTGTATAAAAACAGTTGCTACGAGTCGTCGTAACAACCATTGGTATTTGGGAAATCAACCAAACTAATTGACACTACAGAGAAAATTGTCTCCTTCAATTTACTTCTCAACTGGCATGTATATATGTACTATATAATAAGAAAAAAATCTAAAATAACACGACAATTTTCTGACAGTTCAAATTTAACTAAATAGAACTAGTTAAATCGCTCCCAGTTCTCTTGCAGCTGACATTAATCCGCATTTTTCCCTTTTTCGCGAAAGCTTAGTTATATGTAGGTCAAATGCAGGTTCGTAGATGACAGGTTCTCAAATTTGCGGGTCTAAGAAGTGTCGGTTTCCGTGTTATGTTTTCCTTTTGCTCACGAAAGCGGTGGCGTTATAATGGACTAAGCTCAGCTCTAACGTTTACGATTTGTATAGAATTTAGTTTGGAAAATATAGAATGTCCAGATCTTTCTAAACTTCCGCTTAGAATCTAATTTTATTTTATTATAAAACTGTCTATTGCAATAAGGTTTACTTTCTGAAAATTTACAGACATTTTCAGCAAGAATGGTGTATACCTCCTAAAGGGAGGATCCTTGTGCAGTCTAACCACTGGGTGGACCAAAAATACAGTAGCTAGCTACTCGATATATCCTTAGGGGCAAACATTTGTTAAAGGGGATAATGTCATAAACACATAGGCACATGGCCTTTTCAGGACATCATCACACGATTGTATCTTGTGATTGACGAGAGTTTTTGTAAGAAGGCTATTTGGGTAAAGTCCGTCTCAATTTAGAACTTTGTTATATCCTTAACACACACAAACATATTCTGCAAGTTGTAAGAATAACGATATATATATTAAATGTGTCGCGCTACAACCCATATTGGTCTGGGCCTCGATTTCTGTATTTGTTTCATGATAATTTGACAAAGGCAAGTAGGTAATCAGCGTCTTCTATTTGACAAACGCCGTCGACTTTTTGGATCTAGAACAAGCCGGTTTCCTCACGATGTTTTCCTTCACCGTTCAAGCGAATGTTAAATGTGAGCGCATTAAAGAATGTCCATTGGTGCTCACAACCCGGGATCCAACTCACGACCTCAGGAATGAAAGTTGTACACTGAAGTTACTAGACCAACACTGCTCTAACGATATATAGTACAGTACTTATCCAATATCATAATGTTAAAACACGAAATATAATAAAGCACACAAAATACACAATATCGGTACTGTGAACTCACTCTGGGAACATATAAAGTGTGTCAATAGAATCGTTACTACAAGTATCGGAACAGATCTAATATTGATTTTCGTTTTCATTCGTAAAGACGAGGCACTAGTCTAGCTCTAGCACTTCTGCTAGGCACTTTAATAAGTGCCCTTTAATAAGTTATTAATATATATTCCTACTTTCAGCTGTTTATACTAGTAAAAAATAGACTAACCCTATTAACTCAATAAAATATTCTAATATCATTGTTGGTGGGTATTTTTCAAAAGAAATAATATAATAATAATAATTACCTTATCTTAGTAAGTACAAGTAATGCTGGTGTAGTGCTGGTTCGGAAGGAAGCTCTGGAACCGAGAGTAGCTGGATCCGACCAGTGCGTATCGACGCCATCTCTTGTGTCGAAACTGTAGACAATTATTCTTTATTCAGTTGATCATTATAAAAACTAGTGACATAATTAAAGTCACATTAACGAAAAATCAGAACGTATGATTACTAAATATAATTATACAATATAGGTATAAGCGAGCTGCATTTATAGATTTTGTAAGTTAAATAATAATTTTACTATAAACAAGATTATTTATCTAATAAAACTTATTTTTGTAACTTAGAATATAACTGATACATTTCTAATTGAGAAACATTGAAAAATATATTTCGCCAATTTCCGTAACTCACAAAAGCAATTGAACGCCTAGTTTTACATTTTGGCACAATGACAAGCGCGCGATTTGACTTGCGACATGACAACTAAATAAACTGGCACCAATTTCCTTGAAATTACAAAGAAATGTGTCAAAAGATATTAACTAAATATAAAATTCGATAAATGTTAACTTAACATTTTTTCCTCCCGAATCAAGCATCGCCTTTTAAATTTATTTTATAGTTTTTGATTTTTCTGGTATTAATCCACAAAATAAAAAGATAATTAAAACATGCGTATAACGGCTATATATCAGGCTTCAGCGCATTTATTTCAATTACCTCATGTACCTTTCAGTCACCTCCATGTCATTAAAGGTTATTTTTTCGAGATAATTACATGGAGCGTGATTTGGTACTTTAATTTATACCTGTGTATTTCTCTTCGTACTTATTCATTAACGCAGACCACGGAATAGTTCATGATAGCACCGCAAGTGTGTTGAAAGTATCAGGTATCATTTGTTTGCATAGATAATCTTACAAATTTAACTTACTTCTAAAATAGCTTAATATTAAGATAAAGTATCCCAAGTATTTGGCTCGAATCATCCTATTTTTATAGTAATAAATGTAACGAAAGTTAAAGCCCAAAAATCGATGTGTCCAAATACTTCATACTTGAAAAATAATTACTTAAAGAATAAATTAATCTTCATATCATAAAACACTTTTAGTTCTTCAATTATAATGTTGTTGAGCGCATTCCATTAACCGTGCATTAAGCTCAAGTGTCAATCCGTATCTTGACATGTCAAGCACAGCCCGAGTTTACTTGAGACGTAATTAATACTGATCACAATTTAATTCCAATTTCAACTTCCTGTTATTAATTAAAAGTTTTTAAAGGGCAATTTTGACATTTATATACCTTATATATACGTATTTAATATAGAAGTACATATTTGTTTAATTTAGAGAAATTCTGGTATATTAATGGGATATAAAGCGATATTACACACTGTAAAGACGCGACCGATTGCGGAAAACAGTATAGGCCGTAACAATGTATTATATAAGAAATTATCTAAGGTTCTTTATAATGTAGCCTAGATGGTGCTATAACGCAATTAAAACGTGCTACACGAATACTTTTAGATTAGGATATAGTCCCTGGCAAAAGAGCAACTAACCAACCCCTTCCCGACAGAAAAGGCTCGTAGAAGGCCACGATACATACTAACGGATCTAGATGATCCTATTACCGTAGCTAGCAGCAAATTAAAAGACGTCCGCGCAGCCAAAAACATTAATAGCCAATATCAGAATAGGGTAAAAAACCGCGTTCACCGGTTGGCGAGGGGCGAGGCCCTTTACTGCGTACTTCGCTCACTCCAGTGAGCTTCCGTCCTGCCCTTCAGGCGATTGACGGCCCAAGCCGAGGTTCGAGTCTCACAGAAGACGCCCTCGCGCTAGCCGCGGCTATAAAACGCCAAATCAGGCCGAGCTACGCGCGGTATAACAACCCGAGCTGAGCTGTAAAGGCCCTTAAGGCCAACAGCGAAATTCCTTACTAAAAAAACAACTAATCAACCGATTTTGATGAATCTTTAAATATTTAAAAAGTTGGACAATTATTACAAGCGTTGAATAAGATTTTTAATAATTATTAAATGTATAATTCAAAATTTAATTATTTAAAATGTATATTGAATATTAATCAAACATCAAATAATATATTATTACTTCGGCGTGGCGTTAATACTTAATAGATCTAACAGAGATAACGTGTCAGCTTAAACTAGTTTCGGCACGATCTAAACACTTATGACAACTACGATCTCCGTGATCTGTGGATTATAAGTATCCACAGAACACTATTACGAATAGTATTCGCGCCGACCAGCGAGCTTCTAAGTGAAACAAAATTTGACACGTGAAAATAGCTCATGCTGGCACCAAACATTAATATTCTTATTTTTAAATTTAAATATCATACTTGTCGTTTAAATAGTGTTCGCAATAAGAGAGATATTAATTAATTGTTATTTTTTGTAGTTATTATTATAATACTTACGTATACACAGGTGTGTTGTGTCCCTGCTTGTACCAAATGACCAATGCGACGCTGTCATGGGCAATTGCCGGCGTGACGTCACAAGGCAACTCCGCCGCCCGCCCTAGCGCAGCGTGGATAGATTCTATGGACGCTGTAAAATGATGAATTGTTTAAACTTGGGTAACCTTTAAGACCTCATAGCATAGATTTTGTATGGAGTGACGCTTGGGCTATCAGGTTCGAATTCAGGTCGGAGCGCTGAATATAATAAAAAAAAAATATGCTCTTCACCTCTGGTGGGTTCCTATCAGAGAACCGAAAGCGTTATGACGCGATTTCGTTTTAAAATGTATGTATATTTTGTTTGAAACTAGTCTCACTGATATATATAGAATGTGTCAATAAATTATCCAAAAATTTGCCACCAAGACTTTTATAGCATTAAACAATTCGCATTCTCCATACTTTTGTATCGATTCGCAATTGTGACGAGAACATTATTTATAGTGCGTAAAACTCCAACGGCTCTTTACAAAGCTCTGTCAGTAGGTACTCTGCTGTTCTCTATAATAAAACTTACAATGAAGCAAAGAATTCAATACCGGCTCTTTCAAGGGCACAGAAACAGAAGACATGGCTGTGTCCAAATGTTAAAAATTTAAAAAAAATACGGCAATTACACGGTCTAAAACAATAATTTGTAGATAACTTCTTAAAGATGCGAAAAGTGATTTATGCTGCTGATTTAACCTTGGGATTTGGTCTGATTCGGCCAATAATGAAGTTTATATGTCTGTTGAATCGTTTAGCGTGGAGTCGTGAATTGCAACTTTCCATCGACATAATTCATTTAAGTTTTTTAGGTCAATACTACTAAAACTATATAAACCTCTAACGGCTGTTATAAGTACAACCTTTTAAATGAATAAGTTAGCGTTATCCCTTTGAGTTTTAAAGAATTTTAAACTGGGTTAGAAAGAGAACGATAGTGAAACCATACCTTGTGAACTCAATTGATTTTTCTTTATGCGCAATTAGTCCGGAGAGAACTGTGGCAGATATGCCAACTAATATAGTAATAATAATAAAGTGTATTTGCCCCTTCACAATATTGGGTTTAAATGCTGCAGATATTAATCAACTTTGTGATAGCCTCTTTGTGAGCCCATATTAGGACTATAAAAGTACTGCGGTTACAGTGCGGAAAAATAACTAAAAACAAACTACAACAGATTTCTGTATCTGTTTCATGATCACTTGTTAATCTATTAGGCAAGTAGGTGATCAGCCTTTTGTGCCTGACGCATGCCGTCGACTTTTTTGGTCTAAGACAAGCCGGTTTCCTCACGATGTTATTCTTCACCGTTCGAGCTAATGTTAAATGCGCACATAGAAAGAAAATCCATTGGTCCACAGCCGGGGATCGAACCCACGAGCTCGGGGATGAGAGTCGCACGCTGAAGCCACTAGGCCAACACTGCTCTGCGGAAACATGTAGAGATCTTTAAAAATAATAGTAGCTTCCATAATTATAGTACTCTTAATAAAGACAAAATTGTATTCAAGGCAATTGTATGTTTTTTAACAAAATCCCTGGTGAGATACAAGTGTTGTCAATAAATAAATTCAAATCGTACCTTAAAGTAAAGCTACTTACTAAGGCCTATTATAATACAAATGAATATTTAAACGATCGAGTGCTTGGATATGAATTGCTCCGGTATAAAGAGGTAACGCGACAGAATCTCTCGTCTGCATTTCCAGACTCCATCATCCAGACATCCAGATTCCATTAACATCCACGACTGTTTTAATGTAAAGTGGGAGCAAACCGTGATCTGATACCCCATTTTAGAATAATTAGTATTATTATTTTCTTATGTAGCAAGTTCACATTTCAAGGATCGTCACGCTCGCTAAAATGTCATTGCTTGTGGCGGCGTCCATGTGTCGGGTTGTAACTCTCCCTAACATTTGGCCATGCGTCATACTCGTGAACGGGTGCTACTTGTAGTGACTGGTCGTACTTGAATTCGTGTATGCGGTGATGTTAGTTGTGTGCTCCTATTTCACCGTGACTCCTGCTGATAGATGATAAAGCTTAGTTTTTAATTTATTAGCTATTAATTACTAAAAGGTGTCATGTGGAACATGGTGTAATGATTGCAGCTCCTTACGACCCTTTGGTAAAACAAAAAAATGGCGACAAAAAGAGTGGCGGTGAGTTTATTGCCAGTTCTTCTCTTCCATTCTACGCCCTTGATTTGAGAACTGGCAGTAAATGTAAAATTGGAACCATTTAAAAAAATATATTTTTTTTGCATACAAAATATTATGAGGGTTTGAATTAAACGTCCGTAAAAGTATTTAAAGTCTAGCTATGGCTATGGATAGTATAATTTCTGTTGCGTCGTAATCAAGGCTTTTAAGAAATGTATAAACAGCTATTTTTCTTATCTTTCTTGGTAATAGTTAAGGAAGAAATAATAAACAAAAATATTTCTTGTTTGTTATTTGTACATTCGCTTACAAACAATAAGCATATACTTTTGTATGTTCGACATCCTGGTGGACAGAAAAACCTGTGTACAGTTTGTGTTTCCACCACACCAACTTCCTTTATATAAAGATCATTTATACAATAAATAAATAAAATAGATAATTAGTATCTTATACTAATTATCCGCTATTACTGGTATACGTATAATGACGCAAGTGTCGTTACAAAAAAGGCTATTTATCCCGGCATCGACTTGAAGTCCCACGACAATTCACTTCCCGCACAGCCCATGGCGAAGAAAAGTGAGACAAGCATATCTTAGACCTAAAAGTTTATGCCGTGTATCAGGCACACAAGGCACTTATTCATCCTAAAAATGAAATGAAACCACCCCATCCGGCAAAGTTTAAAAAAAACACCAATGCCAAGAAACGCCCATAACTTTAGTTCGAAGAACTATCTCTGACCTAAATCTTTTGCGGCCTATTACGCCCTAAGTATTCTAAATCAACCACAAAAAGGGGCCATATTTCACGCCGTACTGTCAAAGGCCTTTGTGTAACTTTTTGTGGAGTTTTTCCTATAATAGATATCCAGTTAATTAAGATATCGGAAGAGATTTAAGATTAAATTTAACTGTAACGGTGTCAGCTGTCGGCACCATTGAATTAATTCTGTTGGAAATATTTTATCTTTATTCCTTTAAAATGGTTTGTCCTAACCTAATTGAGACTGGAATTCATTCTATTACTGCTTTGTGCCGGATATCGTCATGAAATAAAAAAAAAAGTGAAACGGTATTTGAAAACTAAGCAATCAGCTATCAAAATCGAAACGGTTTCAGACTATCAAAACTTAAAACTGTCCGTATTACAGATAAAAAAGCCAGACCAATTATTAAAATTACCAATACTTCATTTAATTTTTTCCTACATAATAATTATTAAAAAGAAAATTAAAACAAATTTATAAAGTTGGGTCCCTGTGGCGGTGTACCTTTAACGCTGGCAGCAAACTGTATATTTGATTGTTATGAATAAATAGATTTTTGTATAATTTCTTGCTATATGAAGGCGATCATAGAGTCACGCATATATATGCGTGCGTATAAATGCGTAAATTTGAATAATTTGAACAAATACTAACAAGATTCCTCTATAATAACGTCTTGCTGGCTCTCAGCACTCCGCTGCAGCACTGCGAACATCACTAAGCACGCTACACGAATTTTGATCATTGTTCTTGTTTTTCACATCTTCACACTTAATTCCTCACATTGTGACGCTCGAGCGGATATCTGAAAGGAAATGTTTAAATCGTTATCAATTGCATATTAAAATAAATAAATAAAGATTTGGTCGTACATTATAATAAAAACAACATTTCGCTCAGAACTAAGTCTCAGTTTAAACATCACGAAAATACCGCTTATTTAACATTAGCTCGAACGGTGAAGGAAAACATCGTAAGAAAACGGGATTGCCTTAGACCCAAAAAGTCGACGGCGTGCGTCAGGCACAGAAGACTGCTCACCTACTTGTCGCGCCATTGATTTGTTTTATTTTTTAAATACTTAATTGAAATAAATTAAAATAGTATTGTCTTTTGTTAAAATAGCTTTTACACATTAAGAAAAACACTTTTTGAACGGATTAAAGCTATGTTTTATTATTAAAACTAATAGTTATTTACATAAATTAAAATAGTTAAAAATCATTAATAAATCTTATCGTAAAATGTTATAATTAATATGCTAAGAATATAAAGAAAAAAAATCTTCCTGAAAATTCCAGAAAATGCTCATATAGAAGGAGATACGCTGAAACACACCTTCATTGTTAACATCCCTAGGTGTCGTGCACGATTTGGTTCAGCGTTTGTTATAAAAACAGCAAGCTTGCCCTATATGCAACAGTATAATGTGGGTTAATTTAAGTGGCGGTTAAACAGGTTTGTCCTGCCTTCCAACAGGCCATATCTAGTGATTTTAGGTATATTTTTATCATCTAGTGGGATTGTGGCCCAACGTCTGTCTAGTTCTGTGTAAAAAAAGATGAGAAAACGCGGTTGATTGTAATTGGACAAATGGAATGACGTATGTCGCAAGCCCTAGTGTAGACTAGAAATGTGAACCACAATGACACGGAACGCGACGTCGTCCATTGTTTACTGGCCGTATTACATGACTGACCGACGCTGTTGTTTTGATGAATTTAAATATAGATCTCAAACTTGGGTGCTCACTTTATTGCAGCATAGAAAACTAGAAGGTTTTAGAAGCCGACTAATTGGAAGGTGATAGACGAGATTAAGGAAACAGCAAGGCAGGCAGTGATACAGTCTTGACAGAAATGGTGAGTTTGAAAGAGGCCTTTGCAAAACTAGCTACTTTCTAGATGTGTACCCTTAACATCTAGAAAGTATGACATAATAGAAATATAAATGTATTTAAATCTATCTGTACCTTCACTATTATTGACACCCAATTTAAGCGTCACAGCGCAGGATGAACTGGATGGATCTATGGTTAAGTTTTTTAAATCCATTTGTTGTCGCTTGATCGGTGTCAAAGAAGCATGACAATTCGATTTTGACTATGACAGACAAACCGGAAATGGTAGGTGTGTTACCGGCGTAATGGCACAAGGATGAGTATTTGAAATTACTGCACCTTTATCATTATACTGACACGCGACAGCCGAACCAACGCATAGTATTTGACCGAGGTAAGGGAAGGCATTGTGGATATAGCTTCCGGATACCAAGGCTGTGGGCCTATTAGGTAATTACTCTGAATATCTACGAGAATAAAAGGCATGGTCTCAACATGAATGTTACAAGATTTACACTTGTTTTTAGTAGTTAAATAAATTCTTCAAAGTGTAATAATAAACAGATTACAATAAGCCGTGCTCCAATTCACAGAAATCAACACCATGTGGTTTATTGATCTATGTTTGTTTGTGGTTTCTTTCCTGTATACAGGCTGTTATCGGAATATACGTGGTTTTAGGTATATTTGTAAATAATTAAATGTATTATGTAATAATTTGTTTTATCTAAAAATGTTTTAACGTCTTTTGTTTTGCTATAACGACATGAAGATTGTGTGTTATTTGGACTAATTATCATACTAATATTTCTCGTGTCACAGTGTTTTTAACCAAGCTTTACCGGAACTGCGTGACTGATTTTTATGAAAATTTTGTTTATATTTGGTATGTCTGAGATCCATATTCGTATACAACAATCTCGTCTTGACCGCCGTCAAATATGTCAAACTTCATACAGAAAATATGGTTTGCTGGCTGTTGAATCTAGATTTATTTTGATTGACGGTCTAGAATGTGGGCCTAAAAAATAGACCTTATTTTTTATACGACTACTTTTTATACAAAATTTTTGTATACTGTGTTTTTATACACCTTTATTTTCACTTCATTTTACCACCAATCGCCATTTCAAATAGCAATTTTATTAACGTAAAAGTAAATTAAAGCAAAACAACGAATTACACATCATCACAATTCGTTATTTATTTTTAATTTTTTAAGGCAGTTTTTGCCGTGCACTACTGCACTTAGTGTACTTCTATAGGTACAATTTTAGGGTCCTTCTAGAGCGTATCAATTCTTAAAAGGCCAGCAACGCATTCACGATTCTTCTGGCATTGAGTGTCAATGAGCGGTATCACTTAACATCAGAACCTCCTGCCCGTATAATAATAATAATCAATGGCACGACAACCTGTTTAGGTCTTGGCCTCAGATTTCTGTATCTGTTTCATGATCATTCGTAAATTGAATAGGCAAGCATTATCAGCCTTCTGAGCCTGACGTCGTTACTTTTTTTGGGTCTAAGGCAAATCTCCTGCCTGTATACCTGTTCTATAAAAAAATTGCTTTACCAAAGCCAACATTTCAACATTTATTACCATCGCATGTACGTAGGTACATTATGAATATAACCCCGCCTAACCAAATGTACAACAAAGGAAATACTCAATGAATTCAAGGGCTTCCATAGAATTTTATTCATTAGAATCGTATTATCATTACAAAAGGCTAACATTGGACTGACCACTTTTAACATAAAACAGCTTTTATAATTGTATACATATTTCACTAAAAAATTCTATTTAACCTTAAAAGTAATAATAATCAGGCGCTTTAATCTGTTTGTTATAGGCAAGTCGATGATCAGTCTGACGCTGTTGGGTCTAGGGTATGAAGGTTTCTACACAATGTTTTTCTTCATACGAGTGTTAAATGCGCACATAGAAAGTCCGTTCACAGTTGTTTCTAACGAATTCAAGGATAGGAATTGCACGCTTATACCACTAGGCCAACGCTCTTTGTGTGTTTTATTTACTAACAAACGTATACAAAAAAATACTCTTTTTTACCGTATTGAAGCTATGTAATTATTTTAGATAATTTTAAATTTTTCCGACGTTTCGCGTGCGTGGTCACGGGGACTGAAGACAAAAGGTATTGGATGTCAAAAAGTATCACGGCTGTAGAGAAAGTTGTGTTATCTGTATTTATTTCCCCGGAGTTGGTATCGACTAAAAGATGACGGGTTTTTGCAGAAATTACTCACGGTGTCCTCTATTTTCGCGGATTGTTTGTCTTGGGCTTTTAATTTGGATATTATGGGATCCCAGGTGTTTGATAATTTTAGGCCGTCTTCTCTATTGAAATTGGGGTGTCTTTTTATTTCAATGGCTTCGCGTACCAATCTTGGAAAGAATTTTTTTTTCTTTCGCAAGTACTTTCGGTTGGTCAATGCGTATGTAATGATTAGGCCTATCTAGTGTGTGTTCACAGATTGCTGATTTTGTGTGTCGTCTATATCTTAAAATTTAAAATAATATAAGTTTATAATAATACATAGCTTCAATCCGGAAAAAAAGTGTTCTCTTTAAATGTGTAAAAGCATAACAAGAGACAATACTAAAAAAAATTTTTGACTATGAAAATAATTTGAAGTATATTATAAAATAAGTATTTAAATTTACTAATGCCACGCTAAACATGTCCTTTTTAACGCAACCATAGATAATCGAATAGTGTAACTGTGTAATAATATATAATCTGTGTAAATAACAGTATTGAATATTTAAACAACTAGAATAATTCATAATATGAAAATCAATGTGTATATTAGTTAAACATTGAACAGGATGTAATATACACCACAAGACCACGAGGGCACCGCAACTTGGTCGATATTCCGTACTTAGCAGAAGCACTTAGCTTAGAATATATTATCTAATTATTGTTTAGCGTCTGTAGCTTCTAAGGTGTTCTTCTATAGCTTTTAAGGAACGGGTGGAGCTGAGAGATCTGTAATATATGGGGTTTTTTGTGTAATATTTAAGACGCTATTTGATATTATCTAGAGATGTAACAACTACTAATTATAAAAAATACCAGCAGAAAAGCTTATTTCTAAAGCTTCGTAAGCTTGAGATAGACTGTAAAAAGAAGGTTTATTTAATAACATATAGATATAACAACTGTTTAATTATATTGCCTATTGATGGAATCTGCCTTAGAATCTTTTTTAGCACAAGAGATTTACGCAAGAGTGAGAAGAGATTGTGTCCAAGTACAGTTACTGTTAAGAAGTTTATATGTAACAACAAGAAGCGAAATAAGTTAGTTTTTATATTTTTTTACAGGAGGCTGCTGACCTTTAAGGAAATGATACGCCCACTTCTCGAGGCCTCTTAAGTCATATCGGAAATACCTAATATTTAAAACGTAAATATTCAAAGAGAAAATAATACCATTTAGACTTTATAAAACAGAACTAATACAAAATAAATGTTTATTAATTTTCTACACTGGGTTTACGAGATACAAAACTCCACTGCGAGAGATTTAAAAAACGTTGTAACAAGTTTAAATATTCACGGGAACCGACGCTGCTATAAAATGCACCCAAAGGGCGATAAAAAGTGTAATCAGTGATCCTCAACCAATAAGATAAGTTAAAGGAGCCGGCAGGTGTTGTAAATGAAAATTGTTTATTTTTACGAGAAACTAGTATAAGTTTGAGCAGGATGTTGAACGACTTCATTTTGTATAGGTCGAAAGTGTTAGCTTCTTACAAACTACTGTAATTCGATACTCAAGTATTCATATAATACGATGTATGACAGATCTAACAAATCCATATATTGTCCATAAATATAGGGGCTGGTGAAGTATTACGTAAGCTGATTTACTGCAATTAATACAACCCCCCCCCCCTCGTTCCTCTTGTCAGCACAAGTAAGCAAAGCTCTCAAAATAATACTACATAAATATATTAGTTTTTAGTAGGAATTCTCGAAAATGCATTTCGTTTTCAAGCATAGTAATGGCATAGTTGTGTAAATAGTAAAATATTACTGTTGACGTAATCACTAATCACCAATTAAGAAAATCTAAGAGGCTAAAATATTTCCTAGTTAAGATTCAATCCTTAATCCGACGGTTAAGATTTCCGTTAAAAATATATCAGTTTTAATACTTTTGCGAAAATACATTAATTTTATTTGCTACTGGCAAGTAAGGCAAATGAGTGGGAAAAAGAGTTTTATAACAAAAACCCGGTAGTCCAGAGTTTGAGGACAAATTAAAGAATTGTTACGGGTTTGGTAGGTATTAAAGGCCTGTATGTATTAAAGATTGTCAATAACGAAAATGTGTGTTACCGCCTTACTCAGAGACGTCTTATTTTATGTATAGCTTAACAGTACTGTTGCTAGATAATCAGTTAACGCCTGATTAAGAGCAAATAGAGCAATAAAAGACAACTTTTAACTTTACATTCTCTCTATTTTTCTTTCTCTCTCTCTCTTACTTTCCCTGTCTCTCCTTTTGGACCTCTAACTTAGCTGGTAAGATCAGTTGTATGGATCAAATGTATATCTGAAATAGTACTTATAAAACTTTCTCAAGTCATCTACGACATAAAACCGCTCATAAAAATGTTTTGCAGTAAAACGTTTGAGATTGATTGACGCATTGAACTATATCCGTAGGCCATAAACTATACATTCTATAAACGAAATTGTACTAAAGTTCAGGATTTATTGTTGAGATAAAGATACCTTTCCCGTTCTTTGTATGGATCATTTTTACTAGCGTAACTTAAACCCAATACAACATAGGGTCCTTCAAGAAATGAGCGTACCAATTCTAAAAACAGGAAACGTGTGTCGTTTCGGAGGTTTTCCCTAAGTATTTCTATATAGAATAGGAGGCAATTGACCAGGAAGCTCATCTGATCTTAAGTGATACCGCCCATGGAAACTTACATTGCCAGAAGGCTCGCAAGTGCGTTGCCGGACTTTAAAGTAATATGTGTTACCCAATATTCTTTATCAGAGTCTAATACAGTGAAGTGAGAATGCAGACAAACAATGAACGATTTGTTTATTTACACACAATTATAAAAATTAAATTACACAGTCATAGGGACAATTACGGGACACTGTCTCCTAAATAAACAACTCTTTCTCCTTGCGACAGACAATCCCTTGTGCAGAAGAATCAGTCACGCGCGTAGTTCTGGAATGCGTAGCTGTGGCTTGCCAACGAGCAGAAATTCTGGGCGAGGAACTAGCTGGCTCAATTAGCCCTTAACGTACAACGGACCAAATGTGCGACTAAGCGCGGACTAAGTCCACATTACTACTATTACTATACAGTGCGGACGGTTTATCTCTAAACAGTTCGACTTAGTTTTAAGAAAATATGTTAACATTAAGCACTTTTTTTTAATATCTCGAAGACATGTGCATAAAGTACAGACTACATTTAAAACCTTATAACAGAATATCCAACTCATTAACAAGCCTTCATTTTCACAACGCCGTGACGTTTTAATTATTTCTACGAAGATGATATCAAGTGGATATGACAGAATTCGCTACTGCTTATTAAAAATGGCGGTGTATTGTACTTTTGTCTAACGTACTTGTTATTATGTTAATAACTAGCATCCGCACTAACATAAAATAATAATAATTATTATTTAAAATAAAATTTTCTATATGAATTCTGAGGCAATCCAGCCTCTTGATACAATAGGAACTAGCCGCAAGAGAACTAAACCTTTTGAGTTACTTAGTGTAGTGTCAAGTGCATAGTGTGAAAACATTATAAAACACTAAGACTGGTAATGAACATTAACTTTAGTTTAAGCTTTTCACTAGTTCTGTAGAGAATTAAGTCAACATTACTTATTATTATTATTTAAACTAAATTGTTATTCATGCCATATATACTTCTTTTGTGAACGTTTAAATAATATGTTTGTGAGTCTGTTAGGTGTATTTAAATTACCAGTATACCTAATATTTATATTTTGCACAGGAATTTCATAGTAATATTAAAAATAATGTCGCTAAATCAAGCCAATGTTAACATATATGCTTTAGTTACACACACTGTGCACACCAACACCTTACACGCATTATATCTGTATATATTACTGTTTTGATTTAATATTTAATTTGTATTTTATTTAGTACCCGTAAGTGTTTTTATTCATTAAAAGACATGGTGCAAAGGGCGGTCTTATCGCTACTCTGCGATCGCTTCTAGGCAACCATAACATTAGATCGCGAAAGAATTTGTTTGAAGAAGTTGTCAAAACTACGGAGTCGAACTAAAACCTTTCTGTCTCCAATCATTGACTGGTTTGATTAGTATTTTGGGTCCATCAGCTTTAACCAGCTATTTAACTAATATATTGCAGATATTGTAAATTTATTTTAAATATTTATTAAAATCAACATATCATGTTATCTATATATATGTCGCATTAAAATAATAATAAAATCAGAGAGTTAATTGAATCTCTAGGCAATTAAAAATCGATATTCAATCAAGTCACTAGCATTTTGATTTAAATAGAGCAGCGTCGAAAACGTTTAACTATCTGTCTGACCGAAAGCCAGCGTGTGAAACAAGATGGTTAAACAAGACTCCGCCATTATTATTTCATTTGTTATTGTTATTTCGGTGTGATCGATCTTTAATTAACTGTCTAGAAATTCAATTAACTCTCTGACTTGACTACTCCGACATATACATAATAATAACAATAATTAAAAATCTAATAAATTTAAAAAATCAAACAAATTTAAAAAATCAAACAAATTTAAAAAATCAAACAAATTTAAAAAATCAAACAAATTAAAAAAATCAATCAAATTTAAAAAAATCAAACAAATTTAAAAAATCAAACAAATTTAAAAAGCTTGATCCCTGTGGCGGTGAACCTTTAATTCTGGCAGCGTTCGCTGTATTGCGATTCTTACTCATTGAGTGACGAAAGCACCAGCCCTAGGGTTGTAAGTATTATCTAACAGGCGCCAATTCAAAACTTTAATTAGCGCCTTTGCACTTGAACCCCACGGCCCAAGAGTCTCTTCTCCAAAATCAGAACTGGAGGAAAGACTCTTATATTTGAGCTGTTATTATTTTCCGTCTGTTTTAATATTCTCTCTTCAATTCCTCGAAATAGGAACATATTCAACTTCTAAAACATCTAATTAAATTCAAAGCTTCCAAGTTTTTAAGCCACTTATAGAAAGTTTTGTCTTTGCCGACTGTCACAAAGTATAACTTATATTGAGTTTAGTTTAAGTATAGTTTTCTTGGATTTTTTTATGTTACAGGGGGCAAACGGGCAGGAGGTTTGCCTAATTGGCTAATACTTTAGGCAAACCCTACAATTATCGTTATATTACAACAGCTTTACACAAAACCTTAATTACAAACTTAAACCTCGCGAAGACCCAACTCAACAACAACTCAAGTCAAGTTGACCAAGAACTCTATTGAAAAGAACTGTACGAAAACCCGTGTGATAAATGAGTTTATCGTGATGTTCGACTATCGTATACGACTTGGCGAAGGACTCTCTTCCATTATATCCAGTGATTTATAAAAACTTTCTAATAGATACATGATTAATTAATTATTTTACCAACACTAATTAAACAATCTGTGTGTGAAAAGTGTTGCCTTCAGTGTGCGACTCTCATCCCTGAGGTCCCAAGCTGTGCATCGATCGGTGCATCATCGGCACATTGGCTCGAACGGTGAAGGAAAACATCGTGAGGAAACCGGCTTGCCTTAGACCCAAAAAGCCGACGGCGTCAGGAACAAAAGGCTGATCACCAACTTGCCTATTAGATTAACTAATGATTATGAAACAGATACAGAAATCTGAGGCCTACAATTAAAAAAGGTTGTAGTGCTAATTATTGATTTTATATGCTACGAAAACAGTGTTAAATTGTAAGACTATTTATAGAAAATCTCTGTATCGATTGTTAAACCCAACTACGTAATACCGCAATCTGTACAATATCAACGCGTAGGCGCATAAATTATTCTAACCACGCGTTACTCGTACCTAATAAAATGCGGTAGGTTTCGTATTGGATAAATCATAGAGCGCGATCGGTGTTCATAGTCAATTAAACAAAAGGAAATTGAGCATTCAATATTTTACGAATAAACCAGAAATTGTTGTGTTAATGATTCAATTAAAACAGTGCTAACTTGGTTCAGATTGTTCCCTCGGTAACATTGAATTATATTTATAGTTCAATACAGCAACGAAATTTATTTTCTGATTTTAATTTGTTTTGTTTATTTACCTTGTGGCAGTAATACAGTACAATTAAAATAATTAAATAAAAAGTAAGGCAACTGGCGTCTTTATCGCTTTCGAGCGATCTCTTTCAGGCACGTGGCCGCAAGTGTAAAACTACATGAAATATAAAATTACTTAGACAAAACTTATAGACCAAAGCAAAGCAATTGAAACGCGACTAATTTCAAGAACCATAGAACCCCTTTTACAACGTAAAATGTATTTATTTATTTATAAAAGCATACCAACGCTCGGTACACTCACACTCGGTCGGTAAAATCGATTTTAACGATTTCGAGTCACACAACTATGGATATCCAGATCTAGCTCGTTTATCAGAATGCTCGATCTGGATATCGGTTTGAAATTGGAACTATACTGAACTTTTTGAAATCTTTCTTAAAATGACTGTGTCACCGCTAACTCTTCATGATCAACCCAGAGAACAGCTAGATTCCTTATATTGACTGTTAAATTTAAACTTTATTCTAAATGACATGTCAATTTCTTATATTAAATGTAATATATCTCAAGAGCATTCGTTTCGGAATTCTCTTGTGTTCATATTAACGAACGCGCTCTAGCTTTCATCCAGATAGATTTTGTTTTAAATGAACCTATAAATCAACAACAACTTTATGGAAAGTTATGTTTACAATTGTAGCAATAAATAAGAGGCCTTTTTTATTGACGCCACAAACATTGATTTACGTATTCTGTTGTATATAAAAATTAAGGATAACGGGACATCATCACAGAACATTACGAGTCATTGTTCACGAGTCTTTCTTAAGACAGTTTTTGCCGCGCACCACCGCCATGTGCCCACTGGAGAATTTCCGAATCAATTCAATAGGGTCCTTCAAGAAAAGAACCATGGGCGGCGGTATCACTTAACATCAGGTAAGGAGGCTTCCCCGTTTGCCTCCTATTACATAAAAAAAAACAAATCTTCTGACTGCTCTGTGCCTGATACACGTGAATATTATTACTCCAGTACCCTTGCGCTTTTACCGGGCACATTGGGGTATGCTGCTGGGGGATGCTTCATAAAGCACTTTACGGAGGGGGCAATCCGAAATCTACTTGGCACTTAATGTTTTGAAGGGGCATGGGTCTGCTTCCAGCATTGCTTAGACTGTATATGTCTGAAAAGTATTTCGTAATGCTGTGTGAGTGGACCTCACGAGTCGTCCGTCAATGATTTCGCTGTTTCATCGTTTTCTCAGTTCTTCACTAGTACTGAATATTTGTGACAGGTTTGGGAAGACTGAGATGTGAATTTTTCTGTTCGAATCAGTAGTTGCCGAGATCTGCGCGTTGCTAAAAGGACGTGAAAAGTAATAAAGGCAAATAATATTCCTACTATATATAAATTGGACACGCGTTTAAGTTATAACTTAAAATAAGTTCTTGTTTTATGTAAGGAATTTCAGTCACTAAGCATACGCCAACACTCCCCCTAGACGGGACGCTAACAGCGGAGTCTAGTCCGCAATTAACGAAAATTCTACAGCATTAATTATAGGTCCAGTGGCTAATGCACAAAGGAATAATAGATATAAAAAAATAAAGTCTTGGAATCGATTCGTAACGAAACAATCATTTTTACGAGTTCTGTACGTGTAAACACCATAAAACAAACCCAAAAATTGTGTGCCTTATAACCTCCGGTGGCCCATAGTTATAACAATGTTAACATAAACTTAAATCAAAACCATAAATAACATAATCCGTAACCAAAAAGGATGTTTATGTCAGTCCGTTTGTTCTAATTTATCGTTCCAATACAGGTAATATTGGTATACTATATAGTAACTTCCTACTGTATATATAATATATTTACTTGATTGCTGTTCCTATGAAATAAATATTCAACAATAGTGTTTATTGCTTATAAAATTCGTAAATTAATAAATAAATAATTACAAAATACGTCGTATAACTGAGCATATTTTATATTCTGTATAAACTATATTTCAATATTTCAAAATGGGTAATAATTTATTATATTCTACTATTTATCTACATCCATATGAACATTTCATGAAAATATTAGGACGCTAAAAACCGCGGCGTGTAGAATATACTGAGACGTACCTATTAAATCTATTTTCCTACTTCTTTAGTACATGTCTATTTTCGGATCAACGTCGCAAAATTTAAAATTTTGTATTTCCACCACCGGTAATAACGCTACCTCCAACTACACAATTGTAAAGAATATCTACTCAGAACAACAAAGCTGTGTGTTAAAACTAATACCAAACGTATATTTTCATCCTAATTGATAATATCTAACTAATAAGTTAAAGTTAGTTGATCGGATATTCTAGTAACTTATTTGAATTTTGTAACGACAATTATTAAAAATGTTAAACTTACAATTTAATTCACAGTGCTTAAGTAATCCATACAATTAACTGTCACTACACTACACTGTTTATTTTTTAATTTTAACTTATTTTTCACAGTCCACAGACACAGCAAAATTTGAAAACGATTTCAAATCGAACGTTACGATCGCTGTTACATTCGATCGCGGACAACACAACCACTCATAGAAACGGCCACCGCGCGACTGAACGAGAACTGAGGAGTGAGGACCAAAGACCGATCAACGTCGAACGAATTGAACGACATGCGCTATGTATGGGAAGATGGAGGGTTGCGGAATGGGGTGTAGGGGCGAAGTAAGGCCAGATACAATGGTTCGACCGCATCAATACAGCAATATGTACACAAATTTATCGGCCCTATTTTTCTAATAGCTATCACATACATTCTGCCAAAATTAATTACGTAGTTTCCTCTTTATGTAGAAAGTTGGGTTTGCATCATGTAAATTAAGAACTTATCTAAAAATGGGTAATGAATCTTAAAAGAATACATTACTTATTTTTTACTTGTTAGAATTCATTTACTGCGACTTTTTCAGTCGCGTCGTTTCGAGAATACTCTACCTTACAAGCGTAAAATTAAAACTCGTAAGGCCCAATTTATGTTACGTAATTAAAATTTACATGTTAGAACCCGCATTCAAACACATTCACTAATTTTGTAATAGTTATTATTTCTTAAAACTCTTTTCAGAGTGGTCGTAGTGAGTTTCTGGTCCACATCGTTGTTTTGTTCCGGAACCGCTGCAGCTGCATCATCTTCACTAGCCGGCTGTCGGAGATCGGCCACGCTAACTTTTTGCCTCTACATGGTCCCGGTTGGCAAGTAGTAGTATTTCTCTATAGTATTTAATACCATGGGATATGATATATAAGATCTTTAATATGACATATACGAGGCTTTTCTGTATTTGAGGTACACAGCACAGCGTAAACACAATTCAAAAGACAGTGACGCACGTATTCTTAGGAAAATTTTTCTAAGCATATATGATATCGAGTAGGGTAGCATCTCGCAAGAACTAAGCTCGCCAAAAGAGGCTGAGCTGAGCTATCAGGCCCCATCAAGCCAATAACGAGATTCCAATTTAAAAAAAATGTGTGTGTGTGTTTATGAATACGCGTTAGAAGTTATTCTTCTTTATGCGTAACAAGCTAAAAAACTTTTTTTTAAATTTTTATGTTTTGCCTTATTCTACGTTTGTAGAAAAAACTACACTAACAATAGAAAAAAGGAATTTAATATATTGAAAGCTGTTTTATTATAACGCAGTTAAATAAAGTTTATTTAAATATCACAAAACAATTATTTCTACATAATTTAAAAAAAATATAAATTTCAGTGTGTCGGTTTTTTGTGACGATGTGCGGGTGTCGGATTTTTTGACGGTGGGTGCGAGCATCATAAAAATGTACTCTTAGCGTTTCTCCCTAACGCGCCAAAAGAAGTATAACTTCAAAAGGCGAGCAGCAGTCGTTCGCCAGACACTTTCGTCAGTTTGATGGGAGGATGCCCTACACGTTTGACAAGTGAAATTATAATTGACTAATTTGTTTTTACAATGGATTGTTTCTTGATAACAATTTTATTATTATTAATATAGTACATAAGTCTTTATTAAATTATTTCCCTAGCCATATGTATGTATTGAAGAATATCAATCAACTATGCATCCTTAAGATTGTGGCTCCACCTATAAGGTTTCCTAGTCAATTATTGAGAAAAATAAAATTATAGGGTTGCCTACGTGTTCATTATACTTACTGTTTAGGCATAAAATATATATGTCAAATTGCTAATCTTCATTAGGCGAATTAATTAGTAATGTTTTTGGAAACGTATTTTTTTGTAAATCTTATGTTCACGATAGCAAGACTGTCTGACGTGTGGTGGGAAGGCCCTATTGAGAAACGAAACAGAAGATGACCTGTATAACGACTAGCGAGCTGGATGCAACTCATCCAAAACCGAGATACCTGGAGATCCTTGGAGGAGACCTTCACCTGCGGAAGTTGCAAAACAATAAGGAATTAGATATAAAAATTAAAAATAAATCTGGGTCTGGGCCTCAGATTCTGTATCTGTTTCATGATCATTTGTCAATCGAATACGCAAGTTGATCAGCCTTCTGTGCCTGACGCACGCCATCGAATTTTTGGGCCTAAGACCAGCCGGTTTCCTCACGATGTTTTCCTTCACCGTTCGAGCTAATGTTAAAAACGCACATAGAAAGAAAGTCCATTGGTGCACAGCCGGGGATCGAATCTACGACCTCAGAGATGCGAGTCGCATGCTGAACCCCTGGAGATATCAAAAATAGTGTTATTCATATCCTTAAAAAAATATATGTTTGTAGGTATAATGAATATAGTATTAAGTTTACTTTATTTTTTTTGCAAGAAATAAAAAGGCTTTTTTATTTTTATTTGTTACATTACAATCCAATGATATGAAATACGTGATAATAATATGTGAAGTACACAAACGTTGTCCTGAATGTCTAAATTTAAAATAAAATAAAATTGTATGTCCACCGTAATCTTTACATACATAAATCTTTTGTATTTAAAGATACGGTATTGTATGTAAACTTAGATTTACAATTTCTTTTTTAATTTAGACTTACAGGCCAACGACTGTGCACTCCACATCTTATTATCACCTAGTTTATACGATTGCATTGTAACCTAAACTGTAGAATCGTTTTTACGTGTAATATTTAAATAAAAACAATAGACAGATTTTTCACCAAATAAATACTGTTAAATAAAGATAGAAATGTTTAATTGAAACTATGATTTTACGATCATACTTGAAACATTTTGAATATGTGTAAAATTAACTGGTCCTAATAAATTGTTAGGAATAGCACACAATATCTTTTCTTATAATATAGGCTCGTCTGATGTTAAGTGATACCGCCGCCCATGGACACTTACATCGCAAGTGCGTTGCCGGCTTTTTAAGAATTGGTACGCTTTGTTCTTGGAGGACCCTATATCGAATTGGTTCAGAAATACTTCAGTGGGCAGCTAGTTCCACATAGTGATGGCGCGCGACAAAACTGCCTTAAGAAACGCTCATCATAGTAAACGCGGCAGAAGATGCAGAAAGACCACCCCACATCTCTACGCAGCGCCAACAAGTCGCACGAAAGTGACTGGTCGTTGACGATACAAATCGCTCTTCATAGAATACGGATATATTAGATTATTTTATTTCTAATTTGATAATGTCGTTCATTAATTATCAAAACAATCAAATATACAGTATTTACAATATTCTTAACCTACATAGTAATGATAAAAATAATAAAAAGAAAATTACCACAAATTTAAAATGTTTGGTACATCTGCCACATGTACCAAACATTTTAAATTTGTGGTGTACTTTTTACGCTGGCAGCATTTCATCGCTGTATTGCAATACTTATTATTATTATAATTAACTTTCTTTTCAATAATTTTCTTATATCTATATAGGTAAAGAAAACTGTTAATATAGTATTTCTAATTAATTATTGATTGGATACAATTCTATTAATTTTATATATCAACCAGTAGCTACACTCGCATTTTGTGACTTTTATTAAACCACAGATCTAAGGGAAACGTAAGCAATTGTCTAAAACCGATAAAAATACGTACTCAGAGGTGACGTAACATATGATTTAGGTCACCCTCCAGAACTTTGTGTAACGACCGATAAAGCACTCCAAGATAAAATACTTTGCTCCTATAAATTCTTTCCCCCATTTACATAGAAATATCACGAATGGGACAAACATAAAAGGGATAGAAATTTATTGATACAGTTTGGGCCTCGGATACGATATTTTTTTATAGAATAGGAAGCCTACGCTCAGGAGGATCACCTGATGTCAAGACCATGAACACTTTCAATGCCAGATTTAAGAAATGGTATACTCTTTTCTTGAAGCACCTTAAGTCGAATGAGTTCAAAAATACTTCAGTTTGGTACGCGGCAAAAACTGCCTTAAAGAAGAGACTGAGAACGCTCAGTTACGGATCGACGAAAATCGAGGGGATACGGGAAAATATTACCTTATATTTCATATTTAATTAGAGGAAGGAATTATGAATGATTTATTTTTTTATTTTTACAGTCTCCTTATCGCAATTTACCATTATTAAACTCACTCAAAACATTGGTCGATTACACTGTATTGAAACGTTCATTCGAGTCGTCTTACACTTGGTTGTCAATATCTTCACTATTAACGAGTAGTTTTTGTTGAATAAACTACTACAGCTATTTATTAAAACTCGGATGTAACTAAGGGTTAAATGGCAAAATTCAATACTTTGAGATACGGGAGGCTTACTTAGCGCTAAGTATCGTCTCTAAATCCTCAGATTAAGTCTGACAGAATCTATATATATAAAAATGAATCTCAATTTCCCTTGGTCACGGCATAACGCGTGAACTGCCGGATCAATTTCGCTAATTATTTTTTAGTTGTGTTTGTTATTGTCAGGAGAAGGATCTTATGAAAGAAAAAAATAAGAAAAGTGCGCGGAAAATTGTAAAATATAAGAATACATAACCACCATATTAAGTAATCCTGTATTTTGTTACGAGAACATTTTTTTCAGTGCATAGCGCTTATGCTGTTCAAACTTTTTTGATGTAATATTAATGAGTTTGCCGGAATGTGTGCAGCAAATATCTTCAGAGGACGTAAGAAAAATTTATATCGTTTAAAAAAATGCTTTGTTCGGAGTTATTATATTGGTAATTAATATTCATGGTTAAGACAGGACAACGTCTGTTGGGTCCACTAGTTGTTATATATATATATAAATAACAACAGTCTTTATTCTTAATCTTAAGAGCCTCAAGAAACAAGACTGACTGACGGACTGGCCGTCCAACGTCCCCACTTTTATTAAATAATTTATTTTAAAAGTTAGGAAGAAAGTTAACCTAATTATATAGATTAAAGGGATGAACAAAATTCGTATGATTCAATAAAAATTTGCTACACCTCAATGGTTCACAAAAACTATACTTATGAGAAAGCTGAAAGCTCAAATCCTGTTATTAAAAGGTTTCAACTAATCAGCATACTGGTCAAAGGAAAATTTGTCATCTATTCAGAGATGAGTCTCGACTTAAGTCTGGCATTAATCTGGAGCCAGAATTAATCGGAGATTGCGGCTTGAGATACAAACTTTAGCGTTCTGGATTATGTTAGGCATCTGCGCCTAAAACCGGAATCTAACATTGGAAGTGTAATTATTTTCGTAACATTTATTTTTACTATCATATTGGAAAAGATTGTTTGCAATATGTACTATAGATATAGCATTATATACGATGTGGTGAACTTTAAAAAATAAAATAAATTCAATCGTTATTTTAATTCTCACTAAATGCGTTTGAATTCGTTTATTTTAATATTTTTAGGAAAAAATAAGTGAATCTAATGATACATTGTTTAGAAAAATGTGCATAATATTGTATATAAATATTGTGTAAGTACATTACACGTATATAATATGCATAAAATTCACGAACCGTGAGATCAGCTTTTAGTTTAATTTATATTAAGGTTGATAATTGTAAACCTATGGAGAGTTACTTGTAATTGTGTTTTTGTTGATTTGGTTATGCACTTCTTGCAGTTTTTCATACTAATGTCTGAAAGAGATCGCTTGTTATCGATAAGGCCGCCCGTTGCATCCCTAATAATTTATGTTATTAGTTAGTTTAATGTAACACAGTTTATATAAATAAATAAAAAGTCAAGATTTCTTGTCTAATGTCTTAGTTTAATTTATGTTAAAATGTTTAGTACATTTCATAATTGAGAACGAGAACTATTAACTAACCTAAAAAGCGTATAAAGCAAAATGCCGTTTCCGTTCTGGTAGCTACTTCCCTTTAATTAAAACCGCTACGATTTCCTTCCTATCCAAATTCAAAATTCGAACAGCATAAAACACACAAAATGGCTGACATAATTGCTTCAAATTAAGCCCATATGGAGTCATTAAAATTAAATCGACTATTTAAACGTAATTCGGTAATTGTTATCGACATTCCACTCAGCATTATACTGACATTAGCAGTCTATTATATTATTTATGAGGAAATTACTGAAAGAAACATTTTTACATGTTGTAAGGCTTATAGTCAAAGTTAAGAATATTTTATCGTAGCTATAGATTGTTGCCATTGTGACTGCCGTGGGTACTCTCATCCCTGAGGTATAAGTTCGAAACCAAGCTGTGCTTTCTGACTTTGTTCGCAGTTAGCACTCGCTCGTACGGTGAAGGAAAACATCGGAAGGAAACCCCAATGCCTTAAATTGAAATAATCGACGGTGTGTATCTGAAGAAAGAAGAAAACATAATAATGATAACATACAAAAATCTAAGGCCCAGGTTTAGCGCCACTGGTTCATAAATTTAGTATATTTTATTGGCACATTTTGCAGGCTAATTTGACTAGGCTTATTGTTAACGTCACATGCATACTATGTACGACTTACAAGGCAAGAAATTCTGTTAAAAGAATTTGTGATAGTATTGTCTTTTGTTGTTATCGTGACCACGCACGCTGTAAAGCACGCGAAACGTCGGAGAAAAAAAAAGTAAAATAATTATAAGTTTATAATAATACATAGCTTCAATCCGGTAAAAAATTGTTTTCTTTAGACATTGTGATCTAAAAATGTTGGGCAGCGGCCACAAAATGAGTGACTTGTCAATGTTACATTTTGTAACAAATCCGTCTTGAGCTAGAAAACTAGGATTCGTAAGCCTTTTAAGTTTCTTAAGGCTACGAAGATGCCGATGCACCGAACGGTTAAGACGAGTCTTAAAGCCTGCAGCACCCAGATAGGTTTACTTGCCACTTAATAATTCGATAGAAAAGAGGAAATTAGAATCAATATTATCATAGCAAATAATGTATAATGCAAAACTTGTGAATTTGGTCAATATCGGTCCTTAGCACTACATTATATTTAAGTATACTACTTGAACTATTGTTAGTCAGTTTCTCTAACCAACAATACTACAAGTAGTTGCCGTTTCTCATGCCTAGTGTGGTTAAACGTTACTCGCAAACTTTCTAACATTTACAGTATTTTCTACCCTAGCCGTTAAGATCAAATAGGTAGCCAGTAATAGCTATCCCTCCTAGCTGAGTGAATCCAACCACACCCAAAACGAACAATGTCGGATACATAAGCAAAACGGGTAAACTCCATACTTACGTAGATATAATATATGTACGGTTCTGAGTCATAGGGGTGCTTTAAATAATTGAGGAATTTAGTTTTACTCTATATTAACCACTCTTGTAAAAGAATATAAGCGAAATAATGAAATTTTAATTGCTTTGTAGCGAATGAATGTAATGTAACAGTCGAAGAAAGTGCTTACGACAATACTCTCGGGGCGTAACTCCCATGATTTAGTTAACTACTATAAGTCGAATGAATGCAAAGTAACAGTTGAAAAGAGCGCCTGCGTCTGGCAATACTCTCGAGTCGTAACTTCGACGATTTAGGAACTCGTCACGCTTAAAAAACGAAGAAAGCTTGAGTGAGAATGTACAGCCTTGGCTCGTACAATATATAAAAGATTATGTGAGTAAACTTATTCGGTATTCGCTCCACCATTGTTGAGTATTTCTTTTCATGTAATAATTTCTTTGTAGATTGTGTTTTAACATATAGCAGTTGGACTGAAAATTTCATAGGCTAATATCGAAAAACATTTTTTTTATAGAATTTGATTTGATTATTGTATACTTCGAGAGCGATATAACGGTCATATCATTTTTAATAAGATTTGTCTTTAGATTACCTCTTCATCAGCGAATGTGTTTTGTCCAGCGAGCATTCACTTGAAGTCTGAGACTTATTTAAATAACGTTTCAGTTTATAACTTGTAACAAAACACTCTTTATATTAAAGTGATAGGAACAAAAATCTTTTGGCAAGACACCAATGCGGAGGTCAGGGCTAGGCCTCGCAAATAAACTTAAATTTCATATTTATCCCTCACTGTAGGCTTGATAGACCATACGGTACTAAACAGAATTTTGCCTACTTATTATTGTTACCTTTTTGCGTCATGTGAAATTGTTTGTTTGATTGTTTATTATTATTATTATGAAGCTAGTAGGTGAAAGAATTCATGAGGTCAGTATTCACTTTCACAGAACACGAAAATATTTCCTTAATAAAAAGTTTTAGTTAATATTGCAATTTATAGCTGATAATACTAACGACTGTAACATTTGGACAGCTTAGGAAACGAACATGGCCATAATGGTTACAGGTAAAAAGTCATCTTTCGACACTTTGTTACCATCGCATCCTGTCTATTTTTCGACATGTAACACTCAAAGATCTAGAAAGTTTAGAATAACACGTCGTGAGTTGATAGACGACATCAGAGCTCGAGTCTGATACCCTACTCGCTGGACCTATCAAGTAAAGTCCCTTGCAGGTCTTACCATCACACAGTTGCAAAGGCTTACTGAAGACAGGGAGTGTGGAGGAAGTTGTGTAACCAAAGGAGCAGAAGATACTAGCGATATATAAATATATTCTGTATTTACGTGACTTAGTGGTAAAGGACTTCATGTGTATATTGTTAGCTTCTAATATTTATTTAATTAAATTCTAAACATTTTTATGAAACATATTCTTAAGAATTTTGTGTATAAATGTAAACAAGTGCGCATGTGTAATAGTTATTCATTTGACTAGTTCGGTTGTTTACGAAGAGTTACGAATTCACTCGAACATCTCCCCGAATTCGACCATCCGAGTCGGAGTAGGAAAGTTGTGATTATAAAAAAAGTTGTGACACATGCGCTCGGGCTATTCCTTTGTACAAGTTTGAAGTTATACAGTTCAAGTAAAATCAGTGAAGTAAATTATAGTGAATTAAGTCATCATTGAAGTATTTAATTTCCTATATATGCCTTAACACGGAGAACTGATATTGAAGATTTTAAACGAGTTGAAGTGCCTACACCAACTCGTTACAGAACTTAGATAACACTAGACTGCTAATGGTATTAAAGCGTCATTTTTACTTTTATAAACAAAGAAATAATTTCGTAATTTGTATGAGCAATGTCGGTATTGCCTTTGTTCACAGATAGAGAAATTATCCACAATTAAATCATCCATATAGGAAGGCGATAGTCTAAGATACGATATATTTCTTAGCGTTTCATGTTTTATTTCTGTGATTAAAGCATTTTTATCACACAAATATACAGAATTTACGGTATTCTTAACCTACATAGTATTAATAATAATTATAAATCGATAAATAAAAAAAATGATTTTTTTTAAGTTACCTGTGGCAGTATTTCATCGCTGTATTGCGATAATTATTCGTCACCGATACTGTACCTGGCGCGAACTTAAATCTTTAATTAGCGTCTGTGTACTTAAATGGTCTCTACTCCAGAGGGAAGAAAATCAAAGTCCAAGCATTTATTTTTAAATCAAAAATGCTTAAAAAATTTAGACAAAATATTTACATACTTCAGCACCTAAGCATGATACAGCAGAGCCCATATTTTACTTACTCGTACGGGGAAGGGAATCATTGCACTGAGATTAGTATGCCTTATTATTGATAGGCACAGATCACATTGCCTATAGAAAATTGAAATATGTCTGCGCCATGGGTGGACGAACCACATACGAGGAAAATACACACTTCACATTTTACAATTCTAGACCGTGTAAATAGAGAAACAAAGGAAACAGTTATCAAAAGTACAATAAATTATGCATAATAATCTATTTTGTTTAAAACAGTTCCTTAACGCATTATTAAACACACAATAATGTTCTTCAGGGATGGCGCCTATAAAGACTGGATAAAAGTACCCACTGGTACAAGAATTATACAAAGAATATATTCCATAAACCTCAAAATCCGATGTTTTATTTGAAACGTACTCTACGCCAATAAAAAGACAAATCTGAGACCAATTCCAATAAATGCTTGTTTATTTAATTATTAGATAATCTAAATGAAAACACAAGCAAGCCCTTTGCCTATAAATACATAATCTATTGAGAAATCATTACTCACACTATTTATTTGTGTAACCTAAATTCAATTTGTGTTAGTCTAACAATGCTTGGGTCTCCCGCCGGTTAATTAATGGTAATCCGTGGGTTGCTAGTACAAATAAAGTGTTCATTAATTTTACCATAAATAGCTGGTATATTGATTACTTAGTCCATTTAGGATGTAGAGGCATTTTCTGCATCGATTGTGTATGATATGATAAGATTAATCATTTATATTATATAATTGCTTACATTTGCTTTAACTCTTTGGTTATTAATTCATTCGGCAGAAAATGCGAGGGAAAATATAATTAATTGAAGATAATCCGAATTTAAATTACCACAGGTGTGTCAAATTGTTTAAGAACATTCGATATGCAAAAAACATACATAGATAATAGAAAATAGTTCAATGATAGACTTGATAAATGTAAAAATAGTAAGATATGGGGTAAATTTTAATGTTAATATATTTTTAATTTTTCAAACGGTTTGGTCGACCGTAGACCGTGACCGTGCAGAGGTTATGTATTGATTACTTACGTTTGCAGCCTTCTTCCCACTGTAATCTTTTTTTTTAATTATTAGCAATAATTCTAAATTTGAATCAAACTGAAGGACTCGGAAGGATAAGTACTACAACAGTCGAATACTTTCCACCTCGACGTGCGTCGTTCTTCCGAGCGTTTTATAAGGCTTTGCCGCGCCCCACCATGTGGTATCCACGCACCACCACGTATGTGGAACCAGCTCACCGGTGTATTTCTGAACAAATTCTAGAAAAGAGCATACCAGTTTATAAAAGGCCAGGAGCACTCGTGCCAGCCCTCTGGCAATAAATCTATGGGTACATGTATACCTCTCAACATCAGGTGAGTTACAAAAAAAAAACAAATTTGTGCAAAATATACAAAATACACGCTCACAAGAATCACCCACACGAAAATAGATTCAGGTTCCACACTTATCTTGTCAGCTCTTGTTTGTTTGATTACAGTTTTTATTCTATGCCTCTGGCTACTTTCAACAGCTTTAAACATTATCTATAATTTAACTTTATAAAAAACGATACCTGATGTGCCTTTAAAATATCATATCGATATCGGAAATGCTTTAAAGCTTGGAGTATTCGATTTATATCCGTCTCATCTTCGTGGCTTTGTAGTTAGTTTGGGCATATAGATATTCTGAGCGCTATTTCCGGTAAAAAAATTGTTTGGACTTATTATTTGAATTTTTTTGTTTGAAACGATTTTTTACATAAATAAACAAATGAAAATCATCTGTCGAAAATATAATATTTGAATGACGTCACCTCTAATAATATTGAATCCACAGCACAAACAGTCATATAACAGGCTTGCAAATGTCTTATTAAATATCATAATTCATAATAATAAGTTTTTGGCAAAACTAATAGAATATTTCTAACGCTATAAAGGCACCTTGCCTTTAAAAATCACCTTGGAAGCATTACACGGCATTATCATAAAATTGTTACATGGCAACGACAGTGATTCGGCAGTAGGTACTACAAAGAGTCAGAAGGCGACATCGTCCGCCGTTACTTCATTTGCCCACAGATAGAAACCTTCTGTAAAAGGCCCATATGATTAGGTGTATAAATTGAGTTTGCGAATTATATAGGTTAACAGACCTTTTTCTGACTGACAAAAGTTCTATTATTTGTTAGTGCCTATGGTTGTTAGTTTTTTTATTATTATTATATAATTTTGTTTAACCTAATTTAAAAAAAATCAATAACGCTAAAACCTTTTAGGTCTGGGCCTCAGATTTCTGTATCTGTTTCATGATCGTTTGTGAATTGAATAGGCAAGTAGGTGATCATCCTTCTGTGCCAGACGCACGCCGTCGACTTTTTGGGTCTAAGACAAGCCGGTTTTCCACGATGTTTCCCCTCACCGTTCGAGCTAATGTTAAATGCGCACATAGAAAGAAAATCCATTGGTGCACAGCCGGGGATCGAACCTACGACCTCCGGGATAAGAGTCACACGCTGAGGCCACTAGGCCAACACTGCTCTTTAACCTAATTAATTTATATTATATTTGTTTATTTTTTCGTCTGTAAATATTCACTTGCACTCTTGTCAATTTAGGGTCACCTGCTAGGACAGGAGTGTTTTTATTAATAAATACACTTCTAGTTTTTAATAGTTTGATACAAACAAAAGTTTAAAATCGATTAATATGAAAATAACTTCACTGCTATAACACGCACATCCCTATAATTTCGCTCTCAATTGGAAAGAGAAAATTGCTATTAAGCGAGTGTTATTTTTAACGCTAACAAACCCATGCAATTATTCGGCTGACCTCTTCGAATTGTAATTATAGGCTTTTTGATGTTGAACAACTCCCGGCGGAGTTCTTTAGTTCACGAGGGATTCATTTATGGTTTAACAGTGCAAGTTAATTGTCAAATTGTCACTTTGGTTTTTAGCCTATTTGTCCATACCATCTAATATTTATTTCTTTATAACGGGTTTTTTTCTTACAATAAAAATCACATAAGAAACGACTTAACGGGAATTACTATCTAGCCCATACAATAATTATGGCTAATAAGTAATGTTGACTTAGTTTTCTACAACACTAGTGAATAGCTTAAACTAAAGTAATGTTCATTAAGTCTTAGTGTTCTATAATGTTTTGACACTATATTTGTGTGTCCTTGCACTTGCACTTATATTCACAACACTAGTTTTAGTAACTCAAAAGGTTTAGTTCTATTTTGGTGTCTCGTTTCTTTTGTATCAAGAAATTATTTAGCGTGTATAAGTACGCCTATAAAGCGAACTTTTAATGCGAGAATGGCGAAGGTCGACATATAGGTAACTATTGTATGAATTGGAATTCACCTGATGGACCGTCCATGGACTGCCACTACCAACTACCAGAAGGCTCGTAAGTGGGGATCTTCCCTGAGACATACGACCTCCAACTCTTCAAAATTCGAGTTTACTCCTCTCTCAAAGGCCAGCAACGTATCCACTAACAATGGGTATCTATGGGCTGCGATGACTGGACTACCGTAAGCTAGTTTGCCGCCTATTATATAAAAAATCTATATTTATACTTTATGGATCTGTACAGTTTTTTTATAATGTTTTAATTAATATGATTATTATTATCTTAATATGAGGTTGGCCAAGCAGCATTGGGTTAAGGCGCGTATTAGTCTCGCCAGGTAACTTTGCTTTTGTAGTAGGAAACTTGCATGACTTGCCAACTTATTTGCCAGGAATTATAACTTAGATATCTTACCAACTTCAACTTTAAGTATTCTTACGTTATATTTATTTTTATCGTATTTCGAAAATTAAGGACCAATGTCGATGCAGGTAGACACTAGCAGAACAGAGTGCCACAAACACCTAGTGCCAGTGTGTTCGCGAGCGTTACCATTTAAAACGGTATTTGACACTAAACGTCAATAAATTAATCGATTAAATGCCCTTACGTAAGGCCAATTCGTAAAACTGTTGAATCTAAACGCTTAAAATTAAATATAATATTGAAATTGGAGCGTATTTGCATTGTAATATCCACAGGAATAATACACATATTGCATGCGTTTCTTTTATTGAAATTTTTATTTATAAGTCCCGAGAATCGAGGAATGCTGATTCGCCATTTGTATATGTTGTCGGCAATAAAGCGAGGCAAATCCTATACTAACTAGGTGGTAGGAAGGTATAGCTCTTTAATTTATTCACTCATTCATTCATCTTTTTTTATATGTTTGATTTAAAAAAATTAGCAAGATGTTAAATATAGATCAGTGCTGATTGTATTAATTGAAGCCTCTGGACCTCTCCTACCTTGTGCTATTTGGTTCATGTCACGGCTGTGCACCAATGGATTCTTTCTGCGCACACACTCGCTCTTACTATGAAGTAACACATCGTGAGGAAACCGACATACCTAAGCCTTAAACGACGGAGTATGTCAGGCTAGTACGAACATCTACTTGAGAATTATAAATGATCGCGAAACAGAAATATAAATCTAAGACCCCGAACAGTTGTAGCGCCTGGTACAACCACGCTATTAATTTAACCAGTAATAAATAATATTGTACCTTAATAAATATTTTTTATTCAAAAGCTAAACATAACAATCAAATATACTGTTACTGTAGATTTACACCTTTCTTTACCAACCTAGTAATAATTAAAATAATTAAAATGTATGAAAAATAAGTTAAAACAAATTTAAAATGTTTGGTCCCTTTTTTTTTTCGTCAGGAAATGCTTTTACGCATATCCCTACGGTATTTTACACCAGCAGGGATTATGTGGGACTCAGACTTAATAACCCTACCCACTAAAACCTGACGGATGACTTCAGCTCGCCAAAGGGCGACGGCACACAAAGGGCACACAAATCTTCCAAATCTTAACTTAGGGCAGACGTGCGAAAACACGGCGTCGCTGCCCCGGTCGTCGTTTCCTTACTGGCGGAGCATCTGAATCATTTTCACGCTGACGCTCCGCATTCTCTTTCTGACTCATGACGGCCTCACAAAAAGCCTTGAAGGCATTTCAAGGACCGTCATTGTCAGCTTCTACCATTCTTTGAATAATTAGTGGAAGCGACAGATTGCCATCAATGCTATCAGCAAGCACCGAGCGAAAGTAGTCCCAAGCCGGACACTCCTCCACTGTATGCCTCACCGTATCATCTAAACAGTCACAATGATGACAAGCGGGTGTCGCCTCTCTTCCAACGATTCGATGCAGATAACTTCCGAAGCATCCATGGCCAGAGAGAACCTGCACGAGCCGATAGGAAAGCGATCCCCACCGTCGGTCCACCCAGTGTTTCAAAAAGGGACGAATAAGATCAACGGTATGTAAACCAAACCGACATTCACTTAACTCTTCCCTCCATTCTTGCAAAATTAAGCGGCGATACTCCTCCTTCCACACCTTGACTACCTCCAGAGGTGGGTCAAAACCACCACTCCTGGCTTCAGCTCTTCTCCAAAAAATGTCTCCCAAAGCCAGAGCTACCAAGTGCCAAGGTGGAGTGGCGGCTATGACACATGCTGCATCACAGGTTACTGTACGGTATGCCCTCGCAATTCTAATGGCAACTTTACGCTGTACTACACCAGCATAAAGAAGCCTACAGCCCTCGCCTGGCCCACCGATATTTGGCATTATACGACCCAAAGCCATTGCAGTTGACTCAAGCTTGGGTGCCAGGGCTGCAAAATGAGCTTTGAAAGTCCAACGGGCATCGAGAACCAACCCGAGGTATTTCAAAGTCGACTTTACTGCCATATGAACGCCATCTACAATTATTTCAGCACCTCTAGGTGGAGACCTCCTAGCAAAACAAATGACTTCAGATTTTTGTAAAGCCACTCGAAGACCAAGTCACCTTATACGAGTCACTACTTGTTCTACTCCAGCAGCAGCTAACAAACTCGCCTCTTGATAATTACATCCCTTGGCCGTCACAAGGGTATCGTCAGCATAACATATTAAGCCTACTCCTGGCATCAGTCTACCTCGAAGGACTGCATCAAATCCAATGTTCCACAAAAGGGGCCCAAGAACCGACCCTTGGGGAACTCCACATCGAACCTGATAACATCTCCAACCTTCCCGACTTGGATATATGATCGATCGTTCAGAGAAATAAGCTCCTACTACATGTCGTAAGTAAACAGGCACACCATGATAAAAGAGACCGTCCATAATCGCTCTCCAGGGAATAGTATTGAATGCATTTGCAATATCTAGCGAAACCGCCAACACAACCCCACCACCAGAGACAGTTTCTTCGCACAAGTCCCTTAACCTAGCTAAGGCGTCAATTGTAGAGCGAGCACGCCGAAAACCGAATTGAGAATCATTGATTGAGACAGATTTGGACCAACGATCAGAAGATGCTTCTCGAGGCGCGAGACAATTATTCGCTCAAACAGTTTTCCCACCTCAGGAAGTAAAACAATAGGTCGATACGCCGAAGGTGAATCTACCGGTTTCCCGAACTTCCTAAGAAGAAGCAATTGACCGACTTTCCAGCTACTAGGGAATATGCCGTTCCTCAAAAGATCCGAAAGGAGATCTCGAAATCTGTTAGATAAACCATTATTAAGAGATTGCGCCAAAACCGTTCCATGCAATCCATCAGGACCAGGAGCGGTTCTTTTGTTTTGAATTTTAAAAATACCTGCCCCTAACTCACCCTCTGACATCTCAGGAATATCCTCTGAACGATCAAAGTCGACATTAATAAAAGGAATAGAATCACAAGGAAACAGCCATGTAACAACCATCTCAAGAAACGTTGGCTCCATTGTGGAAGTTAGCGGCGGCCTCCAGGGACGGAGTTTACTCATGACAATATTATATGGTCGCCCCCACATATCACGATCCAAGGAGTTCAGGAGCTCCTTCCATGCCCTATCCTTTGCTTCAGCTATTTCCATCCGAAGAGCCCTTTTTGCTGCTTGATAAGAAGAATATAAACTTGCCTCTTCGTCCTGATCACGGTAACTGAGATGTCTTCTTCTAAAACGCGTGTACCGGCGACGTGCCTTAACACGTTGGGCTAGTTCGGATGACCACCAATAGACGCTTTGCTTAGGTGAGATGGGACCGATCCGGGGCATAGCAACGTCACTGATACGAGTGAGTGAGTTCCTAAACCATTCCACCTCAGAATCAATTGTAATATTTGAAGGTTTGGGATTCCAAGCTTCTACTAACGATACCTCTAAAAGCGCATCTTTGTCTAGATTTTTTCGGGATGTTTGGTCCCTGTGGCAGCGTACCTTTAACGCTGGCAGCATTTTCTCGCTGTATTGCGATACTTATTCGTTGAGCGAGGAAAGCACCAGCTCTGGGGTCATCGATACTATCTACTAGGCGTCAACGTCAATGTGCTGTGCTGTGCACTTGAACCCCACGGCCCAAGAATCTCTACTCCAAAGGACACAAAATCGAAGTTGGAGGACTCTTAAATTCTATTTAAATGTATGTTTTCTTTAAATAAATAGATAAAATCATAAAACACTAATTATTAATATTTACTGAAGAATCAAACATGTTAGTATCCTATTTAAAATGAAACATCTCATATATATATAACGTTTAAACATACCATACAGTACCGAGACGAAACTGCCACATAACTGATATTGCAAGTAGCATATTATATATTGAATCCGAAATTCAATATGCAACGTCAAGAAGATTTGAAATTTTTTTAACCTTGTAAAATATACTACTATTAACAATTCTACAATTACCTTTACGCTAGAAATATTCCTTAATTCGTTCCGATCCATTTGCCGTTGCATCTTGCTTCCTTCGCCTTTATAATAAGAAGGGTCACTATACACGTAAGCATAGTTCAGATTCAATACATTGTCTCTTCACTGAGACATCGTGGAACATTAAGATTTAGCCTAACTTAAGACTAATAAGTCATTAAAGCCTAACCTTATTTACTTATTATTATATATTTAACTAAGAATGTCTAATAACTACTTACAGTCTCTATTAAGTGAAAGACACTCTGTTCTTGAATTTTTTCAGTTATTACTGTTTACCACTTAAGACTAACGTCCAACACGCGTAAGGAACCTATATAATCAGATAAAAATCTGCCGGTTCAGATAATTGGAACAGAGCAACTCACTACACTCAGCACTACCTCAAAGGTTATTAAAGCTCATTAGGTGAGGTAGATAGTGTGGTGTAGAATCACTGGACACCAACTAACTTGGAGAGGCGCAAGTAACGCGGGCGGTACAAGAACTAAACCTCGCTTCGCGAAGGGAGAATTGTTTTGATGCTTCTATAAGTCTAGCCGTGATTCAACAACAGTGCAAATACGTTTCCCTCCTTCAGCAACGCCAAGCCAAGCTTTATGGATTCTTAAAAGCTATGTTAATCCTTTAAACGTTGAGAATAAGCACCAAAGGACATTGGTTTTTTAATAAAAAATAAAACTGTAACATCAAAGGGTAAATTATTTACGACATTATTTACGACAACGTGTAGTTTCGGATATTTTTCCGTAAGTTGGCTCAACGAAAGTAGTCAAGAGTACTATTTATATCCAGTCGGAATATATACCGCACCGTAGCTGCGCGAAATCATTGTTTCAATCATTGGAAGTAGCATTCATCAAAATGAATATGCTTCTTGTAGACTTTTTATGTACTTTATAGTCTTAAAAAACATTACTACACGTAATAAAAAAGAAGTATAGTTAAAAGATAAAATACAATTGCGTCCACACTAGGATTCCCAGGGGTGTCGTTGGCACTCCCTTACATTGAACATATTAATGATTTTAGGTATTGATAATAAATTCTACATAAAACTTATAATTTTATTATTAAACTGTAAATGTTATGTATACAAGAAGAGTACTTTCGGTGTAGAGTTAAGAAGATGTTCCTTAGGATTCTTAGTATAGAGTTTTGTATCGATTGTGAAAATTCTGTTTTTGCGAAGGTGGCTGAAATTGAATGAGAAAGTGGCGTTTTTCAGTTGGTTTTATATGAAGATTTGCGATGTATATTTAAAATGTCAAATAGTTTATTACGACCTCTTTAAAAATAGAGGAAAGGAAGGCAATGCTTATTTGTGTGAGACTGATGCCTGTTAAAAAAATTTAGGTGTGTTGCAGGTCATCAGACCTCACCATTTCGGACCGTCAGCAGGTCTTAAACCGTAGACTACATTTTTAATTAAACGATCATTATTATACATGCATAAGAGGAAACCACATGGAGTATGTGTATGAGTGTGTGGCTGTGTATGTATTTGTAGAAGTGCGTGATTTTCTTTTCCTGTATTTGTTAATCTAATAAACTTTACACTATTATACTATAAATTATTACATAATCATATACATATACATTACTATTTTGTATGGGGTGTCGACGGTGTTGATTTCCAATAAGTCTGAAGTCTTACCGTTAGAAGTTTTGTTTCATTGAACAAGTTTGAAGCGTTGCGAATTGTTAACGTATATTAATCTTCGCGTTCAGCATTGAATACAACGCCTCCGGTAAAACAAATGTACTCATAATTCTATGGCTTTTTTTAATATATCAACGTGCAAGCATTCTATGTAATTCCCAAGAGTAAATGTTTACTTTACTTGTATAAAAGAGAAATTACATCGGGTTGCCGTCAAGGGCAATATGTTTACCACTTTATTGGTAGCTGTGTTACGTCACACTGAAGAAACCACTAGGCAATCTATAAAATATCTACTGATGTTGTAGATATATTCAACAAATGTGGTTGGGCTTAGATTTCGGTATATAATCCTGGATGTTTTTTTTCTTTATAGTGAAGTAGTTGATTAACGTTATGTCACTGATGTCGGCGATTTTTGGGTCTAAGGTTTTCGCCCAGTTTTTTTCCTTTACCGTATGAACGTAAAAACTGAATGATTCGAAAACACAACGTCAGGGTTGAAAGTCAGACGCTCAAGCTACTGTGCCACCACTGCTCTTCTTTTCATGTCCATGCAACACCAGGTGAACTGCAAGTGCGTTGCCGACCTTTAAAGTAGTAACCCTCTCTGGAAGTCCCATAATTCGTAACTGTTCGGAAATACCTGGAATGGCAGCTGGTTTCAGTGGTGGTGCGAGGCAAGCTTAAAAAGCTCTCTGTTGTGGAACTCCCAAGGTGTGTCGTTCTGTCGTTAAAAGGGTTATGTCACTATTGTTTATTAACTGTAAAGTATTCGTGGTTATACTTCAACCTATGTCTAATTTGCATAAATTTATGTTCATTTCATAAACTTTGTATACAAATGTTCCGTATTACCATTATTAGGTTAAGCCCTAAGAACACAATATTTATCATAACAAGCTATAACAGGAATTTAATACGCAATAAAGGAGCCGAGCCGGGCAAAGCCTCTTTGTTTTAATTGCAACCCCATTAACGCACTACATTTAATTTTATAATGCACTTAATTGTCCTGGGATTTAACGGTTAAAATTTAACTGGTAACTCGGTTACTCCTTGATAATTCTAATATACACCATATGCAAAGAACTGCGTTCGTTTCGCTAAGATTTATTAAATAACGCAGTATTCACGAATGTTCGCCCATGGGCTGTAATAATATCAGATGAGTCCTTCTCATTTGTAAATGGTCTATAAAAGATATTGCTGTGACTTACCAACGTACAGAAATCATCGGAGCAGTGAAGTCGCTTTAAGGACTTTACGCATAACGGATTTAATGGACGTTTGAGTGTTGAAACTTTCCACACCCCCCCATATACCATACATCTACATTCAACCAATTTGATATACCTAATTGATTATCCTTTGAAGAATAGGTGTGGCGACACCTACTATCTGCGGGTATTAACTGTTCCCGTAACCACTTAGAACATAAGCCACAGGGGCCGGCCAGTGGCTGCTGGAGTATCCTCCCTTTAGGTTGCAAAAGGACACCACTTTCTTCTACATATAATATGAAACTACGCTTAGTTTCAATATCATAAATACGAATATCGTCGTTTCTATGAGAAATAAGCCGTAAAGTCCCAAGTACTGGTAAAGTACATGCAATTAAATCAGTGTCTATAATCTACATATATATTTATAAATATTAATTTGACGAACGGACAATTGTTACTTCAATATTTCAAAGGCCTCTTAGAATCAAGTAAAGTTACAAATAGATTTCCCTTTACAATGTTGATCAAACCGATCCTTATCGAGATTGGAACAATATCGGTTGAACAGACACTTCAATAGTACGTTCGCGGTTTAATAGTTTCACTGACTTACTTGCAAAATACAGGCTGGGAATCACTCAGCCACTTGAGGATGACATAAATTCTAATGAAGTGTTGTTTTGTGTGTTTGGCACAAGTAATTTATACTATTACTGGCTAAGCCGACAAATATTGTTTTGGCATTTAAAATATATTACAGAACTAATATATACGTAGCTTTTGGGGTCGGTTTGGAATGCCAACTTATTAAAAATATGAATAATTGTTAAAAAAAATATGAGCCACCCTTATTTATTAAAAATGGTTTACTACCTATATGCAAAACTACCGACTAACCCAGATACGATAATTTTATATATTAATTATACAAATTTGAGATTTATATTTTGTTTGAATTACGGTTAGTAGGGAATTCATCTAATCATTCACCGTTATATAAAGTAACATTTTACTCAGGAATATATTAATAACAATGCTTTAGCCCATAGGATATTATTTAGAAAGTATTGTTTGAAGCGCGAACAGGCTAGTTGTCTATAAATAGAAATACAATTTTTAAACATTGACTGATCCGATATGGAAACGTGGACATATTATATACAAGCAGTTATTTTTATTGCTATTACTTAGAATACATTACATTAGTACAAGTAACACTTCACTAGTCCGTATCTCCCCACTTTCTGGTTTCTTCTATCTATGTTTGCCAATCATTTTGTATGATGATTTGACACAGTACCGAGAGTTTTTACGCTAGCTCCTTCTCTCGGCCCTTTGTCTTCTTAGCCGATGAGCAGGGATGTCTACGATACAAATGTTATGACGTGGAATAAGTGATACCTGTATCTTATATTCCATAATAAATATATTTTATTTTGTATATTATCTATTTACTTTGTGCGCTGCAACGTGCTCAGGCTATATGTCCTTTTAATTTCTAACATCTTCTATCTGAACTCTACGTAATGCTTTGTAAATATTCTTATCATAGCCATAATCCATCGTTGAATTCCTAACGATACTTTTATTTCGCTACATTAAGTTCTAGTTTTTACCGATAGGCTATCTTGGAGATAACCAGAGAGGATGATGTGAAATAAATGATACGCCATCAATCACTAAGGTTTTAGTAGGCTTTTCTTATTCGGGAGTAAAAGAATTCGACCCTTGTCTAATAACGTTTAGAAAACCAGTGAGTCATAACTTTAGAAACCGTATCGATAGTATATGAGATTTTTAGCACTTGTTATATTCCGTCTTGTACTTCATTTACGTACTTGGATAAACGTCTTTGTTTTCTATATATATATATATATATATATATATATATATATATCAGGAATGTTGTTGTTGTTATGATCGAGTTTTATTGTTGCTTTGGTAAACAATTGAGATTCAGTCAAAGTAATACTTTTAAAAATAATAATTTAATTTACGTCGATCTTTTTTGTTATTATTTAATTGTTTCATTATTCGATTACAAATACTTACTTGAGAGATTGTGATTAAAAGTGATATCGTCTTTGAACCCGCTGCTCGTTATAATTTAAGCTAAAGTGTTATTTATAGTGTCAATACTGTACGATAATTCTGTTGTGCTCACACTTTACTCACATGATGCCCTAAACCCACTAATGACGATGTCAATATCGATATTTCTCCGACTTATGTTTAAAGAACTTTGTTTTCTCATTACAAAATTGTATTCTATTTACATGAGAAACTTAAAAATATGATGTATATACGAGAGAGATACACGTCCCAATTTCAGTCTAGTAGATTCACTCTGATATGTATTTTAATGCCCTTTTGAATTTGTTAAACGCGCTAATATTGCGAATTTAAGATGGTAATTGATTAAATAGTTGCACACCCACATACTTATTTGTATATATTATACCTACAAAAAATATCAATAAGGTCGACTACATATTCAAAGAACAGTGTTGGGTAGGTGGTTTCTCCGTGTGACTCTCATCTAAGATCGAAAATTCGATCCCGTGCGTGCGATTTTCTGTGTACATCTAACACGTACGGTGAAGGTTGACATCGTGAGGATCACATGTCTTACATCTCATGCGTCAGATGCCCTCAACGGGTTGTAAGCCAACTGAATTACTATATGTCACAATTATAACTACATTGTGTTTGAAATGCCTTTAAACGGCTTTTCACACTCGATTAATAATGTTTTATTTAGGTAAAGTATACATGATATGTTAGTGGAAATAGTGCCAAGCTCACAACTGTCTTAGTAACCTTTTATGTACAATATCCTTAGAGATGTGGCGAAAAAATTTTAATACAGATATTGCAGAAGCCTCATAACGCCCGGCTCGTATAGAATTCCGTTCATTGGGAAGCTATATAAATTTATCTTTATCTTATCGAGCGACGCACTAAACATCTCTGTGATCAGTACGTGAGGTGTGTAGGGATGTCACTCGTTCCTAGTAAAATTTTTAAGAGCGTTTGTATACGGACATTGTTGAAAAGTATGTAAGTACCACAACCTTATATTCAATTAGGTTGTGGTATAACCACTAAGGTACAGCTAAAGCGTTTTAAACTTTTAAAACGTTTTATAACGTGTTTGATGTTATATAGATCTGTACAGCTAAAGTTAGTTAGTTATAAACGTATGCCAAACCGTTATTATATAGTGTTTGTTATAGTTAAAACAGCCAGCCACTACCAAATAATTTCTTGTACCAGATGAAGAGAGCAGTGTTATAACTATTTTCAACGAGTGACTCTCATCCCTGAGGTCATGAGTTGGATCTCCGTCTATGCCCCGGTGAACTTTGTATGTATGCATTTACCCGCTCGTACGGTGAAGAAAACACAGCTAAAATAAGATTTAAACATTCCTCCATCTGTCTTTTTATCTAGTTCTTTCCACGGCTCGGAGAGAAACCTAGCCCAGAGGTAGCTTTTGTCGAGGGTAATGATTACTTTTCCTTAATAGGGAAAAAAATCGCGAGGAGGGTTTAATAGTTGACGATCCAGGCACAGAGACACAGAGAGATAATAAGTGATCACGAAACGAATACAGAAATCTAGACACAGACCTTGGAAGGTTGTTGTAGTTCCACTGGTAAAAGAAAAAATCGATAGGATCTAGTCTGTAGTCTGTATGACTTAAACAAAAACTCAATTTTTGCTATATTGGGGTCATACGGGCAGGAAGCTCCGCCGCTCATATTGCCTGAGGTCTCGCAAGTGCGGGCCTTAAATTTTCTAATCTAAACGAAGTTATAAACTGTTGTCATAAGAATATTTACTTATATGTTAATGTACTAACATTACATAATAAGCAAATAATTCATATTAAGGCAAAGTTGAATGTGGAGGGTCTGATGGAGTTCGCACATTTGGTTGAAGCATGCACCATGCGGGCTCGGATTTGATTAAACTGTTTGAAACTCCGTTGTGAAACTTTGGGATGCACTAATGAAGCAACCCATGTTTTGTGTATTTAGATATTTGTATCGACCTTGCTGGCCATTATGATGGGCAAAATTGTAGGTAAACGAAAACCTGCAAGGCGCAAAATCTTGTTTATGGAACATCTGAGAGTGGACAGGGTTCTAGTCAAGAAATAACTGTTTACATTGGCAGAGAAGAAATTTTGGAGATTAACTGCCAAGCTTCAATAATTGAAGAGGCAAGAAAGAGACGTTTCGAATAAATTTTTTTTTTTAATTAACTACTTAGCCAGTACGCCCATAGATAACTTAATAAAACTAAATTTTTAATTTTGTTTACATTTTTACAAATCTATGTATATAAATGATCTGTATATAAATAATTTAAGAATAAAGATGAAAACCTTCCGCAGAGTTCAAAGAATAAAATAATAAAAAGTTGGTCCAGTTGTCTTCGAATTTTTCGCTTAGCAACATATTTTGCGATTCATTTCTATTTATATAGATAGAGAAATGAAATTTATTACTGAAACGCAGTCTCATCTTTATTTTTATAGTATATAAAAACGACAAGCAATGTTGAGTCCAGTTCTATATGAATAAATAAATATTATAAAATACATTTATTCCTGTGATATAGATTAGGGCCGTTGAATAACTAGTGATAATGCCATATATTATCGTTGGAAAGAAAAATCTTACATATAATAGAAATAATAATAATAAAAAAGAAATAATTCGGAACTTTGTCTTTAAAAAATTGAAGTTTGCGCTGTGATAATATATCTCTGCTATCTTGAGAACAGAATTGAAAGTTCATACTATGTATTGTACAGAATCCCATCTAATAAATATTCTGTTATGGTGCTTAAAAAGTTCTTTATTTGTATTACAATTAATAATTTGATAACATCTCAATAATTGTGTTGTTTGTGTAATTACTGTTTGGCGGTCATCACTGAAGTTTCACACCTACTGCATATAACTCAAAAATTCAAATTAAATATGATATGAATTCTGTCAACCCTGATATTATCGTAGTAATACTGAGGCAACATCACCATTTATGATCGTTCTTACAATTTTGGGTGTAAATTATTGTAGTAGTTCGTGAGTACGCAAATAGTTTTTAAATGTTGAATAATCAAGAACAAAAATTGACATATTTATTACAACAAATAACACGTATTAAATAAATAAATATAAATCAGTGGTGCTACAACCTTTTTAGGTCTCAGATATCATGATCAGTCGTCAATCTAAAAGGCAAGTAGGTGATCAGCGTTCTATACTTGATACACGCTGTCGACTTTTTGGGTCTAAGGTGAGAAGGGTCTCCTCACGACGTTTTCCTTCTCCGTTCGGGTAAATGCGCAAATGAAGAGAACGTCCATTGCGGCTCGAACCTCGACCTCAAAGATGAGAGTCGCAGGCTGAAGCCTGAAGGCCAACACTGCTGCATGTATTAATCTTGTTAAGTTAACGCATCTATAGAATAGAATACGTTCTTTCCCCAATATCTTATAAGGAACATCTGCTTTTGGTTATTGAACTTATTTAATAAAACGTAAACAACTTACATACGAATAAAAAATAGCCTCGGTATTCAACGACTTGACACATTTGAAAAATACAAAATCATTTTAACAAGTGAATTAGTATTGTGCACATTAGTCTTAAATGATAAACAGTGCTAAGTGAAAAAATAAAACAAAAGGACAGAATGTCTTCCCTTTAATAGAGATTTTAAGTAGTGCTGGACACTTTATAATGTTAAATATCCTTATTAGTTCATTAGGTAAGACTTGAATTACTTATTAGTCTTAAGTTAGGCTAGATCGAAGTGATCCATGTCTCAGTGATCCTTTATACGATTTACCGTTTGTACTGAATCATTAGAAATGCGAAAAAATCCTATATCGTTACTAACAATACATATTTGTTTGGAAAACTTGAATAGACGTGCGTTATCAGTACGATATTATTCGTGTAAAATATAAAAAAAAACGTAATCGTAATGATGGTTTTGATGTCTAAAACTGACAATAATGTATTGTATATACAAATGAAACGTTCTAAGGAAACTTGGGGTTCGTGTACGGCAGTAATTGATTGGGTATGATAAGCCACATTGATTAAAAAAAACTTACCACAATCAGTAAATAAAAATGAAAAACAAAACGTTATTGTTAAATTGTACATATCTCAAAACTAGATTTTAACAAACTTGCAGATAATTACGTATCATATTATAATATAGCAATATTATTATAGATCAAACTTTTATTAATGCGATTAATAAGTAACATAACTAGGTAGCTTGTGAATGTCTCTACCCTACCAATAATACTCTTTATATCGTGCGTCCATTTCCACCACGGTCCTTTGTTAGCTTTCTATCCATATATCCCTAAACAAACAACAATTATCTACTTCTATTGTAAGACTATGAATTAGCACGCTCCTAGTCAAACATAGTACGGCAATTAAGCGATCGCGTGTTCTTTTCATTGAAATTACTAAGCTATTAAACTAAATACTCAAATCAAAGTTAGAACAATAGTCACCCGCAGGGATATATTGTTCTGGCAAAGGGGTATATTGTTTTAGGTCCCTCAAACTAAGTTCACACGCGTATATATTAATGTAGGTAGGGTTAGATTTATTTCGATGTGAGTCGATATTTTCTAATTGTATTTAGAAAACAATAGTAATTATGAATGTGATTTAATATAGGTCGGCCATGTTGTTTTTGACGGCATTACGGGTTTTCAACTGTCATTGTGTCAGTTGTCATTTATGATATGTTTAATGTTTGTGTACAAATGCAAATACATATTCAATTTCAAACGGTTTTGGTGTTTCAGACCCAATCTAGGTAGAGTAGTGTATTATGCAGGTAAAAACATTTGTTCGAATACTGTTGCTCTGAGTAACCAGGAAATTATTATGAAATTATATGCAAGACTTTGTCTATGGTTATGATAAAATCTGTACATTATTTTTTCATTGTGAATTCGTGTTTCTATCTGTTAAAGAACTTTATATTATTATTTACTTGGGTAAGCCACAGAGATTTGGTTCTTCAAAGTTTATTATTTGTCGTTAAAATAATTTACTTTAAAAGTAACCAAATCGTTCAACAGGTGTATACGATATTTAAAAAATTTACATAATTTTTAAATCACCACAAATTTTGTTACTTAAAATATACTTAATAGCTATATACTTATTTTTGACTACATCCTGAATTCCCTAACCAACAGCATTCAGACCTCGCTTGTTTTATTACATTCACTATACCTGTATGGCGTGTCAATATAGCTCCTTCCGTCCTTAATGTCGAACGGTCGATATAAAATTAGAAGTATATAAAAAGATATATTACCTTTTGAGCTTTATTACAATTTAATTATTTTTGTAAGATGTGCTGTTATACAATGTTTCTGTCGCAGCCAACAAGCTTAAAAAGCCGTTCAATTGACAGCCTAGCCTTTTAACTAAACACCCGTTTAAATAGCGGCCCGAAAGACATTCAGCCGCAGCGTTTGTAACAACATTTAATAAACTGTCTGGCTAATGCATAGGCTATTCGTACGATAGAATGATCATGTGGCAAAAACAAAAAAGATGAAACATCTGACATAAACAATATATATTCAAAAATGAAATTGCTGGAGTCAGTCATAGCTAAATTCACATTATTATTTTCACTACACTCTTCTATTGTACTTGTTGATTTCATTAAACTTTGGAAAACACCATCAAAGTTGTGGTTTGCCGACGCCATATTGACAGTTTGAAGAGTTTCGTTTCGAGTTTGAAAGTGGCAGAAAGTGAAACTAAAGTTAAATGAACAGTCAACAGGCTAGCCAAGTAATGAAACGTCATTGAGCCATCTGCCTAGCTGTTAGATCAACTGGCTTATTATATTTCAGCCGCTAGTGAAACGACGCTGGTTAGTTAAGAGGCTAGACTGTTAATGGAAGGGCTAATTAAGCTACTTGGCTGCGACATATCTGCCTATATATGCCTACGTAATAGAATTCAAGTTAAATGAAGGAACTTCACGAAATATCAAAGTATACAAGCCTTTCGTATAAATAAATGAAAAAAAGCTACGCTTAAATAACTCAGTTTAAAAAAACTCCAGCGTGCTTGGAAATTTATTATTTCCGCGCTAATTGTGAAATATTAATAATAGAAATTATTGCATAACTTAAACCCTTACTTAATGTTTCTTGACTTTTATTTTAAGACTGTTTTAGAGCGTACTCATAAAAGTGGTTTATTATTATACCTATAAAACTATATTATATCAATTTTTTTTATTATATGTACTTTCAATTACCGGTTATCATATTTATTTGTAAATATCCCTACTATATAAACACGAAAATATTGTGATTTTATTAATCTAAATTATCTTCGAAAATTCAACACCAATGAATTTAAACAGGTGGCTATGTTTGTCTTTGTTATCGTAAGTTATCCTTAAAGCGGGGATCAAACAGATAAAAGATAAGAAGTGATGTTTCCGCCTCAGAACAAAGCGCTTTATATTGCTTTGACACAAGATCAACGCTTCTGATATCTTAAAATGTTTTCTATATTTGCGTAGAATGCAATAAATTCTGCAAACAAAAAACTAAAGTGAAATTATCTTGATATATCATAAATGGCATAAAAACTATGCTGCACTTTGGATTTCGATTCAGCAGAGGCTTTAATAAATATTTTGTCTAAATACACACCGTCACAGCGCACGCTTAAACAACTATCAGCCACACTCTTAAATACATAGTGTATGATACGTACTACACTACACGATACACTTATTCAGATACTTACACATTTACGCATACTTCAGATCATACACGACTTTTGTTTTATTAGCTGTAATACTAAGACTACTTTATCTTTAAAAAAAATTGTTAACCATACAGGTACCATGGAATAATTGTGTTCTCGTTACAACACCCCCCTGTGTTACACAAATACCTAATATAATATGTGTGTAAAGTACACAAGTACCTTTTGAACATTAATTCGGCACCAAAAAGCTTATATCGATAAATGTTGTAAAATCATAGAATATTTTCAAATATGGATTAATGAGAACTAAGACTCCAGGTAAAGCTACAAAGATGCAATGAACGAAGATGGTATCAAACGGCCAGATCTTCCTTGTGTCTTTGCCCTTCCGTGTAACATAACTGTATAGCTTATAAGTTTATCCAAAACGTAAACGCCACTTGGAATAAAAAAAACAGGCATGACTTGTTCGCTGAGAAGTTCACATCGGCTGCAATGATGACACCGCACTCAAACACGCATTTGGTCCGTTGTACGTTACGGGCCAGACAAGCTCCTTCCAAAAGCTCAGAAGGTGCTCCTAGTTGCTCCGGAGGTTTCTCCTCGTTGGGAAGCCATCCCTACGCATTCCAAGACTACGTGGGTGACAGATTCCCTACGCAAGGGACTGTCTGTTGCGGCAAGGACAAATATATTTTAGTTTATTAATGCCCGTAAGCAAATTTCTTTTGAGATTTATTGAAATTTAGACTTTTTTATAGACAATATATTAAATATATTATAAGATACGTATCACCCGCAGGCACCCCAGCAATGCAGGTGTCCATAGGACATTATTGCAATTTAGTGAAACGCCTACTCGTTTGCATCCATCCCATAAAATATACATAAAATATATTATTAGTCCGGCCATACATTCTTCAAAACATTTCTTTTTTTCAACTATTCAATTATTTAGAATTTGGAAGACGTATATTATTTGAAAAACTTCTTTTTGCGCCATTTCACATATTTCGTGTTCATTATCAAATAACAATATGGAATGGGGTGTTAAATAATATAGGGTTGCAGTGATCGCACAAACTGATTATGGAGCTGTCGTTCCTATTCCAGACATTTCAAAACCTTGGTAGCCGTATGTTCGTATATCGTATTATCAACAGATGCAACAACACTTCATCTGTAAGAGACCTACAAAGGATGTTAGAACTACAAAAGCTGTTATGCTGTTAAAGCCAGAATATGTCGAAAGGGGTTTCGACAGATTAATGGGGATTAGAAAGCAAAAAATCTTATCGCGAGAAATGATGATTCCCGCTAGGACTATTACACAGAAATATCCTCTTTACCAATGAAAAAATTCACGATTGAAGAACACTACAACAAGCGAAATGATAAAATGGACGGTCACAGTTCTAAAGAAACTGCTCAAATAGTCGAAAAGGTACAATGTGATCATCAACCTGCGTCAGTGATGGTTTGGTGGGGCGTATCTTATGAAGGAATTTGTGACTCCTAAACTAATTAAATTTTTGGGAAAAAGGAGTGAATCTTACAAAGTGTAACAATGTTGTGAAACCTCACGTGTTTTTGAAAATATACCGTGGACTTTCCAGCAGGATTCTGCACCCGGCACAAAGCACTTACTACCCAAGACTGGCTTGAAACCAACGTTCCGCACTTTGTAAGAGCTGAAGACTGGTCCTCATTTAGCCAAAACCTCAACTCAAATTATGGTCAGTTTAAGAGGCCTGCACTAAACGTCACGGCGACATTGAGTCTCCAAAAAAATATTGGGGAAAGCAGTTGCCAAGTTTCCCTTGGAAACAGTGCGTAAATCCATAGAGAGGCCAGATTAAAGGCCTATATAAAAGCCAAAGGTGGCCTTTTCGAATAGATTATTATTTTTATTTTTTGCTGAGACTTTAATAAACATATAATATTACATTACTTCATTTAAAAAATGCATTTTCATTTGCAACAGAACTTATGACTGGTCTAGGTTAAATTAGGGTCGATAAGAACAAGCTATTGAACATTTTGCCAAATCTGAATAATTTTAACAATTTCACAGATTTCAATACTAATTAGTAACTGCGATGCGTCGAAGTAAATTTCAGAGCGTACACAACAACAAATAAAACATTGCAGCTAGCATCATGAAAACTATTTACGTGATTACAAAACTTATATGGATTTAGTTGAATCGTTTGTACTTTAATAGAAGTGAATGAAAATACACAAAATTCAATAAGAAATATAATGAGTGCGTAACTAAAGACGCCTCTTTGTTAAAACAAACCATAATTTCATATGTAGTTTAGTATTTTTGCCTTAATCAATACATAGCTTGTATTGATAAGAATTAGATCAGCATTTAACAAATACACCGCTGGTTTAACGACCCAAAGTGATCCTTCGGAACTAGATACATACCTCTATTTCGGGTTACAACACATGTCTTTTTCATCAAGATGTTTTGTAGTCACTCTAGGAGCAAGTATGAAACTCGTAACAACATCCGTTAGCAGTGCCGTGATTAGCCCACACTGAAATTCCGCATTATAAAATGTATTAAAAATAAAAATCAATGGCGCTGCACTCAGATTTCAGTATCTGTTTCATGATCATTTGTTGATCTAATAGGCATGTAGGCGATCAGCCTTCTGTGCCGTGTATGTTCTGACGCACGCCGTCGACTTTTTGTGGCCGGTTTCCTTACGATGTTTTCCTTCACCGTTCGAGCGAATGTTAAATTCGCACACACAAAGAAGTCCATTGGTGCACAGCCGGGGATCGAACCTACGACCTCAGGGATGAGAATCGCACGCTGAAGCTACTAGGCCAACACTGCTCTTAATAAAAATGTGTTAGTTAAGGAAAACCATATTAATTGAAATAAGTCTACATGAGATTTCTACATCCAAAAACTTATGTATGATTAACATAGCGCTCCCAATTACGGATATCAGCAATCACAAATAGTAATCTAACTCAAAATTAGGTAAGTACAGACTAACAATTCCTTAAAACTAACAGCTGAAGTTAACCAATTTTGATAAAGGTTTTATTCCAAGTTAGTAAGAGAACATAAAAATAATTTATATCATTCAAGAATCGTATAATGGCTTTGACTTTTCAGAACATATTGATGTTGTTTACTTAATCTTCAATATAATAATAATCCAGTGGCGACAACCCTACTGGATTGACCTCAGATTACATCCGTTTCTTTGATGATTTTTATCTCAGACAAGTAGGTGATCGGCCGTCTCTGTGACACATGCCGTTGATTTTATGATTTGAGACACGCACGAGTTTCCTTTACCGTTCGAGCGAATGTTAAATGCGGATATAGAAGTCCATTGGTCCACAGGCAGATAACCGGCGACCACAAGAAGTCGCATACTTAGGGCGAATACAGCTTTTCTATAAATCGTATTGGTAACAAAAACTGTCCAAGCGTATATTTCGTACTGAGCGTTTCTTAAAGGTAATTTCTGCCGCGTCCCTACACTATGTGGAACCAGCTGCCCACTGAAGTATTTCCGAACCAATTCAACTCAATGTCCTTCAAGAAAAGAGCGTACCAATTCTTACAAGGCCGGCAGCGCGCTTGCGAGCCTTCTGGTAGTGCGAGTGTCCATGGGCGGCGGTATAACTTAATATAAGGTGAGCCTCCAGGTTTTCCTGTCCTATAACATTAAAAACATTTTTTTCGATAATGTCGAATATCTCGAAAAACGAGAGACTATTACTAGACATCAAACAGTTTTTAGAACCGCCACAAAGTGTTCTACACGCAAGTACTATATTACCGTTTATTAACAGCCTGTATATCTAAAAGTATATATTTGTTCACGTATAAATCTTCGAGTCTCAGCAAAACAAACCAGCTACTAGCTGACAAAAAAGTATTGTTTCCGTAAGTATTTCCGAGTAAGGTTTGTCAAGGAGATTTGTTTGGCTCAGAAATAAGCTACTTACCTAGCAGTTACCTAGCTACCAAATCTTTCAGCCAATTGAGAGCATCTTGGGTATGATTTATATTTATTGCCCAATATAACGACCCAATCTCCCAGTTTCGATCAACGTAATTTATGGGCCACAGACGACATTTGTGCTTTTATTACGTCTTAATTGCCAGATTTTGGGCTATTATAATAGTTGATTGGAGGTTATTAAAATGATAGAGGAAAATTGGGATATGAGATTTCAGGCGTTTGTTACTAAACATTTATTATTATACTTAGTTTTGTTATTATACGTATTTTTGATACGGTCAACCTTTTATTCGTTTAAAATTAAATAGATTATGCCTAAGTGTGCAATGATATTGTGAATCCCGCTAAATTAACGACAACGCTGAACAAAAAATTAAGCCATTTTTTAAAATGTTCTTAAATAATATTATGTCCATAATTTTACGCTAAGTGGGTGAAAAATAAGGTAAAGTTATTATAACAAATTATCTGTTTATTTATTGAATTAAAATACAGGAGTGCAAGTAATAAAAATCTTACAAAATTTAATAGACAACTTTTATAAATATTTTTGTCAGTCATTGCAAACTATTTATAATTGAAAATACAAATTTTATAACTAAACTAGCAGTTACGACAGTTTACTGTTTACATAAATAAAAATCATCTAATTATAAAACTAAACCATTCTCAAATCCACTTGAAAAAATAAAAAAAAATCATCAAAAGCTGTCCAGCGAGAATCAAATCAGCACAGGAAATTTATACATATGAAAATATAAACGTATTTTTACATACTCTTGTTGTTTTAGACACTTTAGTTAAAGTAAAGTTTTTTTATTAATCCTCTGGCAACGCAATATTTTATAAAGCGTAACTTATAATTTCCTTTAACGTAAGTTACAAAGAAAAGCTCCAAGTAAGAATTAGCATAAAAGAAGCAAAAGCTCATCTCGGAATGTCTTTAAAAAGCAATAAAGCTGTATATTGAATAAAATTACACCTTACAGCCGCTAACGACTGCAGCTATTGGATCTTTTTTTATCATTTTTAGGGTTCCGTTATCAGAAGATAAAATCCAGGCGTATGTATATACCTACGTATTAATCTACATCACAAGACTAGCCGAGAGCAATATTCTCAACGCTTTAAGTGAATGATGACCCAGACCTTAGTAATTTTACTAAGTTCCGGGTCGAAAGTATGACTTTAACTATAATTAAATGCGTTTGTCACAATGTATGCCTGGTTGCCTAGTGGCTTTAGCGTGCGACTCTCATCCCTGAGGTCGTAAGTTCGATCCAATGGACTTTCATTCTTTTTTTTCGTTTATTTATTTATTCATCATAACAATCAATTATACAGAATTTACCACTTTCTTAACCTACATAGCAAGAATAAAATTAAAAAAGAAAGCATTTCCTCTCTGTATTGCGATACTTATTCGTTTAGCTAGGAAAGCACCAGCTCTGTCTTTCTCTACTCCAATGGGAACAAAATCTAAGTTGGAGGAAAAACTCTTATATTTGAGTATTATTATCTTTCGTTTTTTTTTCCTTTCGTTCTAAGTCCACATTTAACATTCGCTCGAATGGTGAAGGAAAACATCGTGAGAAACCCGTTTGATTGACAAAAGATCAGTAAACAGATACAGTAATCTGAGGCCCAGATCTAAAAAGGTATAAGCGCCATTGTTTTCTTTTTGTCACAATGTATAATACCCAATAAGGATATGAGGACTTTCATTTACACTTATTAGTTAGTCACTTCACTGCCAAGCGTGTAAATTGCGTAGAATATCCATTGCTCACGCACACAATGACGCACCATGATTTGATAGCTTATAATACTGGACTCTTGACGTGAGAATTATTAGCATTTTCTACAAAATATCGTCGGACTTCAAAAACCAAAAAGTAACTAGCAAATTATTTGATCTCTTATAAATCTCTCTATATACGGGGCCAAAGCCGCAAATTTCTTGCCGCTCTTGACGATCATTTTTATCATTTTCATGATTTATCTCCGTAAATGTGCAGAGTGAGGATTAATGAATGTGGTAAGTGGTGCTATTCAATTTGTGTTCACTAAAATTGGGACACGCTGAAAGGCTTGAGGTTTCATTGACGTCTCGCATTTTCAATGACATTTTACATTTTGCTCAACTTGACAGCAAGTAGTTATGACATGGTAATGAAGGATTTTTTAAGTGGGGCTATTGTGTTTATAGTAACATTATTATTATTTCCGAACCAATGCGACTTAGGGTCCTTCAAGAAAAGAGCGTACCAATTCTTGAAAGGCCGGCAACGCACTTGCGAGACTTCTGGCAATGTGAGTGTCCATGGGCGGCGGTATTACTTAACATGAGGTGAGCCTCCTGTCCGTTTGCGTCCTATTACATAAAAAAACCTGCTGTTTAGAGTGTTCTGATGTACTGAAGTTTTGATCGAATATATGCCGTATTATACAAATTGGACGCTTGTCATCAAGATAACCAAGCATAGATAAGCAAGACTCAAACATTAGCTATACTTACCATAAAACAATAAATACGCCAATTGATAATTCAAAGAAATAGTGACATAATTTTTTAATTTACGTGATCGGTTTGTTTTTGTCAAAAAGGCAGACATCGACAATGCGGGTACGTTGCTGGCCTTTAAAAACCGGCACCGGAATTTTTACCAGAACTAATGTGCAGATAAGTCATGAATGGGTCATACAATTTGTTAAGAAATGTACGCAAAAGATTGTAATTTCGTTTCGCCTATATTTTTTTTACTTAGCCTGCATATGGAATATTTTGCTAACCTCTCCATAGAGACAGTTCGCTTTTCCGAAGTAAAAACCTAAATACTAACTACTTTCCATTTTTTTCCAATTTTTCTGTCCATAAAAACCTAATAAATAAATAAAAATAACAAGAATTAGTCTAGGCGTCTACGTGTTTTGCACTTAGTAACTTATTATTCGATTTTTATTTATATAGATAAACTGTAAAGGCAATGCTAGAATGCCCAGTACCTTTAATTATTAACCACAATTTCCCGCACAATACGAAATAAAATGCCAGCTAAGATAGAGAATTTATTTTACCGATCCACTACTAAAATAGAACTAGAAAGAAGTTTGCTATAACAGTGTAAATAGAACAGTAGAATTAATTTAAAAAAAATCAATGGCGCTACAATCTATTTAGGTCAGGGCCTCAGATTTCTGTATCTGTTTCATGATCATCGTAAATAGAATAGACAAGTAGGTTTCGGTCTAAGGCAAGCCAGTTTCCTTACGATGTTTTCCTTCACCGTTGGAGTTAATGTTACATGCGCACATAGAAAGAAAATCCATTGGTGCACAGCCGGGGTCGAACCTACGACCTCAGGGATGAGAGTCGCACGCTGAAGCCACTAGGCCAACACTGCTCTACATTTTCTAATTACTCCAAGTAAAAACCCAAGGCGTTACTGAACTGAGTTTTAAGAATTACAGAGTACGGGAACTGATCACGGATTTGTTGAAGGCAGAAGAGATAAAAGCACTTTGCTACATCTATCCGTTTTTATATTATACTTTAGCGATAAGAACTTTTTTAATTATATCTCAAAAATTTAAACTAGGATGTCCCACTGTTCTCATTATACTGTGTCAGTGTATCGATAAAAAACAATACCTATTCTAGTTTGCTACCGACGCCAGTCGAAACTAGAATGCAGTGTACTTTATTGGTGTATTCTGCTTTCAATCCCATTTGAGAGAAAACTTGAAATGAGTGAAATTCCTTTGAATATATTTTTTGTTTTTCTTATCTGATTAAACTGTTTTACAAATCATATATAATTTTTACTCGACATTGAAAAAGGAAGGTTATCAGATCAATATGTACTTGACGTATTATATCATATATTTTAATATTGTAATCTATTTAGACTTGTAAACCCATACTTGATTTGATTTTGTCTAGGCTAGGCTAGCCTAGTGGCTTCAGCATGTGACTCTCATCCCTGAGGTCGTAAGTTCGATCCCCAGCTGTGCAGCAACATCTCAATATCAATGTATGTGCACATTTAACATGCACTCGAACGGTGAAGGAAAACATCGTGAGGAAACCGACTTGCCTTAGACCCAAAAAGTCTTCGGCGTGCGTCAGGCACTGAAGACTGATCATCTACTTGCCTATTAGATTGACAAATAATCATGAAAAAAATAGATAAATCTGAGGCTCAGACTTAATTAAGGTTCTAGCGCCATTGATTTATTTGATTCGGGTATAGTCGTCCAAGTCTCATTAAAATCCGTACAATAATTGTTTAGATATACAGGGAAGTCGAAGTGGCATACATTGACTTGGGAAATTATCATTATTAAACTTGATTGCACTTAAAAATAAGATTAATAAAGCTCTAACCTTTAAAGCGTTGCGTGAAAAAAGATTGTAAACGATAGAATGTAATCAATGAAGTGTTCAATAACAAATGAAATTTTATCCAGTAATGATTATTATAATTATTACTGAATAACTTTTGTATTTTTATTATTATATATAAAAACTACTCGTATTCTGCATGTTTAGAAACAAATGAATGTCGTCTTTACACATACTTGTCTTACACATTTAACGCTCATTTTCTTACAAGTTATTTACTTTTTTTATTTCTGAGTAAGCCAGTAATAAACTTAATTTTCAAAAACATTGAATTATTCTTACTTTCTGCTTATCACCTATGTATTCAATCAATGTATCTAAGTGTTCCAGCTATCCATTATTAAAAAGCTCACGCTCCCACAGGATAAAAAAAACAATAAACAGTGCGATAAAAACAAGTGCTCACACGCCTCACGAGTTTGCTACTTGGGTGGCCTTCGTTCGAAATTCAAAATTGCCTTTTCAAACTGGTGGAATAGATTCAATCGTCTATCTAGGCGTAATTATTTTTTTGACAAGGAGAATTAAGACTAAATTTCGTCTTGATTTTAACAAGATACATGAATTCTGAATGTGAAAGCAGTTTTTCGAATTAATTAGTCAAATATTAATGACGTATAACATTAACAACGATAAAGTAAAATATTGAGTATACGTATGATATCAATTGTCTATTACGACGTAATTATTTAAAACTTTAGAATAATGACAATTGACTATACTCACATATTAAGACAACACTTCGTCTCGATTTTAATATGCTAATGAACGATACACTCGTTTACAGTTTATTTATAAAGACAAACTCAAATATTGGTAACTTTTTAATTTAATTATATAGACAAAATGAGCTATATTTATTAAGCGATACTGTCATCCATGGACCCACATTAGAACTCGTTGGTGCGTAGGTGCGTTGCCGAACTTTTAAGTATGAATACGCGAAAGGTCCACTTAATAAAATAAGAATAACAGTAAAATTTAACGTTGTGATCTTCCATAAAGTAAGTTAAATCCCAAACGAATTGGTATTCGAAACTATAAACTAGTATCAAAGAAAACTTGGATCTCGATTAAATTAAAAATTAATATTAAATGTACGATGAACAGATTGAATCTGAATTCTCATCGAATGACAAATTATTTAACATGACTAGATATAGCCATCACTGTATTTACAGCTAAACCTTCTCCCTCCCTCAAAGGTCGGCAAAGCATACACTAAAATGGGTGTCCATGGGCTGCGAAAAATGCTTCTATTTTTATCATAGAACCCCGTGGCAATACCGGAGAAATATAGAAGCCACTTGCGAGCCTTCTGACAATGTGAGTGTCCATGGGCGGTGTCCGTTTGCCTCCTATTACTTTGGCATTGCCTTTTTTTATTTTAAGTCAAGTTACAACAGAGACCGATTTTAATTTAAAAATTTATCATCAGGAAATGCTGTGACGCATATCCCTGCGGCATTTTGCTCAAACATCAATTATGAGGTTCACAAACAAACCTATTTTATTTAACTTAACGTTCTTTCTAGTATCGAGTCAGATAATATAGAAACCATCGCTCCTAAAGCCCTCGTGTTAAGCTCCACATTCGCGGCCTGTAACAAGTCATGTTTCAAAAATCGAACCCGTTACAAAGGCGTTTGGATTAAACCTTTGTAGGTGTGGCATCACCTCTAAAAAGGGGTGAATGAAGCGGTTCTGATTTTTAAAATAGTAACATGATGCTATTTCAATTAATTAACATTGGAGCGATGTTTTTAATTAAAATTGTTTACCTACACACTGATGGGTATAATATATTGAACATATTTTCCATTAAAATTACTAATTTCGGTTGTAAATTTTAAAAGTTTGGCTATTTAGTCTTCATTTTTTAAAGTTCTGTTTATTTTTGGTGTAAAAGTCTTCAGCGTTGAATGAAGTTCTAGGCAGGCAGGCAGCATGGCACTCCCCTAGTGGGAGTGCCATGCTGTTGCTTTCGGGCTTCAGCCAATCGGGCAGGCACGACCGGGGCAGTACCACTGTCTCACAGAAAACCGGCGTGAAGTGATGCAATAGGTTCATCTTATTGTACTCGCGTTTCGTGCGGTGAGTGAGACTCCCGGAGCCCATCAATTCCCCCCCCCAGAATATGAAGATGCAGTTTAAACAGAGATTACCCCAGGGGGGTACCACACGTTTCCGCTGTGGAGAATCCCCCTCTGAGCGTCCATCATCGGAACAATCAGTGTTCGGTGGTGGATGCACAGGCTGCCCTTCGTATTCTGGGGTGGGCAAAAACTGCTCAAAAAACTATAGGTTTCGATCTCGGGGCCAACGGAAGAATTTACCGAAGGCATCCCCTTCCACGCTCTCAATGGAAAGTCCAATGTTAGGGGGCTCAACTCTAATCTTAACGCGGTTCACTTTCACCTCGAAACTGCGAAGCCGGCCTTATTCTTCCTTACTGAGACTCAGATATCCTTCCCGGCTGATACTTCCTACCTCTCCTACCCGGGGTACAAATTGGAACATTCATTTGTGCCGCGGGCGGGAGTTTGCGTGTACGTCAGAGAGGATATCTGTTCTCGTCGCCTCGGGTCGCTTGAAGGAAGGGACCTATCTAGCCTCTGGCTGCGCGTAGACTGCGATGACCATCCGCGATTCTACGCATGCCTGTATAGGTCCCATAGCGGAAATACCGAAACTGAGCGACTCATTGAGCACATCCAAATGGCTACAGATTCCCTGCTCGAAGGGGTTCCTACCGCTGAAATCGTGATACTTGGCGATTTTAACGCTCACCATGCCGATTGGCTCGGTTCGGAAACCACCGATCACGCGGGAAGATCCTTTCACGACTTTGCTTTAGCTTACGACCTGTCACAAATGGTCCCTGCGATTACGCGAATACCAGATGTGGATGGTCATAAACCCTCTTTGTTGGACCTTCTGCTGACCTCACATCCGGAGACCTATCAAGTCTCTGTTGACCCGCCATTGGGTTCATCGGATCATTGTGTGGTCCGGAGTACTGTGCCTACTACGTGCCCTCCTCGGCCCCGTTTTTCGGGTTGTCGTCGTATTTGGCACTATCGGTCAGCAGATTGGGATGGGATGCGGTCTTTCTTTGCGTCCTACCCTTGGGGGCCTATGTGCTTTTCGTCGGAAGCTCCAGATTCCGTCGCTGCCTTTGTCGCCGAAGTGGTTCTGCAGGGCATGGAACTTTTTATTCCATTCTCTGCGGTGCCGATCGGTGGCAAGTCACAGCCCTGGTTTAAGCGTTCTTGCAAGGCGGCATCGCGTCGAAAGCGAGAATGCTTTAGTGCATGGGCGGAAGCGGCGATATCTCGTGATGCCAATACCAGCGAACATAAAAAAGCATATAACTCAGCCTCCAGGTCCTTCAAACGGGAAATCGCTAAGGCAAAGTCAGAGCACATCGCCAGATTTGGCGAGAGATTGGCCCAACTCCCTTCTGGGACCCGAGCCTTCTGGTCTCTCGCCAAAGCTGTACAAGGGAATTTTTGTCAGCCATCGATACCACCGCTGCACAGAGAGGAAGACTCGCGCGCCCACACTGCGAAGGAGAAGGCCGACCTCTTGGGCTGTCTCTTCGCGTCCAACTCGACTTTGGATGACCGGGGGAGATCACCACCGGCGATTTCGCGGTGTGATAACTCAATGCCGGAAATCACATTCCGGCAACGTGCTGTTCGCAGAGCACTATCTTCCTTGGACATTCATAAGTCGAGCGGGCCGGATGGTATCCCTCCAATTGTGCTGCGTACATGTGCTCCTGAGTTGGCTCCGGTCCTGACGCGCCTTTTCCGGTACCTGTACTCGCTCGGCACTGTCCCGAAGTGCTGGAAGACCGCTTCGATACATCCAATCCCTAAAAAAGGCGATCGCTCTGATCCATCCAACTATCGCCCAATCGCAATAACCTCCTTGTTCTCCAAAATAATGGAATCCATTATTAATGGCCAGCTCTTGAGTTATCTAGAGGGCCACCAGCTGATTAGCGATTATCAGTACGGCTTTCGTCGTGGTCGTTCGGCTGGTGACCTTCTAGTATACCTTACTCATAGATGGGCAGAGGCAATTGAGTCCAAGCGGGAGGCACTAGCGGTTAGTTTGGACATAGCGAAAGCCTTCGATCGGGTGTGGCACAAAGCACTGCTTTCGAAGCTTCCAGCCTACGGGCTTCCTGAGAAATTATGCGACTGGATCTCCAGCTTTCTAGCCGATCGGAGCATCAAGGTCGTCGTCGACGGAGCATGTTCCGACCTTAAACCCGTGAATGCTGGGGTCCCACAAGGCTGTGTTCTGTCCCCGACCCTGTTTCTTCTGCATATCAATGACATGTTGCAACTTAGCAACATTCATTGCTATGCGGACGACAGCACTGGGGATACTCTTTACACTGGCCGGGCAGGTATTTCTCGGGCAGTTGTCGATGAGTACCGGAACAAACTTGTGTCTGAAGTCGAAACTCTTTTACGTGGAGTCTCGGACTGGGGTAGACTAAACCTAGTCCAATTTAACCCCAAGAAGACACAAGTTTGCGCGTTTTCCGCGAAAAAAATACCCTTTGTCGCTACTCCTCTTTTTGAAAACACTCTTCTTGAAGCCACAGCCAGCATCGGAATACTTGGCGTTGACATATCGAACGACGTTCAGTTTCGCGGTCATTTGGAGGGAAAGGCTAAATTAGCCTCCAAAAAGCTTGGTGTGCTCAGCAAGGCGAAACGGTACTTCACTCCGGGCCACCGCTTGCAACTCTATAAAGCGCAAATACGGCCCCACATGGAATACTGTTCTCACCTCTGGGCGGGGGCTGCCCAGTACCAGCTCCTTCCACTTGACCGTATCCAACGAAGAGCGGTTCGAATCGTCGATGACCAATCCCTCTCCGAGCGGCTCGATCCTTTGGCGTTGCGTAGAGATGTGGGGTCACTCTGCATCTTCTACCGCATTTACCATGGAGAGTGTTCAGAGGAGTTGTTCGGATTAATACCTGCAGCTGAGTTTCAGCATCGGACGTCGAGGCAAAATACAAAATTCCACCCGTATCACCTCGACGTCCGACGTTCCACGACTGAGCGTTTCTCAAGGCAATTTTTGCCGCGCACCACCGCTATGTGGAACCAGCTGCCCACTGAAGTATTTCCGAACCAATTCGACTTAGGGTCCTTCAAGAAAAGAGCGTACAAATTCTTAAAAGGCCGGCAACGCACTCGCGAGCCCTCTGGCATTGAGAGTGTCCATGGGCGGCGGTATCACTTAACATCAGGTGAGCCTCCTGCCCGTTTGCCCCCTATTTTATAAAAAAAAAAAAAAAAAAGTTGAAGCGGTAGCATTGCGACTTTATCTCTAATATTGTAAGTCACTTTCCATCACAATCTAACAATGAAGCATTATTTTGGGCTGGGGGCCCGGGGCGCCCACATAACAGGCCCCAATTCCGACTAACAATCATATATTTTTATATTTTTGTTAAATACTAAAATAATCTACTTCGTTTCACAATTAATTATTGATTGAAAATTTTGGCTGAACAAATTTTTAAAATTTTATTTGGATAATAATTTGGGGCAGAGGGCCTCCACTCCGTTGTTTCCTCGAGGTCTCTAGACCTTTAAATCCGGCCCTGACTTTAGGAGTCTTGTTTTGTTATAATTATTTGAGTTATAGTGAAAATAAACTAATTTCTAACTGTTTTATAACTTAATCTATACCTAATCGTATATATTTAACACCAAAAGGTTTATTATTTGTAAGCCTCTATCCGTCTCTATAAATTTCTTCATAGAATAATATTAAACTACGTCTTTGCCCTAAAAGTTGAACCAAATGTTTTGGCCTTAAACAGTTCAATGTGAGAATAGAAGCGCTTTAATTCGGCGCAAAACGCTTAAAATATTTAGCTATTGTCAAGCGAGCAATCGAATAAATCAACCGTCCTTAACACCGAAAGTGCTGAATCAACGAAATAGGTCACTGACACTGGGGATTTGCACAAATTACACCGCAGCCTGTGGCTTAGTAATAATGCCGACCTATTTTGTTCTACCAAAACAGCTATGGACCAAAGAGTAGAGTGAATATTGACAGATGACAAATCGGTCTATTGTCGATTGGATTCTCTTTGGGGATTATAACCCCTACTAATTTGCAGAATCTACTGACACAATTACGAGGCAAATACTGTTGTGTATGACAATTTCAGTAATATTTCTTTATAGGCAATAGGTTTCTGGGACTCGTAGTCGAGACGTAGGCCGTTTTCTAGAACGTCAATTAAACTTAAACCTAGATTCAAGAGGTGTCAAATCATTTTTTCTGCATGAAAATTGACATGTTAAGGCTCAAGTACGACCTCATATGGAATACTGCTTGTGAGTGTGATCTCTGGGCTGGTGCTTCCAAATACTAGCTTCTTCCTTTTGACCAAATTCAGCGATGTACTTGTCTAATATCCAATGTATTACTGATCAGGTTGACTCTCTATCTCTGTTATATCTATTCTACAATTTGTTACTATGGAGAGCGTTCTAAAGGGTTGTTTGGGTTGATACCTCCTGTCTCCTTTCATCACCTTATGAGCCGTATTAACTCAAAATTTCATCCGCATCACTGTCCATTTTCCGCATTTCCATTCAAGTCCATCTATGTTATGTAATTTAAAAAATGTTTGCCGGCGTTTCGAGACGATATTGCGACTTGAGTTACAAATTAGAATAAGGTCCACCTTAGTGTCTTGGCTCCAAGTATCTACATCTCGTTCTTGACATACTAAAGTCATACTTAAATATATCTCGATACTGAATCAGATATCAATTTCCTCCTATTAGGTACGAGCATTCATTTATTGGGTTCACGATCGATTCAACGCATTGCTGACTTGAACATTGATAATGACACAAAACAGAGAGAACTCTTAGATGACTATGATATTGCGTGGTGTTGCCATTCTAATAAAACAAATTACATCGTGTGATCTTATCGCATAATCCCTGACATATACGATTCCTAATCCTATATATACGAATCTTTATCCTAATCGCTTCAAATAGACAGAATAAAACTAAATAGAATTTAGAAAAATAAATATACGGTAGCGAATACGTTTTATGTGGCCATGGTAAAATAATCTCAAAATTCTAACACAAAAATTATCAAATACATTAATGTGAGTTCTGTTTCCTTCGCATATTTTGTGTATTTAAATTGTATTGGATGATGGCGGACTCACGCGCATTGTTTGATACAAAAAGTCCCCTCGGGAGTTGTGCGTGGGTCGCGCTGCGCCTTCTTAAGTTTTAGTGTCATTTTCACTCGTGTTTATAATTGTTCTAACATATTTTCAAAATTTAATTAACTGTCTTCACTTATGTGATGTCTGGGAGCATAAATAAAAAAATACATGAAACTAGATTTTAATGACTGAGAAAGGGGACGTCATTTGTCGTCAGGTAACAAATAGAAGAGAGCCATAGATAGCGCTTTCTTGCACAATGATGACTTGTTGCCAGCATTAAAGGCCGGTATATTTTCGACAAAAAGACATTTAAATTGAAAGTTTTATTATAACACATTATCTAGTTAAATAAAGTTTGTTTAAACACTACCAAAAAAATATTTCTACATAATGGGCATTTTTTTATTTAAAATATTGACTTTAGGGTGTCGGTTTTTTGTGACGGTGTGCGCGCACATCGTAAAAATTTACTCACATCATTTTTCCCTGACGCGCCAAAAGAAGAATTTCAAAAATATGCGATAATAATTTAATAACTATTTATCAATTCAATAGACACCTTTGTCGGGAGACAAGCTGATTAGTGTTGGTAGCAAATAATGAATGTATTGTAAAAAATAATTAAAAATCGTACTAGGCCTTATATTTTAATGTTTTATATATTTTTGACCAAATCACACCATAAACACCATGTTCCATGCTTTCCAGGTCTTGTTTACATTTAAAAAGTCCTGTTTTAAACTCGTGAATAGTTGCAAGCGATTTGCTGTTGCAACTTGCACGCGAATTGCACTTTAATTTTTTCTATGTAAAAAGTTTAAATGTTACGTGTGTTTTGGTAATTATGTACCGTAAACGTTTGTTTTGCACGACTCTATTTGTTTTAAGAGATTGTATAATTTTTCTATTATTATACACTTTATAAAACCTGCACGTTCCGGTGTGACGTCAGTCCGTCTTGAGATCCTGAAGCCTTTCATTTTTTTATAATTATTTCCTGTCTGTGTATTAGTCTGTGGTTTACCGATGCAATGTAGAAATACTTGGAGTATTGTGATGTATATAAAAGCAATTCATTGTTAAATGTATTTAGTACTTTTACCCGCCATTTTTGTTGCGGGTGACATCTTTCATGTTTGTTCTTATAATAACCACGTTTATAAAACCTGAACAATCATATATATGGTATAGTAATAATAAAAATATATTTAAAAAAGAATCAATGATGCTACAACCTTTTTAGGTCTGGGCCTCACATTTCTGTATCTATTTCATGATCATTTGTTTATCTAATAGACAAGCATGTGATCAGCCTTTTGTGCCTGACGCATGCCATCGACTTTTTGTGTCTAAGGCAAGCCGGTTTCCACACGATGGTTTCTTTCACCGTCCGAGCAAACGTTAAATGCGCTCACAGAAAGAAAGTCCATTGGTGCACAGATGGGGATCGAACCTACGACCTCAGGGATAAGATTCGCACGCTGGAGCCACTTGGCCAACACTGCTGCTGCAAAAATATATAAAAGGAAAATTATTGTTTTAATTTTCCTTTTATATATTTTTGCTTATCTAAAATGTTTTACAAATTACAAGTAACACGGAAAAATTACACAATTACCAAACTTAATCTAAAATAAATTATAAACTAAAAGATAATCTTAAGGTTCCCTAATTATAATTCAAAATGCAATACAATACAAAATAATACCAAAATCATAAAATATCTATTTAAAAATACTTATTTGGTTGAGGTACCCGATAGGTGATTAACAACGCTTTTTTTTTAAATTAAAAATATTCGTTTGTTGCTTGTATGTGTAAGAGTTTATGAGAAACAACGAAAACACAACATTTTATGTATTTTACTAAAAGTTTTAATTATAAAATTACTTATGACGTTTGTAAAAAAATTAAAACGTCAAAACAATTTTCCTGCAAAACACAAAGTCGAATATTTATAAAATAAATCACTAACGAGTTTCTTTTGTTATAAAAATTGTGTACTGTTTGTAAATTTACGCGGAAAAAAATTGCGTTAAACTTTCTGTTCGTGTTGTGTAAACTTCTGTTTTTAAACGTTATCATGTTTACCATATTTTTACGAAAATTGGTTGCCACAGGTTTAGACCAGCTTTTTAAGTGCCCGATTGCAATAGGTACATCCTAAGAAGGTCTGTGTAATATTTAAAGAATAACTCGTAACCGTCATAAACCTTGTACGCCTATATTACATTTAAAGTCACGTTCTTATACGCTCACGTTCAATTATTCTGGCCGCTAAGTATGTATATGTCATAGCCAATTAATCAGCCGTTTAATTAAAAGCTTAGCCGTTTAACTAACGGCCTGAAAGATGTTCAGCCAGTTGATTAAACAGGTAGGCAAATGACTCGGATTGATGAAGTTTCATCACTTGCCTAGCCTGCTAATTTAAATTTAGTTCCACTTTCTGCCACTCTTAAACTTAAAACGAAACGTCGTTATAGCGTCGGCAAACCATAATTTCGATGGTGTTTTCCAAAGGTTCATGAAAAACAACAAGAACAATGCAAGAGTGTAGTATCAATAATAATGTAAATTTGACTTAAGCAATTAAATTTTAGAAGAAATATAATCTATGTCACATGTTTCATCTTTTTTATTTCTGCCAAATACAGAACAGATTCGTACTCTATCGTATAAATGGAATAGTTAAACGGCTAATTAAGCTAGTTCGCTGCGACACATATCCAAGTTGTATACTCGACGTTGGCCGAGTCAGTAGTAAGACTGGATCCTGTTGCGTTGGAGGAAGCACACGTGCTTGACTTACAGTTTATTTTAAAGGAACATTTCTTCTAATTCCCAAAACATCGCGAATATTAGCTAGTACATGCGTATATCAATTCGTCATGCGATGGAATGATTCCTTTATTCAAAAGAAAATTTACGTAATAGTAATATCTCTAACAGGAAGCTTATCATAAAATGTAATCAAATTTCTGTATGAAACGCGTACGACCTGAATATTTGCCTCAAATCAAAATATATTACAAATGTTTTTTCCAATATGTCAAAGAATTAAATTCCTTAGATTTATAATTAAAATGTAAATAGAAATTTATTAAGTCGGGATTATTTTTATATTGTCGTTTATTCCTTATATTTAAAATAAATCATTTAGTGGCGCTACAACCTTTTTAGTTCTAGGCCTCAGATTTCTGTATCTGTTTCATGATCATCTCTCAATCTAATAGGCAAGTAGGTGATCAGCCTCCTGTGCCTGACACACGCTCTTCCACTTTTTGGGTCTAAGGCAAGTTTCCTCACGATGTTTTCCTTCACCGTTTGAGCGAATGTTAAATGCGCTCATAGATAGTACATTGGTGCACAGTCAGGGATCGAACTTACGACCTCAGATATGATAGTCACACGCTGAAGCCACTAGGCCAACACTGATCTAGTTTTCTTTTGTTTATTTTTCATAATACATATCCTCTAGATTAGTCACTTCAATCAAATCATGAAGTCCAGCAGAAAGGTACGTAATATACTCATTTTAATATTAAGGTTCAATACGCATCAAATCCACCAAACCGTTACATTTATTGCTAAGTCTGGACTCTGAGGGTAACAATAGTTGTTAGAAAAGTATTAAAATCTCGTGACTGAATCTTACCCTTATATGGTAACTTGCGTTTATGAATATGGAGTTATCAAAGGATGAAATGAGAAGTTGGTAACCCGTAAGGCACTATGTTATTTAAGGCTCGACAAATATAATAATCCCATATGAATGATATGAAGGAGGTTTTAAGGTCAATACCGATGTATATTGATAGGTTATTTGTTTGATATGAATATTACACCGACCATATAATTCAGTATAGTACTAAAAATATTATTAAGTAACTTTTCTTCGTTTTGTAACGTGCGTCGTTTGGTCAAGAATACATAATATTTATATAATACATGTATTTGTTATCAGTTCTTCCCTTTGTTAAGATTTTTTACAGATGAAATGTTGATCGAAAAACGTTTACCTAATTTATAATAAAGATGGGCTGGACATGTAGACTGTCAGACAATCGATGTACCATAAGGGCGACCTGGTGTGGAGGCCCTATTGGGAAACCATACAGAGGAAGTCCGCTCACGAAATGGGTGATGACATTTCAAAAGGCTGGCTCGAGCTGGATGCAACTCACCCATAGAACATAGCTGGAGATCCTTGGAGGAGGCCTTTACCTGCGTAAAGGTTCTTGCAAAGTTACTAGGAAATAGACATAGTCATAGACATAACATTTATTACTAACAAAACACACACACAGAAACACATAAAATAACAATAATCAAAAGATAAATAAAAAAAGAAGAATAATAGAGAGATAACAATTGTTTTTTAAGAAAAAGGTTTAATTGTGTAATGTGTGTATGCTGTGGTTGTAATTAGAATAACAGAAAAATAGATATAACTTATTATAGATAAGAAGTTTAAAAAAACATATAATAGGATTAATTTTACTTTGCTTTTTGCAAGTTATAAATTAATTAATTAAATTAATTTTTAATAATACTTAAATCAAGCCAATGATAAGCATCGGATAAATAGTAATTTCATGTTTGTGATAACATATTTAAATATAATTTTGAAACGGCTTTTACACACGCAATTATCTAAAAGTACGACAAAATGTAACCCTTGGGTCATCTGATGTTAAGTGCTACCTACAGTATTCTTAGAAGGATAGTAAGTGCGTTGCCTTATAATAATTGGTATTATCTTGAAGGACCCTACTCCCCTCGAGTCGAATTGGTTCAGAAATACTTCCCATTAAAGGGCAGCTGGTTCCACATAGTTGTGTTTCGCGGCTGCTTTTTAACTGCCTTAAAAAACGCTAAATTGTGGAGTGTCGGACGTCGAGGTGATAATCCTAAAGACTCCTCCGTACACTCTCCATGGTAAATGTGGTAGAAGATGCAGAGGGACCACACATCTCTACGCAACGCCAAACTTTTGATACGTTTAAGCATAAAATAATATTATCACAATGTAACATTAATTATTAGTTTAAATTATGAGTCAATAACAAACAAAATGGCTGATTTGGCTCATGGCCCACTTTGAAACTAAATCTAAAGCATACGAGCAATAACAAAATTTCAAGTCCCTATTGACTTTATAAACAGTTGTCTATTCTAAGACATATGCCGAGAAAAGTTTTCCAATTTTTAGCAAACGTTTCCAAAGCAACTGATGCCGAGTTCTATCGATCTTTACAGCCTTCTGGAAAATGGTACACCACAAAGAACTTAATATATTTTTTAAGACAGACCAAAGAGATTGACCTAATATGAAAAAGCTAATTTCTGAAGGCACCTATAAATACATGACAACCAAGTGACAATTTTATTATTTCTAATAAATTAATATATATATATTATATTTGATACCACCGTTTTTTATTGGAAAATTCAATTGACGTTTTTTATCTTTCTTTATTACTTTCTTTACTTTATTATCAATGTACTAACAAATATTTCGATCATCATAATTAACCAAATCGGTTTTTATGATCACTTTCAAGTATTAGCGAGACAAGCGAACAGAAATTTACTGTCAGCTGTCAGAGTCATTACATGTCATGAAGCTCATAAATTAACAACATCAAAGTTTAAAAAGTTTTATCAGTTCTAAAATGTTCGATTTACACATATTAATAGATCTGCAATTAGCCGACCATTTGATAGCCATTACTAATAGTGACTCCACATGCATTGTTATTAACTTTTAAACCTTTTAAACATCTTCTTAACGTTTCCTATGCTTACCGAAAGTATTCTTCTTGTTCACCAGTAGTTTGATGATCAAATTGTTAATGTTATGTAGAATTTATAACGTTAAGTACCAAAAGAGACTACTCACGACACAGGTAATCCTAAATCCCTGGTGTGGGGGTCCAAATACAAATCCAAGTACACTTTCTTTTTTAACCTTTTTTAACAACAAATATTAATACATAATTTGTCCTGCGTTTGATTCTATGGTCGATGCGAGTTGAGAAACACACAGAAGTGTAACAGCGTCATGCATCAGGATTTACACAGACGCACACACTTACACTTTCGACATCAATAAAAATACTGTCTCTTCTGGGATTATCTAGGGTAAACACGTAATTTAATTTTAATTAGATTTCCAAAGCATTATTACGAAGCATTGCCTAAAGGGATTCCAGGGGTGTAGTCATTATTATTTTGTCTAGGACACGGGCAGACTTAGGTCACATTGGCTATTAATTCTATAATAGTATTGTTAGTTTAAATTAGAATTAAAATTTCCTAAGGTTACTATGTCAAAGAATATTTATATGTTTAAATTGATTCATTTATTATCAAAGAATATTTTTTGGAAAAGTAAATACTAGAAGAGAATTGGGCGTCAACTTGACCTTCATACAAATGTTTCATACAATATCTTATTCGGCGTATCTGGGCCAGACAAGGGTCTCTGATGGAGATGTCAATATTGACGATCGTTAGAAATTCGCTACTTCATCTTATATCCCAAATCGAGTTGTATGTTGTAAAGATCCCTAACTTTGTAAAACTTTGTCACTTGAAATAGCAATATATAGTCCATATATATTATCGGTTTATTTGGGAACCTAACGCGTCTTTTGACAGAGAACGAACTGGTCTGATTTTTGATGACATATTAATCGTTTAATGAAAAGACAGCGCATTCCAGCATGTTGGCATCGATGGAACGTTGCTATTACATACACCATTTTGTAACGGTAATTTATTTTAGCCATTAATTGGATTGCTAATAAGCTATATTTAATGTAATTACATCACATTATAGTAAAAAGTAATAACCAGCGCGCGAATTCATGACATATTTATTGTAATTAACCGTACTTCATAGATTAACGGACCTTTTTAATTGTCCTTTGAGTGGACAGTTCCTTTAATGACAGAAATAGATAGGTATTTTGTAAATATTTTAATATTTTTGTAGTTGTTTCTTCTATATCTAGGTGTGTGAATTGTTATGTATGTAACATAAGCGTGTACTTGCAGCATGGGTGACGCTCGACGTTTTGAGGAGGCTTCGACTGATTTTCACTGATTTACTACAGTCCATTAAACATTAAAACCGTTAGATTACCTTACAGAACGTAATTATAATTTATTAAATGACGATTTAATTTCGACTGCCGCCGATGTTTTGTTGTTAGACTAAGTTTTCTTTCCTTTTTTTAGTCATGAACTAAAAAATATAGTTATACTATTTGAATATATATTAGTATCTATATACTAATGATATTACGTAATTGCGGAAACATTAGACACGTAAAATAAACATTTAAAACACTCTGCGGTTTGTTTGACGCGACCTAAATTGTATAAGTTCGTGTTATGTAAACACTTGCGGAATCCTAAGTAATTGCTGCTAATTGAAGATAATATCGTGGTTTATGGATTTTTGAAAACGTTTTTCTTGCCTCAAGCACTCCCATTATGTAACTTCCGTCCTCGAGGAGATGTTTCGGCAAGTAGAGGAACAGCATTCATCATATCGATTTGAATTCATTGCGTTTTGTGTGTAACCCGAGCTTATGGCTTGAAACTACATGGATACCACGTAAATCCTTTACATAAAAAAGAGACCCACCCCGAGGCAAACCGATAAACCCGTAAAACCTTGGAAAATTATTTACCTATACCTTCCTCTTGGTTCTAGATATTATTCAAAACCGCAATTAATGTGCAGTAGATTTTAGTTCGATCTGTCGAAAGCTTTTTTCTAGGATTAAATCACTTCCCTAACTTAAAACAGCGTTCGTATGAAACGTTTTCGTTCTAACGTTTTTCACCTTTGAAAAATGATTATGAAGAAAAAGCATTTTTTGAATTAGCTATATACCCTATGAGACTCACTAAACGTGTCTTTCTATTGCTAAAAGATTTTTTTTAAGATTAACGCCAAAGCGTTGTTAAAATGCAAAAACGTAGCTTGCCTTAAATTTGTGGGAAAACTATTATCTTAAATCCCGCCGGTATAACACGACCATTTCGATTCAAACCGTATCGACACCAAACAAAATCTATTCGATTTTTCCCACGCGAATGCTGGTAATAAATATCGCCTACTTTCTTGAGCTACTTACATTGAACGGAAACCAGATCATATATTAATAACAACAGTAGGAAGGTGAAATACACGCCACTCATTGAAGGGCTGTTAATAATATTAATTAGAATTTACTAATATTAGTATTCAGTTTATTCGAATGCCACTACTTCCCGTTTCACAGATGTTTTTTAAAGCATTGCAGCAAGCAAGCAGTGAGCGGCGTTGTGAGTTTATTAGATTCTCGGTGCGCTTGACTTTTGGGTTTTCGTTTGGGATCAGTTCAAGCATGTTTAACAATTTGGCTAACACAGTTCAAAACGTTTGTAAAGATATTATTGTATTGTGTTATAATATCACGAATTAGAAGAAAAAGGTTAAAAGCGCCTGGAATTGTTGTTGTTTTTACTTTTTCATTTCATTGAAGCATTGAAGTCTAGACTTCTCCTAAATTTATCTTGAACGATTTCAGTGATCAATTGAAACTTCAACTCGTAGGTAAATTTGGAGTCCCAACAAAGTTTATTAGTCTATAGTCCTATTGTTGCGCTTATACTGTGCCTGCATAGAATCCGTCACCATTATGTGGGCTTCATTGAACGCGTTCTATTGAAGTTTTGCGTTATGTTGGTTCCGAAATCAACGGTTTTTTTCTCATTTTATTTAGAGACTTCCCTGTTGACCGTACTTTGACTAGATTTACATAGTCGCTAGTCGGCTATAGAGACATGTATGTGACGTGAAGTCAATTCAGAGGTTGGTAAGAGGATTTTGCTTTTTAGTCGATTTTGTTTGTTTTTCTGAAAAGCAAAAGCTATTTTCATGTTATAATAGAATTTTAAAATAATGACTGTCTATTGTAAACATTTTGTGTTAGTATTAATGGGCGGATAGCATTCATATTTAACTACATAAACTCATTATTAAAAATAAGTAAATAGTTTCCACTATTGGTGGAAATTTGTGGTGGTGTAATGGTTGCAGCTTACAAATATTGTGTAAAACAAAAAGGCTTATAGGCAATAGAAAAAACTGGCGGAGAGTTTATTGACAGTTCTTCTCGTCTTTTCTATGCACTTGAATCGAGCACTGGCAGTAAATTATTAGTAAAATAATTTAGTATTAAATATCTGTTTCTTTATTGACATTGGGTTACCTAAATGAATAAAAGATGTTTAATTTTCAATTTGAGTAAAACGCATCAATCTTTATAATGCATTTTTATATAAATAAAACAAAATAGGTGGCTTAATTCATTAATAAAAATAATTAATTTCTATAATAATAGTAATTGACAGAAATAAAAGTAAACCAAAGCATAATCTTTATTTATTAAGACATGAGGATTTCAGGACTTTTTGCACCAAACAATTCTACGTATGAAAGAGTATGGTGCTTACTAGAGAGGGTTTCCAGAAGCTCTTGCAAAGTCCTATAAGTTCCACAAATTCCAAAACCACAAATTGCACGTTCCTTCACATATTCATCCCCGAACCAACGCTGCCATCATCGACCATCCGTCAACCCCCAAGAAACATAGCTTGTTTAATTTTTACGAAGTACAAAAAGACATGGAAATAAACATTTGGCAAACTCAAATACCAAAAACACAAAACAAAGAAATAGTTCCATTTAACAACTGTAGGTAGCGCTATTACACATTTATGTGTTAAATAAAAGTTGTGAATTAGCGTTTAAAGCTTTTTAAATTATATTTTTAAAAGTTGCCAACATTTTGAAGCTGATTAGAAAGCTTCAAGGTCGTGGTATTCAGAATTTAGTTTATTAAGTAAATTCTTCGTTTGTTTTCGTATTTTAATTAAATATAAATAAATACGTCAAACTGTCCATATTTAAACTGTGTACACGTAAGGTTTATAATATTTTGAGTAGACAGTTCTGCACAGTGTCTGCGCATTATGAACAGCACTTGTTACTAATATGTGCTTGATATCTGAGTGCTGTGATTAATGGCTGCCTTTGTAATGTGAATTTCAATGTATCTAGATATTATATTTTATTATTGTGAAATAACTTCTCAGAAAACGTGAATTAAATTACAAATTCATTATTTCCCATCAAATCAAGAAAACGTCTCTTACTCTATCTTGTAATAAATGTTTGATCTGTTCAAACTTTTCTTTACTGTTTGCATACATTCTCCATCCTTGGATCGATCAGGATGATCAGATGTCAAATGGAAATATCAAATGATTCGGTATTGCAGGGAACATGTCCCATAGGAATTTGTAATAGTATTAATACTTTTTATGATATTAACTGAAATGTATCATAAAAAATATTCTCAATACATTTAGTGTAATTATTTAAAACGTCATAGTTCCGTTCCAAAATTTAGTTATGACGCTTGATACCAAAATACTATGTTAAAAAGAAACGAAACTTCGTTACAGTATATACTGGTTGTTCGGAAGGCATTCTACGTTATCAGTATAAAATAAATTAATGAACTTTAAACAACTCTTGATGCCTGTATAGACTTATGGTACAGCTGTGTGGCTGTACCGATAAAAGCTATATCCAAATAATCCTACGGTTCCTTTTTTTTTAAGGAGGCAAACAATACCGAAAGAGCGGAACTCGCGAGGAATTGGGCCACGGCTCGCCCATGAATATTGTAAATAAAAATATTATCGATGCAGCCGGGGCGTATTTCGCGACGCGTAGCCCGCCATTCGCGAACTAGTAAAATTAATTAAATGTATCTTGTTTTTATTTTTGGAAAAATGTGAGATAAAAAGTCCCTGGACACTATGGCAGGGGAGTAGAGTGTTACCTACGATTCTAAAACAAAGTGCTAAGAGGAACAGTCAATGCTTCCTAGTACATTCGCAATGACGACCTCCATCGGAACCTTATTGTCTACATTCCTGAGCGGCAATGAGGAAATGTTGCTACCGTTAAAGGTACACTGCCACATTGACCAAACTTTTTAAATTTGTTTCAATTTTATTATTACTATTTAGGTTAAGAAAATTGTTAATATAATTGATTTTTATGTTTAGGTTTTAATAAATGATTTTAATAAAAGTAAATTAGGTAAAATTTAAATAACTTATTAGTTTTACGTGAATGAAATTGTGTCTGTGTAGAGACAATTTATTTAAAAAACCTGTAATCCGAAAAGCTTTTTTAAAGAAAAATTATCTAAAGATTATGAATACAACAAGAGCATATCCGCTAGTTACTTGAAATAGCTAAGGCTTTTTTGAATTAACATTTATTGTTCATACATTTTTTTCTCTTTATTTTACAAAATAATATAATATAAGCAGAATATGTTATATCAGAAAACCGCCGTGCTTTGAATTAATGTAACCATAGCAGTCTTGTTTAGGAGCGCGACAATTGCATATAAAAGTAGTAGTACATTTAGTCGTTGACATTATTTTCATACATCCATCATGTATAACAGACTATTTGATTTTCCATTTAACGCCTGACACTTGATTGATACTGAGCACTATTGCGCCATACTATGAACAGTTAATCGTGTCACTTTTCATTATATTTATAAGTACTTTTAAAGTTCCAACAACGATACCGACTTTGACGTTTTGGTAACATACCCTAGCCTTGACGAGGCTAAGGCCTTGTATGGTCCCCTTGTGCCTCCTCAATGTAGCGAATACGCCAAACACCGATGTCGCAAGCAGGGCTGAAAATTCTTCGAATAAACTTTCGCTCGTAAATAAGAAATGGTAATCGCTATCGTTATTAGTAGCTCCAGAGCTCTGTTCCAACTAATCCAGAGTCCAGAGCTATTTGTAAATTTAGCACCATACAGTTTTTTTACTGACGTTCATTAGTGTATAAACGTCATTCCTAAATGAAGAGAAGATATTTAGATTTGTTAAGAAATAAACATTGGTAACAAAATATTCATCACCGGACGTCAAAGCAGTATACGAAATATAATCGGTCCTTGACGTCCGTCGTTCCACAACTGACCGTTGCTTAGGCAGTTTTTGCCGCGCACCACCACTATGTGAAACCAGCTGACCACTGCAGTATTTCCAAAAGAATTCGATTAAGGGTCCTTCGAGAAAAGAGCGTATCAATTCTTAAAAGGCCGGCAACACACTTGCGAGCCTTCAGGCAATGACACTCTCATGGGCGGTATCACTTAACATCAGATGAGCCTCCTGCCGCTTAGGCCCGTTTAAAAAAAAAGGCATATAAAATCGTTATAAATAAAGTGTAATATGATAAGTATAATTTTGTTTGTAAGTACAAACGCCACAATAACTTATCCACAGAGAAAATTAAATTGTGATTGAAGCTAAGAAATAAATATTAGTGACGAAATTTTCTTTGACTAAACGAAGCTAATAAAATGTTTATAGAATTTCTATAAAAATAATTAAATATCATCTTCAAAGAATGATATGTATAATTTGTTTTCTAAATACAGACGCCACGATAGCTGGTCCACAGAGTAGATTAAAATTGGAATTTTGATTGAAGCATGAAAAACCGATCATAGCTTGTCACTTGACATCGATTGAGATCACATCTGTATTTTCAGTTACTTCGTAGGCTGTCCAGTGCAAACGAGGGTAATATCTGATTTATTTATAAAAAATCTTTAAGGCTTTTACAAGGAGAATAAAATAAAAATATAACTACGCTACAAAATAGCTCGTTATGAAGGATATTCGAATAATCCAATTTATGCAATCTGCGAAAATATCAATAAGTTTTCTTATCCGCTTCTTGTAATAGAAGCCCGCATTTCCACTCCAAAAAGCAGTCTCATTATCTTGAATAGACTCGAGACTAATAATACGCTTACAGTCGACATTCATACTGACTCTAGTGCGTGGTTTTGCCCGAACCAATTTATGAATAAATACATGAAAGCTTAAAAAAAGTATTTTTCTGGTGAGTGACGGCAATATAGCTAGCTATCTTTACGGATAGAATAGGTAAAGACAAAGAAAATGGGATTTATGTATGTGTCACGTGACTACTCTATGCCTACTAATCTAAAATATTGCCCGAGTTTAAGCCCAGAACCATCGCGAATGCGTAAGTAATTGGAGCCTATTTCCGGTTTCCTTCATCTTACGCCGCTCAGTAGCGTGCCATCATACGCAGTCTTTTGTTCAGAAACTAAGAACCTAAGAGATGATTATTTCTACACGCACAATATGTCTACCGTCATATGATATCTACTCGATTCTTAGCTATTGCCCTGAAGCTAACGCATCAAAATTGGCTATATTTTTAGTAAGCTAACGTTACACAGTCACCACATGAAGACAAACAGGGTAGTGGTCTAGGGTTGTCAAGGCTTGCGACTCTCGTCCCCGAGATCGTGAGTTCGAATCATGGCTTGCGCCATTGGAATTTTCTTTCTATGTCCGCAATTAGCTCCTACGGTGAAGACAAACATCGTGAGAGAATAATAACAGAAGGCTAAACATCTACTTGTCTATAAAATTAAGTAATATAAATTAAAATTGAAGATAAGGATGTAATCTAAGGCCTAGGATTGTAGCGCCACTGGATCACTTGACCACAACTAAACCTTAGAAAATATAAACGCACTTTTGTCTACTACAAAATTAATTTAATAAAAATATGTGTACAGTAGACAAAAGTACGTTTATATTTTCTAAGGCGGTGCGGTTCTCGAAAAGGTGTTTCAAAATGTGTTAAAAAGCCTTGGTTATCGCTCCTAATAGCACAAAATTGCGTTTTATTGGGCCCCAAGTAACGAGATTGCGCAAGTAGTCATTAATTTTGAATCCGAACTTAACATCTTGTCTGTATCGCATTCTACCATAATTTCTACCTACCGTACTTGTATCGCTTGAGGCGAATTGAAAATTAGCCCCTGTGATTGGGTTACCTGTTCGCAATATTTTTCCGAAAAGTTCGGGAACAATAAAGTAATTGAAAGCGTTTTCATTCTTTTGTGTATCTAATTTATTCAATTTATGTATCTTATTCTTTATATATAAATGAATCTTCAGTGCGTGTGTTCAGTCAAATACTAAACGGCGACATTTTGGTTTTTTTTGTGTTCAAGTGGATTCAAGAATTTGGATTAACAAATTTTTGTATAATAAGTACGTGTGTACATGACAACGTCTGTTGGGTCCGCTCAAAAATCATAATACAAAAGTAATATATTTAAAGAATTTGTAAATTAGTAATTAATTTGACTTATAAATTAAATATAGGAATAATAGAAAGGAAATATATTAACCACTCGCGTACAACAATATAATATAAGCGAAATAATAAAATGCTAAATGCTATGTAACGAATGAATGCAATGTAACTGTTGAAGACACTGCCTACGTCTGGCTATACCCTCGGGGCGTAACTCTGACAATTTAGAAAAACGCCACGGTTATAAAACTAAGAAAGCAAAATGTACAGTTTTGGCTCGTACGTTATTTTACGGTACTGTAAAATACGTCGCTTTGCTTGACTATAAAATAATAAGCAGAATTCATATATTAACGTATGTATGGAATGATTTCTCATAAGTAACACATGTACATATTTGACCTTCGAAAAACAAGCCTAGGTTAAAACAATGTCTTACTTTATGGTGATTTAAAAAACAGAACTGGCAATGTTAACTGCATGTGGCAGTTTTCTTTTGATGCGGCTCGTAAGCCGTTGATTTGACGAGCTCTGCTAGCGGCTATGCTAATGTGTTAGTAGGCTTTGTCTCCGGTTTTGTCTGTATACACTTATTATTAAGCCTCGAGCGTCTTTGTGATATATTGAATTTCAATTATATGTTGTAAGGTTAGTGTACAAATGGTCCCTTAATCCTAAAGTCGTACTTGGACTGCGTATCTATACATTTTTCTGTGCTATTTCTCTTTCCGTGAAGGAAAACATCGTGAGGAAACCGGAAATAAATGTCTAAAACATTTATTTTTTGGCAAAAGTGTAGAATGTATATACGAACTTATGTGAAAAGATAATAATAACAATAGCCTCATTTATTAAAAAAAATAACTGTTAACAGTAGGTAAAATAGAATGTAATATTAAGGAACCATAATGTGCTTGCATTGTCAGGTTTTGGATTGTCCACCGTAAGGACATCCAGTTCCACTCGTGTCTGTCATGAGCCAGGCGCGGCCAGGTGACTTTTCGATACTGGTTTTATTCCGGTGTATGTTATTATATTAAGGTATTATGGTAAGGTATACCAGACAGAGTAACTTGAAATGTCTTTTGATAATGATATAACCACTGCGAAATCAAGCCAAGAAGACATCGATTTTGTTGCCAGCTTAAATACCCACTAGAACAAAATCTATAATATTTGTTTTCAACTTCAACTATACCATTACTTCCACTTTACATTATATAAAAAATCTAGTCTTCGTTATCAACAATACGAGTTCCCTCTTCTCTAATATCATATCTCAGTTATGGGCCGCTCATACAGAATATCCCACTTCATGTTCTACAGAGTATGTATTGGGACCACTGAAAGAAAACACTTTTTTACCGGATTGAAGCTATGTATTATTATAAACTTATAATTATTTTACAGCGTACGTGGTCACGGTTACCACGCACGCTGCACGCTGTAATGCACATGAAACGTCGGAAAATTTTAAAATTATGTAAAATAATTATAAGTTTATAATAATACCTATGAAGCTATCTTGAATCCGGTAAAAAATTGTTTTCATTCAATGTGTAAAAGCTATGTTAATAAAAGACAATACTAGTGGGACCATTTCTCTTGACGACCTTAGCCTGCAAGCGACCTTTACATTCATTGTACAAATAGACGAGCGTTGGCGAGTGGTATGTAAAAAGATAGTCATATATAAACAGGGTTCCAATTCTGGTAAGAACAAGGTGGAAGGCTAGTCCAACATTATTTTGCTGTCTTGAAACTACCTTTCGTTTATTCTAACAATCCCATTATTTCAAGTTTCTATTTGTAATTGTTAATTTGTTTGTTATTTTCTTCATAATAATTGGCTTGTATTACTTTTAGAATAAAATCTTGAGGAAAATACACAAAAAGTCCAATAATAAATTTTCCTTTAACAGTTACTCGACAAATATTACTAGGATAGTCTGATTTATTACATTTTGTGTTACAAGAAGTAAAAAAGAAGAAGTTATCACCTAACTTGTAAGTTTTATGGTGTATGTCGACGTCTACTTAATATGAGCTAGGTTTGATATCTCAGATCTTGAATGGGAAACAAATTTGCTTAACAGGTGCCCTTTAAATGTTAATTTAAAAAATGTTGGTCGCAGATAAAGAGCGGATAAACACGAGCAAAGAATAGACAACTTCGAATGATATTCCATCTATTTACTTTCTGTATTTGGTGTCCCCGAAGAAATTACTTTTAACCTTGACCTAGCAATATCTTGTGTTCCCTGACAAAGAATCCAAGTTCAAGACTTCTTTAATTACAAAATAAAAACAAAGACCTTACAACCAGCTAATAAGCTGGCAAATAAAAGAAAAACAAATGTTCTTGGATGTTTATTCAATGCTGAAGATCATCTTGACCTATATTTTATTGTATCTTGCCTTTATTAAGTGTCGACCAAGAATTTCTTAAGAAAAATATTTGCAATCTATTTAACGTTTACAAGACCTTGCGATAATATGTTAAAATGTTAATTTGAAACTTATATATTAGAAATGGTCTTATTTTTTATAACAATAGAATATTTTGCTTGTTCATTTGACGCATGATGAGGATTATTATACGTTTATAAATAAGGACTATAGTGCATGTTACGACAATGAATTTCATTATTTTATTAATAAGTATAAAAAAAGAAAAATAACAAAAAAATATGGGAAGAAAAAAGTAATAAGGTACATTTTAAGTGTGTATGTGTTGTGGAAGTTACTGGCCCTGGCTCAGTATTATGCCGTAGAACAGACGAGATCCAGAGCGCTAGTCATTCTGCCAGAGACCACAACACAATACGGGATGTCAATATGTATTTATGTAGGTATTTTATTGCATACTTACGAATGTGAACGGCTTAGTGGCTTCAGCATGCGACTCTCATCCCTAAGGTCGTAGGTTCTGCTAGGCAATGGACTTATTATGTGCGCATTAGCAGTCACTCATACGGTGAATAAAATCATCGTAGGAAAACCGACATGCGGTAGTTTGAATTTTACATTACCAGTGTTTAAGTCAAAGGCTTTGAACAGACGACAAAAGCAACTTTTATCAGTCACGAACTATTTCATTTCCAAGGTATTTGTAAGGAGCAGAAATAATTATTCATTGTTCCTCATGACTTTAACTTATAGTGCATACCGTGTTTCGATTTCCCGAAAAAAAGAAATTATTTCACGCATTTAGGCTTTAGGCTTCAAAGAAACTTCCGAAAGGTTTTCATTTCCATACATAATGTATCCCTATAATTCGAGTTAATACCCCTTAGACCATTAATTACCCCATTTAATATTAAAAATGACGTCTATTTTAAGATCATAAATAATTCAGGCCACCCTGACTCACGATTTCCATTTATTCATGAAAAGTAAATATTTTTTGCTATGACTTGGCAAAGTGTGATGAAAATAAAATGAGCTTTTAGTAAGGCTTAGTGAAAAACTAAAACCTTCTTTGTTTATTAAAAATTTTAACCTAAATATTCTGGATTATTCTATGATATAAATTTTGGTACAAACAGGATTCCACTATTTCACTACTATAGTCGACTCATTATGAACTGAGGCTTTGGGTCATAAATCATATCTGTCTGTCTATTGTGAATAACTATAATATGTTTATATTTAGGCACTGGACACGGGTTCATTGCGCCGTGCGCAAGAAGTAACAAGTTTAAGTTTAGTTTTACTTTAAATTAACTTTTATAAACTAAGAGGTTAATAAATTCATATTTTGTTTTGTGAAGATAGGACGTTTGTGTGTTAATATTTAGTATTTACAATATTCTTAACCTTCCTAAAATAATAATAATAATTAAAAATTGATAAAAAGAAAATTAAAACAAATTTAAAAGGCCCTGTGGCAGTGTGCCTTTAATGTTGTGAGCATTTCGCTGTATCGCGATACTTATTCGTTGAGCAAGAAAGTACAAGCTCTGGAATCACCGTGACTATCTATCAGGCGCCAAATTAAATCTTTAATTAGCGTCTGTGCACTTGAAACCAACGTCTCAACAGTCTCTACTTACTTAAATTTTACTTAATTATTTAGATATTGATGTTGTTGCTCAAAATAAATGTTATTTTAATTGTAAAACCTTAGCAAGCAATATTTGAGTTATCGCAATTAAAGAATGATTTCTTCCGATGATGATGATCCGAGTACTCACTACTACCTACCTAGTCATTTACGACGTCATCTCTCTCTTAGTATCACCAGTAGTAGTAGTAGCAGCCACCCTGCTGACCACGATCTGGAGCGGTCAGAAACGAGGAGACAACATCGGTTTCTGTCCAACGATACCTTAGCGCGTTTAGAATAATGTAAATATATTTTTTGTATAAAATAAATGTGAATTCGACAGCTTGGATAAGAATGTTGCACCACAGCATCTTCGTGGATGATACAGGAGTCTAGAAATCTAGAAGTGTTGGGTTCCGATGAGGCATGAAGGGATTGTGCTTCACTTGTGCACTTCTCCTGGATATACTAGCACCTATCGAAAACTACAAGATGTTAACTGCCATAGCCGTTGCGTTCTGTGTAATATTAGTTATTACACGAAGGCTATTAAACATTTCTTAATATTTGAGACACATATTAAACAGTTAATAATTGTGTAAAATCTTGATATTTGCCTGAATGTAATTTGCAAGTTATTTTTAATACCTATTTATAATTTCCTTACTAGGCCCAAGATATAGTAATTACACACAAAGCAACTGTCAGAGATGTCAAGAAGTTGACTGACAAGGCTCGGGGCGTCCATCGTTACTATATCCAACGTTTACCGTTAAATGTATTACTTTATATTCAAAACTTATTATTTTATAAGAATTAAAACAAATACACCATCACAAACCAACAATGTCCTGATGGTGGAACACTTTATATTACCTATTTTTAACTACATAATTTATTTATAATATTTAGTGTCTGTAGACCGTGTTACTATAAAGATTAAAGCTCACTTTCAAATTATTTTTCGACAAATTAAAAATAAACATTTTTTAGAATATGAGTCTTATAGAGGACCAAGTAGGTACCATCTTAGCTCTGGGCCTCCGATTTCTGTATCCGTTGTGTGATCTAATAAGTAAGTAGATGATAAAGCGTCTTTCATTGACACACACCGTTGGGTCTCTAAGGCCTGCCATTCCGATGTTTTCCTTCACCCTATGGGAATGTTAAATGCGCATATAGACACTAAGCCGGGGATTGAACCTACGACCCATAGGGATGAGAGACATAGATCATGCAAAGGACCAATTAGGTGTATATTAAATTAAATAAAATTTAATAATTAAAGTATACGTTTATTAAATTAAATACTTTATACGTATACGTACGTAGCGGAATAATCTCGTAGCATTCATACCTAACCTGTCTAAAATATTCTCTGTTTTAAAATTATCAATAAAAAAAGGACAAAATGTTTAGTTAAGTCGCCTAGAATCTGTCAAGATATTTTATATAACATTCATAGAATTGTGTCAACTTCATCTGTGACAGCACTAAAAGCCTTTTTACCCTAGATAAAATCCTAATTATCCTTCGCTTGGCCGGCTCGACTTAATATAAGTACTCGGAAACTAAGAAGGCAAGAAAACGTTGCAATAATGTAAGTTAAACATAGTTGTATGGAGCTTTTAGCGAAATTACAAACAAAGAAAGCTCAGTTTGATTAATGCTATGAGTTAACTAAATAAAATATGCTTCCTGTTTTTGTTGGGCAGGGGTTTTGAACCTATTATGTGTTTTAAATATAGGGAATAATTATTGAACCAATTCGACGTAGGATCTTTTAGGCCGAGCAATGTGAGTGTCCAAATATTATTTATCATCAGATGAGCCTCCTGCCACTTTGTCTTTTGTTACAAAAAACCATAGACAGTTAACAACTTTATGATCTTGGAAAGGGTTCAATTATAATTATCCTTTTATCTATAAAAGGGGAACTGAACTACGTAAGAGAAATAAACAAACAAAAAAAATCTTGCCATTTTTGTCCAATAAAAAACTTTAAATTTATTTCTATCAATCAAATAAAATGGAGAGATGAAATTTCCCTCCAAACTAAATATTATTTAAAATAGCAGTTCATTTGATTTGAAATGAATTTTAGGTCATGACTCTTGTGGCCATTTCAGTGAACTTTTGTTCTATAAAAAGATAGTATACATTAAGTTCCAAAGAGGCTGTTCATTACAATTTGTACAACAAAATATTTTTAATTGAACAAGCATTAAGTTTTAAATATGAAACATCGGTTTCCGTATTCAGCTCATATTTATCCATTTACTCACTAGTTCCATTAAATTTAAATGATTAAGTATTATAAATACTTTATGTGTCATACTTATCGTCATGATTATTCAATTTAAAACGGCGACTGCCCGTTTATGAAACTACTAATATTAAAATTAATAATATTAATTGAAATTGTGTTACATAGTACCGACGCAGATAGGAAACTTTGTTATCCATATTCAAGAGCGCTTAAAAACACAACACACAGCCGATCTTGTTTTTAGTACTTAATTATTTTATAAATTAAAGCCATTTTGCACAACAAGCATTGCTGGCCTTGTGGCTTAAGTTTGCGAGGCTCGTCCCTGAGGTATCATAGCTTCGGACACCACCAACAATCAGCTTTCTGTTTGCGTATTTAAAACTCACCCGTACGGTACGTCGTGAGGAAACCAGCTTGACTTAGACGACCCTAAAACTTGACGGCGGCAGAACAGAAAGCTGACTACAGCTATAGATACTGAAATTTGAGGCCCAGACCTTAAGAAGTTGTAGCACTATTTGTGTTATTATGTGTTTTAATAATATCCTAGTCAAATACTAATTGGGAAATATTCACTTACAACAGCTAATAACATTATATAGATATTTTGATAGCAAAAATTGTGATACAATAATTATTGTGTCCAATCCCCAGGGGCGACATATGTACGATCATGATCCGCCTATATTATTATAACTAGAACAATTCTCAATAATTAAAACGTAAAATTTATTTCCGGCCATAATAGTCGCAATTTACGCCACTCACTTGCTACCAAAGGTTTTTAACACCTGCGTCTAACATTTTCCCCAATCCTTTTTTAGTTTGTTTCAATTTTCGAAAGAGAATTCCCCGATCGTGAATTTTTTATCGAGTTTAATAAGTTGAATGGTATCCATTCATATTTTACGGAAAGGATTTTCTTGTGCTACGAATTACAACCCTTGATACAAATTGATTTTAATGGAATTATAGGTTTTTTGATAATAAAGAGCAGTGTTATAGACTCAAGTATACAAAATCGAGATCGCAATTAATAATTACTCCTATTGTAACCAAAATCGTTAGGAAACTGGAATGCTTTAGACCAAAAAAATCGCTCTTTGACACTTTGACTCTTATCCATATCTATAAAAACAAAAGTGACCTATCTGCGACCCATATATACAATATATAACGTATATATACCCATATATAACGACACTAATAATTATTCAACTAATTAACTTATGCATAAATATATCTCAAAGCGAGCTTAGGTTATTGGTCAAACTTAAAGTTTATTATTTGAATAAAGTGATAACCGCCGCCCATGGGTTTGATTACCCAGGTGTTGACAGGTCACGGTGGATTCTTGTCGTATATTTACAGGCTTAGGGTCAGACAAAGTGCTGCCTGTCCTTGTAGCAATATAGCGGAATGTCCTGACTGACTGTCCAATGTATGGATACTACAGGTATAACACCTAAGAAGCTATGGGAATAAAAGTAACGAAAGACGAACTTGAAATCGATAATGTTCAAAAATAGCTTAAGAATCATAGTATTGTCTTTGGTTAACAGAGCTTTTACACATTGAAAGAAAACAATTTTTTAACCGGATTAAAGCTATTTGTATTATTATAAACTTATAATTATTTACATTTTTCGCGTGCTTTACAGCGTGCGTGGTCCCGGTAACTGAAGACAAAAGGTGTTGAATGTGAAAAGTATCACAGCTGTAGAGAAAGTTGTGTTATCTGTATTTATTTCGCTGGAGTTGGTATCGACTAAAAGATGACGGGTTTTTGCAGAAATTCTGCACATTTTGGAAACCACGCGAAACGTCGGAAAATTTTAAATTTAATGTAAATAATTATAAGTTTAAAATAATACAAATAGCTTTAATCCGGTTAAAAATTGTACTAGTATAAAAAAGCTGTTTTGTTTTAATTGATTTATTTTACAGCGTGACTAGGTCCAGTGGTAATAGTGATTATAAATTGTAAATACCGAAGTCGACTTACAATTCGACTTAAAAAGAAAAGAGAAATCTTAAAAGAACGGCAACGCACTCGCGAGGCCTATGTCTGTGTCCATGCCATCTTGCCCGTTTGCCTCCTTTTATGTAAAAAATATACTTGCTAATGAAAAATCTAGTGTGAAACGCATTTAGGGTAATCGTTTAACTTTACAACGCAATATGCGTGGGTTTGGCCTCAGTTTGATAGTAGGCAAGTAGGCGCGATTTTTTCATATACAAATAGCTATGTCGGCGTAAATAGAGCAAATGCTATTATTTTTTTAAAATAATTGTGTATTTGTTCAAGATAATAGCCGACGAGCCGACTGAAATCTTTTATCGGAAACCCTTTGTCAATTAAAACGAAACAATGGATTTGTTCGGAGAAAAATTTAGTTAAAAAAGATTTTTTCTTTTAGTGTTATAATTCTAATATAAATATTCTTTTACACATACGCCTTAGTATAAAACTTATATTACCTTTTTAGTAGGTCCACACTCACATATGGAACACTTTGCTATGCTATACCGTAGGGACAGTTTTCCGGAATAGGAAACTTGAGTATAAAATAAAACATCCAATTCCAATATTTAGTAGTTGTTGTTTTAAGTTGCGATCAAAAAAATAAAGAAAACTGATTTAGATTTTTCATGCAAATTTTTCTCTCCATAAAAACCTTCCTCAGAGTTCAAGGAATACATTAAAAATACTCGAAATGGTCCAGTCGTCTTCGAGTTTTGCTCTTAGCAACAAATTTTGCGATTCAATTTTATTTAAATAGATTAAGACGGAGAATGTCAATTCAGTCTGATTTATATTTTTTCCAACTTTTGTTAATTCTATAAATATATTTTTCAGTTGCGCTCACTTCTGAAACAGCCACACAATTTCCACCACGCCCCCGTCTTCGGCGAGTCAGTCAGTCAGTGTCTGGGTGATGGCAAGAAGTGTAAGCCCACTAGATCAGTCCAACGAGTAGTCCAACGGCTCCACATAATATTGTTTTCTAAATTACTAATTTTTGACACAGTACAGAGTTATAGGCAAATAATCGTGCGAAAAACGTTGTGAGAGTCTTGATGGAATGGCCGTATTAGTCGTAAAATCAAATAAGTGGGAAACGATAAATTTTCTGGAAACCTAAGCAGCCCGTAGTATTGAAACTACACAGAAACATATAAAGGTAATTCGCAAGTGATAACGGATACCTGAAGATATCTTCTATATATTACCACCACCACCATCACCACATCTCAGAGTCGAGAATGATATCCTTCACCACTCCAGCCTCTCGCTGACCTACAGCTGTTAAACATTTCAAACGTCGAAGTACGTAATAAATTCATGTTTATGTTTTATTTATTAGGTTCCGAGGTTCTACAGTGCGTATGTTTGCCAAAATCCGAACTGATGGTTTTAATGCCATTATTCGGAAAAGGCATCCTTGTTACGCATAGTTCCAAACCGGAATGTGTTGATTACAAAAAACACGCAAATCTTAAAACATTCGTCTGCTGCCCGTGACTATAGCAGTGTTTTTGTTTTGTTTACTACTACTAGCAGAGAAACTTGGATCGAATTTATTTATGTATACACACTTCGTTACACTTATAAAAATACATAATACATAAAAAATATAAGGGATGCAACGGGCGTCCTTATTGCTAACAAGCGATCTTTCACAACCCTAATAAGGAATAAAACTAAAAAAGGCAATGTGATGGGGATGATAATGCAATAAGTGCATAACCAAATCTTATAAAAAAATGAATTGTGATGCAATACAAAAGAATAAGAAATACAAGAATTACAAAAGACAAGATTGACCAGGATAGGATATGCTTAAGAAATGATTATGTTGAAGAGTTTTAAAAGATATTACGGAGGTAGCCCATCGTATGAAGTCAGGCAGCCTATTCCACAATTTAATGGTGAAGATCCTAAACATATTGCCTAAGAAGCATAAGGTGTCAAATGGAATTTGTAAAAAGCATTCTTTAGAGGAGCGTAACAGTTATAAGGACCCGAGAATTTGAATTCATTTTTTAAGATCAGAGGAAGTTTAGTGATTTAAAAGAATGTATAGAAGTTGAAGGGGATGTGCGTTACGTCTGAGTGGAACAGGAACCCACCCGAGCTGTCTGCGGGATTTAAATACAATCCAAATATAAAATCCAGTCCAATTTCCAAATATAAAACGTATGCCAAAAATTCCGCAGTCGATCGATCTTGTCAAGCATCTTTTCATTGTTACTAACTAAAACTACATATGGATATAATCTGAAATAAAGCAGTTATTATGCTCGCTATACCAACTAATACAGTATTAAGTTAATCCGGATTTTGCTGTTGTTTTACTTTTGTACCCCTTAATCTTAATCAAGGTAAAAAAATCTTGTAGGACGATATCGTCGCGAACAAATTACCTCCGTGTTATTTGCGACTCGCAATATTTTACCCTTGTTAGTGAGCCGTGCCGCCTAAATTACTCAGTACCAAGATCCATACTTTAATTCTTTCATATAACATTTCTAATGACGTCATTTTTTTTTTGTTATTTTGTAACAAGAGGCAAACAGACAGGAGGTTCACCCGATGTTAAGTAATATATATATACTCATCCACATCCACTTGCAATGTGGAAAAATCCAAATACGGTTTAAATAAAATAAACAAAGGTTTATAGTATTTATCAATTTTACGCCATTTTTCACTGTTCGATTCAGCTTAAGTATACATTGCCTAAAAAATTACAATTATTTCTCTGATAACTTGCAACTATGTTTTTTTTTACAAATTTTAAATTAAATTTTACGTCATTTTAAATGATAAATCAAAAAAAATATTTACCAGCTCTCAGTCAGCCAGCAACATTAATGTTGCCAGGTATAATATTTTCATTAATCAACTGTTTTAATTTAATAATAATACAAAATTAAAGGTTTATCCATGGTTGCCAGTTAAAAAGCGGCAAGCATGATTTTATATAATATAACATCCAATATAGCACTTTTAATTAATACACGTTTTTTTAAATTAAATCTAAAGATTCTATGAATACTCCTGCTTAATACTGACAGTTTCAGGCTCCATTGCTAATTTAAATTGTCTAGTTAAAATGTAACTAAATTCAAATCTTTGTTTTATATTCGTATCGTCGAAGGTTGCTACGACGCTTCTGTACAAAATTCTGTTGTTAAGGTATTTTACAGCTGATACTCGAAATTTAATTTGCTATAATATACAAATTATTAAGATTTTACAATAAATCTATACGTTTTATATTAATAATCACGTCTTCAGTAATATAGTTCTTCACAAATAAGGTCAACGCGTAAAACGAAACCACATTCATTTACGACCTATCACTTTTTACAAGGATTTCAAAACAGGAATTGTCATATTAAAATGCAGATTCTGGATGATCGAATCGATCGCGAATAATCTGGATTGGAAATAATTTAACTATAGATCGAGTATAGAAGGCGGTCGTAAAAGTCATATCTCCACAAAATTTAGCAAATAAATTGAATTAATAATGGTAAGATTCTCCCATATTCAAATCTTAACGTATCTAATAAAAGTTAAAGGGCCTATTAAGTACGATACCGAATTAGAACAGTCGATATCGTTAAGAGTATTGCACTGGTGCTGCCCTCTGTAGTTTAAGTTAACGTTCATATTCCTGGTTAGGCCGGAAATAATATTATTACACGTCATAATCACTGATCACTTTAAGGTCTAAGTTGCAATTTAAGCGTTGATTGTATATTTAATACGAGATTTGAGTTAAGATTGTAATCTAAAACGTGATTTACCTAATATTCGATTCAACGCCTTATTCTTCGCCCTCTGCCTTATTCCAAAACGTCATTTGATGTGACTCAAAAATAGATTACCCGTCAATCAGATGATTCTCGGTACCTTGAAAGGAAATTCTAGTGTATATATTATTGATTATTCAAACAACAAATAAAAATATAGTATTGTCTTTTCTTAACATAGCTTTTACACCTTAAGAAAAACACTTTTTGAACGGATTGAAGCTATTTGTATTATTATAAACTTATAATTATTTACATTATTTTAATTTTAATGCACGCTGAAAACCACGTGAAACGTAGGAAAAAAAATTATGTAAATAATTGGAAGTTTTGAATAATTATACTAGCTTCAATCCGTTCAAAAAGTGTTTTTCTTATAGTAAAAATATACTTTTTAGTTATAAGTTAGAGGTGATAGATGGACATTTTTGATGATATTGAATATTACACAATTCATCGTGTTGATGAGAATCATAGAGTTTTGGACTTTAGCATACCGAGGTTTCTAAGGGACTCGCAAGAGAATGTAGACTACTACATGATGAAAGTTTTCATATTCATGAACGCACTGGTGATTGTGTAAAACAAAAGACGACGTCGCGTTTTGATTAACTGTGATTGATCAAAAGCACGTGTCGACACGTGACTTGTGGATTACGTTCGGTCCGTTTGACCAATCAGAATCGAAACGTTTCGTCCTTTGTTTTACATTATCACTACATTAGTCTAGAAGATTACTTCTAGGATATTGGAAAGCTTCTATTCTATTTACTTTTACTAGGTAGTCTTTAAAAAAGTGTGTAAATATAAATGATAGTCATATTAATAAATATGGAGATAGTTCAATACATATTTAGGTAAGATTACATCGAATTATTGTACAATTTCTTATACGAAGAATTAATTTAGCTTAAACCTCTAATTAAACGAAGCCAAGGGTACATTCTGAAACACACGACATTTTTATCACTGACTCTAAAGAGTGAGTTAGGTTTTTCTGAATGGCACACTCACTTATTATGTCGTTCGGTATTATAAAACCTATGATGTCGCAGTAAAAGAGAATAAATAAGACAAACACAAATAAGACAAAATTAAATGTATTTTCATCAATAACCCTAGGTGGTATGCAAGCTGGGTAGGTTCCAATGTATAACATAAAATAAATGTATTATAGCAAGAATGTTTTAATGATTTTAGGATTATGATCTTAAAATGCATAAATTTAATGGTAACACCATCGCTACAAGCGCGCAGACTAAAGCACAACAGATTTCCACTATACATATTTATATATGGATATGAGTGGCCAGTTGACGATACACCGGCTATTCACTGTGCTTGCAAGTACTTATTGCCTTTTATTCACGACTTTTAAATAATCTATGCCAAAGTCACTTGACATCTGTGCACCTACAATAACTACAACCGTAATTTATCTGCATTGTTTACGCATCCTACGCGCGCCCCACTTAACGACAAGGAGTTGTCCGCAAAACTCTGCCGTCACACGTACAGTTTACATTTACCGGTAAAGAGGTTAGTTGTCAAAGTTCTACGTCACGTCAATGTTACAAAATTATTTTAAGTGCAAGTATGAATTTGTACCCTTTGTCGTCAAAATTTTAAGGAAATTTATTTCTGTTAATAAGTTAAAATTATAAATAAGATTCTCCCCTCCATACCTTATAGTATATATCTTAACCTCTTCTATATAGTATTATATGTCTGTGAGTGTTGTCTTTATTGTGTCGTCATCTTTGTTTTAGGTAACTCTGCTTAAATTAAATTCAATTTATCAAAACTATCCTGACCGTGTTAGTCTTAGAACGCGACATTGACGGAATTGTGATTTACACAGAAGTCGCCATTCATAAAATAAAGTGGAGTGAAGTGAATGAATTTGTACAATGCCAACATTGTTAAAAATTTATTAGGTTTGCTTATTCTTATAAAGATGTACTTGAATGAAATTAAGATAAACTTATAAAAATAATCTTGGAACAGGAATAAAAATAATCTTTATTTAGGCCAATGTAGACACATATACACAGAATAGACCCCTATCTCCGAGAGCTAATACAGAAGGGACTATCTTATCTCTACCTAATAAAGATAAATATTACGGTTAATTTTACGGACGATTAACAGAGTAACCTGGGTACCTTTCACTTACCGGGATTTTTGTTTAATGTTTAAGAGATAATTTAGTAATATTTTGATTAATGTATAGTCTTTATTATTTTATTTATTTTTAGCCTTTCAATAGTTTCATTAATGCTAAATAGATGGCAACAGTATTTATTAACTCACCATAATATAGCAAAACCGAACTTGGACTAACAACAGCAGGTTCGTCATATTTGGTATTTTAAATATTTTTTACGGATCAAAGTCCCGGTTAATACGTGCAGCGGACCAAAAAGATACAGGTATTCGAGATGTGGTGTTAGAGGAGAATATTGCGAATGTCATGGACTGCGAAAAGAACAAACTTTTAGCCACAAGACTGTTAACTATCATTTACAAACAGGTGCTTGACCTTATTGCCAACAGAGAACCGGAAAGTCTCGAACTGGTAACGGTAGCAAGGAATGATAGTAGGAGAGGTCGGGGTCGATCTCCTACCCATTGGTCTGACGTATTTAATTGGTGTTATAATTGTCTGCGTTTGTTTTATAAGTCCACAAACAAATAAAACAGTCAAAGTCAAAAATCATTTATTCATATAGGTTACACAATGTACACGTCTTATGAACGTCAATAAAAAAGAAATATACCTTGAATGCTTCTAATTTTACATTTACTGCCAGTTCTCAAATAGAACGGAAGAAAAGAACTGGCAATAAACTTTCCGCCATTCTTTTCAATTGCCAAGTTTTTTTTTTTGTATTACACAACTTTTGTTTGAGTTGCAACCATCACACCGTGTCCCACATGACATCAGCAGGAGGCCTGGTGAAATAGGAGCACGCACTTGCATTCTCGTGGGAACAGCACGCAAATACATAGTCAAAAATAACAAGCATCACCGCATACACGAATTTGCTACCTAAAACCTACGGACGACATTTCCACCACAAAATGGCGGGATAAGAATGATAGCAACACACCTCTGTTAATTGAGAGTTATTTTCTTTGTCGCGTAATTCATGATCTATTTTTATAGTTTGTTTTTTACCAATTATTTTTTTCTAAAGTTTTATATTTAGTGCGTAAATGTCTATACTATTTATATAAATTGTGACGCTTTGATTTTCTAAGCTCTTATTACTTGCTTTTATATCTTTATATACATAAGTCTTCTGTGTCATTCTCGAATCCGCTTAAACACATACAAAATATCTTCAAACGCGGCCCAGCCGGCTGGAGACGTATGAGTAAGGCAACATCTACAATCCGTGGCTACAATTCACTACGATGACGTCATACCTTAAATCGCGCTGACAAAGTTATTCGACCGCTCGCGTTAAATGCCGGTTAGCCAGGCCAGTCATTGGTCAGCAGTTCCAGTAAGGGAATATACTGCTCGATCCTCCCTTTTGCTTGGAGGAAGAGCACAACTGCCTTAAAAATAGCCTTAAACACTGTAACAAGTTCAAAAATTATTTATCCATTAGAATGTTTAATGAAGGGCTACATTTATTTTTAACATTAAAAATACATACAGCGGAGTAAGGCCGCTAGTAGTATAAAAAGAAAATCTAAGAATCAAAGTCTTCTTGCAATAAAAAAATAAATAAAACAATTTTCTAGTTAGTCATTGATCACCATGATATTGGTTAAGTATATACGAGTATGCTGTTAAAACTACCTTGATTGGATGTTACAATTTAGTAGAATTACCTCAAACAAATTGAATAGACTGAATTCCGTTCTTCGGATAATAGGGATGTGTTGTCAGATATGGAACTCTGGAACTGTGATAGAGACTCGATATACTATTCTAGCCTTATTGAGCTTATTGAGCTAATTCAGAGCGCAGTTACATTGTCGTATATAATTTTAAAAATTATGAAGACAATTTTCTGTACACGCATTACAGTGTGATACATGGCTAGTCAAGATCATTTATGTGAAAATTCGATAAAATATAAGAGAGTCCTTTCTCCAACTTTGATTTTATTCTCTTTGTTGTAGAGATTCGTGGACCGTGGAGTTAATTAGTGGATAATTAATAGGATACAGGCGTTAATTAAATATTTAAGTTGACCCCAGAGTTGGAGCTTTCCTCGTTCTACGAATAAGTATCGCAATACCGCGAGGAAATGCTACTTGTATTAAAAGTTTACTGCCACAAAGGCAAAACATTAAAATTTATTTTAAATTTTATATTTGTCAAATTTTAATAATAAGTTAGTAAATAATTATATATTTTATTGATAAATATAAATGAATAGTGTTAAATTATATGTTATAATAAAATTCAATTATATTCAAGAAAAGTTATTAACAATTTATTAACACTGTTGGTTTGGTTTCGAAGGTATTAATGTACGTATTAAAATAACTACTACTTAAAGGAACTACTTAATTAAATATATTTCAATTCAATTCTAGTCTCAGCCATTATATTTTAACATAAGTAAAATTTATAGAGGTCTTAAAGCAAGAGTATTACTGTATCGCCTACTACCAGCGACGATATCCTAGTATTAAATACCAGGTACATCACTAGCACGGCGCGTGGTCTTTAGCTGGAAACGATAGACTTCCAGACTTAAATAAAGATAGTAATTTGAGGGAACAGCTTACTTCCAGGTAAGTTAGTACAAAGGTAATAATTTACATTTCTTGGTAAAACTAATGTCAAAGGAAATAATGGCACTCACTGTATATTTGAACTTTTTAACAACTTTCAAAGAGTGTTTGTTTGGTAGACGTTTGACGTAAGTGGAAGAAAATATTTGTCTTTGGAACATCGTGTTTTGCTTTTATGAGTAATGTGATTGATGCCATTGCTGTCGAAGCAAATAGGTATGTATGTCGTGCGGACTAAGTTTCCGCATTTAGACGCCCATTTGGTCCGTTGAAACAGCCTCACGAGGGACTGTCTGTCACGCCAAAGATGTTGATTAAGGAATCGATGGCCCGTAATAACCTATTAATATTTTGAGATTAATCCTGTTGAGGCTTGCTGCTGACGTTGCAATTTTGTACTGTCTGCAGTTAGCGTTTTGCGACCAACGGTGATGTTGAAGTTCTGTCGACCTTAAACAAGCGAGTTTTAATGATAGCGATATTTTAAATAAAAAAACAACACAATTCTAAGTTACTGTAACAATTAAATTGGAAAAAATAACTAACTAATGACTTTGCCGATATTTTTAACTCCCAATAGTGCCAATTTAAACTTCGAGATTTTTTCAGATTCTTTTATTTTTATAATATTTACTATTCCCATTTTTATTCACATGATAAGTTTCTTATTCAAAATCTGTAGGTATATTAGCAAGAAACTGACCTAGCGAAAGGGAGGAAATCTCGCAATCGCTCTGCTTCCTTTTAATATGAACCAATATCCGACATTTTGTGAATAACACACGGATCCACTATTATTGTGATAGTATGAAGATAGGAGATATTTTGTTATTCGATCATACAAAAGATTTATATTAACTAGTATTTAATAACATTTACTCAAATCCAGTACTTTCATCATTATAATTTACTGAATGATCTTAATTACTCTAATCCAAAAATAAATTGCCGTTCCTTATTCTCGCTAAAACTTGAGAATGGCTGGACCGATATGGCTAATTTTGATCTTAAAATATTGTGGAAGTTCAAGAAAGGTGAAAATGGGAATAATGTTGACTAATTTTAAAAAATTATGTATTTTCCAATACATTTGATGTATTTTTTTTTTTTTAGTATTGAAAACTTGTCACTTGTTTGTTGTTTTTAGGTTCGTTTAAAAATTTGTCTGAAGGTATTAATTTTTTTACAAAAACATATGTTACTGTAATAAGAAGTATCTGGGGTATCCAGTTAATTAATAAAAATAGGAATTAATGATGAAGATACGATAACATTTACCTATTAAGATGTTTGATGGATATATGGCTTTTCAAAGAGCTTTTTTAAAATTTAATTTGAAAGGATAGATTTTCAATTTGAATCGCTAAAAAATGATTCACGCGCTAATAAATAATTGCTTACTCATCTGGGTGTTCTCATATAACACAAAGATTTACTTTTGAAGGAAGTTAGAAATCGAACTCCGGATAGATTCTATCGATTCGATATCTATTTGATATTTTCAACAGGGTGGTGTTTGAGTACAGTTAATACACACTAATTAGGTTTGGGTGTACTCCGCTCATGATGAAAAGATGATTTATTAGAAAGCGTTGCAGTCAAAGATTGAATTGAAAAACATACATTTTGAATGAAAATCAAAAGAGGTTTACACAATGTTTGAAGTTATTCTTCTTTTGGCGCGTATGATAGTGATTGGTAATGATGAGAGTAAATTTTTACGTGGCGCGCGCTCACCATTACAAAAAACCTACACACTGAAGTCAACATTTTAAAATAAAAATGTACATTACTTTAATTATGTAGAAAAAATATTTTGTGATATTTTAATAAACTTTATTTAAGTAGATAATGCGTAATAAAACTTTCAATGTATTAAATACCTTTTTTCTATTGCAAGTGTCGTTTTTTTCTACAAACGTAGAATCAGGCGAAAGATAAATTTTCTAAAAATATTTTTATCTTGTTACGCCAAAGAAGTATAACGTCTAATGCGTGTACATAAACACACACATGTTTTTACTGTGTATTGCCACGCCAGCTAATTGAGCTGTCAAAGGGTTTCGTGGTTGATTGTTGTCCTAATAATATTATCTGTTACTTTAGAAAATTAACATTTTATCCACAATTTAAAATATCAAAAATCTGTTTTGTAAATGAGCGCTGCGCTTCTGGCGTAGCAATTCTCAAGTGCTTACCTCATTAAGCCTCATCTTTTACTCCTTATCAAAGCAACATATCTTTGAATGCTATTTGTATATATTTATTCCAAGCAATTAAATTTAAAGCTAAGAATGCGAAATTAAATTTGATATGTATTCATTTTTATCGTTATTAATTTCGCCGAATCTTCTTTAATCTATGGTGTCGCTAAAAGTGTTTGTACGTATACGAGTGAGTTCATGATGTTTTGATCGAGAAGTGAGTGTGTACAGACGCTCTAACGACACTTTCGTTCGCTCTCCTCTGCCTCTAATTAACACATTTTTAGGCAAATGGGTGATCAGTTGCCTGTGACGCAAGACAACGGCTACAAGATTATAAAAACAATTGCAGATTATTTATGAATGAGTAAAAAATCGATACGAATTGTTATTTCTTTTCTGTTAGGTATTGAACTTAGTAAATACTGCTTCCGACGACATTTAAATTAAAATAAGTATGAGGACTCAACAGGCGAAGCCATATTAAGTCTAGTCTGTGACAATTTTATGTTAAGTGACTGACGTATTAATCAATATTTTTAATTATGTATTTTTGTTAATTTGACGATGAATTACAACTTTAACGCTTTTTAAACGCATATTTTTTACACATCATTAATAGTACATTTTTGACATTATCAAATATTTATAGTTAATATGAATAAATCCAAGACTGTGTTAGCGTAATAAATATATGAAATATTTACATCACACTGGCATATATGCCATATTTATATAAACATATTTGTTTTCTATAACTATCTATATAGGTCATGTAAGAAAAAGTATAATACATATTAAATATAACTATTTATATTGTGTATTATGCTTATATATGCCATTGTGATGAAAATATATGTGGTCGCAGGTTGTATACATAATATATAAGTATTATCTTTTATTAATATAACTTTTACATATTTATATTATTTAACGGATTGATAACGACGTTATTAATAATTATTTATTAAAAATAATTATAAGTTTATAATAATATATAGCTTCAATCCGTTAAAAAAGTACATGATATATTATATAAATCTAAACAACATCTACTACACAACTGCACTACACGCTTCCATAGAATAATTCCATAGTAAAGTATTTTTTAATTTTCTTTACATTTATTAATATATGTACGGGAGGTATTTGCATACGCTTTAATACAAGAAGGTTTCGAGTATGACTGCTCATTTACTATATAAAATATTGAACAATAAAAATAATTTCACCCGTGGAAGATTTACATCCATAGACACACTTGTGCACTACATATACACTAAAGGTAGACTCGAAATACAAATAAATAAAATAAATCAGTGCAGTACAACTTTTTTGAGTCTAAGGCATGCCGATTTTCTCACGATGTTTCTTCTTCACCGTTCGACCGAATGTTAAATGCATATAAGAAGAAATTCCATTGGTGCACAGCCGGGGCTCAAACCTACGGTCGCAGGTATGAGAGTCGCAAGCTGATAACAGTAGACCAACATTGCTCAATGCTGCTCGACTCTAAATGTACCTTGTCTATAATTCGGCTACGCCAAATCTTTCTCATTAATAAAATCCCTAAATCCAACCGAGTTATATAAGATCTGTGTGGTAATTACAGAATACTATTTACATTGATAATAATCAATCGTTTATTTGCCAAGATAGTGGTACAATTAGATCGATCAACTACAAATATCCGCACAATAGCCATATATAAATAGACATGCAAATGTCATATCAATTTTTACAATGTCATATAATAAGAATATAAAATAATGTCATACTTAAGTTATTTACAATTGGTGTCAAACCTATGGTCCAAATAGTCGCCTACGCTATGAAGGCACCTTGCCTTTCAAAATCTGATCAGTGATCTATAACTTCTAGGAAGGTGATTAAATAGTTTTATAGCCATGGCGTAACAATTTTTTGCATACATCGTTGTGTGCAGAGATGCATGCAGAGACTCACAGCCGTGTTGGATCCTATATAAAGGCAAGTTTATTTTAATCTTTTAAACAATTTTGGGTGTTCTTTTATAGTCATTACTGCTTCAAGGATATATAAACTTGGTACAGTCGAAATACCGAGTTCGTAAAAAAATTGTCTACCGCTTACAAGGGGTCCATTTGATATTTGTTAAATTAATTAGTTGTTACAAATGAACAAACAGGAAAATTACAATAAGGTGACTTTAATAAAAGTATTGAAATTGCTAAACTTTTAATTGGCTTGCTTCAAGCTGAAATTACCACAGTTTACATGATTGTAAAAAAAATCGTCTTGTCTGGAAATTCATATATTTTTATGGCTTTTTGAGATAGTTGGTTTATTCATTGTGTTATATCACAACAATCATCAATCTACAGAATAAAAATTGTACATTATTAAACACAAAATAAATACATATAACGATTAGTAAGTAATTAACTAAAATTGTTAAATGTATTATATGTATGTATGTTATCTGGGCTAGATTATTAGTATAGATTTGACTTAATTAGTCAATTTAATAATAGTCAAAACATCCAGATATACAAGATAGTCTATTAGATTAAAACCCGTCACCAGGTCAACAAAACACGCGAAACGTTAAAACTAATAAACATGTATTATCCTGCTCAATCTGATGGATTAATGTAACATAACTGACAAATATTAAAAAAATTTAAAAATGTGTGCGTAAGAAGTGAATGTTCTTTATGACCTTATTTTTCAAAAAATGATCTATTATATGCAACTATACAGAAATTAGTTAAATAAAGTTAAATTAGATAAATTTTATCAAAAGGCTTTTATCACAGCCATCGTTATTACATATTTTTGTTGTTAATGGCTTCGAATCTCTTGGAATCAACCGCGGTAGGGAAAACAATGGCATGTAACCGAAAAATGTGACGAAAAAAAAGTGTGAAAATGTGACGGTATTTTTGTTTCTACACCGATAAAGAAGTTTCACTTCAAAAATATCAAAAGTTTTTCACTACTACCCACAACGTAACCTGTGGGGTTACAACTTGAAAAACCCGTACAAAGTGAAACAAATGTTATTTCATTTAAATAAAGTCGAATTCTTTAACGTCCGGAATGCTGAAACGAAAATTGCACAAACGTTACATCTGTAAAATATGATGTGGATTTCGAATTAAACATTCTCGATTTTCGAATGCCCGGAACTATTTCGTCCAAAAACTAAAGGATTTTCCCATTTTGAAACAGACTGTTAATAGAACCAGTATTCAAAGAATTGTAGAATTTGTTGTTTTACTTAAAATATTACTCGCGTATGTATGAGTACACTTTTATTAATTTTCCGGATGAGGGCCGCATCTTAGACTAATAAAATTATATATAAATATTTTTGTATATTATATGTAAATGTAATAGTATTTAAGTTGTGGATAAATATATGCTTAGTATTATTGTTGTTTATTATATTGTCTTTGGTTTAACTTTTAAAAAATCAACTTTCATACGTATTTTACGCGAATTTATTATATTAACATAGCTTGACGTTTCGTTTGTACTCTTTATACACAATTATTTATTAAATCTAAATCCAAATAACTCAGTGGCGCTTCAATCTTGTTAGGTGTAGGCCTCAAATTTATAATAATTTCTAACACGCAAGTAGGTGATCAGCCTCCTGTGCCTGATAATCGCCATCAACTTTTTGGATCTAATGCCAGCCTCGCCATGTTTTCCTTCACCGTTCAAACGAATATTCAATGCCCACATATAGCAAAAGTGCATTGATTTTCAGCTGGGGATCAAACTTAGAACAGGGATGAAAGTCGCACGCTAGACCTTGGCCAACAATGCTCTAAAATCTAAATCAGTTCTTAAAGGAAACCGATAGCTCATAAACGGAATTGCCGATGAATTCCCTACAATCAACTCCTGCAAGTACTTTAGAAAAATTTGTGTATATATTTAGAGAGAAAATTCGACGGCATTTTTGTGTAAAATCTTAGTAAATTTTAACTTTATGCTAGCTAACTTCGATTGGTGTAAATTTTTTTATAAAACATTTGAATACTTGAAATTTGTCGACTTTCGCAAACATTGAGCTCAAAGAGCGTTTTGTATAAAGAGAGAAATGTTTGGAAAATGCTTTGACGTAACGTGAGCTATGTTCAATAAGTTTCCATATTTGTCCAGTGGAATAAAAAGACGGATAATCCGCGAGATGATGTGACATGACGCTGCATGAGCCAGCTGAAATTAGGGCTATATTATACGTCACAAATGCGTTAAGTTTGAAGTTTGATTTGTCTAAGTTTGCGGAGTGTCTCATGATTTGCCTGAGATTACTTACAGAATAAGTGAAGTCCAGTAGCTATAAATGGGTCTACTTCACTAATATTAAGATTATATACCTCGGAGAAATTATCTAAATAAACTCCGAAATTATCTATATATATATATATATATATATATATATATGTGTGTGTGTGTGTATTCTATGGCTTCCAATTAAATTAAAACGCATTGGATGAAACCGCTATACACCTACAAGCAATCATAAATATAAGCCCGGGTTCCTCGAACATGGCTATTGACTAACAGAAGCAAGAGACGCAGGCCCATCAGAATACTACTCCAACGCATTTAAAATCCCACAAAGACTGAAGATATTTATAAATTTGTGGAGGAAGGATGACGTATCGTTCCTCCAATCTAACTGAGGATCCTTGATCAGTCTAATCACTGACTGGCCAGCCCAAAGGCTCCAGTAAACTAGGTCGCAGTGATTTGTAAGTGCAAATTGTAGATGTCGCTACAAATTATAGGCAAACAGTATCATGTCGAGGTCAGGATTAAAGTAATTTTAAGTTTAATAGTCCATATGTCCAGAGCCTCGTTAATAATAACAAGACTTGCAATCGGTGTACGACTTGTTCATTTGAATTTAATATACAACATATTTTGGTAATTTTGTTTACCGTATATTGATAGAGCATTTCCTCCGAACGACATCTGTTTGATGTAGGCTTAATAATGTTTTAGGATAAAAGCCAACTTTCACGATTCATTTAATTATTCAGTTCACTCGAATAAAATATTGACCAATGTTTTCGAAAAACATTTACTCTTTATAGCTTATGTAGTACATATATTTACACTCTCTTTTCTATTTGGAAGAACATTTTTTATTGTAGTAACTTTATTAATGAAACACTATCCGAATCGTCAATACGTTTAAATTTGTAATCTTTAGTTTAAGAGCGCATATAATAGACTTTTGACTCGTGGGCATAAATTGGTATTTAAAAAAATGTGTACGTGTACTAATGTACAAACGTAAGAAGTGAAACTTCTTTATGACCTTATCTTTCGAAAAATTATCTTCTATGTGCAACTTTACAGAAATTTGTTAAATAAAGTTTAACAAAGGGGCTTCTATTATCATAGACATGAATAAAAATAATACAATTATTTCATTTAACCTTAGTAATACTAAGATTATTACAGAATTTCATTAATTGTAATAGAATGATTACTAACATTGTTACCGTTATTATACATATTTGTTATTAATGGCTTCGAATCTCTTCGAATCAAAAGTGGTAGGGACAAGAAAAAATTGGCGCGTAACCGAAAAATGTGACGATATTTTTTTTCCAACCCCGATAAAGAAGTTTTACTTCAAAAAGCTGTATTCACATGCTAAGAATAATTTTATACAATTATATCTAACGATTCTGACAATCAATCTGAACAATTGTGTTGAAAACCGTTGGTTACCTTAGTTTGAGGAGTGCTCTATAAATCTCTAAAATGCCATTGTTTTAACAATACTAATTAAAGCAATCGTGCAATTGTACAGAAAATTTTAATTAATTTAACGCTGCAGTGCTTTGAATATAAAACTTTTGTTTCAAGAAAACTTAGTAATTAATGTCCCAAGTTTAATCTGTGCTGCCGCCAGAGGGCTAATTGTCACGACAAAACTAAATTATACAATTTCATTTGAATGTTTCAATACAACTTTACGTAGTTTCTAGTTTTGTACGCTTTACGTGAAAATAATACAACATGTAAATTCGACTCAATACTATTTTGGATCCCAATTTTAAAACCCAAAAAAGAAAATCTCGATTTGGCCTTTGATTCGATTCTTCGTGATTGGACGGCGGTAGAAAATTCTGCTTTATAAATTGGATCGTAATAAAATGTGAGCTACAATTACGATGAGTATTAAATGTCCTGTTATAATCTTTGGTAAAAGTCTATAGTCTATGCCAAAGTTAGGTACATACACCTAAACTGGATTGAATGTTTATGACGTGTTTTATACAGACAATAGTTTTTCTTGGCGGGAAATTGAAAAAGCGCGGTACTATTTTTTTTCTAAAATAATACTTTAATTAAAATAAAGATTATTTCTTTGTAAATAACAGTATTAATAGACAAATTAAATATAAACATAGTGTATAAATAATACAAATGGAAGGAAACGAGGGGGGCGGGCTTGACCCGCCCAACTCAAAAAAGAGACCACGACGGCGGCTCGAAGATCCCCAAAATGTTTCTGATGCTGGCGGCGGAGGCGGTGAGAAAGACTCGTATATCCCATATCTCAAGCCTAATTATAAAAGACTTTATCCTGAAAATTCTATTAATATGGAATTTAAGGTTTTTATTGAAAACAAAAATATTCAGGACAGGCTGGGAAATAAAAGCCCAATATATTTAAACCACATATTCTCCGAAATTAAAGGCGTGGTGGCAATAAGGCGAATTAGCGCAAATAAAATTGTTGTCATATTTAAACAACATAATACAGCTAATAACTTGATACACAATATACATTTTCTTGAGAAACATGATATGAAAGCATACATTCCAGCAGCTCAAATTGAAAAAACTGGTATTATCAGATTTGTGCCTGCAAGTATATCAAATAAAGAACTATTTACGAAATTAACTTCTACAAATGAAATAATTGCAGTTAGGAGATTTATGAAAAAAATTGGCAATGAATTAGTCGGAACACAAACTGTTAGTATCACATTTTTGGCAAACTCTTTACCTGAGAGTGTCCAATATGATTTATTTTTTTACAGAGTGTTTGAATATATACCTCCTCTCCAACAATGTTTCAAATGTATGAAATTTAATCATTATGCTAAAATTTGTAATGGCAAACAGCGTTGCTCTATTTGTTCAGGTGAACATTCTTATAAAGACTGCAATAAACAAAATGAGATTTGCTGTGTAAATTGCAGTGGACCTCATTTAGCAATATCCAAAATGTGTCCAATAAAAATGAATAAAATCCTAGAAAAGAAAAATAAAATAACATATGCAAGCATTGCCAGCACAAAAGATAACAATGAGTTCCCTCCCCTTCCACCACGCTCCAACCCTGTAAATAAAAAAGTGATTAGTGTAAATAATGCACCCAAACATGTAAATAAATCTGTAAATATTAAGCCTGTCTCACAGGCTGTAAGTATTAATGATATAAAATCACAAATAATTGCAAACAGTGATGTACTTATGGCCCTGGTACAAACACTGGTTCAAATAGGTAATAAGAATGATAATGAGCCTATAACTACAACATTTATTAAAGATATACTTATTAAAAATTTGTCAATATAATGGATACACAACCATATACAACATCATCTCTACGTATTGCGCAATTTAATGTTCAAGGTGCAAATCATAAAAAACATCTTCTTACAAAATTCTTAAATGAAAATAATATTGATATTTGTTTACTAAATGAGACATGGTTAAAAGACCATCAATCTTTTTATATTTCCGGTTATAATTTCTACAATAAAAATTCAAAAAATCCTCGTAATGGTGTAGGAATATTAATTAAACCATATTTGAAACACAATGTTATAAATACTACTTTTTATGAAGATATTCAAACTATAGCCATAAGTATATACACAGAAAATACTACACTGTCTATTCTTTGTGTGTACTGTCCTCCGTCACGTAGGAGCATAAGAATGAATAGATTGCACAATATTATAAGAGAATTACCGAAGCCTCTTTTTGTAAGTGGTGATTTCAATGCACATCATATTGCTTTTGGATGTATGTCTACGAAAAGTCGAGGGAATAACTTATATAATATAATTGATGAATGTGATTTATGTATTTTGAATAATGGTAGCTTTACTACAGTAAATTATCCTACACGCAACCCCTCAGCAATAGATGTAAGCTTTGTTAGTCCATGTGTGGCTCCTCTTTGTGAATGGTCAGTACATGATGATGCTATGGGTAGTTATCATTATCCAACCATAACAAACATTACAATGTGCATTGAAAGATACACAATTAATAAACATGTTGACAGATTTTTATATGATAAAACAGATTGGACAAAGTATAGTGAATTGTCTGGTTTGGTCTTCCATGACATGATGGTTAGCGTAGAGAGTCCAATAAAATCTTATGATGAGTTTTGTAACCGGCTCAATAAACTCAAACTCATGGCAGTTCCTAGATTCACTAGGACTAACTTTAGGAGTAGACCACCAGCCCCTTGGTGGAACAGTATATGTGAACAAGCCGTAATACAATCTTACAAAGCCTTGAAATTGTATAGAAATGATTCAACAGAATATAATTACATCAACTATAAAAGATTAGATGCTTTAAAAAAACGCACTATAAAGGAGCAAAAAAGAATCAGTTGGAATGGTTTTTGCAATAGTTTCAATAGAACTACACCCATCAGTAAAATTTGGAATCTCATTAAAAAGTTTAAGGGTATCAGAATTGGTAATAAATCATATAGGGATGAATTTGTAGAGCCACTTTTAGATAAGTTATCAGATAGTAACAATTTACTTGACCCAAATTCATTAGACAATTATTTTAATATTAACAATGAAAATCCTCAATCTAATTTTTTATTGGATTCTTTTTCATGGTCTGAACTTTTAATGAGTATACAATCTAGAAGAAATACTAGTCCTGGTTTAGATGATTTTCCATATTTATTAATAAAACATCTATCTGAATCTGTACAAAAGCTATTTTTGAATGTTCTTAATAATCTATGGCATAAAAAACTCATACCAAGTTCATGGCAAACTCAATGTGTAATACCTATATTAAAACCAGATAAGTCACCTGAACAGATCAGTTCTTATCGTCCAATCTCGTTATCATCATGTATTGGAAAAATATTTGAAAATATGGTGAAATCTCGACTTGACTGGTATGCAGAATCCAATAATGTCATTCCACACATTCAATATGGATTTCGCAGAGGAAGAAGTTGTGTTGATAGCTTCATTTCTCTCATATCTGATCTGAAAAATGCAAAAAACAATAAATTACACACAGTTTGTGTATTTCTAGATGTGCAAGGTGCATTTGACAGTGTGGATCCTGGCATACTGGTGAAGGTACTCAGTAATTCTGGTATACCTGGACAATTATGTAAATGGATTTATGATTTCCTCAATAACAGAATACTATATGTTAGGCATAACAATATCTTATATGGACCTAGAACTGCATCAAAAGGTACTATACAAGGTGCCACATTATCACCCTTGTTGTATAATTTGTATACTTGTGAGATATGTAAATATGTTAATACTAAAAATGTAAATATACTTCAATTTGCAGATGATTTAGTGTTGTATAGTTCAGATGTAAATTTAACAGTAGCCATTGAAAATGTTAACACTGCCTTAAGACAGTTAAATAATTATTATCAACACACATTAAAATTGAAAATAAATGCTGGCAAAAGTAATTTAATGCTATTTGGAAAGGACACACCAGTAGTGGATGTTGTCTATAATGGTGATGTCATTCAAAGAGTCACCTCACACAAATTTTTAGGTATTATCATTGACCAGAAATTGTCATTTGAAGAACATATTAAATATGTATCTAGAAATGCATTAAATGGTGTTAACATTTTAAGATGTCTAGCAGGTGTTACATGGGGTGCAGATCCCAAAATACTTTCATTATTATATAAATCTATTGTAAGAAGTCATTTTGATTATAGTTCTTTAGCTTATTTAAATAGCACTCATGTACATAAATTGGATATATTGCAGAACAGAGCTTTGAGGATCATATCGGGAGCAATTTGTTCGACTCCCATAAGGGCCATGGAAGTCGAAACAAATATTATGCCATTGATATTGAGACGACTTATGCTTGCAGAAAGATACTGCCTGAAACTATTATCATCAAATAATATCCAAATTATAAATAGGATAATACCTCACCCAATCAATATAGATGGTCCACTCACTTCACCAAATGATCTCCTGAGAGGTACATCTCCAACTCTGTGCCAGATCTTCTTAGAAATACAATCTCATTATTCGAACATCAAAAAACTTTCACACTGGTCGTGTTACACTCATTCATACAGTTGTATCACTCATCCTATTACGATTTTATCCAATTTAATCGAAAATAATTCAGATTTACTGGCTTTTATAGAAGAAAATAACAAGTATTATACAATCTACACTGATGGCAGTAAAGGCAATGATTTTGTAAGAAGTGCGGTATATGATTCTCAAAAAGATGTTGCTCAAAGCTTTGCTCTCGATAAAAAGTGCTCCATATTTACAGCAGAGGCATATGCAGTTTTTGCCGCTTTAAAATCTATAATTTCTATAAATAATTGTAAATATTTTCTAATTTTGACAGACTCTTTGAGTCTTTTAAATAGCCTTAAGCATTCTAATATTAATAATTTTAAAACTAATTATATTATTTATTTAATTAAAGATACTGTCTTACGGTTGCATAAAAAAGATATAACTGTTGCCTTTATGTGGGTACCCTCACATAAAGGTATTACTGGTAACGAAAAAGCAGACAAAGCTGCATATGAAGGGATTAACACTCTTAATGTCAGAAATGTGGTACAGGTTCCTATGACTGATTATTATTATTATATCAATAACTCGATAAAATTTTTATGGACAGCATTATGGAAAGAAGATCAAAAATTGAAAGGAAAATGGTATGGTAGTATACAGGAAAATTTACATACAAGACCCTGGTATGATGAGTTGAATACTAGCTGTATCGTGAGTCGTGAGTTCGTTACCACAATCAACAGATTGCGCTTTGGGCATAACACTGCACCCGCGCACCTCGCTAAACTTAATATTATAACTAACAATATTTGCTCTTTTTGTAATAATAACGAGATCGCAGATATCAACCATATCTTTTTTAAATGCCAAAACCAAATATTCATTTTTAATAGACTAATATTGGCAAGTGAAATAATGGAAATTAGTGATCCCTCCCGCCGCCAGTTGTGTGATTTGCTCAAAAACAAAAAGTGTTATAGTGCATTATATAAATACATCAAAAATACCGTGGGGAAGATTTAAGAAAACAAGTGAAACGATAGAATAACATGTGAATTAGTGACCGTAAATAAGACTTGGCTTAAAGGTCTCGTTACCAGGCCATAAAATTATTATAAAAAAAAAAAAAAAAAAAAATACAGACAATAAATTATAGATTTGTGTGTTACTTGTTAAGTTACTATACTTCTACTTATCATTGTTATTCGTAATATTTTATATTGTTTTCTATTTAGTGTTGCTTAACTGTTTATAGTGTGTTTTTAGTGCAGTGTTGGCTTCAGCGTGTTATTCTCATTCCTGATGTAGTAGGTTCAATCCCCGGCTGTGTACTAATGGACTTTCTTTCTATGTGCGTATTTAACACTCACTCGTACGGAGAAAGAAAAAACATTGTAACCTCCAAGTTGTTTATTATATTGAGAAATGATCGTGCAACAGAATTAATTATATGTTTGTGGGTAAAATTTAAATTTCTGACAGAAATGGTGATACTATATCTAAAATATTTCGATAAATCTTACTTACATACTATACTCGACACCGTGGAGTGTTCTAGAGTATAAATTACAAATATAAGTGAGTTTAAATCGAATTTGATCGGTTCAAATATTAAAACTGTCGACATTTATTTACTTTAGCTCACGTAACTAAAGTCAATAAATGTCGTCGGATAGTGGAAAATAATAGTCTATTTAAATTTTGTATTGTGTAGTCAGTGTGCTGTAATCAAATCGGCAAACCGTTTTAATGTTTTAATTGCCTTCAAGTGAACCGATGAAACATTAAACTACTTGTGCCTTTAATACTGAAAGAAGTGAATATAAATATATACAAATATATCAGTACAGAATGTACTAATACGAGATTAGTGTAGGATTAGAGTATGAATGAAGCCTTCGTGTCTAACACAACAAGATTGATCCCTTAGCGTTGCGTTGGGAATCTCTGTATTTTCTACGTTCTACAGAATTTACCATAGAGAGTGTTCTGAGGAGTTATGAGGCCGGCTGACGTCGAGGATGAAGATACAGGGATGTTGGGTTTCTCTTCTTCTACGGCATTCACAATGGCGTGTTCTGAGTTGTGAAGATTTATTTATTTATTTACACTTCGTTACCGTAATAATTACCATAAGTTACCATAATAATACTTGCATCTGAATTTTATCATCATACGTCGAGACTGAATACGAAATTACACCCGTGTCACCTTGACAACCGTCGTTCCAGAACTGAGTCGTACTATGTGGCCCAATTCGACTTAGGGTCCTTCTAGAAAAGAGCGTACCAATTGTTACAAGACAGGCAACACGCTTGCGAAACGTTTAGCATTGAGAGCGCCACGTGCGGCGAGGCGGTAGGACATAAGATTGGGTGTGCTTCCTGTCCGTTTGCCCCTTGTTCTATAAAAAAATGTACACACGTAAGAAGTGAAATTTCTTTATGACCTGATTTTTCAAAAATGATCTACTATATGCATCTTTACAGAAATTGGTTAAATAAAGTTAAATTAGAAAAAGTTTAACAATTCTTTAATTATCATAGACATGAATAAAAATAATAGATACAATTATTTCATTTTATATTACTACTTCATTAATTGTAATATAATAGTATCATTATTATCTTTACTATATATTTTTGTTATAAATGGCTTCGAATCTCTTTGAATCAACCGTGGTAGGGACAAGTAAAAGATAGCTCGTAACCGAAAAATGTGACGGTAAATTTTTTTCCAACGCCGATAAAGAAGTTTCACCTCAAACACACAATAATATCAAATCTGAAATAATTGCTGTACTCATTAATTTACGTTAAAATCAGTTGCAGCGAGATTTGACATCAGATTTGGTGCTCTCTTAAAATTCTAAATGGGTCGCTCTAGCAGTTTCATTGCGCGTAAATTAAAGATCTGACGTGGCTCATTGCGTCATGGTTGGTGAGTCATTGCATAAGAGAATTGCCCTACAGGGTTCAATGACCTGAAATATACCCTAGACTTTTAGAATGTCAACTCAGTCAGCACCGTTCTATCCTAAATAACAAAAACTCCACTTGGGCTATTCAAAATTTATTGCAAAAAAATTGTCAACGTGGATTGCGTTAAATAAAACAATAACGCAAATCGGTATTCTACAAACGTAAAAACTGAAGTTCCATTCAAAAACCATTAAAAGCCTTTTGAAATTCAATTCCTCATTAGTGAGCTTTCAGGCATCTTTTGATGGTATCAAATGGCGCATAAGTCTTTCACTAAACAGATTGTTGGAACACAGAATGCTTAAACAAACTAAAGGTTTAAAGAACTTTCATCGTCCAGGACGATAAAGAATGGATCTTCTTATTTTTTAAACAATATTTTTTTCCTTCTAGTATAAACAATGAGATATGATCCAAACATGTGTTTCATAGATCATTTGTACTAACTAACCAGCCTTTATAATCACAAGTATTAGAATATTGTTGGTAGTTATTCGCAATTATACTTAGGACCCTTACCTCTATCGAATACTGAACATTCAGTAACATCACAACTTTTGTATTTCGTCGTTTCCATGTTTACAATATATGGCTACACTTTTTTCATAAATCATTCTAGGTAGTAGTGAAACGGCAATAAATTCTGTTAGTTTTTTAGTTGTTTACTAATAGATAGACAGATAGACGCGGTGGATGCGTTGTTTTTATATTAATAGGCATTATCAAGCTCTATAACTTTTATCTAGGGCTCGATCGTGTACCTCTCATTATTAAGGCAGCGTTCGTAAGAAACGCTGTCGTTAGCACACTTATTTTGCAAATTATAGTTCTATAGTCTATATCGTTATTCGATTCTGGAATCTCTATAATCTCACAAACTTTAACTCTATATAATATCAATAATTATTACTTTTAATACATATATCAAATAGAAAGTACCTAAAAAGGACGCTAAAAAGAACAAAATCTTTAACGTTCGTAGATACGAGTGTACCTATAACACACTCAAGTTTGTGATATCAATCCGTAACCTGAAGATGTACTGTTGTCTTTGATATTTTGAAACAATTATGTTCATGCTAGTGGTTCAATTTAACAAGTTTTACGGTATTAAATGTATTCTTTTATGACAATTAGACAAACTTTGGCTGGCATACTTAACAACTCAGTCAACCGTATCTTGCTGTAAAGCACGCAAAACATTGGGACATCATAATATAGAATATATAACGGTAGAGTTAATACAATTTTTGTAAACTGTATTATTATAATTATCAAGTAATCACTCAGGGTTTTTATATCAATCAATCAAATCGTAGAAAATATATTAGTACGCAACACAGTGTAGTCACCAAATGGTACCTGACAAATATATAATATCACAAAAGTGAAGAAAAAAAAACACCATATAAAGTGCCAATAAATCCATGTAGAACATACATCATTGAAACCCACAACTCGTAAATATAGCGACCACGATCGGACACTTTTATCGTAACCGAGGTAACTTTATTCAGTTGAATCGTTCCTATTTGAATTGGAGATAGTTAAATGTATTTTCCACGGATAATTGTAGTTAGATAAATTTAGCTTTGATTTATTTCCGAGCCTTATTAACACGTCCAATCAAATGGAAGCCTTTTAAAACTATAAGGAGAAGTGAAACTTCTTTAAGACCTTATTTTTAGAAAAATTATCTACTATATGCAACTTTACAGAAATTGGTTAAATAAAGTTTAATTAGATAGTTTAATAAAAGGCTTTTATTATCATAGACATGAATACAAATAATACAATTATTTCATTTTACCTTATTACTACGAAGATTATTACAGAATTTCATTAATTGTAATAGAATTATTACTATCATTGTACAAGTACTCTTTGAATCAACCGTGGTAACAAAGATGACGCGTATCCGAAAACTGTGACGGTAAATTTATTTCCAACGCGTTTCACTTCAAAAATTAGCAATTTCTTACATCATCAAAGCATTTGTAACGCATATAAAAGTAAGAGTAGAAATTAATTGGAAATAAATCTAATAAGAATCCAGCTAATAAAAATGGTGAGGGACGTAAAAGTTACAAAAGCGTAAATTCTCCAGCGAATACCGTCTTTTTAATCAATGTAAGTACAAAGGCAACTCAATTACATTTCTAGTGCGCACTTTTCCACTTTCGTTTCTTTTTCCGGGAAAATAAATACACGACAAAACAGTATAGTATTATCTAGTTTGACCAAAGATATAGGGGGCATTTTTGTAGTGAAACTTCTTTATCGGCGTTGTAAAAAAAATTACCGTTACATTTTTGGTTACGCGTCACATTTTTCCGTTACGCACCATCTTTTTCTTGTCCCTACCACGTTGATTCAAATAGATTCGAAGCCATTAATAACAAAAATATATAATAGCGATAACAATGATAGTATTCTATTACAAATAATGAAATTCTGTAATAAACTTAGTAGTAATAAGATAAAATGAAATAATTGTACCTATTATTTTGATTCATGTTTATGATAATAAAAGCCGTTTGTTAAACTTTATCTAATTTAACTATTTGTAACCAATTTCTGTAAAGTTGCATATAGTAGATCATTTTTCGAAAAATAAGATCATAAAGAAGTTTCACTTCTTACGTGTGTACTAGTGTACACGCACACATTTTTTGTTTAGTATTATCTACATGGGCCTGCTTCCGGAATTGCTTAGACTTACTTAGATTTACTCGCATGGCCTGCTGTCTGAGTTGAGCTCACAAACTATCCAGCAGTCACCAATACCGCTCATGACCTCGCTGGTTCATGGTTTCGTTTTTTAGTATGGATTTGTAATAGGTTTGGGAAGACTGAGAGATGCGTGAAAGTTTTTTTATTTTTCAACTAGAAAATATTGTTAGTAGTTTTAGTATGTAAGTAACTCTATAATCATTGGATTGCATGTATGCTTTAAATGAATAAATAATGTTTATAACCGTATACTGAAATAACTTTACTGTAAGCATCCAATATCTGCTGAATATTATCTTTTATGCTTATAAGAACTTTATTTTCGGTATACAGTTTATTATTAGTACAGTAAAATATTATTCATAATCATCAAAGTATGAGATGCAAGATATAGGGTATCTTGAGTTGCTGTATCTGACACAGGTCAAGACACGCTAGACGAGACTGACGGCCAACATCCAGTAATGAAGAGGTACCAAAGGAAGATGAAGGATATCATACAGTGTGAAATTACCTTCTTTGTCTTCACTCCTGCTAATTATTTATATGCTATGCGTAAGATACCCTAGTTTTATGTTTCTATTAATTCAATTTTTATAACAATCCCACAAACCCAAACCTATATTATTTATTGTTATTGTAGAACTGTATTAATTATAATAATTCCGCATCCCTTTTAGTATTTTTCCTAACTAAGGCTAATTGTATAAAATTAAAATTTTAGTACTTCTTACTCTATAAATAATTCAGTCGGAAAAGATTTATAAAAACGAAAAAAGGCAAGGCATTAGCTAACAATACTTTAAAGATAATGTTCCCATTGAAAGCGTAGTAAAAATGCGATTGGAATACAACTAAAATGTACGATATTGTCGCATAAAAATCCTTTCCGCCAAGCATTTATCCACGATAAATAAAAAGGAAATCGTCGGAGCTTTCAACAGCTTTTATGAAACGCCTGCGGAAATGGCCAGTAAAGATGTGGAAACTGTATTTATTGAGAGAATTATTAACAACTACCTTTCGCCTACGGCTTCCAGTGCGGTTTCGTCGAGACATTATAAAACTGGAAAACTCTTGAGTAATTTGTGAGTAAGCTGTGTTGGCCTCGTGGTTTTTATTGGTTTGTGGCAAGGGTGGTGTATACGATTGCAACATTTATTGCATGTTTATAGTTATTTTAGTATTATAAAGTTTATGATAATACCCCCACATACACACGATCGCATGCCACGAATAAGGTATATTTATAAATGTACTTTGCTTATTTTTATTGTTACCAAGGATTTTTAATGTATTAACAATAAAAATAAAAATGTGTGTATTATAGTTTCTCTAACAATTGTGAGATTTGAGAACTCTATTAAGTAATAAATAGCCCGACAGGGTTATTGTATTGTGTATTACATTTTTGGTAAAATTTAGTATTTTTTTGTTATATATAATTTCACTTACCTGTAAGATTACAAAAGTAACCGTGTTTTATTTATTAGGGAAAGAAAATATACTATATAAAAGAAACAGGTATTTGCTCTATTTTTGTATAGTACCCCCGATAAATTTAAATTTTTTTTTTTAATTACGCATACTTTTTACATTTGAATAAAACATATATATGTTTTCATTACCTCAAAGCTAGAAATGGTCTATTAGTAACAACGAAAAATTATCAATTAGTAACCGTTTATTATATGAATAGTATTAGTTATAATGTTGAATTTAGTTGTGTGAGACTAACACAATGCTGGTGGTGCCGAAGGATCATGGAGGAGGCCTGAAATACACATTGAAAATGGCTAATGATAGTTATAGTTTCCATCATTGACTTCAAGCATAAGTTGACGAATAAATTATGATTCAATATATATTTATACATAATAAAATAAAATATCATGATACAAATAATTAATAATCCAACCGCAAATATACAAATAATACGAGTCAGTAAACAAATTGGTAATTAACCCTTATATCATCTCATCTTTATCAGATGTGGAGTTATTTTATTTGTTATTCACACCACCTGATAATTAGGCATTATGAATTCATCTGGGACTGTTATAACCACATTAATTGACACCAAATATTGGGCTTATTTCACGACTGAAATAATGGCGCGAAAACAATGGTTACGCCTAAATAACATCTGTGCATTTCTGTTCTCTAGTGGCTTAGTTACGACCACAGAATATTGTATTTGGCGATACGAAATTGATACGCTAATAATTGTCTATTGTTCGCTCTGTGGTTTAGAGATGTGTATCGAACTCTCACACAATAAGGATAGGAAAGCCAGCCATTGGGAAAATTGCTATATATAGCTTACAAATTAATAAAAAATGGTATGTTTTATTGTGTATGCAATTTATTTGATATATTTAATAACAGAAGGCAAACGAGCAGCAGGCCTATCTGGTGTTAAGTGATTGATACCCATTAACAATCACATTGACAGAACGCTCTTCAATCGATAATAAAAACATTATCTCACGCAAAGTGGTTTACACTCCTGTTTATTAATATACAACGTCATATTATAATGAGAATAACATTTAATTTCTATGTTATTATACATATAAATGTACAAATATGTTTCAAAACAATTTATGTAATAACATCCAACTATCTCAACATGGGACAATGTTTCAATTGAAAACAATTGGTTTATATAATAAGATTCCCAGTTTAATATAATGTTATTGGTTTGATAAACTTTAAATAAAACCTATGTTAGGCCAAATAAGAATACGTAAATGAAAAAATCCTAAGGCTAAGAAATAATTAGTTTAACACAGAGGTCTATTTTTTTCGAATGAAACGTATTGATCAACAACTTATGGTATTTTTTTATTTTAAGAGTAATGTTGATTGATTTAATAAACCAAGTAGGTTTATTAAACAATGGTTAAAGGGGCAGGAGGCTCATCTGATGTTAAGTGATATCGCCGCCCATGGATACTCACATTTTCAGAAGGCTCGCAAGTGCATTGCCGGCTTTTTAAGGATGGGTACGCTCTTTTCTAGTAGGACCCTAAGTGGAATTGGTTAAGTAATACTTCAGTAGGCATCTGGTTCCACATAGTTGTGGGGAGCGGAAAGAAAAGGCTATACTTAGCGTCTAAGGGCGTCGATAGTAGTTTAGATATTTTCTATTTATTAGGGCTATTTTACTTTATTATTTCCATAGGCTATTTAATTGCCTATCAGGCTGGTGGTACATATCTGTCAAACTATCAGCAGACAGTCATTACCGCCGTAAAAACACTCAAAAGAACGAGTGCTTATGTACTTTAGCTAAGTATGTACAAAAGTAACAATGCTTAGTGCGAGATGCTACACTAGACGTGTTACTTCCGTCTCCTTGACGGGTCCAAAGTTATAAGCTGTAGCGTTTTCTTGGTAAAATGATAATATAAATATTTACACGTTTCAGGCAGATACTACACCCGAAATTAAAACCTTTTGAAATATTTATTACAAAATGGTGATTCAACCTGCTCGTACAGTTCAACAATAGTTTTATTTCGAGGAAACGTAATCATTTTATTTTTCTACACGAGAAAACTGCATTTTGACATATGTTCAACTCAAAATATACTCAAGGAAAAATATCACGTGACTTAAAACATCTTATCCCAGCTGTCAAATATAAACAATAAATAGGCTGGATAACGTTTTAGTTAGCAGTGCAAATAAAAGTATAGATTTTTAAATTAGCACAGACCAATACAAAATTTTCATTATTCTCAAATGTAGTATAGTGCAACGAATATTAATTTATAACTGAACGCAACCGAAATCACAGTTTGGCTGAACACTGTTTATCCGAAGGCACCGAATGAACCAATCTAACACCGAAACAGGCCCAAAAGTATTTTTCATTAAAGCCTGTCTGTCTGACTGTCGCCTTTTAAAGATTATTTTCGATTGATGAGAACGTACAAACGGAAAAATTTGGCAGTAGTTAATTAATTTTTATCTTAGCTTTCCGGATGTTAAGTGTTACCGCTGCCCATGGACACTCACATTTCCAGAAGGCTCGCAAGTGCATTGCCGGCTTTTTAAGAATTGTTACCCTCTTTTCTTAAGTCTAAGTCCTATTGGTTAAAAAATACTTCTGTGGGCAACTGGATCCACATAGTGCGTGGCAAAAACTGCCTTGAGAAACGCTGAGTTGTGGATCGACAAACGTCGAGTAATATATTAGTATTCTGTTCCTTGTTGAAATATTCGTATTCGTTAAAATAGTATTAATAGAAATAGTGCAATTACTCAAAAGTAACGAACATTTAAACATTGGTAAATACATAAAGAAATAAAAAGTTTTAATGTGACTAGCACTTAAAAGCAAACATGAAATGAAGGAGAAAAAAATACATAAAAACAAGATAAAATTACAAATCATAGGGACTAAACAAACACAAGAATATATTATCGCCGCACACTCGGCGCCAGACACGTCCCTGTTAGCACTCATAACTTAAACCACAAGCCAAAGTGCAGACATAGCGAGTGGTGTGCATGAACTTTTCAGTGCTTTCGACGTGAAATGTAAAGAAAAGCGTATTTTCCTTGTATGCCCGGTAGACATTATACTCATTGTTTGAAGACGGTGTAACTGAGAAAGATGCCATGTTTGTTATGTCGATATTAGTCATTTTACAGCCACTTCTGTCCTTTGCGCTGTGTAAATAAAATGAAAATAAAACAGTGGCGCTACAGCCTTTTTAGTTCAGCACCTCAAACCTTTTGTATCTGTTTCATTATTATTAATGATTATTTGTCAATGTAATAGGCAAGTAGATGATCACTGATCAGATTCCCCTCCCTGATATACGCACAGCCGTGGACGTAACCTGTGTGATCTAACATGCATATTGCCGATGTAGTCTAATAATAATAACAGATGAAAAAAGTCCCTGGACACTGACAGGGGAGAAGACTTAAAAAAAACTAAATTAGTTAGAAATAACATGAGAAACAAATAGATAAATAATAAAGATAGGATAATAAAGGTAGTTAATAAAAGACTTCAAGAAGTTAAAATTAGGAAAAGAAATCACTCTTTGTTGCACACTTTGTGGAACCAGCTGCCAGTACAGGTATTTATGAACCTACCCCCCCCCTTGAAGGCCGTCAACACACCCGTAAGAATTGTAAAACTTCATTTCCTATGCTTGACAACTATTTATAACTTTCCTTCACAAAAAAATCTAATTTTAACGCTTGATAAATCAGACAGCAACTTATATTAAGAATGGAACACCAAATCTAATAACGTCATATTTGGTGCGACGAGGCGCATTATACTTTCTAGTCTAGACTGCTTGTGATAATGAGATACGTGTGATCGTATGACATTGCTTTAATGACATATTCTTGACGAGTAAAAATAATAGACAGTCAAAAAACTACGTACCGTAATATAGATCTCATGAAAATACTTACGTTGGAGTTATGATTAGGTACTAAAAATGGAATATAGCGTACCCAACCGAAGATCTGTATTGTACACATGTTTGAACTACAAAAATATCTAATTGTGGATTACTTTTCTCCAGTGACGATTTGCACAGAGAGCTATAAGATGTTGTCATTGGAGATTCGATTGACAATTGGTTGCGTTTAAGATAATCAAGAAACAGGTTTCCGGTTCAAATTTAAGTTTCCTTTACCCTCTTGATAACCCAGGCATCCAATCACCCCAGTAGCACCCGCTTTCTGAAGAATGCGTTTTAGCCAAAACTAACCGATATTCTGATTGAGCATACTGATAAACGAGCGGTTTGGATGTCAATAGTTGCTTACCAACATTTTAAAATAAAATTTTAAGGTTTTAAGTTGTGTATTGTATTGTATGTATTTTTCTCCTTCGTGTTTGTTAAGTTTGTTATTACATTAAATCTTGTATTTTATTTCTCTTAATTTCCAATGTGTGCCGAGCGTTAGGAATCTTTTGTAAAAAAATAAAGAAATCTAAGTCATTCTCCAGTTGAACACAGACATATCAACAAAATTGGTCCAACCGCTTAGGTAGAGCTTAATTGCATACACACGCACAGAACATTCATATACATAAGATTGATATATTCAAGTTAGATTGGCTTGGAATCGCTTGTATCAATTTCATTGTTATGTAAGAAGTAATAAATGGCGCAGGGACATGGAGGCATTTACATTCTGGATAGAGAATTGTTTTGGTAAAATTACGCATTTTTTTGCGACCGATTGGCCACTGACCAAAATAAATTCACAAACCGAAACGTAACGATTTAAATCACATTAATTTCTAATAATGTACCCTAATGTTCGGGCGAAAATTACATTTTTGGTGAATTATTTTGTTATGATTACATTATATTTCCCTTAATTAACGAGAAACTCGACACTTTATTTGAGAACAGCTGTTATTTGTTATTTAAATTGTGGTTTTATGCTTTTGGGATGGAACAATAGATGTTTTAAAGGGTCAAATGAAAATCCCAGTGTAATTCAGGTTTCAGGACACGTTGAAAGAGATTATTTATATAAAAAATCGTTCCGAGATAAGAGTCGAGATTTTACGCGCATCCGAGTGTTTGTTAAGATATTTTTGCTATCACACGTTCATGGATAACATAAATTTAGATTAAAATAACAAAAAAATTAAGAACACAGATTTTCTAGGATTTAAAAGGGTTAGAATATACTCAAAGAAATCGTATACCAATAATAATATATTATGTAGTAGTAACAAACGTGTTGCATAGAATGCTAATAAAAATAATAATAAAAAGAGATAATGATTGTTCTATCTTTATTTGCTTATTAGATAGAACATCATAATAATACCTAAGTCTGGCGAACATAAAATAACAATCATAGTTGTCGTTATTAATATTAAGATTTATTTTAATAATATCATTATTATAATTATTTGTATTATAAACTAAGTTTCGCAGTTTTCACTTTTACGCAAACTGGCCACTCTTGTGAACTCAGGCAGGGAACAAACAAAAAGTTCTACCTCTACATTACAGTGTAATGTAATTTTTTGAGTAAACTCGTTTATAATAGATCAACTAATTAGCATTTTGTCTGAGGAACACTAGACAAAACTAATGCCCAATTAGTTAACGACTAAATTATGGATATGTATAAGACGTATATAAAAATCATTTTTAGCCTTCTAAACATATGGCTCATTTTTGTCAACTGTCAAACTGAATTAACAGTAACGGAAGAGGTGTCGCAATTAATACAGTATATATGGACCTTATATATCTCTCTCTTTCTTCCACCCCAGCTGTTTTTATCGTTTAGCCTAAATTACGCGACTGTTAAAATGATTTAAACCTAAATGGGCGGATAGCAATCATCAAAAGTTTCGAGTTTTTATGCTGACTATAAATCTCTCTTTAATGAAATTGGGTAACACACGGAAATATAAATCCTGCTTAGCTTATGTGAAATATTATGGATGAAAATTACGCTGTTAAAATGGTGACGGCGGACATTTTGTATGCTGTTTTAATTGATTCGATATTTGAAACTGTACGTGTATAAGACCTTATGTGGGATGCGCAAGATCACAGCTAGATCACTTGGTGAAGATTATCCTCGGTAGACCTACACGGCGCCAACAACACCCCATTGGCAAGATGCGGTAAAAGTGGTGTCTTGTCCGAATACTGCCACGCGATTTGCCCTAGTCCCTCCACAGGAAATGTTTAGATGTCATTGATAATGTCAAAACACTTTTAGTCCACTTGATAGCAAACTGTAGCCAATAATAATGTTCACTGGGAACAACAGCAACCATACTCACATCATAGAATAGAACTTGCCATGCCGTCGAGTGTCTCACTCTGTACAAAAAGTTTTAGTCTTTAAAGTCTGGGGTTGAAACAAAGTAAAAAGGATACATTTTCTTTGTTTCAACTCCAACGTATTTTAGTTCTTACTTATAAACCTGAGTTAGCTTTTAAATCATTGACTAAATGGTGTCTTAATAGGAGTGATAAAGATCAATTAACTTAATCCAGGCAAGTGTAGACTACGTTACAAATTGGTACGCAATAACTATTATGTTATCATGAATTCGCGAGGCTATCTTTCCTCTCGTTTTCTCTCTCCCTCTATCGTAACGGTGTATATTGTATAAATTACGCTAACACCGAAATAACGCAGATAGATGACCATGTAATATATATACTATGTTATAAATAAAAAGGACAATTTTTATTTATAAAAAAACCACATAAACCTACAGTTTCGTCTTAAGTGTAAATTACATTTCTGATAAAAATCGTCACCACTTAAGAAATTAGCACTTCCTTTTAATATTAAACACGTCTTTAGCAAAACCTAAATTATATTAATTGTATCTCGCACGTTTAATGAATATTTAACCACGGCCGCGCTGACGGAAACGTCTTTATAAAGTTTAAAACTATAATTATGATCCGTAGCCGCCACAGACGGTGAACTTTTAAAGTTACTGGAACTCAGCCAACGATAAATCCTGTTGAGACACTTGCAAGTTTTATAAGTTTTAATAATGTTTTTAACAACATCTCAGATTATGTGATAAGATTCTAAGAGCTGGGACTCAAAGGAATAGCTTCAGCTATTGCGGAAGTTTTAGCTAAAAGACGGAATTTTGGAACGTGATATATATGACTGGTAACGTTTTATAATTAAATGGTAAGGTTCTTACCTTACTTGTACCTAATTCTCTACCTTTTATAGTGCATAGCTATATGTTGGTACACACACATACATACATACATATAGTTAGTTTTCGATATCGATAAGAGATGGCGTTGTATGTTCACAATGACGTATAGATATGACAAAAAAGCTGTAAGATGGCTCTCTATTCCCTGTATATATTACTTCTCTATGATCAATACAATGATGTCAGGCATGTGGCAGGTTTTAAACACATATATATATCTGAATAGTAGACATGCCTTAAAGGCTGTCTTACCTATGTCTGCATGCAATCAAATATGCTAGCATAATTTACGAAATCCGAAAAAGACTGTCTCCTGCAAGCAGATAATATATGGATCTCCACTTTCCGTGGTATTTCTATGGCTAGTTTACACTTCTATACTTTCTATTATAGTAAATGCATCACTTACCACTAGGTGAACAACCAAACACACATCGTTTATTCATTGTGACCGAAATCACAAAAATACCACGAAATAGCGTCCTTTCGAAAAGTCTTAAAACACCAATTTATACTGTACAACCGAGTGCAGAATCCCGAAAGTATGCCTAAGAGAAACTAAAAGCTCGACTCGACGTGATTACTAGAGTATCTCACAATACAAAAAACAGGATAAAATACAATATGAACTACAGCAAAATGGTAACGCAACAAGCAGGAGTCAGTTTGTAATTTGAAATTGGGAGAAATTGCCGTTGGGAGTTGGCATTAAAATACCTGATATAACATTATTTTTCATGTGAAATTTTTAGAAAATATCCTTTAGAAATATTTTGCTAAATTGAATAATTTAGTTAAATTGAATTATTTATTTACTAATCTGCCTCTAAATATGCGTAAAAGTAGTTTTTGAACGTTGGAAATGGTAATCACATTTTTCATTAAAGCTGCATCTCTTGAGCATAGTAGAATCTAGGAGATCGTCTATAGAGGGCGCTACCATCGATAGAAAAATCACGTCGTATGAGACTGAGACTCCTGGTATTGATAGCGTAATAGCCTATTAGGCCAAATTCGGCGGCTGACGGAACGGTGACGGCTGACAGTACCTTACGGTTACATAATAATAAGTACAATCTTTTAACAGTTTGAACACGATTGACATGAAACGGTGTTTCCAATTTCTGCTAAATAATATATAGTATATATATCATCTTGTTCAATCTGGAATATCAACTATAGATAAAATTCCAGAAAGAAGTACGTTATTTCGTAATTTCGCTTAACTTATTTTAGCAAAATTATAAAATCTTTAGACAAAAATCAGAGTACCATACTGGAGCAGATCAAATTAACTCCATTTAGCCTTCATATATTCGCACCTTTTTTAGTATTTAGGCAGTCACCGTTATTATTTTCATGACTAAATTATTTTTTTAAGGACAACAAATATATATAAAATAAATATATATATATGCCTATTATAGTCATGTCTCAGACTACATACTATAATTTTGTCAATATCCTCGAATCCTATTTCTGTTAACCACTTCTTGGTGGTCAGTGTCAACTTTCAACTGTCAGTTCACACCAGATTCAAACTTCACAGTTGACAGTTGGTACAGTAACAAACATAAACATTATTTTTAGTTTGCAAGTAATATTTTAAAATACAATGGTGTGTGAAAAATGTGAGAAAAAATTAGGTCGTGTTATTACTCCGGATCCTTGGAAAACCGGCGCTAGAAACACAGTTGAATCGGGTGGTAGAAAAGTTGGTGAAAATAAAGCATTAACTGCGAAAAAAGGAAGATATAATCCATATACTTCTAAGTTTCATGAATGCAAGTAAGTACTGTCTGAAAATTAAATACTTTAAAGCAAAAGTTTAAATGTATTAAGTATTGTAATAAACAAATATTCTTGTGGCATTTCAGGATATGTCGAACTAAAGTACACCAAGTTGGATCACACTATTGCCAAGCATGCGCCTACAAAAAAGGAATTTGTGCTATGTGTGGCAAGAAAATATTAGAAACAGCCAACTATAGGCAAAGTTCAACATAGTGTTTATACCATAGTGCTTAATTCTGACTCAGAACTTTCTTAACTAGACATAATTTTGTTACATTATTTAAGTACTATTCCTAATATGACACCTGTTATCAACTATATATAGGTTAGTCATTTTGCTGTACATCAGAATTATCACAAATGGCTACTTTGTAAAACTTAAAACATAACAGAAAAGTATGTAAATTGTTAAAATAAGTGAAATAATGTTTAATTTAAAAATTTATTACTTTGCAGTCATAAAAAGAGTATAATTTTGATTGATTATTTATATATGATTTGATTGAATTAGCAATAGCCGTTAGTTAAGCTGATTCTGACATAAGTAACAAATGTTTCTAGACAATTTAAAAACATATTTTGTTTTTATAGTTTTGGTAAGATTTAAAAAAAGTTAAACATAATGACATTATATTTACTGTATAGAGTATCTGAATATACTTGTAATATAACTGACTCAAATTCACAATGCCTTATAATAAATAAATAATAATATTATTTAATTTAAAATGAACATTTTAAAATTATGTGAAAGTCTAATTGTATATAGTGAATTAAATATATTTTAAATTGTTTCTGTAAGATTTAATATGTTTTAAGCCCACATTGCAGACTTGATATCTGTGTTCTATCTCCTGACATACAAAAATATGTTAAGAATGAAGTAAATTATTGATTTATAATGTGTTTTATGTTTTATTTTATAAGGCTTTTAAGTTTTCTTTCATAGAAGCACTAAAGTTGAAGAATTTAAATGAAAAATATAGAACATTACTTAGTTCTCTTGTTGATGTGAATGAAGAAAGAATGAAAACACTCAATATAATACTTCAGTTGGACAATATCAATTATGCTGATCTCCTGCATGCACAACCAGAAAATGTAATGTGACTATTTTGAATGTATGTTTCTTTTTTAAATTTAGGCTCCATTTCCATCCATCTAGGTTGCACAGTACAATCCTTGTAGAGTGAACTTATTACAACTTTTAAAAATCTTATATTGAATAAAAAAATATTTTATTATACGATATTATTGTAGGAACAAGACACTGCACAAGATGAATCTCATTCAGAAGAGAACTTTATTCAGCGTAAAAATCCTTTAAGATACAGAGACAGTTCAGATTCAGACTCCTTCTTCATAAAGGAACCAACTATTTATGGTCCAAACGATAGTATACCAATGGAAAATGCAAGAATTAGATGCGTCTATGCCTGCCGTAATGCATATAGAAGCGTGTGCAGAAGATTTAGAACCGAATGCACATCAGAAATGCGAAAATATTTCAGAAAGGAATGCCGTATTGCCTGTACAAGAAGGTTTTGAAATAAAAATATAATGATAAGGTCTTTTGATATCTGTTTTTTTTTTAAATATAATTCTGGATTTAATATTTTTTTAAGAATTAGTATTCTTTGGAGCAAGAAATTGTGGAACTACCTTTCTAACTCAAAGTTGACTCTTGAAACTATACAACGGGTAATATGTAGTGTTCAAAGTGCCCGGTCGAATCCCATATAGTCAACAACCTTCATTTATTAGGTGTTATTCTTAGGGTTCAAATTAAGAGTATCGATTTCAGTTTCTTATTAAAATCTGTCGTAAATATAATATATGACAAGTACAAATAATATGTCGTTTGGTACATTTGATTAGTGGTATTTAACGAATAATGTGGCATTTATTAGAATTATGTACATAGCCGGCATATCGCAAATATTTTTAGTAAAGTAAAATGGCGCTAACATCATCGAAGACAATTTTAAGATTTTTATGTAGATTTAATAATTGCTAAACACAATGACTAAATTAATTGATAACGAAAAATATATGAATTAATTCTTTTTTAAAATAAAATTTATATGACCAATCAGTTTATTCCGTTGCAATTACACGGTATGGAGCAAGTGTTGATACTACAATAACATAAACATGAGTAACTTGAAAATAAGAAATAACGGCTTCTATTTACTTGGAGTATTAATTGCAATGGTTTGTATATTTTTTCTACTTTGCATTTTCATTTATCATCAACATAATGATCATAAATTAAAATAAACCTACTCCTATTTCCATACTGAATCAGTTTATATGGAACATTTGATTTTTTAGGATAATATTTGTTTGAAGGCTATTATTACCAGAGTTGCCCCAAAGTTAAATTTATATATATATTATATTTAAAACCTACCTTTTTTAGCATATTTGCGACGCAGGCATCTATTTAAAACCGGTAGATCTAAGCGATATTGATGCAACAGAAAATATTGATAATTTACTTTTAGCTGTCGCACCGGTAAGTAATATTTAATTTAAATATATTATACCAGTGTTAATTTGAATGTATTAAGATAGTTAAACCTCGTTGTTGTAATTTCCGAACATTTGTTTTTTATTGAGATAAAAACTCCTTTCATTTCTGCGCAGACGTTTACAAGGACTAAAAAAATACTAGGGTTAATAATACTTCTTTAAAAAAAATCTAATTTCACTAATTTACAGGATGACTTAAGGACGGAGTTATCGTCAAACGATATAGAACCTTACAAATCACTTCCCAAGCGTTATAATAGATCAAACGACTCATTAGAATTTCTAGGCGGCTTACCACTTGGTACGAAACAAGTAGAAATGTTAAGAAGATCATGGCGTGATTCCTGCAACCGAAAAGCAGCTAAACTCTGCCGGAAGGCTTGTGTCAGTACATACAAAATTGTATGTGGAGCATATTTGTGTAAGAGAGGTATGAAACGAAGCTTCAAGAAAGAGTGTAAAAGGAACTGTAGAGGACGCTTCGCATCCGGCTCGCGGTCGGATACTGAGTGAGAAAGTTTCACATTGCTTTAAGGATATAATTGTTTTTAATACGTCTATTACGTATTTAAAAAAATACCTTATACTATATAATACGTATGGCATTATACGGAAGTTTTTACAATTTACTATCATATATAAATGTCAAAACTTTGCTTTTAAATATAATAATAGGTAGTTTATGACAATAGAATTTCAAAAAAAATGCCTAAAATTATAGTTCAATAAAACATAAATAAATTTGTTTTTTATTACTCCGTTGGGTCGCTTTATGATTTTTAAACAAAAGCGTTTTTGGTTAAACTATTTGGGGATATTACATCAAAACACATTTTAATACTTCATTTATTAACACTTACTTTATACTCTCACTTATAATAACCGATTTAATCAGTCTTATTTACAAAGGAATATAAAATTTAGACACATGAGCAGTATTTTACAATCCCAATGACATATAAAAATACTCTAAAAGACGGAGCATTGAACAGTTCCCTTAATACAACCAACGCAACATAATAAAAGCGATAGATTTTTAAATGTAAAACTTGTTCAGCGCTCCGTGGACGTATTTGGATACATGCATAGTTCAATTAGAATTTGTGCAAATATGCATTCACAAATAGATTATAACTGGCAAAAATTGACATATGAAAACCAATATGACAGACGTCAAGTATAAGTTGGAGTGTTATGGTCTGGAGCGTTGCTTAGTGTTTACTTCAACAAACCTTTTATATTTAAATATTAACTTATATTATGTAGGTTAGGTAGGTCCAAATTAGGAGACCATAATTGACAGATGTCAATGTTAAGTACACGTCCACCGACGCAACATTGTAATAGCGATCAGTTCACTCTATAGAACGAAAATTGATCATTATTTTTAAAATGGTGGTTTTAAACTTCATGTTAATAAATATATTATGCCGTTATAATGTTTCAAATGTATTAAATTGGCCCTACTATAGTATTTTTCAAGCAAGCATTGCAAAATATATTTTAAAAAAACGATACATAGACTGTACTGCCATCTCTAGAAAGGCATGTTTGCTAAACTATCGTAAAATTTGTGCCTTAACATGTTAAGCTCGACTCATCGCCTTATTCGTACAAAGAGCTCCAATTTTTTTTATATGTATTATTATTTATATACAATGGTATAAACTAAATTTGCCTCCATTAAACTTATCTTTTGTTTTAATGCGAAAGCGCGATTTTGTGAGAATGTTGTTATCGATCTAGCGACATATTGGAATTGAATGTATAGTTTTTTTTTACAATTATGTTGAAATTTCGGGGGTTTTAGTATAATGCATTAAAGTAATCATTTTTTTGCTCAATACCACACGTCACAAAGTTTTATTTTTTAATGATCAAAAATTTACATGAGTAGCTGTCAATATGGATTTATTGAACTATGATGAAATAAAATAGTAGTATTTTTAAAAAGCATTAAATTACTACAGGCTCCTTGGTAACTGATCTATAAATCTTTAATTAACAGATGGCTGCTTATGCGCAAGATAAAGTGTAAAAATGCTCGTTAAAGCGCTTACTAAAAATATAACATCGAACCAGCGATGGTAGAAATTAAACTGCAAGTCACCTAACACTTGCGTCACGATAATCCTGTACTCGGGTGGCATATTCATCCGCATTAAAAGGACAGACGAACAAAAATACATACCCATAATTTGAGCTAGTATCAAAACAATTATGTTTGATGATTTTGATGACGATATTTTGTAGAAGAACTGAAACAAAATACTATTTTATTAAAGTAAACAATTAGCATGATAATTATCAGTAGTCTGTGCGGAAAGAAAATCGTGGGTTCTGTTGACAACACTTATGTCATTATAGTTTGACAGTAAGCTTGATTGTATATAATGAAAAAATATGGATAACTTGAAGCAAATTATATTAGTTTGTAAACGGCCCAAGCGCGTGGGCGTTAGTCGAACTCGTCGGATTAATTACGACTTTCAAACGATTTGTTCCACAAAAATTCTAGTATTTTCCGATAGTCCATAAAAAAGTAAAAGGCGGCAGTGTCATACCATACTTCTCCAGTGTGACTTACAGCCCGCCATACCGACGCGAATGCGTTGATTAAATTTTTTTTTCATATATTTGAACTCACCTTAGTTAATGTTAATAGTAATCCACGTATGCTTGTCAGAACAATGCAACCGACTAATATGAATGAGACATGTTGGGACCAAAAGGCAAGGTCTATGTTCCATCCGAGCCAATGCACTACCAACTCTAAGCCCCGGGTCACAGGGTCCTTTTTACCAACTCGGTCGAACACTATGTTAATTGTCGACTGAAACGAAAATAGATTAGGCTACAACTGTTGGTCTTTATACAGATTTTTGTATCGTGGTACGCCTTGTGCCACACACACAGACACACACGATCACGTGGCTTTCTAACAATGTTTACGGTCCCAATTCGAGTATTCAATCTACAACCTCAGAGATTCGCATGCTCAAGATATGTCACACTACTCATTTTTCTTGTCAACAGTTCCTTTCGTAACAAAGAATCATGCTTTGTTCAATTCAATATTTTACATACTCTGTTGGGCCAATTGTGTCCCAAGTGTTAGAATTGTTATCTGTATTGTAAATGACTAAATAATTAGATGCTTTATTTTATATTATAGGTATTATATATAAGGATTTATCGTATTTCGTATTGGACTAAAGGCATTCCACACAACCCTAACATTATAATCCCAACAATTAAAAAAATTAATTAAAATTTATAAGTATTTTATAATTGGTATGAAACATATAATATAGGAAATGTTATATAAATGCGTCAGAATTGTTCGAAGCGAATTTAAAACTTACAATGAAAATCTTCCATACACAATACAAAGAGAAGAAGTATCCAAGGAAATTGAAGTACTTCCCTTGAAAAGTGGTGGACCATTCAATTTTCTCTCTCATAGTTCTAGCGTCGTGTGCTTCCAGGAATAACTGTCTACTTAACTCCTCCAACGCAGCTATCTCTTGGCGGAGCTGAGAAATATCTAAAAATAATCAAATTTTAATCCTGATCACCTGAGGCTTCCCAAGTTGATTTGCATGAATTTATTAATTTACATATAGTTTGAAAAACAATAGGAAACAGAAATAATTAGATGCGGTGTTTATTTTTTTATAATAATGTAATTAAATCTGAATTAGAACAAACAATTACAAATGTAAGAAACCATTTCACTCGTTTTTTTTAAATGGTACGCGCGTAGATTTTTTTGCCAGCCGTTTTCATAGAATATTCGTGAGCGATCTCTTTGGTGAGTTTAAAATATCCTTACAATATCCACATTACAAATTCAAATTACTTTGAACGTCTAAAGATAAAAAATATTTATGAGTGATTTTTTTTGCGGAAACGTAAATAATTACGTACGTCGACTAACTTTTTCATTATTTTTATTAATAAGAAAATAAAATTATCTATGTAATAATTAAATAAAAAACTTACTTTCAGTCCCGTGACTTAATGGGTTAGTAATACTCCCAACACTAGACAAAATATTTGTCCAAAAACCCCTGTTCTTCACATTTGACTGATCCATCATATAATTCTGTCTCGCTCCCACACTATTAGACTCAGCTAATGCAATCCTTTTCTTTTTAACTAAAATCATATCCATTGTTTGCAGCAGCTTTTTTTCTATTGACAATACATCTGATTGGGTAACTGGTCTGGAATTCAATATATTTCAAATAATATTTAAACATACGTAAATGAATACGTGCTAACGTAAATTTCAAATGTGTTGTTGAAACCTAATAAAAAACTGTTAACTTTTTATAGATTTTAACATCATAACCATGGCAACATAGTAATCCTGGGTTTAACTTAGAAGCACTTTCTCACATGTTTCGTATTATAATAATATACTAGTATGGGGAGAAAAAAAATATTCAAATTTCAGTTATTCCTGCAATACTAAATCAACCACATTTAATAAACATAAATATATTCCTTAACATAATAACTTTGTGCCGTTATCTTAACTTATTACCTGATAAATATAGCCATGGATGTGTAAGGATAGTTGACAGCACCAAAACCAGATAGTAACGCCATTACAGTCACTCCTATTACGCCTATACGAGATACTCCTTGCTCTATAGAAAATATACCCTGAAATAATTAATTAAAAATTTAATATCATCAGTTTTATTCATGTCTTTAAAGCATGTTGGTGATTAGACTTCTCTGTCTAAATGGAAGCCATTTTGCCTGAAGTTATAGAGGTACCTTGCTATTGCAATAAATATCTGAGATTTTATAGTACATAGTATTTAATTATAAAATTGGGTTGATAGAGATATAGAATAATTATATATGGAAGTTAGTATGTTAATTGATGTAAGTAAAATGTAATGAAATACCTGTTTAGGACTCAATATGGGAAATGGATCTCCGATCTTCCAAAAGAAATATAAATATACTAGCCATACAAATATTGTTAATGGCCGTATGTGAGATCTTGACACTGAAACAGTAAAATAAGTTAGAATCAGATTTTTTTTTATCTTATATTTTACTTAGATATTAATCATTGGCATTGTAACATTAAGTCTTGGATTCAAGCAGTGCAGAGAAGCTATATCTACTATGATATTTTCTCTTACAAAATAATAAATCCTTGATAATCAAGTACTACAAAGTTTTTTAGTCTCTTACTTCAGCAGATAACTTAGTCTAAGCTCCATGGTCATCTATCTCTAACCATTTGTAGAATATCAAACTTAACTTAATGTTTATAAATTAACAACTAACGTAAACAATACTTCTTAATGACAACTCACAAAATTGGATATTAGTGATGCAATAGTAGGCAATGTAGAATGGTATCAGAGCAATCACCATAAATAGCAATGAGTAAAGCCCCAAATTCCAATGGAAATATCTTGAACTGTAAAAGAACAGCATGTAAGCTAATTAATACATACCAACATTTTAAGTAAATTATTATAGTATTTATTGTAGTGACAGTTTTTCATCTACATATCTATGTTCTCATATCATATGTTATTCTAATTTTTAAGAATGCTATTCTAATTGAATGCAATTTAAAAGTCCATGCCCTATTATGTTTTTCAATTAAAGCTTAGTATTGAATGTTAAAGAAGTTGAGTACCAACTAAGATATTAAAACACTGCAAGTTCAAACAATTAACAAAACAATGAGTGATCCCATAGATAAAAGTGAGAACTATTAGATTATCTAACACTAAACACTTGGGTAAGTGAGTAAAATCATAACTTTACATGCTAGCAAATGTAATTTTAAGACTTACCTTGAATCTAAATATCCAATAATCTCAAATATGATAAGTTCAAACATTGTACAGCTCAAAGCAAATGTAACAGAAAATATCAGCTGCACAAGACTATGGTGCACTTCATAATCACGGAATAATTGTTTCACAAAGAATATCCAGCCGCCTATAAAAAAGATTGCCTAAAATGAAACAAATCATTAATAAGTCATATATTATAATTTTCAAGAACTTACTCATATGAAGATTTTGGGAGCATATGAAATTTATTATTGTTTTATAATTTAACCGGTAGTGGACCAAATATAAACAGAAACTAAATGTTCTTACTTGAGATATAAAAACAATTAGTGTGTCTTCTAAGAAAGTCATTATTCTAGTTTCTGATTGTTATTATTTATTCCGTTTCAGCAGTCAGCACACTGCCTGTTAATAATTTAATATTTATAATTATGTTTTTATTATTCGTAATCACAGCTTAGCTCTACACCAGAATGATTACAGTATACACCAAATAATAGCACAGATCAGAAACATCGAAAAGTATACAATAATATTATTAGTAGGATTCGACTAGGTAGTAGTTGTTAGTTGCTAGGTGGTAGTTGCAACCCAGGCTATTCCCCTGCCAAACCGCAAATCGAACCGGAGTTTGGTCTGAACCCAACAATGTTAAAATATGGATCTAAAACATCTAACGAGACCATTTTAAAATTAATTGAACTAAAAAAGAGATAGATAATTTAGATAATTGTTCTTTTTATTCATTTATTACGTTATTAAATAGATAGCATTCTTATTGCTTTAATATTATGTGATTCACATATTAATATTATTATTATGTGATTCACATATTAATATTATGTGAGACATCATTTGATTTTGTAATAGAAACTAAAAAACAATATCACGACGAGTGAAGTAGTATATGTATATAATATTATCAGGAATCTAAATCACGCTATGACGTAATTAATGTAGGTACACCGCAGTGCACGGGTAGTGTAGTAATATTAACTTTATCAATATATAATTATTACGATACAAATCTTAGCAAAAATGTGTGTTGTTTACCCAGATCTACCATTTTGTTTAAACTTGTAATATAAACGAACGGCTTTCATGAAAAAATACCTACATTATTTCATTAAAACCAAAGCGTTTGATGGCGACCCGATTTTTGAGTTGATTCAATTTACTGTTCGGATCGAATCGGCTCAGAAAGATTAACCCGGGGCTTAGATCCTAGACAAAAAATTAACGGCAAGCGTGACCCGCATTCTCTATGTTATATCCCTTTATTTCCACTTCCGATGCTCCGCGCAATTGTATATATTTTATTGTAAGATTTAAGGTGGCAACTATGAACTTGCATACGCAACTAATTACATGTATCTACTACATTTTATACCTACAGGCTGCAAAATAAAACCTTTACCTACTATTTGAGTATTATATATATACTTTATTGTAAGTATAGTTTTTACTATATAAAAGTATATACAGTATACATATTTATTTTATGTAAATTTTGCACGCTGGATGGGACATTATAGATTAAATAAATAAGATACGTTTTTATTAATATCTTTGCAATTTTGCCTTAAATTATTTGAACGCGTTTCATATCTCATCACAATTATATTTCAAAATCGTTATCCACTGCGGTACGGTAGACTAGAATAGACAAATATCCAATTTACACGCCTGTCTCTCTCTGTAAAATGGCTCTGTTAAGGTCGTGTCAGGTTTACAACGAAACTGTGATGAAAAATGACTTGGTTGGACATTTTCAGCCTCTCCATTGAGACCTTCGAGAGATTTAGCAACCTTTCATTCCTGTTTTCGTTTGCTTTTTACGTATTTACATAGTATATTTGCGGATGCATGGCGACTTCTTTGATACTAAAAGTGCCCCCGGTATATGTGTGCTGCTATGTCGCGGCTAACTGTTTTGTGAGGAGGTTTACGGATGTCGTTAGTCTTGCGCCTTTTTAAACTCTCATGTAATGTCCACACGTGTATATGCTTAGTTTAACATATTTTCATAAGAGTTTGTTGTCCTCATTTTAAAATGTGTGATGTTTCAGAGCAGTTCGCCTTGTGGTTTCAACATCACTCTCATTCCTGGCATCATTAGGTTTGAGCCCTGACTTCTGTCTATGTGCACATTTAACACTCATTCATACACATCAACATTGATCCTATTTGCTTATTGGAAATGATCACAGAATAGATACATAGGTTGTAGTGCCATTGGTATGTATATATTGAGAGCATAAATAAAATAAACTCTGCATACTGATATGCTCAAAAAGGCTCTTCATCTGACATAAAGTATAAATTTTCAACTACAGGAAGTTTTAACTTTGTTTCAATTATGTTATCTGCAAATTCACATGATTCATTTTCTTTATGAGTTTTCATATGATTTTCTAAACAGATTTTTGTCGTATACTTGTGTTTGCATACTGTACACTGAAATATAGCATCAGCATGAAAACGCTTCAAATGACCAGCTTTGCGAGATGCTGATACAAATTTCTGTTCACAGTAGTCACATTTATAAGGCTTTTCTCCAGTATGTGATCTAGTATGATACAACAATGACTCTTTGGTAACAAACTTTCTGCCACAGACATTACATGGAAATTTTTTATCCTGAGTATGTTTAATTATATGAGCTTTTAATCGACTTGGTGCCCAAAACTTTTTCTTACACCACTTACATTCATGTGATTTATAATTTAAATGCTCATGTTGAATATGAACTCGTAATGTTACTTTCTGAGTGTACCTTTTATTGCAATAATCACAAGTAAATTTTGCATCCGAGGGTGAAGCTCTAGATATTTGTTTACATATATTTAACTCATAATGCTTTTTATATGTAGATTGGCTTTTATAGACTCGTCCACAATCCTTGCAAACTATTTTAAAATAGTGACTAATTTCATGCATTTTTAAAGTATGGCGATTATTAAATGTTTTACCACATTCACTACATACAAGAGTAACATGACTTTCATCTTTATGAGATTGTAGTAAGGCCATCGAACCAAAACACCGTTTACAAATTGTACATTGATAGTCTTTAGGGGCGTGAACTCTAATGAAATGGTTTCTTAGATTGGATATAGTGGGATAAATTTTCAAACATTCTTTACATTTTAAATTCAGTCTATCGTTTCTATCATAAAGCATATCTTGTGTTTGTATCTTTACTGTGTACTGTTTCTTTTTATTCTCCACTATTTCATTTTTCACTATATCTGTTTTAAAATGTAGATCTTGGATTAAGGAATCAATTCTTTTCAATGCTAATTTGCTAGATGGAGCAATTTTTTTGTGATAATACTTTTCTAAGCTGTAGTGTTTTGTATCTACAACGAGAAATAAAGTCTTCTGATCATTATAGTATGATTCCAATTTAATATTATTTAGGAGACTGTCAAGGATTTTATTTAAAGATGTAAAATTCTGTTTAGTGGTGTTAATAAATTTATAACTATTTACTGCTATTCTTATACAAGTTTTGCATATGGTCTTGTTTGGTGATAGTTTATGAGAAATCTGAAAAAAAGATAGTATTTAGAAAGTTATCCAGGTTATAAGTTACAGTTTTACATATAAATAATATAAAAATAACAATTTCTGCTTTAGTACCTCATCACCCAAAACGAAGGTTAGTATGTCTAATAATTTTAAAGAGCTTTCCGTATTATTCTCACAAATTGTAACTTCTTCGTGTAATTCTGACTTTGTCTCATGTATGATAATTTTGAAACACAGAGCGCAATACTCATGTCCATTTAATAATGTCGCAAGTAAGTTTGCCAATACCATATTGTAGGTGCAATTTTATTGATTTAACAATAATATTGCGATTACACTACTAAGAAATAAATCGTTATAGTTAATTATTATGTTTCAGTCTACAATACTATAACGTACATCGTAATAAATATTGCAATATTTTCAAAGATAAAAAAACTGTTTGACTTGACCTTTTTAAATAAAATCTGTCATCAGTCAAGTATAATGGTACAGATTATGATAAGTACCAGTGACATTATATTTCAAGGATACGTACATAATAGTTTATGCAGAAAGAACTAAGACGCCGTGAAAGAGGGACGAGCTCCAAGGGGTTGATTGGCAAGTCCCTGCTGCGCAAGTTTTTTTTCAACATTAAACATTAAATGTTATGCCCTCAAATCACACGACAGTTCGCTTTCTGCAGACTTAAAATATTTCTTTTTTTGTAGATATTTCCAGACCCCTATTTTCTTTGGTTATTGTATGATTCAGGTTGTTTACGTAACGAAGTGATTATAAATAAAAATGTGACGGTATGTAAACATATTGAGATAAATTGGTTGATAAATTTAACACCATTTTGTCGCTAATTCATTCATTCACTAGACGACTAGACGCAGCATCATATGAATTTGTCATAAGTACAAATCAAAAACTGCTGCGCGTGACTAGCTTGACTTAACTGTCGGCGACATCAAGGAATTTTGTGCATTGTTCAAAATTCTGCTGCATGTACAACGATTATTTTGTGTATAGAAATTATTATTTTAAGGTTCTAGTAAATACTTACTGCTGTTTGATAATTTTAGTGATGTCTAAGAAAATTGTATTTGTTGTTAGCAAACATTAATACACATTTATTGGTTGGTGTTTTTACTCCTAGGTTTTTAGGCTACTACCACTATTATTACATTACTTATTAATTAATAACAATTTTAACAAATCACAACTTTATTCGTACTATTAATACGCGTGCATAAGAGATCGGCACCTGCTAGTGGACAGATTACTTAACCAATTTCGGTCACAGCCACAAATTGTGGCTAAGTGCATTATGCAAGATCGTGTTATGTTTTTGGGAACAAATCTTACGCTTAATCTTTTACGCGAGAAACAAACTTCCACTTCATGCTTAAGTAAACAATTAGTGCAAAGCTGCAATCTTAAAATTGTATCAACGCTGTCATTAAAATCTTTTACTAAAATTGATTGACAATTAAACAGGCCATGGTTAGATAAGTTGCAGAATTGACAATATTGCATTTAATTTAGATTTCCTCGTTTATTGAAATGTGTCAACGGCGATTTTTTGCTGATGCTACATTTTGATGAAGGTTGCTTTTTACAATAAAATCTTCCCAGGTTTGATTATTAGCTGATTTCAAGGCAAATAATGAATTTTCTGAATTATGTGAATCCCTAAGTACAGGTGATTCCATATGTATTTCTACAAAATTCTTCTGTAGATTTATAGAATGTAATTTGAGATTTATCTTTCTCTTTTAGCGCCTATATATAGTGACTTTATTGTTTTTAGGGCTTCTTCAAGGCCACATTTGTCGGATGCCGAGTACAGATTAGGTAGTTCCAACATCCTACCAAACGCTCTTAATAAAGCTGCTTGTTTACAAAGCATCTCTTCGGTTTTTTTGAATACTTGATGGATTTCAGGCTGTCGGTGAATAAAGTTTGGAATAAATGCTCCATTATGCTTTACTAGTGCATATATAATAATTAGTAAATTCTTAAATTAATGTTTTATAAAATACGCAGTAACAATGCGGTACCATACGCAGTAACAATGCGGTACCATACGCAGTAACAATGCAGCGATAGGCCGCCCATGGACACTCACATTGCCAGAAGGCTCGCAAGTGCGTTGCCGGCCTTTCAAGAATTGGTACGCTCTTTTCTTGAAGGACCCTAAGTCGAATTGGTTCAGAAATACTTCAGTGGGCAGCTGGTTCCACATAGTGGTGGTGCGCGGCAAATACTTAATAAAATGCTAAGAATAAATGAGATAATTCTCAGAATTATAGTGCTCAAAACAAATGGAAAGGACTTACTACAATTGCTGCTTTCCTCTATTGCTATGTTGCATTTATATTAGTTCCCGAAGTTCCTTGCTATGCTACGCTCCTCTGTAAATGCTTGTACCTCCTGGATACATTCTGTGCTCAAAACAATTGGAAAGGACTTACTGTAGCTAACACTGTAGCTTGCCTCTCTCCATTGTAGATTGACATCCGTCACCTTGTTCTAGGTTGAATATATTTTTGACCCCTCTGGATCCTTGAAAATGATTCTCTCTTCTTTTCTATTGATGCGGATGATGGTATTTGACTTGCTTGATGACCCAATAAACCAGCAGTGGGATGTTCTTCCACGGCGCCGATCTTCAGGAAAACGGTGAAATATGCTAACGCCATCAACTGAAACACCCTATAGCTCGAAGGACCAAAATGTACGATTCTGCATGGCTCGAAGGACCAATATGTACGGTTCTGGATGGCTCGATGGACCAAAATGTACGGTTCCTGGGTCATCGGGGTGCTTTAAATAATAGAGGTTTCTTGTTTTACTCTATATTAACCACTCGCGTATATAATATGAGCGAGTATATAGTTAATTGCTATGAAACGAATAAAACTAAGAAAGCCTGAGTGAGCAAAATGCCTTGGCTCGTACAGTCCGTAAGGTGATTTTGTCCATAAACTAATATTTAATATTATTGATAAGTCAATTGTCAGTGGAGTATCATCTATCAAGTTCAAAAGTGAAAATTAAATAATTCAGTTTCTTGATTTTTGTGTTTTAGGATTATGTGTGACTTTTTGTAGTTTCCTTTAAATTAAATTTTGGTTAAAGTTAAATAAACAATAATGCTCTTTTAAAAACATTGTGCACTTGGTCTCGGTGTTTTAAAGAGGTAAAGTTGGGAAGCAATTTAATTTTTCTTTTTAAAAGATAATATTTTAGTGCTATGGAATTTGTTAACGGTAAAAAAATCTAATGATCCGTCCCAAAATAGTATTTAAAATAAGAAAAATATAATTCATTTATGTGTCCAATTATATATTACCAGCAGCAGCTATCTAACAGCAGTTGCTAAATGGGTATAATAAAATCTAGTATTACTTATCTAACACTGATATTAAAAGAACCCATTTGTTATAACCAAATGCATTTATTATATATTTTGTCATGTCCACATGTCCTGTATATATAGTAATGTGCATAATGAAACTGAAACTATCATTTGGATTTTGTAACATTGTTGAATACTTGATATATCCCAAGTAATCTAGCTCTATCTATATAATGGCCATTAATTTTTTATGCATATTTATTAAAAAATATGTTTAGTACAAATTTAAATTATTTTTTAAAAGATTTCTCTTTACTACAAAAACTTTAGTAATACAAGCAGTTATAACACAAAATTAATATATTATTCTAAGGGCTTATTAGACTGGACCAATTTTTTTTTATAAATAAATTGTGTGTATATTCAAATGAAATACTCAAGTGTAAATTTACAATAATTGTGTATTTTTTAATATTATGTTATACCTTTAACTTATAATAACTAATAAAGTAAGAAGTCAGTGTTTCAACAATTTAAATTTAATATGTTATATCATGAAGAATTAACTATTACATGACATGGTTGACCATCATGTTACACTCAAAACTTGGTCAATTTAAATATTGAGTAAAACAATTTTGTTTTAATTTTAAAACCTTAAAAGATGTTCCGTATTAGGATAATAAGATTTACTTAACAAATATATTTAATAGATAAATAATATAAACAATTTGCTTCATTTACTTATTTAATTCCTGAAGAAGCCTAATAAGATTACAACATAAGTTTATTGAAGGCAGCTAATAGGAATGCTGAGATAGGATATTGAAAAGGGAATTTCCATTATAGCATTTATAGAAGCTATTAATGGACTTGCATAACAACATATTAAAAATGATGAATGTTGTAAACTAAGTAGCTATAAATTTATTTCGATGACTTTATTAATAAGGTATAACATATCTTCATATATTTTGGGTATTTTTGACACTTATGATAATGCATTGTGAATGAAAATTTACTTCTTTAAATGACCTTAAATTCTCATGTAACCTTCATATTATTTAGCATTCCATAAAAATACGTGTCGCCGTTAAAGTGCAATATTAAAATTTATATTTGTAACTTATGACTGTACGAAGTTGTGTAGCTTCGCGTTTTATTAATATTTTTAACCTAAAAATGTAATTTTTTTTAAAAAATTATTATTAAAACAGATTGCTTCAGAAATAATAAGCTAGTTTTTATATGACATAAAATAAATTACACGGAATTTAGTATAAGGTTCAGTTTATTTAAAACTAAGGTTTGTTATATTTATTTTTAAAATCAATTTTACGTCGCTGCAGCTGTTTAGAAAATTCGCCGTAATATACATTGCTGCATTCGCGTAAATTGCACATTTAAAATATTATACTCCAAAAGAACTACTAAAATATTATATCCGTACTAGGGATATAGATAGGTTATACGGATACTTTATCACAGTGTGTCAAAGGTAGGCAATACAATTTTAGTAAAATCTATCTTGGTAACTATGTACATTTATGAACTTCAATATTTAAAAAAGGAACTTAAAATTACAATTCCTACCAGTTCCTAAAATCAAGGCAATCCAGCGGATGAGAAGAACTGACAAGAAACTCTCTGCCACTCTTTTTATGAAGTTTTTGTCTACAAGCATTAAAACGAAATGTCATAATAACAAACACTTAGCATCATCGGGAAAAATAGAAGATTGTCATGGCTTATTCGAGACTTTACTTGATAGACTTTACTGACAATATTGATTTAATTAAAACTAGATTTTGGCGATTTACCAAAAAGACACTTGAAAAAACGTCCGGGTAATGAAATACGTTTTGTCTTTTTATAACGTTCGTGTTAAGTAAAATTAACGATTGAAAGAAAACAATTTTTTAACCGGGTTAAAACTATTTGTATTATTATAAACTTATAATTATTTACATAATTTCTAATTATTAAATTTTCCGACGTTTTTTTATAGCTTTAATCCGGTTTAAAAATTGTTTTCTTTCAATGTGTAAAAGCTATGTTAACCAAAGACAATACTAAAATTAACGATATTTTTGTAGTCACGATATATTCTACCTTATTTTTATCGTTTTGTTACTCCTGTGAATGAATGTGATGTTGTCATTTAAATTATATACGTTTATAACGTGTACATTTTAGGACTATTTTTACCTGGCATTGATGACTAAAAATGCAGTCTGCCAACTTCTTATGAAATGATCAGATGTGATGTGTGTGATTTTAATATATTTAATTAAGAATGAAGCGTGTTTTGCAGCGTCAGCATCGTGTTTACGGTAAAGTAATTGTCTTCATACATATTAACATTAATTTTTTTATGATATTTGTTTTCTTTTATATCGCATACTAAAACCGAATCGTTTCATCTCAGAAAATTATTGACTTACAAACATTGCAAAAACTAAAAAGCAGGCATCTTATGCAACGGTCGTGTGATCGCGGTTTTTATAACGGCCGATAAGTTTTAGTATAATTGGCTATTGTTATAAATAATACTTAGTACTTATATTAAATAATAATTATAATTATACTTATGATAATTATACCGTATAAAGGGAAAGACTTCTTACATTTTCATCATCAAATTAAAATTCGTAACGTAAGCTAAATATCCAGTTTAACATAACAAAGAGATGTTAGTTATTTTTGCGTAAAATTCAAAGGTCATTGAACCCAATTAATTATAAGGCCTACTGTCTCGTACAAGTGTAACGTGTAAATTCAAATGTTATCTAAATAAGTAGATAGTACTTGTAAATACCAACTAAAACCACTTATCGAGTTATTGTAGTGGTGACCTTAATAAAAATGTTGCTTTTGGGGACAAAAATTGCAACACAGCAGGGCTGGTATTGTTTGTGACGTCAAGATACGTCACGCGAGGTTGAATGATATGTCGCGGGTGTGACGGACCGCGCCTCCTCAGTACGGTTCGGAAAATGCGCGGGAAAGCGCGTCTCGAAAGTTGAAATTCGAATTTAGAAGGTGCTCTGATTGGATGATCGCATTTGTGTGACGCTTATTTAAACATGGATGAGGGTAAGACACACAGAAATTATTTTTTAAATTAACAATATCTCTAGTGAGATTTCCATAGCACGAAGCGGCATTTTTTTATATTGTGACGTAGGTATTACAGGACATTTGTAATAAATACTACAGTTTTTAATGTAATATTAAAAAGCGTGTAGGTATTAATTGATTCATTGAAATTAAAACATATATTTTTATTTGAATGCCAACGAACTTAGCACTACTTATTCCGAATATAAATTTAAACATTTTTATCCAAGTTTTATCATAATTATATACTTAGAAATCGGCATCTTTGTACATTTTATCTTTTTAATTTTATATACTTTACGGTGGTGCTACACACATGCACGGTCAAAATAGTCTGTATTTGTTTATATACAATCCAATTAGAACTAAATTAATTACTTCGGAGAAGAGACACGACACTTGATTACTTCGTGATTTTTGCCTCACATTTTGTACTATCTGATGCTCGCTAATGAATTTTTATCGAACCAGAGTTTATGAACTTACAGTATAATGAATATATTATTATAATGAAAATAAATGACACCAGTTTGATGTCTTTTCACATGAAAATCGACCTAAAACTGTAGTTGAAAACTTGTCAGAAATTAAAAATGCATTTATTTATGTGAACGTCGATATTAAAAAAAAATGACGATCTAACTTTACCTTTACCACAAAAGAAAAGTAGATAAAAATTAAGGTTTAAATTAATCACTAACGTAAAGTAGCTAAAAATTAAGGTCTAAATTTACAACTAAAGAAAAGTTGATAAAAAATTAGGATCTGAATTTACGTTTACCACCAAAGTAAAGTAGCTAAAACATATATTTAACTGAATGCAAAATTCTTAGCGCTAACTTTCAAGCTCAAAAACGTTTGGATTTTGACATGTCTCGCGTCTCTGGATCTTACCTTACGACTGTAGGTTAGTTTACTAACTTAAAGTAACTTTTAGTCAATAAATCTTAATCATGGTAACTTGGTACTGCGTAAACGCTTGACAGTGAACATTGAGACTAGAAGTACTTTGAGGTACAGCTTTTGTTGTTATGGACTAGCCCACAGGAGTATTCGAAAATATTTGGAAATTGATTTTAAAACATTTTTTTTCTTCTAATACCATATAATTTTCTTAAGTTACCAATCAAAATATAAATATTACATATCATCAGAATTATAAAAAAGCTTAGGCTAGGGGGGGTTTTTATGACGTAAAAAAGGTTGAAAAACATTGAATTAACAGCTCCGCAAAACTTTTTTTAGATTTTTGGAAATTCGTTAAGAAATGCAAGACTTAATAATATTATATAACAGAATTTATCAACACAAATTTTGTATTTTTAGGTATAATGAACCTTAACAACAAGAATATTATCCGATAAGAAAAGATATCCTTATCTGGCCTTATTCTTATTATGAAGTAAATTGTAGTTGTAAAATAATAATATTAAACCATATACAGCTTGTGTAGGTAATCCCTATACTTTAAACCATTTTACTCATTAATTTAAACTAAAGCATAATTAAAATGTTAAATATAGTTCTACGGAAAAGAAGCTTAAGTTTAACATTTAGTTATCTAGTAATATAAATCAATATTTATTGAGTTAAAAAGTACTTTCATTATATTACGCATTTAACATTCGCTCGAACGACGAATCAAACATCGTGAGGAAACCGGCTTGCCTTAGACCCGAAAAGTCGACGGCTTGTGTCAGGCATAGCCCACAGGAGGCTGATCACCTACTTGCGTATTAGATAGATAAATGATAATGAAACAGATACAGAAATCTGAGGGACAGACCTAACCCCGTTGTAGCGCCACTGATTTATTTATTTAATAAGTAGTAGTGCAAAGTATGGGTAACCCAAATCTGTGAACAGTCGTGTATATTAATATGGAGAATTGACAACATATATTGTTATTGATATATAGACATATATTCCGCGCTTACAAAAACAAATCAAATCTCAAAATAACACCCGAACGTGTTTTGGACGACCTGGCGTGTGATTGTTTGGCCCTATAAATTTAAGTTATCTATTATATGGTATGAAAACGTTTTCGTTTCGTTTTATTGCGGTTTTTTTATTTTCCTCTTATCTATTTAGTCATTAGTAAAGGAATCTGTGGGCACTACTACTTAAATGAGTGTTTTTTTTTATTTTTGCTAATGATAAATGATTGCTATTAATAATGTTTAAGCATTAATAATAAAAAGTCAAATTCCTATAGATTTGTTGTACACTCGGTTTTAGAGGTAATTTCAAATATGCATCAAAATACATTGAATTAGTATAAAATGTACATCTTGGAGTAATATAGCTTTTTGATATTTCAATTTCAATTTAATTATCATTAGCACGTATACATTATGTAAACAGTGTGAATATCGATATAAAAATATATGGAGTGATCATATACTGGTACATGATTATCTATTGGGGCTTTTACCTTAGTAATAATTAATTTACAAAGATGTTTCACTTCTGACATGTGTACTTTGTACGCACGCACTTTTTTAGTTGGGCCTAATATAAATTGTTTTATACCGTGCGTTTAAAAAAAAAACAATCTTGAATTAAGTACGCCCTAAAACCTCCCTTAAATAAATTTACCTCCTAGAAACCTCAAGATGTTATGATTGCCCCTAAATTTGGGGGGAAAACGCTCAAGGTTTAGAATTCATAACTGCTAAATTTTATCTTTGTATTTTGTGTAATTTCTAATTGTTCTGTAAATATATAAAAGTATGTAATTGAGGATAAATGGTGTAGCTGTCATATAATTTTGTAAATAACAGGTAGTTAAAGATTGTTTTCCTCATTATGAAGGTCAGGTAGTTTGTTATATATAATTTCATCGTAAAATACATTTAATACTAATCATACAGATGTTAGTCTCCATACTAGAGACATCGCTGTATTGTTGATGACCAGATCCTCATCTGTGGTTCCTATATATCAGTGCAGTAGCAACAGTACCCCCTACCCGGACCGCGTTATAGGAAACTGTGTTGCAAAATAGGAGATTTCTCGAGAACAATTCAAAAACTAGTGACACGAATTTAATATAGTTCATTAGTTTAATTTTATAACAAAAAAATTAAAACAGGTGCTAAGGTGCAATGCAAAACTAATTATGGACTTGACAAATAAATTTCACACTACAGAAACAACTTGAAAATCTCCGCGTTATATGGGGGACGGAAAACATATTAACTTAAAATATAAATAAAATGGGAAATAATAAGAATAGAAACATTATTGTCACTTTGTCATTAAAACATATTAAATAAAAACCATAAATCTCTATAGATATAGTGTTACGATACCGTTTCAATGCTGTTATTATCATCGCACAAGTATTAGCACGGCTGCCCAGTCTTCTTTTGCTTAGAGGAAAAACCTTTCTATAACCATTCATTGCCTTTATGCTGAGATGGTATAAATTGTCTTTCTTTGTCGGCTAGTCCTATTACTCCTGACATTAATCGTGTGATTTTCACCTTAGCGCTACGGATATTGAGAGAACGTTACCACTGTTTTTATAAGTGTTGTATTTTTTCGTTCCTTTTTTAGTTTTTTGTACTGTCTTCTTAATGTTGCGCCTAGGAGACGCTGTTAACAAAGTCCTCATAATCGCCATTTGGTGATGATGGAGCAATAGCCGAGACTACTCGAGCAGGTCAACAAGGGACAGATATATATATACTATATATACTTTCATTATGTGAGCAAACTTCTGTCCCCAAGGGTTGAAGTTTGTTTGTTTTGTCTGTTGAGAGTTACAGAGTAATTTATTATTATAAAAAAAGTTTCCAATTCCGGCTAGTAAACAGCTTTTCTTTTGTTATTTTTATATTTTTGTTAAATACTAAAATAACCTTGGTTACAAAAGAAATTAGTGATTGAAAAAGTTGTTAATTGTATAATATAATTTGGGGCCAGGGGGCTCTTTTGTTGCCCCGAGATTAAATCCGGCCCTGTTTATGAGACTTGCATTTTAGTTAGCAATCAAAACATATTTTTAACGTTTTTTATTTGCTTTAGTCCGTTCAAACGGAACCTTGAACTTCACTAGTAAATAAAGTCAAGTTGGCGATCTGCCAAAAGCTTAAGTGGCTTATAAGACAAAGCCTAGCCTTATATGAGATAAATTTATGAAAACATTGTTTTTGTGACCTTTTCGTTTGCGATCCGCATTTGCAATGGAATTTTTTAAAGTTTTACACTGTTTTGTAGATGGAACTCTCTATCGATTTTTAACAGGACGGCGTTATAAATTATCGTATGTAATGCCAGTGACTTGATGGAATTAGATTGGTCTGAGCCTTTCAGATTTTAATGCAGGAACACCTAAATGGACTTTGAACTAATGTCATTTTAGGAGTCAATTACACACAGCACGTTGTTATTTTTTTATATTTATGATCTTTTAGAGACATGAAATATAGCGAAAAGAACAACAATTTTCAAATTGTTTTAAAATTACAAGGACTTGGATTCATAATAAATTGTGTGTATAGGTGTTTTTATGTTCAAGAAAGAAGAGAAAGTTACAATCTCTATACTAAATATCCGTTTACTAACATAAATGTTTTATGCGTTAGAGAAATTCATAAGGGGGAAATAATCTTTTTTTCTGTCAATGTCACGAATTAGTTTATCGCTGAACAAAGTCCACCCATTTATCGCATTTATGTTAATGTGTCATTCATTGTAATTGTCTAACATACTTCAAATACAACACGTATACTGGGGGGCTGTTGAACCTGCGTTGTCTGAGCCGATGTTTGAATAATTATAAAAATTCACACAGAAATGCACTGCCTAAACTATTAATCTATGTAAAAATAACTGCCGCGCACCACCGCTATGTGGCCAGCTGCCCACTGAAGTATTTCCGAACCAATTCGAATTAGGGTCTTTTAAGAAACAACGTACCAATTCCGAAAAGGCCGGAAACGCACTTGCGAATCTTTGGTAATGTGAGTGTTCATATGCGGCGGTATCACTTAACATCAGGTAAGCCTCCTGTCCGTTTGCCTTCTATTACATAAAAGAGATAGAGGATGACATATTCACAAATATGATGGTAAGATGACGATGCGTGGTGCGCTATGGATACGAATGTTAAAGAATGAAGATGTGTCACAATGCCAGAAGGCTCGCAAGTGCGTTGCCGGCCTTTCAAGAATTGGTACGTTCTTTCCATCGCTTACTTTTTACCGCTCTCAATCATGTGCACCAATGGACGGGAATAACACGTTCAAAGTCCATATTTATAATAAATTGATATGGGAAATTATTATTTGCTTGGTATTTCTTAATAGTGAATATCACTAAAGCTAAAGATTAACGACTAAGCGATAAGTGTTAATGATATTGATAACTATGTGGAAAATTTTAACATATTAGTATTCATTTCATTTAACAAATAATAAAATCGATTCATTTAATAACATTATTTTTTTATTTGTAAGGGCCACATGGGGCGGATCTACTTAAGGGCTTGGGCAGCAGTCTAGGGCCCCGTGGATTAAAGTGCCCCCAGTGCACACTGAAAACCATAGGCGATATTTTTTATTTAAAAAAAATGCAAATAACTCAGATCAACTCGCTCTAACCGTTAAAAGTTTTGTTTTCTATAGGATATCTTAAATAAATAATCAAAATAACCTATAGTCGTGTATTAAGGATTACATTATGAATTTGTTTTTGTATTTAATATTAGTACACGACCACCGAAGGGGTGAAGGCCTCATCAGCCTAACATACACGAACAAATTATAGGTCGAATTGCTAAACTCCTTGTTGTTTATATGGGTTAAACATAAGGATGCACGTTGTAGTCCTTTAGTAATGCAATACTTTAGGGTCTTTGTCAATTTATTGATATTTTAAAAGGCAATGGTAATTGTCAATTTTTTTTGTCTCTATTTATTAAAAACTTTTATTAACGAAATATTCATTCATTTTTTTCGGGGCTGGACCAGTCTGCATTAATTGCGTATTCCGTGGTGATAAGACCATAATAACGGTTTTAAATTTCGTTTCAGACGCAGAAATGCCGGTCCGCGAAGGTGTGGGGAAGTCGCTGGTGGGAGCCATTGATGATGGGACCAAGACTGTCAGATTTGTTGTAAGTAAATGTTTATAATACGAACAAGCATAATAGATATATATTATCTCGAAGATAAGGAAGACTAAATATTATGCCATCAAAAGCATAACAAGTCTCAAGTTATGTTACGTTACGTTAGTATATGTATGTGCTTGACTTATATATATTATATATTAAACAAAATGTTTGCAAACGTCGTTCACTTCGACGCTGAAACAACCCGAGCTGAGCTAAACAGCGATTACAAAAGAAAAAAAATAAAACTATGTCAATCCTTTTTCATTAATGACATTAGGTACATTTTTTAATTCCACCACTATGTGTTAGTTTCTCACCGAATTATTCATCAATTCGAAGGTACTAACGAGTACGAATTCTTAATGGCCGGCAACGCACGTGTGGCGGTATCAATTAACTTCAGATGATCCTCCTGCGCATTTGCTCCCTATATGAACAAGCTAAACTACTATCCGACTATCGTATCAATGCATTCTTTCATTTTGAGAGAGTTTAACAAATCAACGGTATGAACATTAAACAATTAGTTACGAAACCTATTAATATGTTGTATTATATTTTTCTTCAATGTTTTATGCTATTCGGAACTATTTGTATTATTATCCTAAACATGAAAATGTGAATACTATAAACACTAATAATAAATAGGCAAGCCGGTTTATTTATGTTTTACAGCTTTTCCTCATAGGTGTCCTCTAAGAGCGTCCACTCTTCTCGGTGTCTAGCTCTATATAGCCACATAGGGTCGGCTGCTCTCCTTATATCATCTGCACATATATTTATTTGTCTACCTTTTTTTTTCATAGCGACGAAGCCGTTGCGTCGCTTTTTTCGTCCATTTCCATTTATATCTTTTACTAGTAGTAACAGCTTTGTCCTGACAAAGTAAAACTAGAAGAAATACTAGTCTAGTCGTTCTTCTAGTTTTACTCTATATTTAAATTTCAGACCTAGAACAGGCCTTTCGAGACTATTTTGACATACCTACTTGGTTGGTTGTTTTTCTTGTTGGCTTGGTTTTCTTGTTTTTCAGTGAGTAACCAGGTTTGACATGCGTATACCAGGCACGGTAATCTATTTCGTTTGTGTACTTTCCGCCGGGACAAATACAACAAATTAAACCATGAAAGTCGGTCCAGCCGAGCTAGAGTTATAAATTTTTAAGCGACCTTTATAAAGTACGTTTTTTAATGGTTGACGCGTAGTAAACCTTTTGTAAAATATACTGTGTTAATATATATTATATGACTCTTAATTTTTGCGTAAAATTATCACTATGATGGATTGTACTAGATTGTTTTGTCCTTGACTGATAATGTATGAGCTAGCTAATGAGGATATATATCTCTGCTTATTACGATAAAGTGACTGAAACTCATTTATACTTCCATGTTTTTTTTTTATTTTTGAGCATCTTCCTTTTTGTAGTCTTCATTACTGAAGGTTCCGTCTCAAAAATCCACAACCGATACGTCGATTTGCTGCCACCACACCACTCTCTCCTCAGCTTGCATTAGGGATGTTGAGACCCATAATTGTTAATAATAACGGCTCATTATTATGTAGCTTATTTACTTTTTAACCAAATTCTCATGAAAGTTCGATAATGTTACCATGGTGAACATGTTTCTTCCATATATTACTGCTAATGTACCTACTAACTTTTTTAACTAAAGTTTTTGATTTGACAAGAACTTTATTGATATAGAACGTATATAGTACATCTATATTAAGAAACAGGTTGATAGCCGAAACCTTTGAACTAAATTTAAATTTCGTGTACTCTCTAGGTGCCACATTCGTCCTGCCTTTCAGAAGAAAGTGTTTAGCCAAAGCACACCGATATCCTGATTGAACATTCTAATAAACGAGCTAGGTCTTGATACATTTTGAAATAGATTTTCTTTTAGTTTTTATAATATACAAATCGATGTATTTTTTTACTTCGTGTTTGTAAGTTTTGCTTATAATACCACGATATATTTGGTATTTTTATTTTTTTACCAATGTATCAGAGTGCCAAGGTTTGGTAAACTTTAGTAAATAAATATAAACCATTCTCCAGTTAAATACATTTAGGGCGATACACAATATATATATGGACAGATTGGCTTGGAATAGCTAATATCCGTCGAGCAATAGCTTGCATCAATTTCATTATTATCAAACATGCACAAGGATTATATAACGAATACAGCCATTTACTTACATTAGAATAAAAACTAACTAACTAACACATAAAATAGATACTTACGCTAAGACCCAATTGCTCAACTCGCAATGTGAAATAAATTTTCCTTTATTTTCAATAATTTAAAAGTCGATAAATTTATTTTATCTTCGTTTGTTATTTTCTTATAAGCTTGTCAAATTAAATTTAGTATTTTATGTTTCTTACAATAGTAATAATAATAAAAAGCCCTTTATTCTCTGACTATTTTAAATTTCATGCTATTCTTAGAAAATAGTTGTATTCTTAAACTTAATGCACGTAGCAAAATAATAAATTGATTATGAACCACTTTGGTCAGGTTGTTTGTCGACATAGGCTAATTGTTTCCACGTCTCTCTATCCTTGGCAGACCTTCTCCATCCTTTTGGTAGATCGTCTTCCCATCTTTTAATTTGACCTCCTCGTTTCTTTTGCCGTTCCTCTGGTACCACTCTATTACATCCTTAGTCCATTTTTCTTTGTTAGTCCTCATTATATGTCCAGTCCTGTTCCATTTAAGTTTTCTTATTTTTTGTCAAACGTCACTGTCGTTTGTTCTTTTTCTTATTTTTGTTGTCCATCGATCTCGTAGTCCTATATTAACCATGCTTCTTTCCATGCTGCGTTAACAAACTACTAGGTTTTGGTTGTTTTTTCTCGTCGCAGGCCAAGTTTGACCTCCATAAGTAAGACATGGTAGAATACATGTATTATATAATTTTCTTTTCATGGCCATGGGAATTGTTTCATTTTCATTATTATATATTTATGTTTCTTAAGTACCAATGTATAAGTGTGCCGAGCGTTGGCAAGCTTTTGTAAATAAATAAACTAAGTAGTTATCGCAGGACGTAATGTCTATTCTCATTGATATGATTATAAAATAATAAATTAAAATGCAAAGTGCAGTAACAACTCTCTATGGATCTGAGATTTGAATTCCATCTTTTTTTGTAAAGTAGATGCCTTGTGTCTGAAAGGTATATTTTTGGTCTATGTCATGCCGTTGTTCTTACGACGTGTGCACTGTGTGTGTGTGTGAGCTTCGTTTGACAGGAATAGTATAGAAGCCTAGATCATTTTCAGGACGAACATTTAATTGGTTATTTTAATATATTAATATACTTCGATGCTTTGACCTCGTAAGCTCGACCCTACATCTATTTTTAGCTATCAGGCTTAAGTAAAAGCATATTATCAAATAAAAATATTTGCCGGTATTTTTCCGGAGAAATATTTGGTTTATCATATTTTTAGCAACACCTCTACAGAGAGTTGTGTTGTCTGAGTTAAATGTGATATAACCGACGTCAGTGTTGCTAGCACCATACATTTTCACGATATAATAATGTTTGGATATTAATATTGGCACATTGTATTTAAATGGATAGGGAACTCAAGAATACACATAGCTCTTTTAATTCTTCAGATATACGAAGCAGAACAGTCAGAGGAATTGGCAGCTTATCAGCTAGATAAGACGGAGTTGCAGCCACAGGAAGGCTGGTACGAGCAGGATCCATTAGAAATTTTGCATCACATCAGGGAGTGTGCGGAATACGTGATCGACCAGCTCATTGAAATAGGTGGGTTACATTTTATTTTGATTTTAATTATTGATTTTAATTTGCTACATTGCTCTAACAAAGTATATGCATGTCATATACGTATAGTTTGTTCGCGTTTATAGTAGTCTCCAAACAATAATAAATATCCGGTCCCCTTTTTACGACTCTTAAAATGAAAATAAATCAATGACGCTACAAGCTTTTTAGGTGTCAGCCTCAGATTATGATCTGTTTCGTGAACATTTGTTAATCGAATAGGAAGTAGGTGATCAGCCTTCTGTGCCTGACGCACGCCGTCGACTTTTTGGATCTAAGGCAAGCCGGTTTTCTCACGATGTTTTCCTTCACCGTTCGAGCTAATGTTATATGCGCACAGAAAATCCATTGGTGCACAGCCGGGGATCGAACCTACGACCTCAGAGATGAGAGTCGCACGCTGAAGCCACTAGGCCAACACTGCTCATGCCTATAATTTTTTCGGAATCTAACAGTACTCCAAGTTGTTGATTAAGACCTATAAACAGTTATATAATTGCCTTAAATCAATTGTAAAAGTAGTAAGTTGTTAAAATATAGATATATACTAAAACTAGTGGGCCGGGCCTAATTTCTGTATCTTATGTACATTTCTCAATAACTCATTACGCTCGCGTTTTTAAAATACATATATATTTATGTTTCTTTTATTGTAGTTGTACTCGCTTGAAGTAAAACCTAGATATCCTAATATTATTTTTTATTTACTACACGAGCACTCGAGTTATGTAAATGATATAATAAATTTTGTATCTGATAAGTTTCATACATATCAGTAATTTTGATAAAATACAACAGAATAAGCTCGGTTAAACAAATTTGCTCCTAAAGCAAAACTTTTATGTAAAAATATTTTTTAAACATAATTGTATGATTCAACAAGTCGCGTCTCTGAAAACGCAAACGCTGTGATGTAGATAATTATAAGTTTCCTCGATATTCAGGGGAGCGGAAATATGTTGATTTGGTATCTTTGATCTCCCAAATTTAACAGGTGTAATATAATATTTATAATATTGTTTATTATTTTATTAGTCATAAAAGATTTACGCAATACGTTTTTGTGTTTTATAAAGTATATAATTTTATTTTACTATGTCTGACTTTAATTATTTCTATTAATGTTTCGCGTTTCTCGCTATCTCCCACAATTTTCTATTCGAATTTCTTCATTACCCTGAATTAGATCCATATAACAGATATGACTACGCAATTATTAACTGTGCTATTTTATTGTGTTCTGTGCGATAAAAGAAAAAAACAAATGTTTGCGCGCCTTTTATCCACAGATAACTTTTTGCGGATTAATATCTGCAATCATTCCATGTTATGATTACAGCTCCTTGCAAGCGTGCATAGAAAAGAGTTTATAGCTAGTTCGTCTCGTTCTTTGCTTAATTTTTGAACTGGCAGTGAACCTAAATAGAATAATATATTTTTATATGGATAGATATAAATGACGTTCATAGGTAACTCTATAATAGGACTATTTTTTCAGGTTACTCCAAAGAAGATTTATTGTCAATTGGTATTACAAATCAGAGGGAGACAACGATTGCCTGGGATAAATTCACCGGTGAACCACTCCATCCTGCCATAGGTAATATACCTAATTTATAGATGTTATATTTTTTAACTTGTTCATAAACATAGTATATCCTTATGCTTCGGATACAATAATAATAATAATTATAAGTTAAATTGTTCTTTTATTTCAGCATGGAACGACATACGCACAGACAGTACAGTCGATGCAATACTCGCAAAAGTACCGGATAGGAACAAGAATTATCTAAAAAACATATGCGGTCTACCCATCAGCCCCTACTTCAGCGCACTCAAGATGCGGTGGTTGAAGGATAACATAAAAGCCGTGAGACGAGCCAGTAGAGATAAGCGGCTTATGTTCGGTACTGTTGACTCGTGGATTGTATGGGTGAGTTTTTTCAATTATTTGTATGGAAAATCTTAATAATCTTAATAGTAGATTTTTCAAATATATTTTTAAAACTCGTTATGCTTGACTGAGGAGATTTATATTATATGAACCGATAGATGTCTTACAATATCGATTACCCCGTGTAACAAAGTCGTAAAAGAAAAATATGTTTTCTAAGTATATTACATATACAAATATATATACATAAAATGAAAACCTATTCGAGTTTTTAACCATTGTTGTATGTATTTAGCGTAAATAGTAAAAAAATAATAATTTAAAATTACAGTAACTTATCTAACTAGACTGAAGGGCAAAAGCGTTGTACGAACGTTTCACTGAATGAAATTACGGACAACACAGTAATTGTACATCACGACGATAATTTTCACAAATATTTAGAACGTAATAATATAGTTCCTTAGTGAAACAGAAGTATATTATTTAAAAACAAATAAAGGGTGATTTTAAACTGTTGCATTATATTTTAAGATTATTTGGTAGAGTTACAATCTAAACTGAAACTTTCTTTATGGTTATTACGATCTTTTTCACGAAAGTTAAATTAGTTAAACGAGTATTACTAACACATTATATTCCTTCCTTGTTCCTGCCCACCAGACTCGTATCGTATCGTGCTTTGTTTCACGTTCCCATATCAACACTAACTATGCAAAAAACTCAGTTTTGTATCTTGTATTCTTAATACTCCTTTTAACCATATTCCGCGAAAGCTTAAACAAATCAAGGCTTAAGTATCCGTCGTTGTATATCCGGGCTGCGCGATACAAAACGGAGTTTTTTGCATAGGTATCACTTATACGTCATTAAATTTTAAGCGGTACACATCCCTACTTAGCAAAGAACACAGAGGAAGAGAAAAAGCCGGCGTAAACAACTCTCGGTACTCCTTATGCGCGCCTCTGTTGAGATTCTTGACAACATGTTTATATTTCATTAATGTAAAAAAAATGTATTAAATAAAATTACGTAGTCCTTAGCTTGTCCAATTCGTAGAGGAATAAATGAAAAATTTAATAAATATTTTTTTTCACTTCAAAATTTTTTTACTTCTTAAGTGTTTTAAACAAAAAACGGAATTATTTTAGAACCTGACCGGTGGTCCACACGGTGGTCTGCATATAACCGATGTAACGAACGCGTCTAGGACTTTGCTGATGAACTTGGAAACTTTGAATTGGGATCCTATGTTGTGTAGGTGAGTTCAAATAAATAACTTTTGTTTCCAGAGCATGGGGAAATGTCTTAATTCAAAATAGTTGTCTCGCCATAAAAACCTTTCTAAGTTCCAGGAATAAATGAAAAAAAAATACTTGAATTGGTCCAGCTGACTTCGAGTTTTGAGCTTAGGAGCATATTTTGCGATTTCTTTCTATTTAGATTCTTATAGCTAATTTTGGCTGTTAACAACTTCAATTTCCGTGTATCCTGCGCTAGTTGAAAAGGCTCCTCGGCGGATATGATGCTGGTCCACATCCATACCTTCCGCCACCACGACTTCTTCCTTCTAACGGCCCATCTCTTTGGCCTTGAATTGAAATTTAGATTTAAGATATTAAAAATCATGTTTTTAAGAAAACACTTTATAAACGGATTGAAGCTATGTATTATTATTATAAACTTATAATTATTTTAAATTTTCCGACGTTTCGCGTGCTTTACAGCGTGCGTAGTCACCGTGACTGAAGACAAAAGGTGTTGAATGTCAAATGTATCACAGCTGTAGAGAAAGTTGTGTTATCTGTATTTATTTCCCCGGAGTTGGTATCGACTAAAAGATGGCGGGTTTTTGCAGAAATGACTCACGGTGTCCTCTATTTTCGCGGAGCGTGCGTGACGCTGTAAAGCACGCGAAACGTCGGAAAAATTCAAAATTATGTAAATAATTATAAGTTTATAACATAGCTTCAATCCGACATGTTAACAAAATACAATAATGATTTTATGAAAAATTAAATAGAAACGGTGTTTTCAGATTATTTGGCATCCATAGAGAGTCTCTACCACAAATTAGAAGCAGCTCGGAAATATATGGAATAGTTAGGGACGGATCAGTTCTAGATGGCATCCGGATATCCGGGGTAAGCATAATTTTTATAACTGCACATAGTTGTTATTTTTATTATAACAGTGAAAAAAAAAGGAATTTTTATAAAATGGAAATAATCTTTTTCAAAGATAACTATCAAAGAGGTATTTATTGTTTAAGCTTATTAATTAGCTTTGTTACATTTATGAATAAGAAACGTGCATCCGTGTAAAGAAAATACATTCAAATGTAGGTACCAAAAATGCAAAAATTTCAAAATGAATACTTGGATTTACATGGTTACAGGTTAATCTTAATCTGGTATTAACTGCGAAAAGAGAATGGGCGTGGCGGTTATTAATACCAATAATTTATTTTTAATGGAAAATACGGAAAACTTGCATTTGCATGGTATTAAATTATCTTAATTCGGTAGTAAGTGCGAAAAGATAATGGGCGTGGCGTATACTAATATAAATCCTATTAGCTACTCGTTTCATATATAAAAAATATACACTTAATTTTAAGAAAATTACAGTCGAGCAATAATGACGTTAACAGTCTTGTCAATAAACGCCGGTCTGCACAGACTACGATTAAACATATGTTAACGTATCAATTTTAGATACTAGGCAACCAGCAAGCAGCGCTGGTAGGACAAAACTGCCTTCAAGCCGGCCAAGCGAAGAACACGTATAGGAGCGGTTGCTTCCTCTTATACAACACTGGTACAAGACGGGTCCAATCGACACATGGGCTGTTGACGACTGTCGCTTACAAGTTGGGACCAAATGCACCTGCAGTTTACGCCTTAGAAGGTAAAAAAACTTAGTTAGACTTTTTAGTCAAGTTACTAAGTCTTAAACTCCTTTCCTCTTGATATCAGACAAGATCAGTCTTTATTCACTTCAGAATCTTTCTCTGTTTCAGCATTTCTTTTCTACCTCGTCATTAGCTACTTATATACATAACCCTAAGATAAGCTTTTACTTTTTAATAGTTTAGTCTTATTTTATTGTAAGTCTGCCTGGAAGAAATCGCTTGTTAACGATAAGGCCGCCCGTTGCCTAATAACTTATATTCCCTGTTTTTCATGCCTTAAGACATTTTTGATATTATTTTGTTATATGGGTCATATGTACTATCACTGCATATCAACTTATACAATAACGGGACTTTGAGGCAAAAGCTCTCTCTAAGATTTCTTTTCTAAGATCTCTTTTTGAGTAGTTCTTTTCTGGCTTGTTAATTATATATAACCCTAAGATTTTTCTAAATAGGAAATATTATGATTATAAATATATCTTAAATACATGTTTCATTCCCATATTGAAGATTTTAATATGACATTTTTCATACTCCCTAAGTAGTTATCCTTTAATCAATTCTGAACCATGTTTTACCCTGGCAACCATTGACACATTGAAAAATTATGAACTTTAATTTTGTCTAAATAAAATTAAATGCCAATTAAAGAATGTATCAAATGTATCACTTAAACATTTGACTACATTCACAGTTCACAGAACACGTATATACAACATTCCAACAACTAGATTGCTGTCAAAGACGTTGACATTTAACAGACTTTCAGATTTCAGATCGAAAGAGAAAACATGTATTTTTTTATTGAAGATGTTAGCTTGGTATAAGTGTAGATTGTTGCTTGTAATTTTATAATGATTTGTTAGGTTCACCTATAAGAGATCGTTTGTTAGCGTCCGTTACAAGCGTCCCTTTGTCTTCTTAACAAATACTGTTACCTTGTATATGTACTATTAGTATTAATTAAATATTCCAGGTTCGATAGCAGTAGCTGGTGGTGCGATGAAGTTCCTTCGGGATAATCTGAAATTGATTAAGAACGTGGCCCAAGATACGGAGCACATAGCAGGACAAGTTTTCTCGACGGGCGATGTGTATTTTGTGCCCGCTTTTAGTGGGTTGTATGCGCCCTATTGGCGGAAGGATGCAAGAGGGTATGATTTATATATTTAATATTTCCTTGTGAATTTATCATAAAAACGTATTACAAACTAAGTAACTCTGCATACATAGTTTCAACTAAACTGATAACAGTCCTATAGTAATACTTTTTACTGTTTATAGAATCTAAAAATACATATATACATTTTTATGCATGTTTCTCTTGATAGATATTATTTTTTAAACAAACCATGTAAACAAGCGTAAATATTTTTTAGAATAATCTGTGGTCTCACTGCGTTTACTACAAAGAACCACATCATTCGCGCTGCTCTGGAAGCCGTCTGTTTTCAGACTAGGTGAGTTTTTACTACATAAATAAGGACATTTATTTTTAACCCTCTTCGAAAAACCCTAAAATGTTACCCGAGGAATATAAAGTATCTTGTATGTAAAACTAATTAACACCTAATACATAAAATTCTCTTAAGGCCAATCAATACAAATACAAATCTTTTTAATGTACTTTGTACATATTATTTATGGAATTTATAAACTAATTTGGAAAAAATTAAAGGGCCTGTGATTATTATTTTTATTATATCACTAGCTGCGTGAAAGTCGCCTTAATTTCTTTTTTGTTAACTTTTTAATAGCTATATACCAAAATATAAAATATTTTGATATGATCCTACGAAATGAAACCTTTCTTCCACAAAAACCTTCCTAGGAGCTCAAAGAATAAATAGAAATTTACTTGATTTGGTCCAGTCTTCGAGTTTTGCGCTTAGCAACATATTTTTATTTATATAAATTGATAATTCACGTGTTTTTTACTGTATACGTTAAAACAACGTACGTGCGTACGATATGGTTTTTAATATTGGCGGTTCTTTGTCGTGTCAATCTAAAAACATCTTTCTATCAGCAACATCACTGCAATTTGATTGCGTTTTTAGCTATTTGAGATAGATTTATGAAAGACGGTAAATGAATATAAGTACGTAAATATAAAATTATAAAAGAATAACTCGTCGAAGAAATTACTTCCATCGGAAATGGAGAAATTCTTCAAAAAACGCTTTTAACACTCGCTTGTATGGTGAATGTAAACTTCTTGGGGAAACTATGTTACACAGAAAAATTAACGGCATACTTTTCTATAAAAAATAAATGATTACGATTTGGATACAGAAATCTGAGATTGGAGCCCCACTACTTTTTTTAATAAAGTATGCTTTCTATAGACTACACATTTACTATGGTTCATAGACTATATCATATTTGAACTATATATACCTTTTCCAGAGATATATTAGAAGCAATGAACAAAGATTGTGGTATGCCGCTGTCTAAGCTCAACGTTGACGGGAAAATGACGTCCAACGATTTATTAATGCAGTTGCAAACCGATCTTATTGGCATTCCTGTCTGTGAGTATTCTTTCCAAGCGTATTTTAATAGGCTATTTAGTTTAATAAGTTAAAGTATTGTCTTTTGTTAATAGCTTTTACACTTTGAAAGAAATCACTGTTTTACCGGATTGAAGCTAAAATAATACATAGCTTCAATCCGGTGTAAAAGTGCTTTCTTTCAATTAATGATTATTTCGCCAAACACAGATTAGGGTAAAAAACCGAGGTCACCGGGAAAGGGGAGGGCCAAGGACCTTTACTTCGTACTTTGCTCACTCCAGTGAGGTTCCGTCCTGCCCTTCAGGCGATTGACCACCCCGCGACGGCCCAAGCCGAGGTTCGAGTCTCACAGGAGACGGTCTTGCGCTAGCCTCGAGATAAAACGCCATTCTGGCCGAGCTACGCTCGCCAAAAGAGCCCGAGCTGAGCTGTAAAGTCCCTTAAGGCCAACAGCGAGATTCCATAAAAAAAATTATGATTATTTCAATAAGTTTTAGTTATTATTGTTTTAAAAAATATATAAAATAATATTGATTTTTACGTCAGTCACGTGACACAATACGCTCACAGTGTAGTCGTTGACATAGCATGTTTCTAATAATGGTTTGCCTGTCTAATCCTGTGAATAATACTTAACGGAATAAAGAACAACTCGTGTAGGTTCTAAGACACTGCCTTTTTTAATCTTGCCAAATGGCGTAGTACTGAACTTGAAAAGACAAAAAATATTTAGGATAGCGTTTAAAAAAGTTAAGACTTGAGATACGGTTTAAAATACGAGTGTTTCTTACTTCTTTCTTGTACTTATTAATACGTTTTAGGTGTTTATTTTTTGTTTTATAGAATGACAGTTAAAAAGACATTAATTAAATATAGTTAACAATTTTTTTATGGATGAAATTTTTGTGTTACCAGTGCGTGCACATACTTGGGACATGTCGGCGTTGGGTGTGGCTATAATGGCTGGAAATTCGGTTGGAGTTTGGAGTTGCGAGCGATGGAAGCAACATGCCACGCCCACTGATACATTCCTTCCTACCACCACAGATGATGGTAAGGGAAATTCTGAGCATTTCTCATAATATTTTCCAGCATTGGCTAGGATTTGGTAAAGCAGCCTCGATTCCCGGCGTAAATTCTTGTGAATTTGTTTTATTGTTCTACGTTTTTGGCCGCGTTGCGCTGAACACGTATAGTTCATATGGTTGTTGTTGTCCTGGGTTCTATTCCTGTTTAGAAACTACTTTAATACACTACATAAATGTGAAAAAAAGTTGTAATTAAATCTTCAACACATATCACATATATAACTTTATTATCCTTACGAATTGCAGATCGTGACGCGAGGTACACAAAATGGAAAATGGCCGTGCAGCGCTCACTCGGCTGGGCGACGACAAAGAAATCCTTCGCAATGACAGGTCAGAAAAGAAAAAATAGTAACACACAAAGTTTTGACACAATTTCCCCGCCTTCCAGCCGAAAAGCGTCCATAGACAAACCCGGCACAGACGATGGTATAGACGAATTGATTCAAAATTCCGCTAGGAAATTCTCTATTTTTGTACCATTAAAGTCACCTCAAGATGAACATACGATACTAGATGACGCTGAGTATTTCATGAGCAAAAAGGAATGCGATTACGGCATATGCCAATGTTGCCAGAGTAAAATTAAATGTGGCCACACGGCGTGTCAGTGTTGCAAGAATAAAAGAAAGTTGCAAACCGACTGGACGACTATTGAGGAAATTATTGAAAATGATCCAGAAATAATTTTCGATTCTGATGATAATCCTATTGTGGTTGAAGCGAAACACGATTTGCAAATGGACGCGGGGGTCCTAATCGCACGAATGAAAAGCCGAATGCATTTTGAGAGGCTTCCCGCCATTTTTAAAAATCTTTGTTCCAAACTGTCACATACGTCACTGACATAACTGGTGATTTTTAAGCGGTTTCTTTAATACAAACTTTAACTACTAATGTTTCTATATCTATACTAATATTATAAAGACGAAAGATGTATATCTCGAATAAACGCGCTTTATAGCCTTTTGCCGAGCAGAACGGCTTACGAGTCCTTCAAAATAAGAGCGTAGCAAATTCCAAAAGGCCGGTAGCACACGCGAGTTTTCTGGTTGTGTACTCACACACTCATCCATGAGCGGTGGTATCACTTAACATTAAATGACCTTTCCGCTCGTTTTCCCGTTGAAAAATAAAATTAAAAAATATACTGAATCGGTATCAAATATTTTTTTCCCAGGGACGCACAATATTCTTAAGTAACATTAAATGTATTTCCAAAAAAATAAATTAAATTAGAAAATAGAAAGTTATTTAGAGTTATAAATACCTTCTTATATGTATTATGATTTTCTTAATTTGTTTAGATAATGTTACTTCGCTTAACAGTATTAATAAGACTGGTACTAACTCGAGTTAATAAAAGTATTATTATATCTATTTAGTTTTTCTTTTAATAATAAATTTACCTGCATGTATTGGGATAATTATTAATTGCTGATGGACTACAAAATATTTTCTTACTGTTGAATATACTTAGAAAGGACAATATGACAAAATAAAACAAATGAAAACATATCTATAACTTAAATATCTAAAAGAAAGATAAGTACCTTTAATTTATTCCGTGTTACATCTTATTTCCTCTTTTGTTTTTATATGTTTTACATCAAAACAACCTGTAAGTCAAATAACATATTAAAAATCATGTATGCTTAACGTTTGTGCAAGGTGTGGGTTCTATACTCTATGGCAACGCTATACTATTGCCAGTTTTGTGTTATTTATGGTTAAGTAATGTGCTTATGAAAATATTCTTTTTTTTTTCAGAGGAAAGATACAGGCTGTTAGCCTCTATTCCCGCCACCATTTACCTGATTGGTAGTTTTGCGATGCTAGTCGTATCTTCTGTGCTCAAAAATAGGTGATAAATTAGTAAATTATTTTGACATTTCCCTTAAACCCTTTTGACATACCATTGTATTTATATTTGTGGTTTTTATAGTTTTAGTTAAGCAACAGATGATTTGATCAAAATGTTTTGAAAAGACCTTGTTTTTTTAGGACATTATTATTTTACACGTAAGGAAGGAATTCCTATGTATGGCTTGTGATTTTTTTTATTTAAAGTTGATATTTTGTAAAGCTTAAACTGTTTTACTTGGCTTAATGTATAATATGTGAATCACCTATTTCTCAATCTATTAACAAAACTTTGTGCATTAATAAAAATATAATGCGTTAAGAATATTAGTTTTTATTTTAGATTGAAGGATAGGTTTTAAGTTCAAAGATATCGTATTCAGTTCTTATGTATGTATTTCACATATGGGCCTTGTAAACAGAGCATTAAGAATTACTTTGTTTGCTTAGCATAAAGTGTAACTATGATTTGTAGAAACCCAACTATATTGTAGATAATAAGTGAAAATAATGTTTGTCTTATTATATTTAACACGGATTTTTAATTCAGTCACTTGACACATTGTACAGTATTTATAACAGGCAACATTTACACTTTTTAAAAATTTCCACCACTATATAATATTTGTTGTATCGAATATGTTATAAAGTTTATATTGCTAGTTTGAACTGGGAAATATTTGTTTTTCTTTAACACTGCTAGCGATTCTAATTTTATAATGTATCTCTAGGATTAAGACGATTTAATAAACATTCTGTAATAAATACAAAAAAGACATGTCATGTTCATAATCTGATAAATTGTGTTTACGTTTACCGTTAGATTCGGAGTTGAGTCTAAGCTCGAACTAAGACTTCCGTATGTCACCTTTAAAAACGGTTTTTTGTGTACTTAAAGCACTGTCTCGACTTTGAATCCTACGCGAAACTAAGTAACTCCGAAATTTGTGTTTAAAGCATTTAATTTGTAATTTTATATATTAGGTAATAAGTGCTGATCAATCATCATGTAATCAATTTGTATTTTAAAAATCATTGTAGATTTCTAGGTTTTATTAATGTATTGAAAAGACTTTTTAATTATACAAAATGACATTTATAATTAATTAATTATTAGTACTAGTGACCCTATCGTAGATTCCTATTTATTTATATGGCCAAAACTTTATATGTTTGTACATGGCCAGTAATCAAATGCACGATAGGGTCACGTCAGTTTGACGTTGCGACTACGAGTACATCGTTCACAGTTGACATTACATTGTATTTTGGCGCCAAGCAGATCATCATTTACGCAAATATTGTAAAATTAATTAATCAAAATTTAATATAAATACCAATTTAACGTTTATTAGCGAGCAAATAACGATACATGTTTGTTAATGTTAAATTAGAGTCTCAATATTTTCTATTATAGGACCATTTGTGTGTAATATTGCCATTCCTGTAAACGCATGTGAGAAATTTTGTCTTCTTCCTAACAACATCTCACTTGTGACTAAATTAAAAATAATTTATTATTTTTTTATCTTCAAGTGCAAGATTGCCTTGTCAAGTACTATATTAAAATATATAATTTAAAAAAATTAGGCTTTTTCTTGAAAGGAATTATCAAGTATTTCTGGGTCCATTACATTTTAACGCATTTAGTATAGAATAAGTAAGTTCCACTATGTGATATTATAATTTTGATCCGTTTGTTTTTTATACTTATAAGATTCTTTGTTTTCATAATTTTGGTGATGATTTTAATAAATAATGCAATATTGTTTGACGCAAAAAGAATTAAGAATTCTATGCTACGATTTATATGGTTGAGAAATCGTTTACATATGAATTTTCTATTTGATTTAATTGTTATATAATGCTTAAATAAACGATTGTTGGTTATTTAATTCTTAAAATTTTATTTCGAACCCTCATTTTTCAAGTATTTGCCGATTTTACTTCATAGATATAATAAAATAATTCGAACTGAAAAAGAAATAATTCGAATCTAAACTTACAAAAGCTTACCTACTACAAGTAGCGGCACGAAACTCTAGCGCTGACCGTTATTGCGCAGAAGTGAAAAATAAGGTACCTGAGGGCGGAAAGCGGAATGAAGAGCGGGCGCGCGTAGCGTCGATTGGCTCTCCAGTCGCATTTCGTTCCCCGCACCGATACGACGCCCCGTGTACAGTCGCGTCATTAATATTATTGTTACTGTTGTTACGTTTTGTTGTTTTTTGTTACGTTTGAATTTGTTAATGTTTTGTTGTTTGTTATTTGTTTTTAAGTTTGTTTGTGACTGTAAAGTGAATATGCCTAGAACAAATTCTGTTTTGAAAAGACAAGTCAGGAAAATGGTTTATGACGAGAATTGTATTTTTAAAAGGGAATCTAACGAATTAATTGATTCTTTGAAAGAAACCCAAGGTCAGATTGACGAAGCTACAAATACTGTGTTCAGTCATTCGGACAGCAACATTGTAAATTTGAGCCAGATAAAACAAACTGCCGAAATCATTAAGGGAGGAAACATACAATTTAATAGTATAATCAGCGGATTAGGTAAAATCCAAAAAAGGACAGCAGAGTCAACAAAAACGTCAATTGCAACGGTAAGAAACATCTCCAATCAAGCCAAAAGTTCTCATTTGATCACAGTGTTCAGAACATCTGGCAAAAAACATTCCAGAACAAAACCGGTCACAAATATCGATAACTTCGACCAAGGAGTAATAAAGAGAACCATTCATAACTTTCACAAGACAAATAATGAACTTCCTACCATCGGAAAGCTTAGAAAGCAGCTAGAAGATGACATAAATTTCAAAGGTTCAGAACGAAGTCTTCGGCGAATAGTTAAGAGTTTGGGATTTCGGTGGGAAAACACTGAAAACAACCGGAAAGTGCTGATTGAGACTTCTAATATACGTTTGCAACGTATCGAATATTTAAGAAAAATAAAGCAATATCGCCAAGAGGGAAAGCCTATTGTTTATACAGACGAATCTTACGTAGATTCATCGCACTCTTCTTCAAAAGCCTGGACCGATGGTACTACTAAGGGGCTTAAGAAACCTATTTCGAAAGGATAGCGAGTTGTCATTGTCCACGCAGGGTCTGATACTGGGTTTATACCTAATGCGTTGCTGACTTTTAAAGCTGGTACCAAATCAGGCGACTACCACGACAATATGAATTTTGAAAACTACGAAAACTGGCTCCGAACCCAATTAATGCCCAACCTACAGCCCAATTCCGTCGTGGTAGTCGACAACGCGCCCTATCATAATAAGCAGTGGGATCGCGCACCAACCTTTAATTCTAAAAAAGCTGACATGCAGGCCTGGCTCACTGAAAAAGGTATACAATACGAGGAAACACATTTGAAACCTCAGTTATACAATTTAATAAAGATTAACAAAGATAAATTTAAAACATTTTCGATTGATCGAATCCTAGCTAAACGAGGTCATCAGGTACTGAGACTACCACCATACCACCCCGACCTAAATCCTTTCAATCGGATTTAGGTCTATTAGGTAGGTAGGTATTTTATTGTCATGGTCCGATATTAAACAATATGTAGGCAGCAAAAATATAAAATGGAGTGTCAGTAAATGCATAGACAAGAAAAGGTTTTACTAATGGGTACATGGGATTGGCAAAAGTTGTGTAAAAAGGTGAAGGATATAGAAGAGCAATATGCAAAGAGTGATCATGTTGTGGATTTGGTAACAGAACAATTCATTATTCATGTCGATGGAGATAGTTCCGAGGATAGCAATGAAGATGACGCTAGTGCCGACGAACGAAGCAGTCCTGAGCCCGGGCCCTCAGTAAGCAAAAGGCCTTGTCGGGAGACCATTGAAGGCGTGATACCGTTCTCTGATTCAGATTAATAAATGATTACAAATTAAAAGATAATGTTTCTATTTTTCTACATCTCATAAACTTGTTAAAATATCTTAGGTCTTTTTTGGAAATACGTTCTACGAACAGACACTTTTTACTGTCTTATTATATCTTATAGATAGGTAATATTACTTACATGCGCGACAGTAATCATGCGCAGCAGCTATCCTTTACATTTCGTTCAGCTTAATATCGTTACTTAGGTAATCATTAATCAAAGTGGCATATAATGTATTGCGTGCGCGACAGTACACATGCGCAGCAATCCCCTCCACGTATCGGCCAGCGCTAGACTTACGTGCCGCTGCCTATACTTACGCTCAACTAATTTGTATTATGTATGGGAATGACATTGGTTTTCGGTTTTTCACGTGACCGTTATGGCAAACGCAAAACTAAAAATGGGTGTCAATGGGCTGCGATGACTGCCCTTTTTGGCCGTCCCGCAAACTCCTTTACCCCCTATCATATAACATTTTCATCCAGACGCGTTTGGCGTGAGATGTTCACGCCTGTTGAAAAGTGATTTTGTCTCAAGCCTTAAAAAGTTCAGTTGCCAACATAAGAACGAAGTGTAGGTAAAAGACGTCAAAGTCACGAGGCAGATATCAGCTGATTTCACATAAAAGTCATGTTTAAACCAAAACAAAATAAGAATGTAAATTAAACTAACAAGTCTGTGAAATAACATAGAAAAATTTTTGTTAGATAAAATAAATTATTACTTTCTATAGCTAAAATGAGTGCTTTCATAACGATAAATAGTTTACCCATTGAGATATTTATAGAATTTTTTATCAAACTAGATGGCTACAGTTTAATGAAGTGTAGAGAAGTGTGTAAAAAGTGGAAAGAGGCCATAGATAACAACGACATTCTCTGGCAAGAAGTTTGCCGAAAGGAATTTAAGAAGTCGTCAAGAATAGCAAAGAAAAAAAGTGGAGATATATTAAGTTGGTACCATGTTTACAGAAATCTAAAACTCTGGTCAAACATTTCTTCTTATGAAAAAACAGTAAAAGAATTTTATAAATTCAATTTGCATGATAGTTCACATGTATTAGGTATTAATTATGGTGTTTTACCACTGAAAGATGCAAAAGGAACAGTCTTCTACGACATGACTGATTTAAAATACATTCCTGTTGCACTACCAGAGAAAAACTACTTAAAAATAAGTAATAATAACCATGCCACTGTAATCCAAGTTAAATTCGGGATTTATGTTCAACGAACTTTGAAAGTCCCTAATTATAATACTGAATATTACTTTAAAGCTGATAAATATGTTTTAAATGGGGATTTTTTATTATTTTACAATAATAGAGATGTCTATAAATGTAATTTATTGCAAAAAGAATTAACACCAAATTTAATACTGCACTGCAACTATGATATTAAAGAAATACAATATTGTGATGCATACATATATCTATTCACCGATTGTGGTAGAATTCTAAATCTCAATTCTAATAATTCTGTGACAGAAAAAAAAATTAAATGCCCAGCAGAATGGATAGTACACATTAAGAATATAAATGCAATTGATGATAAAAATTTTATTTGCTATTCTAGAAACTTATTTAAAATTGAAACTGATGAATATCAACATTTATACCTTGATTTCCCCCCAATAACTGCCTTGTTTTTTTATATTGATATTGTATTAATTGGTCTAAGGAATGGAAGTATTCTTGTATATAGATTATCTAGCCAAAAAAAAGCTAATAGGCCTGTGTTTGAAACATTAGCCGAGTTACCAGATGGAAAATTTCCTGTACAGCTAGATGTTTGTGAAAGAAGGTCAGGACCTACGATTGTTGCAGCAACATTTTTTGAATTGTATATGATTGATGTTAAGTTTTTCCCTGGTGTAAGTATATTTAAACCTATGCATGTATATTCAATTTTCAATATGACAATATTTTTACATTTATTTAAAAATAATAATTAAATTTTATCCCAGCACTCCTAGCTAATCCATTGTGTAATAAAGTTGTATCTTACATTGCGCATGCTAAAATTATAACTTTAAAAAAACATGTATGAAGTCCCTTACATAAGTTCAGACAATTGTTTTATAACTACGTACATAATAACAAGAAATTTTTGTTAACAGGAGACAACAGTAAAGAATACTTTTACAAGCAATAAACTGAACATGTACAAAAGATTAAGATGTCTCAAAGAAAGGTTGCAATCAACATTGCAACAGCAGGATGTTACTATTTTAGAAAATAGATAAAAAAAGAATTATCCATATTGTTCAATTGCAATGCTGTCATACTTAAGTGCTTTTATTTGTTTTAGGTAGATTTAATGATAAATAATAACATAATATATTTTAAATTGTTTATAATTCTCCACAAAGTTCTTGTGAACTTAGAGATGCATGTTAGTTAGTGATTACAAAGCAATTTTTAAAAATGTATTAGGTATTTATAGCCATACTAGTCACTAATATAACAAATTACATATTGTGTATTATTTTATATACAAATTTCAAACATTTCCAAATAAATTAGTATTCCAAAAAAAAGTATATTAATGTTTTTTTACCTATTTATTACACCCAGCAAAGATATTAAAAAGTTATTAATAGACATCCTCATTTGGTAAATTTACTATTTAAAGTTTATAAAAATGTATTAAGAAAGTCTAGTCAAATTTGACAGGCGCAAAAAATATATTTACAGTAACAACACAATTATATTCTAACATTACGATATACTTTTTAATTGTATATCATAATTCTATTCTATTAAACATTCGACATAGATTTCTTTGGCCTAATGTTATGGAAACGAAGACTTGTTTCGTTCGTTATTCGTCCACACGAAACCCTCTTTGTATGGACGATATGGGTTTTGACGTCTTTATTCATTATGAATTTTGTTACACTTCCGACATTTTTGTGAATAAAAAAATTGTATTATAATATTGCTATAACAAACGAATTTTCACATTTTATTCGTACCTTCTACAAAAATCAGGAAGTGGGCACGACGTAACGGCTCATAGAAGAAATATAATCATCATTTGTCTCAAGTTCCATACAAAAGTTGAACTACGTGAAATAGACAAAAGACGTTGAAAACAATTGAAAAAAAAATGCCATTGATAAATTACAATAGCTACCAATATAAGAGGATGGTCTGTTATTTTTAATTTTTGTGCAGTAAATAAGTCTTTATTATAAAGCGTTAAAGCCAATTTTAGACAATGTAGGTAAGTACCGTTTCAGCTATACGGACTAAAGGATTTTATACATTTTGTTTTATTCAGTTAAATAAGTGTAACAACGTAGGATATATATTAATTTGTCCATTAATCCATAAATAAAATAATGGCCAGAGTAGTTTATGGCTTATTTGGAACAATTGTCATGTTTCTTGTTCGCATATTATATGGTATTAAGTTGTACTGGATAGAGGCTTCCGTCCATTGATTTGCTATGGCTTGTTTACAGAGCAATTTCTTATTATTTGCTTAATTTGAATAATTATGAACTTAATTTTAACGTTGCATCGCAAGCAATGTACGAAATGGGTGAAAGTCCTAAACATTTTAAAGAGCAAAAAAGATTATATTGTCAACAGGCTAATTACCCGCTTAAGGATTTTAATAATTTTATAGCTTAGATGATGATATATGGACTAACTTTAGAAATAAATATAGGACCTTATTACACACAAAGTCGCGGGCAACACGTAGCGAACGTACCTGTCAAGTGTCATTTCTCATTTGACTTTACTCAACCGAAACGAGAAAACCTGCCCGCGCGCCGCGCGCGCCATAGTTGTCCGCGCTGGCTGACGCGGCGGACGTTTTTATCAACTTGTACTTAAACTTACGTTTCGAGTCAAATTTCTGAATGCTATAATATTATGTGAATTCGATCAAACTGTGCCATATATAGTGATGTTTGTGTAGAAATGGGTGTTTTATTATATTTTTTTATTGTGACGATAATTTTACCGTGTGTATTCGGTCAACAAGAATGTTTTGGAGCTGGAAGTGTCGCCGGGGCAGCGATTGGGTCTTTTATTGCTGGAATCTTGCTGATCATCGCGTTGTATTACTTGAGGAATTTCTACTTAAAATCTAAGAAAGGTAAGTTTTTGACGCCTTGGGCGATTCATGTGTGATGCCTCTCTGTATTCAAAACTTGAATTTTGGACCGTTGACCTGTTGTACAAGTTAGGTATAACTTTCGGAATTTTTATGATGAAGGTGTTTACGGTCACGTTCGAAAATCATTAAGAAACACGGACTGGCAAATTATCATCATTAATAATAATAACTTTATGGGTATGAAGGTATTATATTTAATTGGCCTGAATTAGCTAGGTACACACAGAAATACAGAAGTATGATGATTGTCTTGTAATATTTAAAACTGTAAAGCTTTCAAATTGTTCCTGTTACCTCATTTCGACTAACGTAGATATAGGCTACTTTTTAATTCTGTCTAGGCCATAGGAGGGAGGGACATGGCCGGTATGCACCCATGCATCCGCCGTTGTACTAATGAACGATTTAAGAGCAAGTGCAAAACAAAATCAAGCAATTCAATAAAACTAAGTAATAATATTAAACTACGTCATATTCAAATACCTAGATACTATGGCGCATTAAAGAAAACGACGTAAACATCTACCTCTCAATGTATGTTGAAAGGTTGACATTTTTATTAATTTAAATAGTACTTTAACTCTTTAGTAATCAATTAAATGTTATGATTGTATAATGAAACGGTTAGTAGCTACTAAAACTCAAGGATATCACTAACTTCAGAGCAAGCTTAAAAAACTATTGTAATATATATACTAAATTTATATAAATTGATTTTTTTTTAAAATTATACGTTACTTATTGAATTTTCCGGAGAATACTTCATTATACTTAATAATATGATAATAATAATAAAGCCATTCATTACACCTACTAGTTATTCTTATAGAGATTTGTAATCATTCTTTAATTATTTGTTTTCAAAATTTTGCAATCAATTTTACTAAATTAAATTCGCAATTTACATCATCGTTTGATATCGTCTATAATTATTTACAAACAATTGTAAATAGTTTTTCAATTATTAACATAACTCATACATAACAGGGTCTTGTGTACACATTTTTACCTACCTCAGATTTCAAATCAGTTTTGTATAGCTTAGAATGATAAAGTAAAGAACATGACAAGCTATTTGATATGAAATAAGATGCATCCAGTCACATCATGGGTTAGTGACTCACGTAAAGATTGATAGATAAGATAGCAATGTATACATTATCAAAAGATTTGTCTAGTTTACCAACGCAGATGGACTCTTCTCGAAAGAAACACGCATGAACTCTCTCTTACTTCAGTAAGTTACGTTACGTTATTTTAATTAAAAATATGACTTTGCAATGCATAGTTTTCTAAAAGTTACGAGGTTATTTTTTATATGACGAACGTACATATGAATAGTATTTGTGTAAAATATATCAATGTATTAAAAATTAGTTTTCGTATCTGTGAAAAAACTCATTATACTAACAAAATTTTATATTTTGAACATAGTTCAATAACCGCTTATTGAAGCGATGTTCAAATATATGTTAAATGGAACTCTTTGTTTGAAGCTGGATGTCAAATGGCTTTAATCGTTTAAAACAAATAACTAAGATGAAATTAGGGGTTCGACGTTAGACTAACAGAAAAACTATCTTGACTTATTAAGGGTTTTTAAATCTAACTGACTATCGTTATTTTTAAATTAAACTATCGTTAGGTTACAGATACCGGCAAACTTCTTGAGCATTAAACAAGGGAGTGGGGGAAAGTTTGCGCATGAAGATGTTTGCCGGTATCTGTACATAACTCAGGGTACAATTTTTTTACGAACGCGAGAATTTATGCAGTATCGTCAGGAAGTCATATGATTTTAATTGGCTCTTAAAACACGATTGACCTGTAAATTTCTAAATAAACATAACTTTCACTTGCGTTCGCGCTTAAATGATTAAAGAAGTAAGCTTTCAAATGCAACTTTAAGTTATCATGTTAGTATGTTCAATCATGGAAATTTAAAATCACTTTTGTGCAAATTAAGGGAAGATAAGAAAACGACATAAAATTTTTGTTACGCTTTAGAAATATAAAACGTTTTGTATTATTAAATTTACATAGATATTTAGAATAAAACAAGGTTTACCTCTATAGGGCCTTTCAAGTATACGTAAGCACTATAGCGGAGGGGCTTTGATACGTCAATAGTAATTATTTCCTTTTTTTTTATAAATTACCCACACATTGTCTATCCTTGAAAACGAAATAAATTTTCGAGGATTCCTACAAAAAATTAATACGTTTATGTACTATTATTTTAGAGAACTTTGCTTACTTTTGCTGACAAGTGTGTGGGGGGGGGGAGGGATAAATTGCAGTAAATCTGCTTATGTAATACTTGAACGGCTCCCGTATTGTAATCCAATACTTTAGCGTACAGAACTCGGATTTAGTATGGTACATATAGTAATTTAAGACACGATTTGTACAAATACATGAGTGTCATGTACTGATTTATTATTAAAAACTCCGTTCTTTAGAGAAATACAACTTCCAGTCAAGGCCTGTCTATACCTAATCGCAAGGACTATCTTGTTAATATTTAATGTACTCAAACATGCCTACAAATATTAAGACCCTATAGGTGAAACGTGTTGAATCAGGAATTTACGCACACAGAGACCTGGCGAGTGCAATGAATAGTTAATGAATTATGGAATACCTGGCTCAAAGTGATACTCAGTAACAGGTTCTTACAACTTTACAAGTAAGATTTTTAACGTTTGATTCTAGACTTGGCGACTTCGCTCAATTCTATTATCTCTTGTATAAGTATTTTATATTATTTACGCGTGAATTACGACTAACAGTTTACGTACCGTTGTTTTGAATGAATGAAAAATTATTCTAGTAAGTTTTTCGTTAATCAAAAGGCTGAACAGCCTTACGAGCCATCTACTGTGTGGCTATGGGCGGTATTACATGAGGTGAGCATCCTGCCCGTTTGCCCCGTTATATATATAAAAACAGATTTTGGAAAATTGATACTTATTTAGTTTTATTTAGGTAATTTCTTGTATTGGATTTATATTTTGCGAATTTTATTATATTGGGTTGGAACTATTCTCTTCTCCGGAGAACACTTTCCGAACTGATTGTCATAATTAAAAGATTATAGATATCGTATGAACTTACGTATATAATAGTGCTATAGGTAATTTAGTTTTACTGCAGTATTATTGAAAAATACTCCCTTCCTTTATATGTCTCCGGAATATAATAAATTAATAAATTTCCAGTGTATGTTCATGTAAATTTGTAGTGTTCTATTGAGAGATAAATTGTATTATTTTACACCCAAATTTTCGCCAATTTATCAATTTGCTGATATTGTTATATTCCGGTGACATATAATATAAATTAGATGCTCAGTCTACTTTGAGTTCAACTTTTTATAGCATTTTCTTTTATCTATCATAATCAATGAATTTCCGCATGTTTTTATGGTAATCTTAAGTAATAAGAGAATTACGTGAAATGCAATCAACCTGACCTACATTTGTTTTATGTAACGTTTAATGAGATCACTGATCTTTATTGTTTGAATTTATAACGTCATACATTTTGTATGTGATTCTTACTTTAAAAATGTATGTTCATTATGCATTAGTATGTTCTTACTAACTTTTTATTGTAGATCGTGTATTATAAATTAACTATATATACTATATATTTATTTTATTAGATATAGAGTAGCGTTGGCCTAGTGGCTTCAGTGTGCGATTCTCATCCCTGAGGTCGTAAGTTCGGTCCCCGTGCACCAATGGACTTTCTTTCTATGCGCGCATTTAACATTCGCTCGAACAGTGAAGAAAAATATCGCAAAGAAACCGGCTTACCTTAGATTCCTGGTCGACGGTGTGTGTCAGGCATATGAGACTGAGAACCTACTTGCCTAGTATATTGACAAATGATCTTGAAATAGATACAGAAATCTGAGGCCTAGACCTAATAATGTTGTAGCGCTACTGGTGTATTACTCTTTTTCAACATACTTTTTATAGTATATTAAGCGTAAGTAAGCATAAAATTGTAATAATTGTAAATACTGTATGTTTATTTATAAATACATATATGTATAAAATTAAGACAGTTTACACGTATTAAGTTGATAAGTAACCATAATATTTTCTTTGACCGAAATTTTTCTCTGAAATTTAAATCTATATAGCTAATATTTATTTTATATAAATATGTAACTATAAAACTTTTTAATTGCAATAAACAAGGCTCAGGTTCAATTCTTGCGAAATAATATATCAATTTAGAAATTTATCACATACCACTGAAATCTACAGCGCATATTCACGACGGTTGTCTAAAAATCTAGCTTTCTCTAATAAAATTAATAGAAAGTCTACTATTGATATTTACTAAGTAAATGTGTGCCAATAATTTCCATTACTAGAGAAAAGAAAACATTAAATAACGAAAGTAACTCGTCAAAGGAAAACACTTCTCATGTTAGTTCAAAACTAGGGTTACCATTCTTCTACCAAATTGAAGTAACTTATCAAAATTAGTTTCTTTTAAAAATATCCTCCATTATAACTCTCTGAATCCATTGCTTTCTATTGTATTGATTTGAAAATTTATTCAAATTCTTTGAAATTTGAACTTTTAATAAATTTACTAACTGTTTCTTAACAATTGCCTAGTAATTTATTTATAAACTTATCATTTTAGTTTCTACAGTGAGCAATTTAATTATTTATATATAAATTTTCTATGTTAATAGGTTTCCTTAAGAATTTTAGAAAAGCTAAAGGCGTGGTTCCAAAAAGGTTGGGAATCACTGCTCCAAATAGTTCAACGTTAGATCGACCTAGCTTATTAAGTTGCATTTATTAAAAACTATGAGATCTGTACCAACAAGATGTTTTTAGAATAATTAACTAAATACTTTTACGGGTGGCCGATGTAGCCCTAAACATCACTTTCATATGTCTAAATGTTTTTTGAATATGAATTCTAAAGTCATACGTTCGAATCTCGGAGAAATGGAACAGTTCTCAAATTCGGTATTTTTTTTTAGGTTAGGTTAGGTTAGGTTTTGGTATTATTTCAAACAAAACCTCTCAATATATAATAAAAAAAACTACACATCATCTCAGTCAAAATGTTAAATACATATTATATTAAGCTAAGCTGTTCGTTCATTAAAAAAGTTAGTGTCAAGGTTAGGTGTATCTTTAATGCTGGCAGCATTTCCCTGCATCTTTCTCTATTTAGTTTTCTCATATAATATCTTTATACTTAAGATCACATCGTCATTCTAGTGTCAGCGGTCGCGATGTTTTCACTTTCCCATGCTAATGGCACGTATGTTATGTAAACATATGTACATTACACATTAGCAGTCCCACAGTGCAGGCAGAGACTCACTCGATTATCTATTGTTTAAAAAAGTTACTCTCACCAAATTAAATTCTAATAAAATAAAATTTACGAAATTTCATATTTAAATAAATTAAGAATTTCTTTATATTTTTTATATTGAGTACGTTATCTACTGTATTACTCTATCGCCTAGTATGTTTATTTATTTATTTATGTGGAAACAAGATATGTATTACATGAAATAAATACATTGGATGTATCCACAAAAAGTTACACTAATAAAAAATGTGATACAGAGCAAAGCAAAACAAAACAAAACATGACAACAGTAAATTTATAAATCCAGACAACGACAAACATACCTGCAGATAAAGAAGAAAGATGCAAGGATTAGGACATAAACAGTTGTTTTAAATTATTTTTAAATGAAGCAGGAGAGGAGTCGTTTGTTATTGACATCTAAAGCAGAACACATCCTGTGAAGAGACTCGCGGAAATGTTAAAGGAATATAGTTAACCTGACTGTTCCTTCTTATTTTGGTGCCTCCATGACCTACTGGAGGTACGCCGTCAGTCTCGTGAAGCGTGTCTTGTCCTGTGCTAGATGAAGTAACTTTTTCGCATTCGCAATACCAAGTCACACACTAACGTTAAGCCATTTTTCCCTTCTACTAACACGCTGTTTACTGTTGTTTTTACCTATTACAGTTAACGGCAACATATGGGCCAAGTACGCAACTCTAAACGGATTTAAATTAATTGCTTTAACTAAAACTCAAAGTTTGTAAGTAGTCGAAAATGTTGATTCACCTCTTTAATTGTCTTTATATAAACAACATTGTTTTCCACGATCGATAAGGTTATAGATAAGCTTATCATTTATCGCGATTATATAATTCAGTTTTTATTATACTCTGTGCGATTTGCGTGTGTCTTTTGTTTAATATGGACAATGTGATGGTGCCCGTACCCGCTCCCAGAAGGAATATAAGACATAGTATGTATATTTCTCTTTATAAGTAAACTTTTGTAAACTGATGATACTTCAAAGCAAGACTTTCCCACTTGTTTCAAATGTTTATTGTAGATTTATTCGATATTACGCATTTGTTTATTTATTGTATGGAATTCAACTTCTTTCAAAATATCTTTTAAAGTGCCATTCAACAAAATAGTCTAGTTGTACCGTATTCATCTCTTTCTATTGAATTGTGTTTATGCCGATGAAAACTGACATATTAACCACATATGAGATTTATATATGGTATAGTAATATAATTCATGTTTTTATTGTATTAAATAAACGATGGAGTGAAAAGGATAAGGATTGTCAATTGACATTAATAGGTCTAACAGTAGTTAATATAGGTATTTAGAGAAATCGAAATTTTACAATTTAATGCTTCTCTAGTTTATCTATGTCTTTCAAGAAATTTGAGATTTTCCTTCATTTTACTATGCTTTTTAACTATAATACGTACGAAGTTTTCCTAAAGAATTTGGTCATTATACTTTAGCAAGTACATAAAAGACTTGACCCTGACAAGAATTCAATAACCCAAACAATGTAAAAAAGAAACGAAGAATTCGGGACTCGAAGGTACTGGAATCTTTGGCATTCGAAGGTTGCGCTTGAGCCGGTGACGTAACCAAACAGGTACAATAATTGGTTTCGGGTGAGTGTTACGAATCGTCAAATGATCGAGGCTTTATTAAGATTCAATTTTAGTAGTCCAAAGTAGCAAATTGTTATCATAATTAATATATATACTAGGTGTTTATATGATAATCTAGATATAAATGGCCGCTGTGCATTCGAGCGTCAATGGAATTATTTTGTATAAGCCTATCTAAATAAGATATATCATAACACTTGTCTCTTCGTCTGATAAACGCAAATCCATAAAAATATCTTCTGCGTATAGTCGCTGAAACAAGTTAACATATCTATAGTGATTTAAAATATATACTGCCTGGTAGTATAACTGATTCAACATTAATTAATTCAAATTAAAAAACAATTAAAATAATTTTAATTATTTCTTTTAAATTGTTGGCCTAGTGGTTTCAGCGTGCGACTCATCCCTGATCCCGTTCGTAGATTGAAATTAACTTTGTATTTCAACTCTTTAACCACTTTCTTAAAAACAAAATATGCACGATTCAACACTTTATACGATCACTAACAATCTTAAATAACTTTTCAACCTGTCTGTCTCCTATTCTGAAACAGAAAATATGCTTATTGTGCAACAATCGTTTAGTTATAAAATGTATAAATTATTGTCAAGTACAGTTAAAATGTCAAAAGGCACGATACAGGGAATCTTAGTGGGGCTAGTGCACTTTCTACCTAAATATCCTTTTTATTATGTATAATAAACATTTTTGGGTAAATTTGTCGAATCACGGCCACACCATAAAACAGCTCTAATTTTTTGTATCGTTCTTTACGACTTGTATATAGTACTTTCTATGGGGTTAGGAGGCATGCGACGCCACATTATTGCATTGCCGGGTGATGAATATATATAGAAAAAATTTGAAGCTGTTTTAAAGTGGAGTCGTGATTCGACAAATTTACCGTTTTTTCTTTCAACTTAAATGTTTACACAACTCATATTTATTGTCATAGTTTAAAATCTTTGATTTGGTTGATTGCCACATTCATAACATAAAACAGTTGAGGTACAAAATGTATTAATTGTGAACGTGTGTTATCATCAAAACAAATAATCGTGAAACAATTACAAGGCCAAGATGTTGCCGGTTGGTGCCTTTATCAATGGTGAAAAAGTATAATATGTATTCCTGCCAATTTAATATAACAAAGGTACACCGGGGCCGATATTGTTTTTTTTAATTTTCTTTTTAATAATTTTAATTATCACTATGTAGGTTAAGAAAATTGTAAATACTGTATATTTGATTGTTATGTTATCTCTAATTTTTTAGCGTTTTACAATTTATTGGCTACAAGTGTAAAATTATTGTTAGCATTTCCTTTGCGCTTTTTAACTGATATAATAATTTCTATTACAAAGTTATTAATTTAAATAATAAGACCATTTTTACTTTTATATATATTTAAACTCATTACGTACGTAGCATTTCATGTAATAAAAAATGCTGTACCCCAGTAAATAGTGTATTTACTAGTTAAATTCACGATTACGAATCATAACAAAATCCTATATATAGACTATAACTAGGAGAAATGTACGTGGTCGTTTTACATTAAGTATTTATTGTAACCAAACATTCTCAATATTACCTAAAATAAAATAATTTTAACCTAAGCGATAACATACATTAAAAAAATACATATAAAGTAATCTATCGTAAAATAATATAAGAAAAACAATAACTAATCTTCAAATATTAAAAGGAGTTCCTTTAGGCAAGGTTCCAAAGATACTGGCAGCTTTCCCCCTTTAAATAGCTAGACTTTTCTGATGTAGCTGCCAGCTCTTCGTCTCCTGTGATGTCGAACTAACCTTTTTGCTATTTCCTTAAAAAGCCTTATAGCGCTTGGACCCCACGGACCAAATATATACAATATTAAACATATATAATATTTATTAAAATAAAAAATATAACATAAATTATTAGGGATGCAACGCTTACCGCTTTAACGCTTATCGCAAACAAGCGATCTCTTCTAGGAAACCCTTGAAAAGAAAAAAGAAATACTTAATCAACAAAAACGAAACTACAACTGTATAGCCGAGAAACACCTTTATTAATTCAGAGTAAAATGTCCCTAACGAAATGTTATAGGGTTCCTATTATTATAGGAATGTTTAACACGAGTTTCTTTGGTATATAAACTAGCATAACTCGTTTGGAGATAAAAAGTTGTTTTTCTACGATCCTAGTAACTTTATGCCTCGCGTGACATTTTATAATTTCTATGCATTTTAATATTCATCGCTTTACATGTTCATATGTATTCGTAGAATTTACAAAATATTTGCAATTAGCATTATCAGTCGCGTGAGATTTTAACTAAAGAAGGTACAGAACCTTCCTAAAGCCGTATGTATTGAATGTATTGTGTACTAGAAAGTATATAACTGGAATTCATTGATTATAAGAAAACTCGCCCGGGCATACAGGACGCCTAATATAAATCTGGGAAGAGATAAAATAGATGGCGGGGAAAGATTGGAACATAATACTCAAAGTCAAAAACTATTTATTCATGTAGGTAACACTTATGAACGTCAATAAAAAAGAAATATACATTAAATGCTTCCAATCTAATTTACTGCCAGTTTTCAAATCAAGGGCGTAGAACGGAAGAGAAGAACTGGCAATAAACTCTCCGCCACTCGTTTTAATCGCCAAGATTTCTTTTTTTTCAGCGAAGATAAGCGGAAGAATTTGTAGTAAGCCTTCACTCCGTCGAAGGTCGTGTATTAATATTTAATTCAATAACATCCTTATAGTACTCGAATAATAGTAATTTTTATTTTACATTACAATATAAACATTTTTTTATAAGAACCGTTAAGTATTGACAGCTGTCTAGATCCATATATTCTGTTTACACGCGAATAAAAAAAAAGCCGCGCAGCTGTATCGCTATATTGAGTTATGTGGGTCAAGCGAGGAATGTGGTTACACCGGCCGCTCCTACCTGTACCGAGATGAGACAAGTTGTGCCTAGCCAGCAGGGTTTGATCGGTTTTGGCAACGTTTTTATTCTGGTGTTTACATGTTTTAACACTGATGCGTGTAAAGATATTGGATAAATCATATTCTTTTTGTGCACATTATTTTAAAGTATAGGCTATAGATATGCGTAATTGATGTTGATTATTAAAATAATCCGTTTATATTGTGTTTATAAGAGATAAATCATCTTTCGTCTTTCGTCTTTCGTCTTTTGTTGTTTATTGATTAATAATAAAAACAATTTTGGGTTGTTTTGATTTGGAAGGTCGTAGTTTTAAAGGTTTTTTTTTTTGATTTCGAATTTTATTCCATTTTAGTTTAGACTTTAACCGAATCCAAAAACGGAAGGAAGTCTACTTTGACGTACATTTTTCTTATTACTTTTATTATGTTGTCTTTCTTAAGTACTATGTTGAATAAACATATCAAGTATTACAGTCATGTGCACTAATATCAAAAACTATAATGGTAGTATATTAAAACCCAGAGAAGATGAAGTCTCTCGCTGTATTTTACAATCAGTAGAAATTTATTAATTTTAATGTTCAATTATTAACGTCTATAAGGAAATGCTTGGAGCGATATAGATCTTGTCTTTTTTATATTTTTCAATTTAAAAAAGTACAAAACAAAAGTTTGATCCTCTGTTTGGAAATAACAGCACTCTGTATCATTTTATTTCTACTTCCGTTTTTCTGAATGCATTTCCAGATTGACAATTGAAACGATTGTTATCACTAAGATCGCGTGTTCCATGAATAATTAATAACCGGAAGCATTGCTTTCCAATCAATCTAATCTAGACTATACGAGAGATGTGTTACGTAGTCTTCTTTAAAAATACTACAAAAAAGTAAATTAAAAAAAGAACACTTTTTAAATGGATTGAAGCTATGTATTATTATTAAAAACTTATAATTATTTACATAATTTTAAGTGTGACCGTATGACCGTGTCAACGTGACCACGCACGCTGAAAAAGCACGCGAAACGTCGGAAAAATATAATTCAATTTTAAATTAGCTTCAATCCGTTTGAAAAGTGTTTTCTTAATGTGTAAAAGCTATGTTAACAAAAGACAGTAAATTAAAGTTATAATTCACCAATAAATACATTTTAACAATATTGTAGAAAGTATACTTCCATATATAGTCTATCAAAAAAACATTTTTTTATACAACGGAAAACGCTCACCTGTTAAGTTATACCGACGCCCGTACACACTCACATTGCCCAAGGGCTCACAAGTGCGTTGCCGGCCTTTTCTTGAACGGCCCTTAGTGGAATTGCTTCGAAAATATATCAGTGGGCAGCTGGTTGGTGGTTCATGGTTCATGGCTCATGGCTCAGATGTCGAACGTATTATGTAAAGTTAGCATCTCCAGCTACAGCTACAGCTACTTTAAAAAAGTTTATATATTCAGTAAAGATTCGTTTCGTAAGTAGGTGTAAAATCATTCGCATTCGTTGCACGTCAGCGGCATACATTGTACAAATAAAGTATTTACTGAGTAATCTTAGGTACAAGGTCAGATGAGTGTGAAGAAATCGTGTGGAAATTCTTGAGCTATACTGATAGCATTCATATAGAGACATTATTTTTTATACAATTGTTATAAAGTTCGGTAACAGAAGAGCAGTGTTGGCCTAGTGGCGTGCGCGACCCTCATCCTTTAGGTCGTAGGTTGATCTGTGGAACAATAGACTATGTGCGCATTTTACAGCCGCTCGTACGGTGAAGGAAAATATCGGGGGGAATCCTTGTGACTCAAAAAAAGTCGTAGGCGTGTGTCAGTGACAGTATACTGATCACTTACTTGCCTACTAACAAATGTTCTTGAAACGAATTCAGAAATCTCAGGCCCAGTAGAAATTGTTACATACAATAATATTTCAGAATCTTTCCTTTGACGCTCAGCTCGCTTCGCAAATTATAAAAGTAGGTAGGTTAGTAAGTAAGTAGGTGCATAAATTAACTTTGAAGATGATAAATTAAATTTCATATATTTTGATTTTGTTTATTATTCTTTATAAAAAATGTGTGCGTATAGTGTACACACGTAAGTAGTGATACTTCTTTATGACCTTATTTTACGAATATTGATCAGCTATATGTATCTACTATCTACTGTATACTTTACAGAAATTGGTTAAAAAAAATAAAATTAGATAAAGTTTAACAAAAGGCTTTTATTATCATAGACATGAATACAAATAATACAATTATTTCATTTTACCTTATACTACTAAGATTATAACAGAATTTCATTAATTGTAATAGAATTATTACTATAATTGTTATCATTATTATATACTTTTGTTATTAATTACTTCGAATCTCTTCGTGGTGAAAAAGATGGCGCGTAACGGAAAAATGTAACGCGTAAATATTATTCCAACGCCGATAAAGAAGTTTTACTTCAATAACTCTGTATATGTCATAGACTAAGAGGTCGCGAAATATATAAATAAATATGATTTATGTATACAAGGAAGCCAGGTTTTAGTGTACCTTTAGTCAGAAAAGTATTTGAAAACATAGCTTATCGTTATCATTACATACCTTTGTTTTATTATTGATAAAAAATGTTTTCTTTGAATACAATCATGTTCAAAACGTGTATTTTTTTCTGTTACTTTAAGGATAATGATGCTAGTAACTGTTTAGATTTATTTATTTAGCTTAATTTAAATAATAACGAACAATAAGTACAAACGGATTTTATTATTCTTATTCAGCTTCATAACTGCTTGATAATATTTTTTATTTCGCGATTGGATGATTTGTTGTGCGCTGATGTTAGGGGTTCAAAGGATAAAATATGCGTAATAATCCATCTGAAATCTACTTTATTTTACATAAACAGAACTTTTCAGAATTTTAATACGTTTTAAAATGTATGTTTGACAATCTTTTACTTTTATCTTCAGTAGAACATGTGTACAGGTTGTTTAGAATATTTAAGTAACACGAGGACATTCTTTTATCACATCGAGTCCATAAGACCACATGATCACTCTCACCTATCAAGTCTTACTAAGGAGTGTTAGGAAATATTCTTGGTAATGGACTGATTGGAAAGCCTTTTCTATGGTATACGAGTAGGCGTGTAACTAAAGTTTGAGTGTTTATTGCCCCAGGTTTTTGCGTTTTCCTTTAAGGTAGTACGCTCTTCTCCTGAAAGCTCCTAAACCGTATCGGTTCGAAAATATCTGGAAAAGGAGCTCGTTCCATAAAGTTGTGGTGCCTTACAAGGTGCTCTTTTAAATATCCTATTATTTAGGGACCTATTCAGCTAACAGCTGTGTTGGCATAACTGTGCACGCACCATTGGATTTGTCTTTCTATGTGCAACACACTTGGTCCTATAGTGAAGACAAACATCATGACAAAATCGGCATGTCTTAAACCAAAATACATGTGTCACAGAAGGATCACCTTAAAAAATAAAAATTACCAAAAATGGATGCAATCTGCGGCCAAGACGGAATAGTATTGTTGATTATTACATATTTAGCTTATTAAAGGCCGGTAACGCACTGGCGAGCCCTCTGTCATTGAGAGTGTCCATGGTGGTATCACTTAACATCAGGTGGGCCCTCCTGTTCGTTTCTGCCTCCTGTTCTATAAAAAAAAAAGTTTTTTGCATAAACATTGTGACATTCACTCACTTTGCCAACTATCGTTCAAGTTATCTGCAATAAAAGTTAACATATTCTGTATGTGATCGTGATAAGCACTTTGTATTCCATATAGTCCCAAGGTATTGCGTGATTTTAGCGGCCTTACAACTAAATGTCTTGTGACGCAAAACTTATCGATGTCATTGTATTGTTCTGTTACACGAAAATATGTTTTTTTATTGGTCGGGTTTATAACATGCCACCGTAAATTATTTCACACTTCACGGATTTCTCTAGAGTTTATATACTACACTTCTACTAATATATAAAAACAGGAAAGATTTGATTGTTTATTTGCATCCAAAGGTTCCAAAACAAACCTTTCATCATTAGAACCGTACATTATCCATAAGGAAAATAAAAAAACGTCTGGAACTCAGAGTTTTGTATCTGTTCCATGATCATTGGTATCTCATAGGCAAGTAGGTTATCAGTGATATACAAACGCCGTGATTTTTTTTGAGTCTAAGGCAACCTTTTTTCCTCACAATTTTTTCCTTCACCGTTTGTAAGTTGTAGCTTTAAGCTATAAAACGTTCTAGGACCAAATTAATTCGGCACAGCTAGTGTTTTATAAAGCTGAAGAGTTCAACGAACCTTAGGAACGTCCAAGTGAGGATGGCAACATCACGCTTAGACCGAATAAACGAGAGTCAAAATTCGGGGCACAACAATTCAGTCCTCCGCGCCCTGATGAAAATATGCAGTTACAAAAGTATGAATCTGAATTATGTTTCAAAACAAATTTTTTTATTGATAAGGATTTCAATTAAAGCAAAAATAGAATTAGGAACTCATAAATACCTTTTATCCCACATAATTCACTTTAAGTAACAACATAAACAATAAACTTGTAGGTACTATGTATTTTTATATTCAGTAGTTTAGTATTATTAGTTTGTTAATGTATTTTTTTAATATTGGGTTGCCTGAAAGTAGCAGTGAGACCGCATTTAAGTGAACAAAGTTTTTTATTTTTTTCATTATCATTTGCGGATACCGCAACAATTGTTTATAGTAGGTCAAGATCGGTAAACAGTTAATTAGTTACCATAACGATTACATTGATTAACACGCTATACATTCCGTTTCATTGCGTCCGCTAAGTGTCAGACGTAAAAAATATTGTTTTACGGACGTCCACAGACACAATTCTGTACTGTTTGACGTCTGTGGTATTTGATGTTATATAACAAATGATTAGGGGAACATACTGAAATATGTCACTAAGATTTCAGAGTACAAGAGAACCATTCAAAGTCATTATTTAAATTTTATTTATTTATGATAGAAATATGGTTGTGATCTAAGGCTAGTCCCCACAGTACCACCTCTGTGTTGTGAGCATCTAGATTACAATTAATCCGGGGTACATGAATGTTTCAAACATTTTTTAAATGAAAATCTAGTCTTAGTGTTACATCTGATCACACAAACTTCGTATAAGATCTTCGTTAAGATGATTTATGGCTGTTATTTTCCTGCGTCCTTGTAGGCAATTTCTTTGATGCCTAACCTGGAATTTCGAACCATACATTCTGAGATTTTATTCATACCAAATTTCGTTCGCTGGGCACTAGACCCTTCTAATATGAAGTTCAGGGGAAATGAATTTGCTTCATAATAATCTAGTGGCGTTACAAACCTATGCGGCCTTGGATTTCTTTTGTTTCATTGGTTTTTGGCACGTACTTGTTTCATAGTCATGCTGGTTTCATCACGGTATTTTCTTTTACCAATAAAATATTAGTTTGTACGTGAGAGCTGAAAATCGTTTAGTCACTGTCTTCAATATCATTTCATTAAGTCTGTTTCTCGGACATAAGTGAGATTCTTGCATTAATATGTACACAATAGATAATCTTAGTCCAGATAAGGAAGTAAACATGAACTCGTTTTTTATCAGCGCTAGGATTACCTAGGCGTACTTTCTGGTCTCAAAATATTATTTCTGTTCTATTCATAATCTAGGAGCAGTTTTGGTCTAGTGGCTAAAACGTGCGTCTCTCATCCCTGAGGTCGTAGGTTCAGTCCGGTTCAGTTCAGTTTTTCATTCGAATGGTGAAGGAAAACATCGTGAGGAAACCGGCTTGTTTTAGACCCAAAAAGTCGTCGGCGTGTGTCAAGCACAAGAGCACAGAAATCTGAAGCCCAGACCTAAAAAGGTTGTAGCACCTAAGCTGATTAAAATTGAGGAAATATTACTTCCGATTTGTTGAAGGTCTTTTTAAAAGATTATTTTTGGTTGTAGTAACAAAAGATTTATTATTTATTAACACTTCGTTACACTACGATATAAAAAAAATCACAATCAAATCAAAAGGAGGGCAACTGGCCTTATCGCTTTCGAGCGATCTCTTCCAGGCAACCACTGTGAGTAAAGAAAAAAGTAATTGAAATACAACAGACAACTTTTTTATTTTTAAGTTTCCGACCCCACACACTTGATTTAACTTATCTAAACCTCGAATTAATTTCGGTGGAAGATGTTGTGTGGAGATGTTTAAATAAAACTCTTTGTTTGAAGCTAATGCTCGTGTAGGTTGCTATACCATCCTCCAAATGCCCCGTTGGGTGGTGTTCTTGGTCGCGCCCTGCTGATACTCGGCGGTACGGGGGCGGGCCTATAGCCCTTGATGGGGCAGCGCGCGAGGAGACATAGGCTCTACTGAGCAGCGAGCAACCGATGTCGATTTTAATGGCTTAAAATATGAGCTTATAACCAACACAAATTACGGGTAGAGGAATTGCGACGCTATCAATAATTTGGCTTATCTAAGGGTTCATAAATCTTAATAACACTTACGTCGTTTCGAGTTTGAGAGTATCAGAAACAGCTAACAGGCCAGGCAAGTGATGAAACTTCATCGATCCAAGTCATTTGCCTAGCTGTTAGATCAACTGGCTGGACATCTTTCAGGCCGCTGTTAATTGAACATCTGCTATGCGACATATAAAACTACTAGCTGCCCCCGCGAACTTCGTTTCTCCTTAATGTGGTTTTAGTCAGCTTTAATACCGTGAAGCGAAAGAATAATTTCACTGTATTATCCTCACTATAATTTGAATTTGATTTACACTTCGGTCTAAGTAACACGTGGTTGGCTATGCTAACACCAAAAATTAAAAAAGTTGAAATAATTGAATTTCACGGTATTTCGTTTACTAGAAAATAAATTTAATTTATACTTTAGCCTCGAATAACACGTGGTAATCATGATATTGAATTGTAGCTTATATGAGACGTTTGTCGGTTTACCATAGCAGTGCCATCTATTGATTACTAACTCAATCCAGTCGAAAAGTATCGACATCTGTTAGAATCTTTTGGTAACTCCAAAAATACAGATAAATGTGACTGTCAATTAATTATAGACAAATAATTTGCAATAAAATAAAATTGCGACTATAATTAAAGATCTAAGCTATCCTATCTCTTAAGTTGGACCAGACTGCTCACGGTGTGCCAATTTAATTTAAAATCGTTTGAGTAGTTTAGGAGTCCATCGCGGACAAACATCGTGATAGGAGATTTATATATATTAAGATTTTATTTGTTCATTGATGACGCGCAAAAGAACTGCTAAATTTATAAAAGCCTGGATATAGGGTGATAGTGTATTTCTTATATAAAAGGAATAACTATTATGAGTTACTTTATTTAAACACGTTAGCCTTACTGTAGTATGTGGAGTTAATTATTGAGATAATTTGTTTGAATAACACAAGGCCGTGAATAACTGAACACTTACGTAGTTCTTTGAATAAACAAAAAGATTAATTTTGCGAATATTTAATTAACAATTTTTTATTGGGTTAAACGACAAGGTTGCAAAAATAAAGCATTTAAAAGGAAAACTTTACTATCATTGATTATGCATCTTTGTAAGTGGACTTTGGTTTTTATTGTAAATAAATGGTGTATATATATACCATTCTTTTTTTACCAGGTTTTATATAACTGAATTTTTTGCACTGATTAATTAATAAGAGGACCACATATCGAATACACGACTTGGTTGTTATTCGAATATATAATTCCAATTATCAAAGTGCATGTTTAAGCTATAACTAAAAATATTTAAAAAAATCATCAAAAATATTTAACCTGATTTATTCGCTGGAAATCTTACTCATCCTGGTCAACGCACAGAGCATAAAACATATAAAAAAGTTTGGTCTTATTGAAAATAAAAAGAGGCGCTACAAGTTTTCTATTTCTGTATCTGCTTCGAGAACATTTCATCAGTTCAGCATTTTCAGCCTCACACACGCTCTCCACTTTTTGGATCTAAATAACCGGTGTCCTCATGTCCAAGCCAGTTGGTGCACAGCCTGGGTTCGAACTTACGTCCTAAGTCAACACCAGAATAATGTCGTTTAAAAAACATCTTATCATAGATACGTTTGTCCACGTAGAAATCATTATTTATTTAATTACAAACTAGATTCTTAAGGCGTTTTGTTTTTAAACTGTTATATAATATTAAGTATTTCAACTTATTATTAAACCGTACGCCCGATTCGTCATGGTGTGTTACAAGGTCGACTCGCGAAGGTTTCAAGAAGTTTTTGTACACAGAATGTTCCGTGCAATTTTATCTGCCACAGGAATGTAATGGGCTACGCACATGTAAATAGTAAAATTAACCAGTTTTGATATTTGCGTGGGCGATGTTTTAAAGTCTAAACGTGACGTAAAGTCCAAAAGTTAAACCTTGTTAATATTGTTCTATTATTTAAAAATAAGTTCTTAATTATAAGATGTGAGTAAATAGTAAACATTTGTTAGTAAACAGGTAGCTGTTGTACCCTTAGCCAGTGGTTAAGGGTACAAACACTTACACATTAATTGCGAATAACATTTGAAACTATAAAAGTTATTATATCGAATTGAATGTTGCGCAACTGTTATATCGTGTCAGTTTTCTCAGAAAATATATAGGTACGTACAGCCTTAGAGGGCACACAGACAATAATCAAAGTCAAAGCCTGCGCAGTTGACGCCATTTAAGCCACAGTCCAAAAAGGCCATACAGTTATGAACCTTTGAATAGCCAATTATATCCATAAGGTATTCAAATTATGTACAACACGTTAATACTATAGTTTCTGTAGACTGTTTTAAAACAATGACATCACTTAAAGGATGTTGGTACGTGACTGAGAGAGCATGTATGAACAATATTTAATATACAGATTACAAGATAAAGCACAATGAACATTCTTTACTTACAATGATTATATATTTTCTTAAATCATTTTATGAACATATCGTCTGGATGAGCAGTGTTGGTCATAGGTTCGATCCCCCTCTGTGCACCAATGGACCTTCTTGCTATGTGCGCATTTAACATATCGTAAGGAAATTGGCTTAGACAAAAAAAAAACAACGCCGTGTGTCAGGCACAGGAAGCTGATCACCTACTTGCCTATTAGATTGACAAGTTATTATGAAACAGATACATAAATGAGGCCCAGACCTAAAAAGGTTGAAGCGCCACTGATTAATTTATCGTCTTACGTCTTGATGACATCATTCCATGATGAGGTTTTTAAATATTTATGTAAATTTATTGGATATGTTGGATATTTTAAGGTAAGAAGTGACACTGTTATAACAATGTCTTAGGGACAAATGAAAGAAAATACGAAATAGATATTCAAAGCAGTCATGAATAATTTAACGAATGGTGAATACGTAATCCGATTAGTAGACTTGTGGAAAATCTTAATCTACAGTGTGTATATATGTCGCAGCCAACTAGCTTAATTAGCCGTTCAATGATCAGGCTAGCCTTTTAACTAAACGGCGTCGTTGAACTAACGGCCTGAAAGATATTCAGCCGAAGCGCTTGTTACAACATTTGATAAACTGGCTGGCTAATGCTTAGGACATTCGTACCATACAGTCATTATTTGGCATAAATAAAATAGTATTGTCTTTGGTTTACAATCCGCGAAAATAGAGGACACCGTGAGTCATTTCACCAAAAACCCGTCATCTTTTAGGCGATACCAACTCCGGGGAAATAAATACAGATAACACAACTTTCTCTACAGCTGTGATACTTTTGACATTCAACACCTTTTGTCTTCAGTCACCGTGACGCTGTAAAGCACAAAACGTCGGAAAAAAATTTAAAATTATGTAAAATAATTATAATTTTATATTAATAATGCTTTAATCCGGTTAAAAAATTGTTTTCTTTCAATAAATAAAATAGATGAAACATGACGATAAAAAATATTTCTTTTAAAATTTAATTGCTTAAGTCAAATTCACACTATTATTTTCACTACACTCTTGCATTGTTCTTGTTGTTTTTCATGAAACTTCGGGAAACACCATCAAAGTTCTGGTTTGCCGACGCCATATTGACAGTTTGAAGAGTTTTGTACCGAGTTTGAGAGTGGCAGAAAGAGGAATTAAATTTAAGTTAACAGTCTAGAAATTCAGTCTCTAAATTAACAGGCTAGGGAAGTAATGAAACGTCATCGATCCAAGTCATTTGCCTAGCTGTTTATCAACAGGCTAAATTTCTTTCAGGCCGTTAGTTTAACGGCGCCGTTTAGTTAAACGACTAGGCTGTTAAATGAACGGCTGATTAAGCTAGTCGGCTGCGACATATATATTATATACTACTAGTCGTTACTTACCGACACACAAAACATTTGGTTTTGAGATTTTAATAAACAAAATAATATATATATATGCACCTGATGTTAAGTAATAAAGGTTGTGTCCATGTCAATGCCAGAACGTTCGCGAGTCCGCGTGTAAGAATTAGTTCGGTCATTTCTTGAAGTACCCTAAGTCGAAAATACTTCAATGTTCTCTCTATAGAATGTCCTCACAAACCATTATTGTATCTAAAAATCTAACCGGAACACAAATCGCAGTGCTTAATCAAAATTGTATGACGGAAGATTTGCCGCGCAGTTCCTTGTCTTTCGACATAACTGATTATTCAAATGGCAAATTTCATTTCTTATGTTCGAAGTAATTAGGGTTCGTGGTTGTATTATATTAGTTTTTTATGTCAAAGTCAAGGGATATGATAATTCCAGAACTAAATCACTTTCTGAACACGTTTAAAAACGTAACAAAAAAACATTTCCAGAAAATATATTTTAAGTGCATTATCTACACATTGAAGTTAATCTTGAGAAAGTTTTTCGGGTACCGTCAAGTGGGTATATTTATGACGGTACAAAGACCCTTATGTGTAGCTAATAAATTGTAAAGTCAGTAGTAAATGAATACCTGATATCTATTGAATATATCTTGTTTACGAATGTCAATCTTTAATCCTATCTTTAACAGAGGCCTTACTGCATATTTTGACACGACTCAGAGGTTACAAAAACTAAGAGACAGTGATATAACAACTCTCAACCACACTCTCAAACACAGAGTGGTACGCACACATACCCATTCACATACCCATACATTCACGCAACTTAAGGTTTTATACGAATTTTGACTTGTTTTTTTTAAATAAAATAGTTTCAAACATGTACCACAGAATAATGGATCTAGTAACTCATATCACAGGGACTCCCTAGTGTCCCTAGCTAGTGGGGACTAGTGTTACATTAACTGTCACGACCATATTTCTACTATGCATAAGGTTTTATTATTATTAAAGAGCTTATCAAGGCATCATAGTAAAATTTATTATTTCCATCGCGTGCGCTTTCAAGAACAATAGCCTGTCAAACACCAAGTTTTTTTGTTAAAGTATTTTGTAACAATAGTTAGATAACAGTCGATAGACGCTGTTTTGTTCTTCGATTATAATGTTTTTTAACGCATATTGTGTCTTACAAACCTAATTTCTATCTTATCTGCCTAATTCTAATTGAAAATATAACAATTTCAAATTTAGGCATTGAACCACGAACACTAATTACTTCTAACATAAAAATGCAATTTGGCTTTTGAATAATTAGTTATGTTTTCGACTAGGAAACGCGCGGCAAATTTTCCGTCATACAATTTTGATTAAGCACTGCGATTTGTGTTCCGGTTACATTTTTAGGTATAATAATAGTGTGGCGAGATTCTATGCGAAATTAGCTGCCCACCGAAGTACGTTCGAACCAATTCGACTTAGTCGTAGAGAAAGAGCGTGCTAATTCTGAAAAGGCTGGCCATTGAGTGTCCATTTCCCGCGGTATCTCTTAAGAAAGAAAAAAGAAGGGTTTAGACATAAGCAAATTTGTAAAACTGTTTTCATTTTTTTCTTTTTTGTTCTTTAACCAAAATAATTGGTATGTTTTCCTGCTTATTTGTAAAAAACATCTATATGTGAAGATTTTTAATTGGCCCACATTGTTATATATATACATCTATTTCTATATTGCGCTGTTAAGATTCTTAATAAATAAATAAAAGTAAGGACCACACGAAAATCACTATAACAAACTTAAAAATCTTTAACACAATCAAAAGATTCCTGCTGTAACTCCCACAAGTTTCAAATATGTCGAAGGCCCTATTGATTACTGACAATTAATCCAAAGAACGTACCGGCTTAAGCGTGAAGTGTCAAGGTCTACAACCAAACTGTTGCATAACTATAATTGATTAACGTTACAATTTTAATCTTAAAGCGTGAGAGAATTAGTACTGATTTCGTAGAGCGCAAAGTATCGGAAGTAAATTAGTATAACTATATCTTTACAGAATTTGGAATAGATATTAATATTTACTATAACTAGTACTGGTCTTTAATAAGGTCAGAAGCCAACCACAGAATAAGTAAAAGGTTGGCCGTTAGGTAATACGTTCATTCAAGTATCAAGTACCGTCGGTACATATCTCACATTGGTCGCCATCTTGTAACATTATTCGTGTAACTGGTGTCGTTTTGACAGTATTACAGTGATGCCAACTTGGAGGCTCTCCCTCTAAACTTAGTGTTTGTTAGGGGGTACATATGAAGAAATTTGTGGTTGTACTTATTACTTTTAACGCACGATATATATATATAGTGTATATAAAATGTATATGTATAAAGTATATATATATAAATATATATATACACTTTATATAAAGCCTCGATCGTGGTGTTAAGTGGCTATAACTGGAATATGAAAAAGCTATAATACCAAGACCGAAATAACAGCTATTTTATATTATAATAGAATGTATTTTTAATGCATATTTAAAATCTCTCAAACCGAATGTACAACAAACACTTTACGGGTTTTTAATTGATATTTAGGGGTTTTTGAAGTTGGTCTTGTGGAGTTGGCATTACTGTTGGTTGGAGTTGGTCTTAACATCCTTTAATAATTAATGTAAGTTCTCAGTCTTTAATTAGAGTGAAGTATTTTTTTTATAACAATTTGTTTTAAATTGTTTACCAACAATCGACTAAAGTAAATACAGTCTACGTAACGATACCGAACGGACTACTCATAGTTGGTCGTAAAAACCGTAACAGCCGAAGACGTTGTTATTAAGTACCTAATCGAATTCAGCCTGGACCTTTGATTTTGGTCAATATAACCGGTATGTTATTCTAAACGGTTTTGACTGTAATATTTAGTATTATTTATAATCATATATGTATATCGTAATTAATTATGTAACTAAATTACGTTGTTAACTCGTGGGAATTTTCTCAGGTTAACTGTGTAAATGAACACTGAGAAATTATCTTAGAAGACATGCTAGGTGTTACCATGTTGTAAAATGGTTAAAATTTCATGATACACTTTACACGAAACTAAGCTAAAGTTTAAGCTTGAACGTGTTTCTTTAAATTAATATAAGACCTTGGTTGACTATTATACAAATATACCTTATTATAATAAAAAGAAAATTAAAACAATTTAAAATAGTTTGGTCCCTGTGGCAGTACCAAAAGTACACCTTTAAACCTTTTACTATTCGCTGAGCGAAGAAAGAACCAGCTCTGTGGTCACCAGTACTATCTACCAGGCGCCAACAAAATCTTTAAGGGTCTTCTTTCTCTTAAGGGCCTGTCAAAGTCAAAAATCATTTATTAATGTAGGTAACACAATGTACACTTATGAACGTCAAAAATGAAATATATATGAAATGCTTCTAATTTTACATTTACTGCCAGTTCTCAAATCAAGGGCGTAGAACGGAAGAGAAGAACTGGCAATAAACTCTCCGCCACTCTTTTTAATCGCCAAGTTCTTTTTTGTATTACACAACGTTTGTAAGGAGCTGCAACCATCACATCATCTGTGCACTTGAACCCTCAACAGTCTCCTACTGCAAAGGTAACAATATTAAAGTAATTTTTAGGGAAATAAACGACTTTAAACACTTCGCTTTGCGCGTTTTAGTAAATTCGCGAACTAGTAAAATGAATTAAAGGTGTCTTGTTTTTATTTAAAGTCCCTGGACACTAATGCACGGGACTAGAGTGTTATAAATTTTTAAAAAAACCACTAGATTGTTTCGTTAATGTATTTAAATAAGGATACTTGAATAATGCATTGTCTTTCATCTGTGCATGTTAGAATGTCATTTTCGTATGATTATCTGCGGTTGATCTTAAGTTATTTACTAATTGTAGATTACGTGATGTTATAAAACGTTAATTATGTGTAATTGACAAATTTTCTCTGATTCCTATCGTATTATGCATTTTTCAGTAGAGATCCATAGTTCCTAGAAAAATATATACATTTCTGAACTTTATTAGGTATATGTAAAAAATATGTTTTTTTTTTATTGACATCAATGTTGTGGCTTAGGAGAGCAGTGTATGCCTTTGCTACAGCGTGGAACTCTTATCCTTGAGGTCGTAGGTTCGATCCCAGGCTGTGATCCAAAAGATTTTCTTTCTATGTGCGCATTTTAACATTCGCTCGAACGGTGAAGGATAATATCGAGAGGAAACCGGCTTGCCTTAGACTCAAACAGTCGACGGAGAGTGTCAACCTACTTGCCTATTAGCTTGACAAATGCTAATGAAACAGATACAACAATCTGAAGCCCAGACCTAAAAAGGTCGTATTGCAACTGGTTTTTTGTTGCTGTGGCTTAGGCCTCCTTCGACAAACCCAGTTTGTTTTTATGTAGTTTTGTTAATGTGGGGCGAACAATATTATAATTTTTTTAACAATGCTTTAGTTAAAAACTATATTATATTAACTATATTATTATAATATCCCTGTAAGGTACGAAGATATGGCCAAAGCCAGCGGCGGAAGGAATCAAACAATAAAATATATTTTCCAAAGAACTTTAACATCTAGCATACCAATCATAGTAATTCTATGCTGTCATTAATATGAATAGAATATAAATAAGGGCCCAACGCGGTGGGTCGATGACATCGATGTCAACTGTCACACGTAATGACGTCATTTAAGGGATAGTCCAATTTAGCTTACTTTACAAATCTAAACAAATACTATTAATATTTTATTTATACAGAAATACATAGATTATCCTTACAGACTATGTCAATATGATAATGTCGGTAAATAAAGTATATATTAAACATATAATATCGCAACTGTGAATTCACTCTGCGAACATATAGATGTCGACAGTGTCGGAGACAGCATTCAGTAGGCGCAGCCTCTTTGATAATTTGTTGCGTAGTTCAATTTTCAATTTCCGCTTAACGTAATTAGTCTTCATATAGATATCTGTATCTTTTTCTTCATGTATTTTTCTAAATAGCTAAGTAGATAAGCATTATTTATCGAAGTTCATACTTACTACGGTCTAACCCATTGCAACAACTTAAATATGTTCTACCCTCATTTAGTTAAAAAACAATAAAATTAATAAACATCTAATAACAAACAACTTAACCAATTTCTTATTGATACTGGAAGGAACTAGCGTTTAAGATACAGACTAGGCCTAGTTTAAACGATAGTGCTCATAGAAGTATATTATGTTTAAGGTTAACCAAAATGAATATTGAATCTCAACGTTTCGTTGCCTTTTGTATGTTTACAACCTTTAGAATGTAAGTACAAAATGTAATGTTTTTTGAGTCAAATAAAGTAATTTTTAATTAATTTTAATTCTGTGGCTGACAAATGACGTCGATTTGGGATTAAGGCGATTTCTTCACGATATTTTCCATCACCTTACTAGGAAGTCGCAAGCCAATAGGCAAAGCTTGAATATGGTCTTCGTTTCAATTTAGCTATTTTATAGATCCGCGCATAATGAGATTTACATTAGCGGGTCGTAATTTGCACCGGATTCATTCACTGTTATAAAATTGCCTTATTATTATCGTCTATTGTATTAAACCTGCAGGATATAGTGGCAGGTATGTTTAAATCAAAAACACGTTTTAAACGTGAGAACTCTGTTTAAACAATGGGTGTGGTGACTTCCGTATCATCTCCAAGCAATTTAGACGAATTCTTGTGATAACGTTTCGCTAAATTATTGTCTTTATTATCAGTAGGTATACATCATTTGTAACTCAACTATTGAAATAGTCAGAAGAGTTATTTTTTATATTATTGCGAGAGTTATATAATTCATTTACAAAAACCGGTCGTGGTATGTGACGTCTACTTTTACCATGATTAGTAAATGGCTATTTTATTGTAATTAGTATACGAGTATATAGTCAATGGCGTTTTCGTTTGGATTTGGTTTAGTTTGGTTAGCTTCGAGGCTTAATATAAATTGTATACCGAGCGTATATAAAAAAAACTTGTGTAAAGTACTCCCTAAAAATTACCCTAAATAAATGTTTGTAGAGTTTCGTGCATTATTTATATACCCCCTGGATATCTTGATTTACCCTACATTTAATAGGTAAACCCCCAAGTTGGCGTCACCGTCACAGCTGAGTGTCGGCAGCATGGTTTAGGGCGGCGTCTTTAATGTTTAAGATGTCTTTATAGATTTAAGTTTAATAATAATATTAAAAGCGGATACTATTATTGTCAGCGTCGATGCCTTAATAACAATCGATCAAATAATTATGTATGACAACATTGTGCTCTATAGAACCGCAAGCAATCGAATTGCTTCATACTAGGTTTCAATTGTTAATAACATGGCATTCTACTTTTTGTTTCATTTTCTTAATTTATAATACTAAATTTTTACGAAACAGTGAACACTAAATCATCGTGGTTATATATTACTTGGAGATCGTGAAGGTATAAGTGAAATAAAAGATCCTAGGCATAGAGGCGAGGCCGATTACCATCAGCATGCGACCCTCACCGCTGATCATCATGTCGATTTTCTGTGTATGTGCGCATTTAATACTTGCTTGTATGGTGAAGGAAATCATAGAGAAGAGATAGACTTGCTTTAGACTTGTGTTACGCACAGAAGACTGATCGTCTATTACGAAAAACAAATAAACAGCTACAAAAATCTAGCCCAGGCCAAGCGCAGATCTAAAAGGTTACTGCGCCATTATTTTTTTAAATTTTAATTAATTAAAGTCAATAATAACATAAAATTCGCTATTATTTTACTCTTGACTTGATGAATTATTACTTGAATATATGGCCTAAAAACCAAAGATTAAAAAAAATTAAATGACACGTGACAACTGACAACCACAGAGCCGTGCACAACTGCTTGTTAAATCTAATAAATAATTATGTAAGAGCGCTCGAATGAGCAACTCATATAAATTGATTGATTTTGCATTACATATTAATTACTATAGTGAATGCAAAGAAAGTTAATAGACTGGTTTGATCTCGGAAGGTTAAGTAAAAAAGGAGTAGACTTGTGAAAGCTACCGACCGACTTGTCTATGATCTCTATAGCATAAGAGTCAATGCTTTATCAAGCGTCATTCAATCCTTGATTTTGTGCCTGTCGTCTGTATCCACACGTCGGCGTTATATTAAGTAAAACGTGGAGATCAAATTTTTTTTTGTGGAAATTCCAATATTAATATTCATTAAAATCATTTCAATATCTCAAGGTCATATCAAATAAACGTGTATAACAAGCTCTTCTATATTTTATATTTTCTAACTAATTTTTAAATATTAGACCAGGTTTCAAATATTTTGGAATTGTATTAACTTTAAAGCGGGCAGTAAGTAATATGTTAATAATAACCTGTCTTAAGTCTCGTTGTTACAACGTTCATTCTTCTTCTTTCGCTGAGACATGAGCAATGTTATTTCCAATGGAAACAACGACCCCGGTGTTTTTATATGGTATTTTATGGTTCTAGCCACCTTTGGATTGCATGGTACTCAAGAATGAAGTCATCCAGAGTACCGATGCTAATCCAAGACATATAGAGAGTGTAGACTGACCGGTGGTTCGGGGCTGGGTTCTCGAGCCTGGAACCGCCTTCCAGACTTCAATAGTCTATAACGGATATAAGCCCTGATTCCTTGAGTTGAATGCCTTGGCGTACACCAAAGGCCCATCTTAAGGGCGTGTGTAGGGCTGAAGTATTTTAGTGGGTAGGGTCTCGCTACCCCTCTGATTTCAAGAGGCCGAGTGTAAACCCAGCCCCACAGGCCTCGCGTCAAGCTCAACCCTAGCGCGAGCAACCATTCACCTCATTAAAAAGATAGAGAGTATAGAGAGTACTTGTCTCGTAAACACTGTTCCATACCTTCTACGCAAATGACAAGAGTCAATTGAGACTAATGGCTGGCCCCCCATGGCTGTTCTAAAGAATCAATATTAATCAGAACTTAATTTGTAATAGTAAATATTGTTTTTATTTATGTAATTGGTAGTGTATTAAAAATAGTGAAAGGTATCGTTAAAGGGGAGAAAGTTGTGCCCATATAGGACAATGTTAGCGTGACTTAATCAATGTTTTATTTATTATCTATTTGTAATTTTGTTGTTTTAACATAAAAATATGTGTTAGTAATACGATTGCTTAGTAATGTATTTTGTTCCTTTTTTTAATGTTGCATTCTTAGTTAAACCATGATTAGTTTTCTTAAAAAACCTGTACGATCGCGCGCCGTATACCCCGACAACCTGTACGCATTCTTCACAAACGCTGTATATTTGTTATCAGCGAAATAAGTTGTACATATAAGGTTAGGGACATTAAAACTGCCAGATATTTTAAGTGCGTTAAGAATTAGTACGACCTTACCGTATTTTCCTTACCGGAAATACTTCAGTGGGTAGCTAACGCAATCAATTTTATTAATTCCAGGAATTATTTGAATGTTTATTTTAGTAGAATGCTCATTAAATATACTCTCAATAGTTATATTAACAAATGATTTTATGTTTGTCTCTATCTCTTGGTCTATGTGCAGCATGGTACGACATTCAAGGAAAGTAAATGACGTGTGAAGTTGCGTGATTTCTATCATTTAACGGCAACTTTTAGAAACTTAATGATAAACATATTAAATTAATATTTGTATGCAAATACCAAATTTGTATCAAAACATCAAGCTTTCTATTTGAAATCGTTATTATTGTATTCCCGACTTGGATGAGCTGGAAACGATCATAATTAGGGAAATAAAAAAAACTATATTTATTCTTACGTATTGAAGCCTTTGTAATGTTTATGTACATTCTTCTTTTTTCTTTAAAATACTAAGTTTTTGTTTGTTAAGGTTAAATTTCAGTTTTATTGTCTATTTATATACTTGGGTTTTCTATTTGTATATCTTGTTTATCAATCTAATCTGTTTGGCTTTGTATATTGTGTAAGTGTTGTGTTTTATAATAGGTATGTTAGCTGTAAGATTACGAATAAATAAATAAATTATTTGGTCGTAGTTGAGTTTAAAGATGACATAAAAATCTTTATAAATGATTGCGTATTGTCGAGTATTTTAATATTTGCGAAGGTGAGTTCACTTTGCAAATAACCTTAGCGCTGAAAATGTCAACCCAAAGTGTTAATCAGTCCGAGAATAATTGCAAAATACAATATTTCCTTATATTAAGATAAATTTGAAATACGATTTTGATTTCTTGAATTTACTGAAATCAAAAGCATTTAAGTATAAAAACGACACATCGTAATAAATAACTTTTTCGAGTTATTTAAAGTCGATTAAATTTTTTCTCTTAGCAAAGTTTTATAAATTTTATTACAGAAGAAATTTATAACAATTTTCTTTTCTTTCGTATGTCCAAAACTTAAGACATTTTCTTGTTTACAGGCAAGCACCTAATCTTCACAAAAGACCCAGAGTCCGTCAAAGATGAGTTCGCCTTCGACAACCCTGGATTCCGCCAGGAGGAGAGGAACTGGCACAATGAAGCACCTACTCTTCCCATGGGAGGGAAGACTCATGCTCTCCACGCCGAGTTTACGAAGCCAGAACAGAGTAAAGACGATTTATATATACAGGTAACTAAATTTTTTATTTATTTCTCCACAGATTACATACCTTCGTCCTAATTTATATTATGCAACTCGTTGCATACAAAAAACTATTAAAAATCTTAGGGTGAATTTAATTTGAAATTTATACCTACCTAACAAAACAACAACAAAATGGAGAGTGAATTAAGTTACTATATCAAACTTCATTGCTATTGATTATAACAAATAATTTCGTACAGATACCGGCAAACCTTTTGAACAAATGTCGTTGCTTGCGTAGAAGCGATTTTAGGCACTATACCCAGTACTACACACGGGCGGTGGTGCGCGGCGGACAGTGACGTGTCGATCGCGTGATTGGTATATCAGTTGACGTGTCCTGGTCCTGCTTATATGTACGATGCGCAAACTTTCCCCCACTCCCTTATTTAATGCTCAAGAAATTTGCTGGTATCTGTACTAGAGTATCGTGATTGGGAACACCGAATGCAATTTTGCATGGACGTTTGCCAACGAGGTGGACTGATCAAATCAAAGACTCTTCGTCCTCAAAACTGTACACAGTTTCATAACAAGCGTAGGAACTGAATTGATGAAGGAAAGTTATTCGCGCTAGATCTTACTATAGCTGACCATCATACTCAGACATTAGTTACCAGCCCAGAGAGATACCTTATGAAACAAAGACCTCTGACGCGTTTACACGGACAACGGCACGGTTTTAGTGCCGTTTTCACCAATATATTCAGTAATAGTAGTAATCCGTGAGGCTTTAGTATAGATAATATACAAATTCAAATTAAAAATCATTTATTCATATACGTAACACAAGGTACACTTATGACCGTCAAAAACAGAAATGTATATAAAATGCTTCTAATTTTACATTTACTGCCAGTTCTCAAAACAAGGGCGTAGAAGAGAAGAACTGGCCATAAACTCTCCGCCACTCTTTTTAATTACTAAGTTTTTGTTTTACACAACGTTTGTAAGGAGCTGCTACCATTACACCATGTTTCACATGACATCTTACGTACAAGTACGACCAGTCACCACAAGTAGCACTCGTTTACGAGTATGATGCATGGTCAGCCATCGGTCCCCTCGCCATATTTTCGGGAGAGAGACAACCCGCCGCATGGACTGATACATACAAGAATCGTCAGATTTTTCTTGTTTGTACCAGAAAACCTCCGTACGTTTTCGTTTGTAATTGCTAGTCCTTAATGTAACTTATGAATACTAACTAGTGTTATTTGTATTTAAATATCACTAGTTAGTATTTACTCTCTAGAGGTGGCAACGATCTTAGATTACATAAAGCGTTTATATATCGCTGATGTAACATCCGTCGTTACACAAACATTATCACTAAGATACCATACCTTATATGTTGTTCGGGAAAAGCCATGTTAGTTTCAATTACCTAAAAGATTTATTAATATGTCAAAAAAGACATACGAAAGTGAATAAATAATTAAAAAAACTCTTATACCACATAATTTAATTTGTTCATTATAAATATTAAAACAGAAACAACGAAAAATTACTACAGAAATATCTGTAAGATGTTTAACGTTTGTCTATGACCACATCATTATCTATACTTTATGACATTAACTCTCCACAGGCTTTGTTTTTATCGTCATTATACTTCAAAGTAGATTAAAGTTAATAGCAGTAACGCCTTACCTGTTTTGTTACCTGCGTATTCCGATACACATTCCGATGTTACGCGGTATAAATCTCTGCGCATGCGTGGTAATTGTCGGGAGCCCAAGGGATTTTGGGATAAACTCGAGCGCGGCAGATAAGCATTGATACCCTATAAAGCCTTCCATAAGTCAAATTATCGTCCGTAGATATTCCAAAATAATGATGGCTAAATATAGACTTACAGCTTTTGGAATGTTAGCCAGGAATAATAACACGGAAATGTGTTAATATAATGGTACAATTCCTTTATGGTAAAAAAGGTTAGAGATTTAAACTAAAAATCATAGTGTTGGAGTAAAACTATAGTAATTGATGTGGCCCTTTTATTCTAAAATAATAAAATTAACCGGTGGATCTTTTTAGGTCTGGGCTTCAGATGTATCTTTATGATGTATGTTTTATGATCATTTGTCAATCTTATAGGAAATAGTTAATGTGTCATAACTACAGTATTATTTATTACATTCCTGTGAAGTTAACACTATAATGGAAATTAGATTAAAACTTTCAAGCATGGCAAGGTACCAACTTACTATATTTTCATTAATCTGTTAGATCGTACTTTCAGTAAGTTAATTTCTAAATCATAATAACAATTTAAAATAATTTTGTGGAATCAGAACAGTGTTGTCCTAGTAGCTCTAGCGTGCGACTCCCATCTCTGAGGTCGTAGGTTCGATCCCTGGCTGTGCACCAATGGACTTTCTTTCTATGTGCGCATTTAACATTCGTTCATATGGTGTAGGAAAACATCGTGAGAAAACTGGCTTGCCTTTAAATTAAAAATGTCGACGGTATGTGTCAGGCACAGGAGGCTGATATTGTCCTTGCCTATTAGATTGACAAATGATCATGATACAGAAATCTGAGGCCCAGAGCGGCACTGTTATTATTTTATTTTAGTTATGAATCGCGTTTATGAGGACATAGTCAACAAAGATGATGCCATATGGCTTAGATCACGAGATTATGTATAATCTTTGCGCTTAAAATTTAGAAGTTTTATGGATGGCCTTGTACCTATTTGGATATCTCTTAATACTTCTAGAAATCCAAGTGTAATTGAATAATAAACAATGGGGGGAAATATCCCCCGATTATTCGAACGCGGCTTATTTTATTGGGATTTTTTAAAGGATATAAGAGTATTTCTCATATATATGTCTAGCCTCTTAACAAGGGGCCTACTCTCTGGCTGTATATCTTATACAGCCAGTTGATCAAGCAGCGAGGAAAGTGACATGGATCGATGTAGTTTTATTACTTACCTAGTACGTTGACTGTTAATTTAAAAATAGTTCCACTTTCTGTCAATATGGCGTCGGCAAACCACAAATTTAATGGTGTTTTCCAAATTTTAATGAACACTAACAGGTACAATGGAAGCCCATAATAACGTGAATTTAGCTGTGACTGACTCAAGCAATTTAATTTTAAAAGAAATATTTTTTATGTCAGATGTTTCATCTTTTTTATTTCTACATGGTCACTATCGTACCAATCGCCTAAGCATTAGCCAGCCAGATTATTTAATGTTACAAACGCTACGGCTGAATATCTTTCAAGCCGCTAGTTAAACGGTGCTGTTTAGTTAAAAGGCTAGGCTGTTAACGGAACGGCTTATTAACTTAAGATATAAAATTTATTAAATTAAGATATAAACTTTATTAACTTGAGATATAAACTTTATCAACTTGAGATATAAACTTTATTAACTTGAGATATAAACTTTATCAACTTGAGATATAAACTTTATCAACTTGAGTAATAAACTTTATTTAAATACTTTACATACGTAGTCAGCGGTATGCCTTCATATAATTAACTCTCATCTCATAACTCCTCGTTTCTTGGCGATTCCTTTAAGGTCTCTGCAGTTAGGCTATGGAATTCACTTCCCGTCCCTATTCGCTTAGAGAAGGACTCTATCTTCCTTTAAATTTCTTCTGTACAAACATTACCTGTCCACATCGTATCCCTAACTTTCTTCCCAACTATTAACTGACGTGAGACTTATCTTAAATTATCGTGATTTATGTGTCTTTTTTTTTTACTTTCTATTTTTAATGTATCATCTTTTTAGTTTAGTTTGTTCTTTTTTTTGTTATTCCTGTTTAGTTTTTGTTTTAATAACTGTGTATAACATGTATTTTTGCACTACTTGTCTATCTTATTTAATACATTTTTTTTCCTTTACTCACAGTGGTTGCCTGGAAGAGATCGCTCGTAAGCGATAAGGCCGCCAGTTGCCCTCCTTTTGATTTACTTATGTTAATTGTTATTTTTATTTTATAGTGTAACGAAGTGTAAATAAATAAATAAATAATTCGTTAAAAGCTTATTACTAAAAATATCTATACACAAAAATTTATCAGAACTTGTGGTTTTTTTCCGTATAATTAAGTTAATGGCTTATAACTTTTGAGGTCAAATTGAAAATAATTGAGAGAAATATTAATTTTAATGTTCTATTTATTGCGGTCAAGCAATTAGGTAGATTCGTTAATTTATAATTAATCTCTAATCGTTTATAGCTGCCATGAAATTAAATCATGATGCATGATGCCGTTGTATCATTTCATATTAGCCAACATTTTCAAAGGAATATATGCATATTGTATATTATAAAATTGATATTACACGAAACTGGTTAACTATATATGTCGTACCTAGATATAGAACCAATCGCTGGTAGCAAAAATATTTTCTGTAATAAAAATTAAGACGCGGGTAATATAACAATAGCGATACTGTCAGCAACCCTGTCAGTTAATGAGTTTTTGTTCCGCGCTATTCAAAGGTTGCGACAGTGATTCCAAAGTCCTAAAGAAACACCAACAAAAATCTCACGAAATCCATATTAAAAAAAAATATTTATCTATTTCTTATGTTACTTCTTAGTTTTAGTAACAACACTAATACATACACATAACATTAACAATACACACACATTACACAGTTAAAATATACCTTAGGGGCCGGTCAAGTATTACGTAAGCTGATTTACTGCAATTTATACCCCCCTACACTTGTCAGCAAAAATAAGCATACAGTTACAGTTACAAGCATAAGTTCTAAAAAATAATAGTACGTCTACATAAATCTATTGTAGGAATATTTATTATTATTATATTTATATATATTCTTTGTAGGAATCCTCTAAAATATATTTCGTTTTCAAGCAAAAACAATGTATGGGTAATATGTGTAAAAAAGTAAATAATTATTAATCACCAAATAAGAAAATCAAAGTTTGTGTCATGTTTATTTATTGTTAGTTTATTTTAGCACTTTAAACATAATAAACATAAATATGTTTATTATGTTTAAAGTGCTAACTGTAAGATGCAAGGTATAAGAGAACTATTATAACATTCCTCAAAGCTTAGTTCATGCGGATGCTATCAATGTGATGTCATCGAATTATAGAGTACAGCATAAACTCAGTGGTGCTACAACTTTTTTAGGGTTTGGCCTCAGATTCCTGTATCTTTTTCATGATCATTTGTTAATCTAATAGGCAAGTAGGTGATCAGCCTTCTGTGCCTGACGCACGCCGTTGACTTTTTGGGTCTAAGGCAAGCCGGTTTCCTCACGATGTTTTCCTTCACCATTCGAGATGATTCTACATAGATTTAGGAATTTACGTCGAAATATAACTTATAGAATGTACTAGAGTTATGCTCTGATAAACATACAGTAAGTTGCTACTTAGTAAGGTGCACGGTTAGGGATCGACCCTACGACCCCCCGACGACCCCCGACGACCTCAGAGATGAGAGTGGCACGCGAAAACCACTAGGCTAACAATGTTCCATAGTGCAAAATAAAAGTGTTTATTTTTATCAATTACAGATCCGTAGAATATTTTCTTACATGTATTAAAATGGTTAACTCCAAAAATGACAATGCTGATTTTTTTATTCATATTTGTTTATTTCATATAGAGACGGATGTAGCGGACTTGTTGTTTGATACAATGTTTCTCCAGGCCGCCTCCATTATTATTTTTTCGCCATTGTCTTGTGCATAACATTATGATGTATATAATAATAATTACAACGTGTGATGAAACTTATCCTATCGCTTGTGTTGTTTTAAATTATATACTATTGTTTTGATTGTTATAAAATATTCGATTAGTATTTTGGGGTTAATATTAGGTTAGTTTGTAGGTGTAATTCTATTATTTGTATGTGTGTGGTTGGTCAAACGTTTCGTTGTGGAACATTGTCATTGTCTTTAAAAAAAATTAAAACACTTAATAAATAATTTAAATCTTAAAGACAATTGTGTCATATTCTGTTTGACAATCTACAATTCGTATGTGCCTTATTACAACAATATAGTTCCATTCAAAAGGAAATTTCGTCTTGATAATTCCTTAGATGATTTCATTATAACATTAAATCTGTAGCAAAAACTCTTAGCTGTTTTTACAAGTCATTATAGATGCTTCCTTATAACTTAAAGGTCAGCAATTTATTTTTAAGTTTTGATTATAGCTTCTGGATTTATCCATTGGAACAATTATAATTTTAAATTTTAAATGTCATAGTGCATGGTTTTTCTTAATCAAATTTTTTATTACGTTTGTGAAATACGAAGTGTCAATTTGAATTACTAAGACGTATTACACGTTAGACCGACAGCGAAACGATAAAAACAAAAGCCAAAACAGAATGTTTTTGTTTCTTAAAACAAATATATGTTTTTGTTCTATTTGATAACAATATGTTTATAGTTTATAATATATTTAAAACTATATCTTATTGCATATATGTATCAGACGTAGTTTGCGATGATCCGCTTCCACAATAGCCTTCAATTCTTTATTATCAACTTCGGTCTCCGGCCGTCCACGGAGCTTGTTCTGTAGGTTGAAATTTCCAGAACGAAAACGTTGGAGCCAATATGTTTTCTTTTGTAACACAGCACATTATAATTCCTTTATGCCGTTTCTGCAGCAGTGGTGCTGCGGTGGAACTCGTTCTCTATAATAACGCGATTTTCCATTTTATAAGTAGAGTGACGCAAAGAAATATACTTAAAACGAGAAATTGAAATGATGGTTTTCGAAAAACAAATGCGTGAATAAATAGCTGTAAAGAATTGGATTTGGAATTCCTAACCAAAGAGGAGATATTTAAGGTCAAAGTGGCCAGTACGAAAAAACATCTGTTTCATATGTAAGGACCTAATATATATTTTCTTTCAGGGAATTATTAAACACAGTATCTCATGTGGGTTTAACTTTTTCAAAGACAACATTTCAGTTGATTGAATGATTCAAATTTTAAAAATTATATTATTTTTTTATAATTCCTTTACAAAAGCAAAACTATAATACAACCTTAAATTACTAACAAATTTTATTACTATTTTAAAATTAAACCAAACTTACCATTTTATTGATGACGCCTCTATAATATTTCAGCGCGCTCGTGTTCGTCGAGTTAAACTTTGGGCTCGAGACTTCACGGGCCTGGGTTTGACGTGTGGTGGAGGTGCAAAGGCTGGAGTTTGCATTCAGTCAGTACTTCGTAGTGGTCCCGCCGCGGCAGCAATGTTACAACCAGGTTAGAAATACACTTCTGTTACTCGCTATTGAGTTATCTGTTTATTTTACTGATAAGTTTTGTACCCAATACGTTATGAAGTTATGTTTATGCTTTTAAGAAGGAGGTAGGTTTGCTAGAACTGATTTTAGGAGCTTTGTCCCGAAAGTCAAATTTATATGATTATATCTTAATGACAATGTTGCATTAAAATTTAGCTTCTGCAACAATGGATCTTTCCTTCTATATAATGAACACTATCCCGTACGTTGTCTTAAACATAAATATGTATACTGAATACGTGATTCAGAGAAGATAATCTACCTGCTTATAAAATAAAATGGTTCAGGCTAACACTAATAAAGAGTGGCGCTGTTGGAGTACATTATTATCATATGTTTATCATTATTAATTAAATTACAGGGGACAAAATAAAGAGCATCAAAATCGAATTCACTGGTACACCATTAGAAGACGCGGTGTCTATTTTGTCCTTGGCGTCCCCGTATCCAGTGGAGCTTGAGGTCATTGAAGGTGGTCGGGTCAGCGGCGAGGGCTGGGTAGTTCACCATCCACTGATGAAGAGAGCTGGATCTACAGGCGATGTTAGCACGGTATGTTGCTTTTGTTATTCATTGTCATCTTTCATAGATGGGACAAATGTGCAACGACGCGACACATCAGACAAGAACAGTTTTAAATTGTATATAAAAAACTCGACGTTTTGACTACTAATAATTAATAGTCACAATCAAAAATCTCGTCCTTTATATCTTAAAAGGTTTCAATTCGATGGAGTATCACTCATATACGTGACACTCGGCTAAATAAAAAACAATGTACACAAGTACGTTTTAAAAACTCACATCAAAATGGCCCATTTTGAAACGCATTACGATGTGTTGAAAAATGTAATTAATTAAATGCTAAATGATGTTTTGTTCGAATTATTTAGAAACATAATTGACGTAACGTTGAAATATAAATTAAATAAGCAATGTAACTAGACCGAGATCCCAATTTTATAGTAACTGCGTTATTTAACTCCCAGAAGTGTAATGGACAACCAAATATGAATAATACAATAGACTAACCGTAAAACGTTATAGATTTGCATATGGTATGCCCATAGACTAAACAACGATCGAAGAGTGAACAAGATTAAAAAAATAATAAGTAGTATTAATTAGAGTATATAACGTAATTCTTCCCCATAACAGCTGTGTGTGCTGTGATATAACAAAGTGGAGATAACATATTACTAGCCAGGCAGCAGGCTCCTTACAGTGACACGACCTTCTGATGAATACAACTGAGATGAATGAGAAGAGATCCATGCTTAAATCGTGGAACTTTGGTGTTTATAAAAATGCTAGATGGGGTTGGAGGACGTATTTATCAGCTTATGACGTAGGGAAATATATATCAATCTTTTGTTCACGTAAAATATTTGCATTATATATATAGATGAATTGTTCATTGGTCAAACGAGCGTGCGAAAGACATGAAATTAGTACGAGCAGGTCTCAGCACCGGCTTGCACTAATTTAAAGAATGTAATCGATTAACGGCCGTTCAAACTATCGTTCTGACGAAATGTGTCTGATTCTTCGGAAACCAAAGACTTATTACACTAAAGCCTCGAAATATTGCAACGCCTCCATGAAAGTAATGACGATATAAATTAAATATATCTTAATCAAAGTATTTTAAATTTTGTTGTAAACAGTATAAGGATGTGTTTCGGATAACAACAATATTGTAGTTAGGATGTTATCATGTTCGGAATTCAATCACATTGTTGATTATGGAATGTCTATTGTGTTGAAGCTCATTAAAGAAAATGTATAGATCTAAGTACGAACGTAATGCGCACTAACATTTCAATTTCATTACATATGTACAGTTTATATTATATAAAGACTAAGCTTTAAAATATATGACTAACATAATATATTAAATGATGTCAGAAGTCACACAACAATTACAAGTTTTTAGCTTGTGTATTTTGCTTAGCTGTAATATATACATCCTTTATTTTAATAAGATGCTTTTCTGATTTCAGCTGGAAAAAGAAGGGAAACTCTTACATCCTCCACGCTCACCGGACCCGTCTCACTCTAACAACTCGACTTTGGAAACGAAAAGTAAAGGTGGCATTAAGAAAATACTTGCGGATAAGATCATCACGTCTACAACACTCGAAAGGAACAAGAAAGAGAAAAAAGAAGGACCCACAACTCTGGAACGAGAAAATGAAAAGAATTTAAAACTGGCAAATAAACAAAGACATTCTGATATCCCACCAACTTTCAGTAAACCTGAAAGAAACAAAAGCAGGCACTCTACAGGAAGTGACGTACAAATCATTCAACCAGAAAACGGAACTGCATATACCATTGAAAACGCAGAAGTCCAAAAGAGAGAAAGTGACCCTAAGAAAGGCATGAAGTTCGGAATTCGTGTTCTTCCACCTAACGTACCTGATGATGGCGTACTTAAGCAGAAACACGTCGAAAATGGTGGGGTTACTCAAGAAAAGATTGCGGTAGATGAACCAGACAAACCTGAACCACAAAGACCTGCTCCTACCACACACATAAAGCACGAAAATGAAGTCGAGCATAAAAAACCAGTCGTTGCTAAACGTAGAGAAAAGATGGCGCCTCCAGTGCCAAACGCAAGAGTAAAAGTAAATGAAAGCGATACAAGTATCAGCCAAGAAATGACTAAAATTTCAGACTCCTCACAATCTTTTACTAGAACGGATTTGAATTCAAGTGGAATTAAAAGAGATGAAAATGGCATACCACAAGAATTACCTCAACATATGTTTGATGCAGCTAAAGCCGCCAGAAACAATAGAAAGAGCTCTGCCGACCTCATTCAAGAGAAGGAAAGGAAGGATGAAGCGCCTAAACCTGCAAAGAAGTCTAAAGGAAAAGCACCTTCACCACCAGCTGTTGAAAAAAATAAAACAGACGACAGTATAATGGAGCAAATGCAAAACGTTAACGACTTTTTGAAATATGAAAAGCAACATTCTAGTCTGCTATTTGATACTTCCGCATCAACCACAACTTCAGGGCTTTCATATAACACTTCAACACCAAAAGTTAATAAGACTAAGCCACGCTTAGAAGAATCCATTAACTTCAGTCAAGATGATATTGACGATATTGTTACAAAACCATTTAAGCGAGAAAGCGATTCACTAAATAATTTCTTCCAGGATTCGAAATCCAATTTATCAAACCTGGATGGGCATTCGGTAATGTCTCTTAATAACAGTGACAAAAGTGTAAGGGGCTCCACCACTATCGAGTTAAATAATAGTGATATTACAATTCATAGTTCGCCTCTAAACGAAACAGCACGATCTGAGTCCGACGACGTATCTATGGAAGACAATGAAAGGAAGGCTGCATCTTTAGGCGATCTTTCAAGATTTGACCTCAGAGTTAAAACAACGAAGATCAGCACAGGTACTCTGGAAAGAGCTCAGAGTTTAGATATATCTGCTGACGATGACGAAATTCAGGAAACCACTTTATCGCCTAAAAAACGAAAGGCTATGTCTGTGGTAGAAACTACATTCTTCGACTCCGGTACCGAAGATGTTTTGTCAGAAATTATAGATCCTGAGAAGGGTGTTCTATTAAAACAGAAAGAACCTCGCTTGAGCCTGAACATAGCAAAAACTTCAGCTATTGAGGGTTTGAACACATTCCAAAGAAATCGTCTAAAAAAGGGTTCTGAATTTGGAAACTTAGAAGATGCAATCGTTAAGGGGTCATCAAGCTCAATAGATTCAGAGAAGCATAGCTCTCAAGAAATCCACAAAACTCGATCACACACCAGCATAGATACAACCCAAGAAAGCGAACATGAATCATCAGATCATTTGGCAAAAAGAATAATGGATGAAAACATGAGAGTTCATTTGAAGCTAGTGTCAGAATTCGCGAAATCTACTTCAGATGGTGGCAACGTCAGTTCCTTAGAAGGCTCCTCACAATCTCACAAAGATGACTCTGCTAACGATACAAAAACTACGGCAGTTAATTACCAAGAGAAGGTCACAATGAGTTACGATACTAATGTACCTGACGATATGAAAGTTTCTCGGAACACATACGTTAACAGCTTGGAAAGGCCTAAATCAGAAATGATGAAAAAATTACTTGCTAAAAACCCTATTTTCAATGTTCATATTGACCAACACTCCCAAAGGCAACAACTTACTACAAGTAAAGATACACCTACACCTATGACGGATTCACATAAATCTGCTTTGCACCAACCGGACATAGTAAACTTTGATTTAAAGACTTCGGAACCCAAAGGTAGAGATTATGATGAGTTTGTCAGCAATATAAGAGTAGGTTCGAATAATAACAGTTTAAAGTTAAATCGGAGATCACAAGAAATTCTGACAACTGAGTGGAGTGAGAGTAAAGGGGATCAGGATCAGGTTATACAAAGTACCAATGTCGTAACTATATCTACAAACGATAAAAGTGTACCTATGGAAAAGAGAACATACACGAAGTCAATAGAGATTGGTGAACCAAGTATTAAACTTATACCAGATTTAGTTGACGGAATCAAAAAAACTGGCGAGAAAGAAACTAGGACATTATACATGGAGCCCGCGAATGTATCATTGACGATGCAACAAGAACCTGTTCAAAAAACTGTCACTGTTAATGTTACTGAAGATGAATTTGGCAACAAGGTTATCACACAAAATGTCGAGAAGGTTTCAACAAAATATATTACAACGAGAACGGAAGCTCCCGTACAAGTTGAGCAGATTACATTTGGTATGATGAAGGGATCAGGAAATATAAACGAAATCGATTTGGAAGAAGGAAACGTTCAGGACATAGATAGTAAAGTGCTTGAAGAAATAAAAAGACAAAACCCTAACATGCACTTCACGACCGATGAACCATCGTACACTAGAACGGAAACTATAATATTAAACACAGCAGATATGGATGAAAGTCAAGCGAAATTGCTTATGGAAAGATTGCAAAACGACCCTAACTTTATGGCACAAAAGACTCCTGAGGAATTATCTAGACTAGGTATTAGAATAATACAGGATTTAGAAGACAAACAAATCGCTTCCGAAGACGGGCACGAAGTAACTAAAACAAGATATTCCATTAATCCTACCGCCATATCGGAATCTGAAAAGCAATGTAAACTAACATTTAAAGATAAGGATATACAAGAAGAACATATAACAGAAATTCAAGTACTCACGCCGCGTTCAGAGAAAAATGTGAGCCAAAAAGAAGAGAAAATATCAAGCAGACAACGAGCACCTCCAACTGTTACCAACTATCAAGAACCAATGTTAACATATGAACTCGATATCGAGCTATTGAATGATTTCATATCAAACGAACGCCACCATTCAGCAAAACAGCAAGTTGACGCGACAAAACGAACGAAAACGACTCACAGCACAAGTGAACCAAAGAAACGCCATTCAGACTTCGACTTACCAAGGAACAGCCATATTAAATTCCGAACAGCAACCTACGAATCACCAAAAGGCACAATCGTCACGAGCACAGATTTAGAAAATAGACGCTTATCACAGATGGACCAAATGCAATTGCGAGCGCCGAGTGAAGTGCCAACCGTTTCAAGTCCTAAACCGGTAATTTTAGCTAAACCAAGTAATATTCCGGTAAAGGCGTCAGACAAGAAACCGTTAGCGGGTCTGGTGTCTTCTAAAATACCTGTGTTCTCGACACAAAAGTCTTTAAGTCAAGAGAATCTAACTGATAAACAATTTTCACTGCCACGTTCTCCACCCTTAACATTAAGCACCAGCACGGGAAATATTTCTGTAACGTCCATCAAAAGTAGCTCGAGAAGTCCAAGTGGTGGCCAATTGTGAACGACGTTGTGCTGATGCGAGAAAATTCACAAATTCACCTATAAACATTTTTCCGAAAGTAGGTCTCATAAAAAACAAACTTCTTTAATTTATCCATTTTGTTATTTCTGTTCATTTTTGTGGTCTTTCTTCTGACTTCTTGCACTGCTTATCCTTGACCTATTTTATTGATATGGAATAAATAACTGTTAAAAATCGGATCGCATTTGGTAAATGCAACTATGGCGGGAATTTATCTGCACTCATATTAATGATCATTACTTCTTAATGAAATAGTGCCTTATTATATTACGAGTATTCGTAAGTCTTGAATAACGTAGTTCGGTTGTGAGAGAAAATTTTAGTTGTTAGTTATGTCACAAGAGAAATTTCACAAACATTCCGTCCGAAAAGAGTATTACCATTGTAGTGTTATTGTATGTAAGTTAAATCGGTAATTATGGTCGAATATGGTTAGGCGGCAATATATCTGTTTGACGGTGAACCTTTAATCGTAACTCTATGGAGCGTATTTGAACTACTAAGTACTAGATTACCTAGTATAAAATTTACACCTTCATATATTACCGATTCTAAATCGACTTTATTGATTTGAGATAATGGAACCCACTAGCTCGGTTGTAGCTACCGATAAAAGTCTTCCAAACGCAATGTTGCCAACATTGACTTAGTTTTTGAGAATTTTTCAATGAATTTTTGAATGTACTTAATTATTTAAGGCGTTATGTACTTTATAGAACTTTCACGTTCACTATCACTGAATAAAGAAATTTCAGAATTCTGTCATCAAATTTACGCAATTCTTTACAATTTTGTACATCTTCTGACTTTATAAAATTTCGTGTAAGTATCAGATGTCATTTGATAATGATTATTCTTTTTGTAAAACATTACTTTGGGTAAACAGAACACAAGTCGATATTCGACTACCAGACTTTATTATTTCTATTCTAAAATGATTTTTTTAAATTCTTTCTGCATTCTGATGATAGTGAAAATGCTTAGTTTTTGTAGTTATGTGATCATGTTTTGTTAAGTAAAAGTTTTTATATAGTTATGTTCATCGCGTTATTAACACTTATTAATCACAATTATACAAATCGTATTTTAATATTGTATTATATTATGAAATAAATACAAATTATAATGTTCGTTTGTCTTTTATTATTTTTTATTATGAATACTTTAAATATTATTTTGATTTATAAAGTGTTCGGGAAAATGTTGCATAAGGCTCTGCCGCCATACACGCATATAATTCAAATACGTCCATTTAAGTGTTGTTTAGAAAGAACCATTGATGCTATTGTAATTCTAAAATTCTGTTGAAAAATACCAACCCAAACATACTCTTTATATATATTAATAAAAAATAATAATTGTAATGATCTCATGAGTCTAAACCCATTTTTAATTCCGGCAAATAAAAATAGATTGCTGGAAAATCACAAGAGTGATTCCTATACCCAAAAGCGATAGAAAAGATTGTGAAAGCATATAGACCGCTGGCTTTATTATCGACTCCCGCTAAAATATTCAAAGGAGCTCTGCACCAAAGCATTTTAAAACAAGTAGAACCGTACTTGTCAGACCGTTGCGTAGTAAGTAGCAGCAACTTACCGAACGCAATTAATTATGTAATCCCTTTTAATGGACGCCGGATTGCAAGTAGATGCTGCATACTTTGATTACATGAAGGCGTTCGACGTCGTAGATAATGACATACTGTTATCGAAGTTGGCCAGTATTGGATTCACTCCAAATCTATTATTTTTTTTGCTAATTAATAATTAATAATAAGACATACTAGATGCCTTCTTAATGCAGACGATTACTCGAAAATTACTCTTGTCAATCCAAGGGGTGGACGACTGTAAACGCTTGTAAGATATAGGTAGAGTATGGGAGTGGAGCAATAAAAATAAGCTCCAATTAAATATTAACAAATGTGTCATGGTGACATGAGGCGCGCCAAATTGCCTCGTCATCATGAGTACAACGTGTCAGGGGTGATACTCAAGCGGGAAACGACAGTAAGAGAGAGCCCAACTGAATTTCGCAAGGGTAACAACGTTCATTAATATTATAAGCTATCTCAAGCTTGTACAACGCTCTGGTTAGAAGTATGTTGGAGTGTAACTCGTCTGTTTGGGCTCCGCAAGAACCTAAATACCTACTGCCTTATGTTGGACCGCATACAGAATAAATTTGCACGACACTTCTATTAAAGACTGTATGGCGTCTTTCCCTACTAAACTTTAATGTACCCAACATTATTTTTCTTAGGGATGGTGGGGTACAATAAATTGGAAATCAGACGCAACTTACAGTTGGCCTACTACGTACTGAAAGTCTTGAGGGGTGTAGTGTGCAACCCAAGTGTACTCCAAGAACTGGTTTTCTTAGTACCTATGGTATATGTGCGACGGCGAAGGCCTAGGTTATTTGCAATACGAAGGGCAAGAACCAGTCTGTTGCACAGATCCCCGTTATCCAGGACATTGCGACTACTGAATTCTGTCTCCGACAGAATATATATATGTTAATATATAAGATATATTTATATGTTCGCAGAGTGAATTCACAGTAGCGATATTGTGTATATTATGTGTTTTAATATTATATATGTACTTTACTATATTTTATTTAATGTTTCTCGAGATGTAAGGATAATGTATGTATTTCTGTAATAAATAAATTCGAAAAAGTTGCGTTAAAACCTATAATTAATTATTTAATTAAAAAATATGTTGAACAAATTAAACAAATTAAATTTTTGAACCAATATAACTTAAGTTGCCAAACCAATACAACTCAACTGCTAGCGGCTTCTCAAAGTCAGCTAAAGTCAACTTTGGCGGATATAAAACGATGGCGTAGAAAAACGCTTTTAGTAACGAAAAAATTGATGTGTTGTTGAAAGTTGACGTCAAAAATGCATTTGATTCAATAAATAGGGACGACACCTTGTTGACAAAGGCTTCTGAGACCATTTCAGAAATATATAACTATCATTTACAGTGTTACTCAGAGCCATCAAAATTAACATACAAGAGTTACGAACTCTCTTCAGAAGTTGGTTGTCAACAAGGTGATCCTCTTGGGCCAAATATTTTTAGTCTCGCAATAAATTCTTGCATATAAAATCAAATTTTAACGTCTGGTTTCTTGACGATGGCTACTCCAGGAGGCAAATGTAGTTCTTTTAGATCTATCTAAGATATAAGAATTTTGTTCAATAGGTCTAACTTTAAATTTTGATATATGTTAAATATATCTCCATGGTGAAAATTTGAACACCACAAATATAAAAAATAATAACTAAAAATCGCTATATTTGTTAGGGGCACCGATTTTCAAAGAAACTTTTGAAGAATTCTTAACTTGACAATATAGAGAAAGCTAACTAGCTTTTAGTATAAACATTGATCCTATAGATCCAACATCTCGTAGAACACTCAAAGCGAAAAAAAAAATCAAGTTCAGAATAAATTAATTTTATTCAACGCACTTTATATTCTTACATAAACTATATCGAAAAAGTTAAAATAGAAAACATTACATACTTGGAAAGGCCACCATTTAATAGAAAACGTTTCAACGATTAAAATCTGCCACAAAATACATTTTTGGCAATAATTCCCTTTTAATCTTAATTTTAACTTATGATTTCCAAATTTATATAAAAAGGAAAACTGTCTTAACACTTAACTTTCCTTAAAACAATATTGCTTTAATTTATAATTGGTGTTATTGAGCATCGGCTTGGAAGCCATTATCGCGGCAATTGACAAATGACAATACGATGTCGGTACGAGTGAGGGAGACAACACTATTCTCCCATGACGTCTTCATACTGTTTCCGGAAGCAATCTCCGACTGGGAAGAAGTCCCAGCATCTTTGCGTGTACATGTTCCATACGAATGTCTCTTGACCTGATAGAAATAAGTTTTAGATAATATTATCACATTAAGATTGTAAATTGAGTATATTCGATATTACAGAAGTCTCTAAGTATTGAAACTCTTAAGTTTGCTCTGAGTTAACACGCCTTAATCCAGGATACGCACCTTTATGGTCATGGTTTCTATTTCTTGTATTAATATGATTGTCAAACAGACACATATTGTGTTTATTATCGTAAATAATTAAAAGCACGGGCAATCAAGCTTGTAAAAGTTAGGAGGCATTTTGGCCTCAGAACAAAATCCTAAAATTTACTAAAACTGGTTTAGCGGTTTACATACCTGTATATTCAGTGTCGGGTTTGTTGATGAGATGCATCAAGAAGAACATGTAATTTGCGAGATTGTGCTCTCGTTGCACGTGTGTGTCGAAACCGTGCGGCACCTGTAATGTCAAATTATTGTCTATGATTTTAGGAATTAAAAATCTGGGAAAATATTTTTTCTTTAGGTCGAAATATAGATGTATATCAAAAACTGCCAATTTGAACATTTCTTGACTAAAATATCAAGTTATTCTAGAGTCTAGATTTTACTAGCAATATTAAACAATAATGTGATTAACAAGGAGGTTAACCTGAGTTGTCCTCTATTTTGTATCTATGTGTGCAAATTATATTAGCTTGGTCAATGAATCATAAAAAAATTGGCATGTCAATGACCTATTATTATCTACTTGTTTACACAGATTATATCAATGAAATAGAAATTCTACTCTATGCCTCTTTGCCGCTCAATGAGGTAGATTACGAGAGTAGAGAAGTTTAGACATACATCTGATTTATATAGGCGATATCTGAAACCATTCGTGTTTCTAGGATGGAAAGGAAATCAAAGACTACACATATCATATATTTCCGAAACACATTATAGGTTTTTTTAAATCACACTTGTATCACAGATTTTGGGTTGCCTTCTTAACTTTTGCTAAAGCCTGACCTTATCAAAGTAGTCCTTATTGATGCCACAAATGAAGCAGTTGGACTCCATGTCTTCTTTGACTGACTCAAGTTGGTCACGGAGCTCACCAAACGCATCGATGATCAAACCTGAAAGATTTAATTTTAGTTAAATTAAGCAAAAAAGATTACGATTTTTAATTAATTTACAAAATTCTGCTTTCAAGCTATCGTAGTAACGTCCATTTATCGTAAGTTAATAGAATAAAAGAAAAAAACAATGGGTCAAAGTTATAAGGTTTAACTACCACTCTAGAAGATAATACTCTTATAGAGATAATAAATTCTATTTGTAGAATATAAACTATTTAAAACGCACCCTGAAGGATAGCCAGCAGGATAATGATGACGAAGAAGAAGAAAGATATGTCGAAGATGATGCGGTACACCTCCGAATCGTCTCCATCGGGAGGTTCCAACTCGTCCCCGATGCCTCCTCCTGCGCGTACGCCTTTGTATAGGTTGAACACGAAGCACTGAAAGATCACATAGTAATTATGTTCCAAATTACATAATTGTAAGAGCTTGTTAAGAATGAAACTGTTTTGTGTGTGTGTCAGCAGCCATCGATATATCCACCAAAAGTATAAAACTTTTACAAATATATATTTTGTCATGTTATAACTATCTTAAATTATATATTTTAACTTACAGAAAGCATGTCATGGCAATTTCTGTTGATCTCGTCATCCTCTTCTTGAACGTAGAATTTGCGGAAAAAGTTGAACGCTATGACAGTGTAGATATATACTATGATTGTTAACAGCATAACAGTTAACACCAACTGCAATAAAGTTAAATAAAAACAGTAAACAAAATGATTGAGTAGGTTACTTAACTTTAAACTCTGTGCTTGAACCTACGAGATTTCAATTGCTTTCTTTATGTTAATATGGCATCAGAAACCAATAAGGAAGACGCGTTCTATCCCACGCGAAGTGGAATTAAAATCGATTTTTTTAATCGAAGAAGAAAGTGAGCTTGATATATCTTGATAATGAACACGAAAAAATATGTGAAATAGCGCAAAATTGAGAGAAGGTTTTGAAATAATAAATGTGTTCCAAATTCAAAATAATTAAAAAGTTGAAAAATATGCATTTTCATTTGTAACAGAACATATCTGAAGCAAGCAGTGGCGAAATTTCCCTCGGAAGCAGTGCGTTAATCCATAGATTCGTGGCTAAACAGATTAAAGGCCTGTGTAAAAGCCAAAGGTGGCCCTTACGAAAATACTATTTTTTATTTGTTGCTGAGTCCAAATAATATGTAGGTATAAATTTCATTATATTACTTCATAAAAAATGCATTTTCATTTGCGACAGTACTTATAGCTGGATTAGGTATATTATATAACTCACTTTAACTCTCACCGAAGACACGAATCGAGATTAAAAGAATACATTGGCTGTTTTAGTCGGCAGAAATCGGCAAAACCTTTTTCAGATATATCTTCTAAATGATATTTTAATTAAATAAATGTATTAATAAGCAACGTTACCTGTTTTCCATTATGCGTGACGGACTGAAGAATGGTTCTTAGCGTCTTGAAGCCGACGGCAACATCCAGCAAATGGGCGGCGAAGAAAAAGTTGTTGAAATTGCCCATCACGGAGAAACTGAAGTACCAGAGGGAGTAAAGGAACGAGTTGTCCGTGATAGTCACGCCCGCCTTCCACACTTGGTAGCGCCAGTCGATGTTAACGATACTGAAATTAAATAAAAATATTTTTAAATATCCAATAGGCGTACACCTCGGAAAAACTTTAACTATTTATTTATCAAGAAGGCATACGTATATATAGAGACGTCACAAATACAAGATATTAAGATAAACATAAACAAGTTATAATTATAGAAGTGCCTTTAAATTTATTCAAAGATAAGATTTTTTTATAAACATATGAGTAACACAACTAAAAAAAAAAAATAGCTACGAAAATTTAAACACAGCAATTTATAGACGATAAAAAAATCTAATTGTTTTAATCGCGTTGGAACATAATATTATGAAGACCTCATCCAAAAAATTAATCCTAGTGGGTTTCTATAACATTATTAGTTTTTATTTGAACTTTAACTTGTTTTTGCTTGAACATTCTTCTGAACATTTGCAACCGGAGCACATAGCACGAACTTTACAGTAGTCTAGTGTTTGTGTCCGTGAATAGGCTTCCTTGCAATTTGAACGTTCATGCGTCTAGTTGTCTCTCTCCCTAAAATATGGCAAGGGGGCCGATGTCTTGTGGTGACTGGTCGGACTTGAATTCGTGTATGCGGTGATGTTAGTTATTTCGTCTATGTCTTTGCGTATTGTTCCCTCGATAATGTAAGTGCGTGCTCCTATTTCACCATGCCTCTTGCTGATAGAGGACAAATCTTTGTTTTTAATTTATTTTATTATTATTTATTATTACTAAGGATGTCATGTGGAACATGGTGTAATGGTTGCAGCTCCTTACAAACGTTGCGTAATACAAAATAAAAACTTGGTGATTAACAAGGTTGGCGGAGAGTTTATGCCAGTTCTTCTCTTCCGTTCAACGCCCTTTATTTGAGAAATGGCAGTAAATGTAAATTAATGCATTTAATGTATATTTATTTTTTTGACGTTCACAAGTGTACAATGTGTTACCTATATGAATAAATGATTTTTGACTTTTGAATATTTTACGCGATTTGAATATATGTGCTTCCATATAGATCCAAATACCTATGAAGCGTTGCCCTAGGTTTCATTTAAAAAGGGCAAAATATTATTATTAATAAAAACTTACTAGTTCCACAGTCCTTTATTGCTTTCTTCTTCTTGGGCCGAGAAAGAAGTCTTTTCCATTCCCAACATGTTGGATATGGAGTCAAAGTCGTAGGTCTCAGAATACTTAGCTCGGACTTTCTTCTTTATAAACTTGTCCCAATAGTTTACCGGGAACGATCTGTAAGATGACTTTATTTGTAAAATATAAGCGCAATACTTATACTGATTCTGTGGAACTCATCCCGTCTGAATTATCATGAAAGTTACCACAAAGTACTTAAGATTTTAGCAGTCTATACAGAATCCACTCATTTCGGTAGATTTCACTGTATATATATTAGTTAATAATAAACAGCGCAAACCAAATGTTAACTGTATACTTGTAGCCAATGAATTGTAAACGTAATTGGTAATAATAAATTAGCCCTTTAGTTTTTCATACGTTCACAAGTTATAGTATAACATTCTCGTTTCCGAAAATGTAACAAAAGGCCGACATCACTTACTTGTATATACGTTATAAGTAACAATGTGCCACTCAGCATCCATAAATAACTCAAGTTTTTTGTTTGCAATGTACAGCATTGCAACTCTACTCCACTACCTACAATTTTATGTTATAAGCCCTTGTTTTAAACGATTACAGTAGTTGAATATCTCCCGTTATGTTTAAGATTTAAACTGAGATTATCAAGAACGTATACAAAATCTAGCCATACTTGTTTTTAAGACAAGTAAACTCTAAAGTATTGGGTGAGAGCTCCATCAAATATTTTTACTAACTTGGCAGAAATAACAAGTTTGTCCCAATGGCTCTTCAGGTCGTCATCTTCCGGCTGTTCAGCGATGTAGAGTCCGTCAAACTCCAGGCGACGAGCGATGTCCTTTTCACGTTTAAATATAGCCAGAGGCACCTGAAACGAGCATTTAATAGTCATAAATGGAATCCCTCAAGGGTCGGAAACGCATGAAATGAATTTCCATAAATTACGTAAATTAATTATAGATCCAATGTTCAAAAGTAAGTTGTTGGGATGGTGTACAGTTACTCCAACATAAAGGGAGAATCCTCAATCAGTTTAACCACTGGCTGGCCGAATCGAAGGCCCCAGTGGCTGAGGTGGAAAGGTTTCATAATAAAGCCTTAGCGTTCATAATAATTTGGGTCGGTACCCGTCGCAATTTGTAAGCGCAAATTGTAGGCGTCGATTTTTAATTTTATGTAATAAGAGGCATACGGGCAGGTGGCTCATCTGATGTTAAGTGATACCACCGCCCATGGAAACTCACATTGCCAGGAGGCAAGCAAGTGCGTTGCCGGCCTTTTAAGAAATGGTTCGGAAATACTCAGGTATTGGGCAGCCGTTTCCAAATAGTGCTGGTGCGCGGAGAAAATTCCCTTAAGAAACGCTCAGTTGTGGAACGACGGACGTCGAAGTGATACGGATGGTATGTACTTTGTATTCTGCCTTAACGTCCGATGATGAAACTCAGCTGCAGTTCCGAACAACTCCTCTAGTCTCCATGGTAAATGCGGTAGAAGATATAGAGAAACCCCACATGTTTACGCAACGCCAAGCCGCACGGAAAGTGACTTCGTTGACGAAGCCATTTAAAATAAAGTCTTTTGGATATAAAAATGTATACTGATTCTATTGCATTGTATGTTAATCATTTATATATATTTCATTAATCCTTCTGAATATCTTCACATTAATATAACTAATACATATACAATAAAAACAATTGTAATCTTTAATCCTTGAAGGACTGACAAGTCAAGGAGTTCCATAGACAGCGTCGTTAATTAAAAAGAAATCAGTATAATAGTGTTACGAAGACGGGTCGACTGCAATGTTTCTAGATTTTTCCATTAGTTAGAGAACTTTTCAGCAGGCTGTAATATGATTTCTGACCGTTTCAGGAGAGGGTCAATCACATATTAGAAAATTGTAATTTCCATAATGTTACCCTAGTTTTCAGGAAGCTGAAACCTTTTTTCAGTCGGTTTCAGAACATGTGTAGTAGAGTGGTGCAGTTTTCAGGAGACCCATTTTCAGGCGTTTTCAGGCCTAGGTATACCCCTTTGATGAAGGAATATTCTAGACCAAACTTTCTAGGTGTGAGACCAAAAAGGACGAAATGATACGAGAGAGAGAGAGAGAGAAGATCAAAACTTTCTCGAAACTAGACTGAGCACTCTAGAACGCCGTACGACAAGGACGGAGCAACGTGCGAAAGAGAGAAAGAGTGCGGACGTTCTAGAATTGTGCAATCGCTACTCAGTAGCAAGCCCGCCTACAGTGTTCTCGAATATTGTTTAGAATTATTCCCAGGGATATATAAGCGAGCCGAAACGCGACTAGTCACCTTTAGTTTTGAATGCGATAACAAGAGAGGAACACCGAAGCGATAAAGTGCGAATAAAGTGATAATGTGTGCATAAGTGAAGTAATTAGTGATTGTTTTGTGTGTGTAATTAGTGCATCTCTGCGATTAATTTGTGTTGATAAATTCCTCATTGATTTTTCAAGAAATAAACCCTTGAATAAATCCACGGCATTTTCTATCCCATCCCCTAGCTCGTAACAATAGTATAATAACATACCTTCAGGTGATAATATCCAATGAGAATAGCAAGCGATACGATGGAGTGAAGAGCTGCGGCCATCTTGATAACGTGCTCCATATAGAAGAAGTCTTCATCTATTCGAACCACTTCTAGGCTATCATCGTCCTCACTTTCACCGGAGCCTGTAAGCGAGAATATCAAGATATAATATATAATATAATATAATAAGAAGAGATACTTTTTTGGTTGAATATTCAGTTCGCATAGTTAGTGTGTAGTGTGGGCGCAGTTTCCGCACTTAGACGGACATTTGGTCCGTTGTGCGTTAAGTCCAGGCAAATTAAGCCAGCCTAGCTAATTCCAATAGCTCAGAAGTTTATGTCGCATAGTTTCGTAAATAAGTTTTCTATTCAAAAGACATACCCTCTCCACTTCCCGATCCCTGGCCTGATCCAGATCCGCTGATGATGTCTCCGATACCAGAACCTTCTTTATCACTATCCGGAATCGACACCTGAAAATATATGTTTTTCTATAGTAGATGCCAGTAAACTGAGCGTACACACAACACAACGACAGATCGCCTCGCTTGAATGTGATTGGTTAACAGCATCTGATATCAAATAGCACGGAACGTATTCAAAGTTTCAGTAATCGTAATTAAAGTATTTCAATTCTTACTTTGTACATAGAAGTCACTCAAAACTATGCCTATTATTAAAAATAAATCTGTTTAATTCTCTTACCTTATAGAAGAGCAACACGAAGTTGATGCAGAACGCGAGCACGAGAGCGACGTACTTCAGGTTGTAGAAGTTTCTCGCGAGGAAGGATACGGCACGCTTTGTGTACTGGGAGAGGTCTACTTGGGACAGGGCGGACGGAGCGGGAACTTGTACTGCCTGGAGAGATTATGAAAAATAGAGAAAGAAAAAGATATTATTTTATTATCTTGTGTTGGTCTATTTTAATAATTTTCAATTCTATTCTTAAATGCCTATAATTATTTCTTTAAAGCATAATATGTTATTTACTATTATCTCCAAATACTATATACACAAGAATGTTTGTACAATTGTTAGTGGCGCTACAACGTCAAATGTCTGAATTTCATGATCATTTGTCAACCTTATACCCATGTTAGTGATAATCCTTCTGTGCCTGACACACGCCGTTGAATTTTTGGGTCTATGGCGAGAGATTCCTTACGGTATTTTCTTTCACCGTTCGAGCAAATATTAAATACTGATTGGTGCACAGCTGATGATCGAACCTACGACCTTAGGGATGAGAGTCGCCCGCAGAAGTCAGTGGCCAACACTGCTCACAATTGTTAAACTATTAAAATTTCTCAAAATAAGTAATACCTTTTTAAATCGATATATTTTCTCAAATCCACGCTGCATGAGCAAGTGTTTTTTTTAATTAAGTTTAATAATAAAAATTTTAGAGATTTAGGTATGATACTTTATATCGTAAATCTTTGTAGGTAAATAAAATAATGTTCACCTTTTTGCTTTCAGCTTCAATGGCGGACATAGCAGCTTGTTGAGCTGCCTGAGCTTCAACACGCTCTTGGGCCTGTTTCTTTGCTTGTTCCCCACTAAAATATTAAAGTAATTTATATTAATTTTTAAAACTACTTTAGAATTTCTTTTAAATGTTAATTTGCAAGTAAAAGTGGACGGACGAACTCAAACACAGGGAAATCTATAGAATGTTTATTTGAAAAGTTATTCCGAAAAGTATTTTTTATACAGCAAACGGACAGGAGGCTCATCTGATGTGAAGCTCATAGACACTCTCCAGACTCTCCAGTGCGTTGTCGGCCTTTTGAGAATTTTTACGCTCTTTTCTTAAAGGTTGATTTGGAAATACTTTAGTGGGCAGCTGGTTCCACATAGTGGTAGTGCGCGGCAAAACTGCTTTAAAACACGCTCAGTTGTGGTACGACGAGGTGATACGTTTGGAATTTCGTATTTCGATCGTACAAGTGATTTAAATTTGTGTCAAATTTATATCTAACCCGAGCAAATCGATGAGTGAAGGCGGTTGTTGTTCCTCGCTATGTTCAATACTCTCGTCTGGGGACACCTCTGCCTCCTCACCGGAAGATGGCGTCGAAGTGGTGGGTGACTCGTGGGGCTTTACTTGTAACCTATTAACAATATTACATTCTCATAACCAAAATATTATTTCTTCAATGCTTTTAGTTTACAACTAGTTCTTAAAATTCCTAAAAATATGAAGTTTTTTCTTATATATACAGATTTGGCCTTTGACTCTGCGGAATATTGTAGACAGTAAGAAGTCTCAATTTAGTTTTGATAATAAAAAGACCGTGATCAGTTGGGATTTCTACTGAACTCCCAAACTACTGAAAACATCCAAACGGACGAAGTCTAGATAATAAAACTTTTATTCATGACATATTCTGACAAAATTCGTATATCGCTAGTCTAGTACACTATGAAGCCCCTGTATTGTGGGTAGCTATATAGTAGTACAATTAGTCAGTAGTACATTGTATATGTTTAAAACAGTTTTTTACTTACTGGCCATTATCCTCTTTAGTTATATCTAGACCGAAAGCAGAGACTTGCATTTGTCCTGTATCATCTGCCGCTGGCAATGCGGGTAGATGGCGAGACGGACCTGGATATCAAACTTGATTTAAACACAGATAAAGCAGTAGTTACGATATTTGTAAAGATAATGGTGGTGTGGTGTTTGGAATAGCTTGAGTAAATAATCAAAATTTGGATACTTGTGTTGTCGATATTGTGATTTCTCTAACAATATTTTTTTAATAAATTTACAAATTTTACTTTCAACATTTGTAGGTACTAGCTTCAATACTAAGGTGCAATTATCATATAATTAATTTTATTAAACACACGACAATAAAATCATTAACGCAGCGAATCTTTCATTAGTTTTTATGTATTGAATTTCGATTAGAAGCCAATGTTAGATAACATTTTGAAACTGTTAGAATTTGCGTTCTGCATTATGAGTTTTAAGCGTTCGGCCACCAATTTTATTTTGTCTTTTAAGTTTACTCCTAGCTAAGCCACTTAATATCATTTTTTTTTGTCAAATGAAAATTATTTAAAATATTACATATGTAATTAAAAATATATTTATTGGAAGTTAACTATGAAAAACATCAGATAATGTTCCCCGAAATGTTTATGCAAATAAAAATCTTTTCATATCTTGTCTTTATATATACTTTAAAAAATACTCTCATTTACGGAGTATAGATCATGCCAGACTCGTTTAGTGACCGAACATAGCCAAGCTGCCACTCTAGTACATTTTTCCCTTACTTTGTGTGATCAATCTGTGTTTAAACTGACCGATTTTCTCCTCCTCAGTGGGTTCTGGAGGCGGAGGTTCATCTACATGAGGTCCACGCATCAAGCCGAGTAATACGCCGAATATATACCTAGATTAAAATCGTATATCAAACATTGTGTTAAAATTACTAGAATCAAAGTAATCTAAGATCTACGTGGATATGATATTGAAGGACTATTTTAATGGATCAAAATATTAAACTAAGTCAAAAGCGTGTGTGAAATATTTGCAACAAGTTTAAAAGATTTTAAAAAATCCGGGTTTTAGATACAGCCTAGTATTTTTTGGCAGTGCTATTTTATACATTGTAGAGGCGAAATAACGTGGTCAAAAAGGTCAATCATTAAAGTTTTTATTTAGACCAGGGGGCAAATGGGCAGGAGGCTCATCTGATGTTAAGTGATATATGCCCATGGACACTCTCAATGCCAGAGGCTCGCGAGTGCGTTGCCGGCCTTTCATAGATTGATACGCTCTTTTCTTCTAGGACCCTAAGTTGAATTGGTTCGAAAATACTTTCCGTGAAGCGATGTGTGATGATTTGAATATTTCATAATTATGACTTCAAAAACGTAACGTGATGAAAGATTCTAAAACCATGAATGTATATTTTAATATCGCTTAATAATCTTTTACATAACTCTAAGTAAATTATAGGTTTGAGATAGAAATATTTCATAGAATATTTAGTGACCATTACCAATGACTGTGCATCAAGTTAAGCATGGAATGAAACACAATTTTTATGAATCTGTATTTGTTAAACACTTTATAAGTTTCTTATGACTTTTATTACCTTCGCGACTTAGTTTGTCAAGTATACGTAAAGTTTTCCATCCTGGATTCGACTCTTGCCAAGTTTTTTCATAACTACAACTAGAATTCCCATTCTCAATCCAAATCAATTTTATCAATTCAACATTGTTCTTGATACTCAAGTGTCATGTTTTTATTGGGTTATCCCAGTCACTTATATAGAATATAACTTTTTAATGTGAATCGTAAATCTTTATATATAAGGCAAAATAAATTGATAAGTATTTCTAACTAATTTTCAACTGTATATATGGAAAGAGACTGAATACTGAAAGAAAACAATTTTTAACCGGATTAAAGCTATTTGTGCTAGTAAAAATTGTTTTCTTTCAATGTGTAAAAGTTATGTTAACCAAAGACAATACTATAGACTGAATACTGTTAAATTTAGACAATTTAAAAGCCTTACCTTATAACGACAACAAATCCATATCCAATATAGTAGAACAGATAGAAGAAGAGTTTCAGGAAGCCAACCACGAGTTCCGCGGGTGGCATTTGTTGCATGTCCGCGATTTTGGCCTTTATATTAGATGGCGATAAGAACGAAAATGTTGCGGCTATCGCATCTTTAACCGATTGGTAGCCACGACGGAATGGATCTTTACCGGCTCTGAAAATAAAATTAAGAACAAGATTTAACATCGTTCATAAAGAGTTGATTGATTTGGGTACACACTTTGCCACAAAACTAAGTTCAGACGAACTTTCCCAACGATGTAGTAACGACGAAGTAACATCAAATAGCAATCTGTACAGGCAGACAAACCAAATCAGAAGAGCTCACCGTTCATCGTCATCATCACCCAGGTAAGTATAAGCAGCCTCGCGATTCTTTGGTCCACTTGCGGATTCCTCTGAAGCGGCCATCAATCCCGAAGCATGGGTCATCTCAAAGATGGCATCTTCACAGAAATTGACGAACGCCTCCAACTTCTCCTTGTCTCCGCCTTCTGTAACTATGCTGTAGAAGAACGCACGCTTCGATTCCTGCAAAAGGAATCCAATCAACTTGCTACAAAAGTACCTTAAGAAAACACTTTTTAAACGGATTGAAGCTATGTATTATGTATATTGTGTTATGTATAAAAAAGTTTATAAACTTATAATTATTTACATAATTGTATTTTTTTTCGACGTTTCGCGTGCTTTACGCGTGCGTGGTCACGGTGACTGAAGACAAAAGGTGTTGAAGGCAAAAGTAGCACAGCTGTGATACTTTAAAAAAAAATTATGTAAAAAATTATAAGTTTATAATAATAATACATAGCTTCAATCCGTTTAAAAAGTGTTTTCTTAATGTGTAAAAGCTTTGTTAACAAAAGACAATACAAAAGTACCTGTTTAAAACACGATTTAGATCAACTTTATATTGTGACGTGTTAGATATTAATTTTAACAAACATTATAACCAAATTGAATAAAACTAAGATAAAAAGTAAAATTTATGTATATGCAAATAACGGTTTCCGAACTGTTTTTTTTAAGTGACATTACACAGATCATTATTTAAATCGAATATTTTAACCCAGGGAAGTATTATTAGTATAGACTACTAAAACCATTGTATTAATCTATACGTAATATAAATAACAATCCGAACGGTGGTTTAGTAATTACATAAGGTTTTATATATCCGAAAAGAATTTTGGAGTACCAACATCGAATGAACGAGTTGTGATAATAAACTTTACTTATTAAATTTGCATATATGACAAATATTACCTTAATCTGTGGTTTCTCCCACTGTTCAATATTGGATTCCTTGATTTCGAAGTATACCCGCTCTATACGTTTAGAACCACCCATTATCTCAATTCTTCCAAGGAAAGGCTCGAAGTAATTCAAAACTGATCCGGCGGTTTCCAGGAAACGAGCAAGTCTAAAATAAAATTTGGTTTAATATACCTAATTCACTAATAAGTGGCCTTTCAAGTATTACGTAAGCAGGTTTATTGCAATTTATCCCCCCATCTCCTCTTGTCATCAAAAGTAAGCAAAGGCTCTCTAGCTCTCCTAATAGTACATAAGCGTATTAATTTTTTATAGGAATCCTCGAAAATGCATTAAGTTTTTAAGAACAGACAATGTGTGGGTAAAATGTGTAAAAAAGTAAATAATTACTAATCACCAAATAATCAATAATCATCAAAGACCTTCTATAGTGCTTACGTAATACTTGAACGGTATGTTTTACCTTGGTTTTCCCATATACTTTCACATTATAACAAATGTTTCTAAAGAAGGCGCTATTTTGAATTCTATTACTTTCCCAACAAACAAACCATTTATTCGCCAGGGATAAAAGTATGAAAACATTTGAAATACCACACATAACTATACATAAAACACAAAAACATCAAGGGGTTTAACCTTGGTATTTGTAGGGCTACACCACAGTAGAAGTTAAAATTCCTTATAAAGTAAAGAGGAAAAAAATACAATAAATACCAAAAAAAATAACTGTCCCTTGAAGAGGGAGATGGGTTATTTTATGGCACCATCATTACCAAACGGCAATGATGCGGTTATAAGAGTTCCGCAATACTGACCTGGGTTCATTTGGCATGTGTTCTGACAAGTTAGTAAGAAGTACAGCCAAGTTGAATCCAATTTCTTTGGCAGGCTCATGGAATCGATCGCAGAAGCCGATATAGTCAAGTTTACCGTCGTGGTTTGTCTCGCAACAAGCCAGAAGGAACTCTATCTCTTCTCTTTAAAATATAAAAAATTAGTTTTAAAAAAAAAATAGTTAAATTGTTAAGACCAAAAACAGACATACAAACAGAGGTCTCATTTGACGAAGTAAATTTTTTGTAATAAGTAAGAAATAACTGAGTGGGCCTTGTGGCATCAGCCACCGACGTGGGTTCGAACCCCGACTGCACACCAATGGACCTGTCTATGTGCGTATTTAACACCAGCTCATATAGTGAAAAAAAATGCGGTAACCGGCATGCCTTAGACCCAAAAAGTTAACGGCATGTGTCAGGCACAGACGGCAAATCACCTATTTGAACAAAAACAAATGATATCGAAATATATACAGAAATATAAGGTCCAGACCTTAAAAGTTGGTAGGACCACTGGTTTAAAGTAGTATTTGTGTTTGTTTAAGGCTCTTCAAAAAGAAAATAAATGCTTCCTTTGCTAAATTAACCAACCTATACTGATCCAAGCATTGTTATAGGTTCAGAAAAACAGAGGTTACCATACAAGCAATCGGCTCAAGAATATTTTTCTAAGAGACTTACGGGCTATAACTCTTCTGCTGTTCCATCTTCTCTTTAAAGTCCTTTGGCAGAACCCAGCCATCACTATTAGCGTCAATTTCTTTGAAACTGGCGCTTGATGTCAGATCTTTCAGCTTCAGGAACATATCAAAGTATTTCAGAATGAGTTCCACGTTAGACGCGGACTCTACTAGAGTGTCTACCATCTGTTTACCAATTGTTCCTGAAATTCATAAAAAATATTAAGAATAGGATTGGAAGAGAAAAAAATTAAACTATTGAAAGGAAACAAAGAAACAATAAGCTAATAATTATATGTTTATAATAATAGAAATAGCTTTAATCCGGTTTAAAAAGTGTTTTCTTTCAATGTAAAATGTAATGTAAAAGCTATGTTAACAAAATACTATATATTAAACTAATTCGGTTAAAGTTCTAACCATTAACAACGTTCCCCTCCAGCATAGACAGCATCATGGTAATCATGTCTTTCTGAAGATTTAGCAGTTCCTTCAGCAGGTCTACTTGGGAGGAATGCTTGGACAACTTGTCTTGCATATGCGAGAAAAGGAAAAGAAAACCACCTACTGCATCCCATAACCTGTAACAATGCATTCATATCTCGAATTCATACCTCATTATCATATGAATAAATACTTTTTCATTTTATTTACGTATGCTCGCAAACATCACACCTGTAAAAATGTGAATGCAAATACTTATGAAAATCTGTTATCGTATTTATTAGTACAAGTTTATAGTTTGTTTATTTGAATACATCATCGCTTAAAAAAATAAAACTTATTATGTTCTAATTCAGACATATTTAAAGGTGTTACTACTATTTGATATGTATATATATATGGATCACACTGGGACATAGGAATGGGCGAAACTGTTAATTCACATAAGACAGTTCACAATCGTGATAATTCATGAATATTGACTTAATTTTTGTATAAGAACGTACTCAAGTCTGACAAGAATATGCAAAACTAATTCCAACTAAATCAGGTAACATAACATTGGTGGCGGAATCTTTTTTCAAATAGCTTAAAATTAATTCTGGGCGTAATAATAATGGAACACGGAATCTAGAAATTTCTATAGATTTTATACGCAATTGTATCAGCCCCAATCAAAGTACTTAAACACAAATCATCAAACCCTTCGTTTTTAATATAAATCAGACTTATTGCAACAACATGAAGTCATTGTGAAGGAATCTCACCTGGAATGAGCTAACGCTTGCTGATTTTGCGTACAAGGTCCTTGAATAACTTCAGTGAGAGTGTTAAAGACCTGTGAAGCCACGCCAATAGCTTTGAAGAAATTCGCCTTTCCCGCTGGGTCTATTAGTTCCTGTAAATATTTGAGTCAGAACTAATTATATATGTATGTATATGTATTAAGTGATGGCGGTTAATGACAGCCTTTCGGAACCTGACAATAGCATAGTCAAATCAGGGTATTAAGGTTTGTATACCTTGTCCAAAATGCAGAAACGCATATTATTTGTTTAAGACAATAAAATACAAATATGTTTCATACTAACTAGATATTTGATTGTATATATACTAAGGCAGGCTAAGGTGGTCAATCACGCCTGAATAAAAGGACTACCTAAACATTAGGGCTAGCATGTGTTTTAAAATATTTATTTTTCTATATCCTAGAACATTGTTATAGAACATAGAACACTGTACATACATTAGTTCATTTGAAGATTAATAAATACAATATTTCAATAACCTTGCTGGAGTAATGCCAGTAGAAGTCCATGATAGACTCCTGAAGCCTTAGTAGATAATCTACTGTGCATATAACCACGTTCACCGTAGTGGTGTTACCAGCCTGAGTTCGAAGGTAGTTCTGCCACTCTGTAAAAATATATTTACAATAAGCAATAAAATCATACATTTTAAACGAAAACTACTTAAGGTAAATTAAATAAAGATTATTATAAGGTAAAATATAATTAAGGTTATAATTTACCCAAGTTGTGTCCTTCACAGGTAAGTTGTATGAATCTAAAAAGGGCGCATGTAAATTCTGCATCGTGCATATTTTTCTCACCCGCCGCGCCCTCCAAGCCCACACCCAGCCCTGAAATAATAAAATAGTATTAATACTACAAAAGATATCCTTAAAACACTATCAATATCAGTAACAACTTTTTAGGTCTGGGCCTCAGATCCTGCATCTGTTTCATGATCATTTGTTAATCGAATAGGCAAGTAGGTGATCAGCCTTCTTTGCCTGACGCACGCCGTCGACTTTTTGGGTCTAAGGCAAGCCGGTTTCCTCACGATGTTTTCCTTCACCGGTCAAGTGAATGGTAAATGCGTACAAGTTCATTGGTGCACAGCCAGGGATCCAACCTACCACCTCAGGCTCACATGCCAACACTGCTTCAGGCTCACAGGCTTCAGTTACGCACACAAATACACACTCACATTCTCTGTCTCATATGATTGATTGATTAAAATTATTTTTTTTTATAATAAAGTAAGCTGTAAGGTATTCTAAATACGTAGATTACTTGGACCAGTTCACTAATAAACCATGTTTGTTAAATTCGATGTTTTAGTTATTGTACCATTTAGTGAACAAAATAATACATACATTTTGTTCGCTTTTAATATTTATTAAATTAAATTCTAAACAATTTTATGACATATTCTTAAGAATTTTGGTAGAATTACGCATGTGCCATCATTGCTCATTGCTCATTTAACTCGTTTGGTTGTTTATGAATAAACGTCGAAAAACTGCCCGAAGAAGTATGGTCAACTCGGAGTAGAGAATAGATGAGACTCATACGCACGAGCATTTGTTTAACTTAGAAGTTATACAGTTTATGTAAAGTCAGTCAAGTCAGAAGGGAAAGAAGCGAATTATGGTGAATGAAGTCATTATTGGAATGTTTAATTTTGTAATCTAAGAACTAGATCAACTAGCTCTTTTAATTTCCACTGGAAAGCTCTAGGTGAATACTTTAATAGTTAAGGTAGATACAACATAATTGAATTGTGCATTGCGAAATAGACTCTAATGCAAAGAAGTAAAGACGATAATATTGTCTTTTGTTAACATAGCTTTTACACATTGAAAGAAAACACTTTTTTAACCGGATAAAAGCTATTTGTATTATTATAAACTTATAATTATATACATAATTTTAAATTTAATTTTTTCCGACTTTTCGCGTGCTTTACAGCGTGCGTGGTCACGGTCACGGTGACTTTACAACGTAATTTTTTTGGAAAAATTAAAAAAAAGTGTTTTCTTTTAAAGACGATAACAAAATTCTTAAGATTTCAAAGCAATAAAGATTCTTGTTACTGTAGTTTAAGCAGCTTCATCACGATTCATAAAATTTTCATAAGCAGTAAATTAGACAAATTCTGTACCTTCAGCTTTTGTGTTCCGTTCAAAGGCATCCAAGTCAAGTACAGAACAGGAATTCATGAGTCCAGCTATTGATGTGAAGAAGCCGACGTCCTTCTTATCTTTGAGGTGATTCAGCATACCCTGAAAGAAGGATTTTAAAACCTTTTCTTCAGTACCAGTTTGTTTTTAATAAAAGAATATTCTTATTAAGACTGTAACTCGACATATGCCTGAAGATTTCTTGGCAACGAAAGGTGACATCGAGATGCTCAATTTTGATTTTAATACAGGGATATTCCAACTATTTTTTTCTTCTACGCGTATTTGCAATCAGCCTTAGGGCTATGAGCAAATCTGTGCTGTGGTGCTGTCATGTGAAATGTCTTCCCATTGGAAACATCTACTCTTCTACTGCACAAAGCTACTGCCGGTAGAATATGGTGATGGTCTCACACACTGTTCTATGGCGAGTTGGCGAGCAAGTTCGTTCGGGCGACAGATTAACCGCTCGTTGTATTTAGCTGCCAGTTTGATTTCCTCTTTTATTTCTCATTTCAAGGTATTCGTGAACTTTGTATACTCCAACTAAAGAAAACTGTTCAAATTTGATCAATATCGATTTAATAGTTTTTGAGATATTCCACACAATACTGGAGGGACATGTATAATATGGGATCTTAGGTTATTAATTCTGATACAGATTTGGAATCGATTTCATTCAGAATTTAATATGATTAAGCTATATGCTACATATTACCACTTACCATCTGTATGTCAATGTTGCCCCCTCTCAAAATTGATATTCCCAATTGCAACGTCTTCATCACCATGTCACTGGGAACGCCCTTTGAAGCGGAGATGTGTAGTAGGACCATTTCGGCTACTCCTCGGTTGGCTAAACGCGCTTGGTGGAATAACAACTTCTGCTTTTCCATTTCTTGTTCCTATTACATCAAAATTTACTTTTTAAAGAATATAACTTAACGATTATGACTTTAATGGATGAAATATTCTGCAATAACAAACAACATCTCTAATCTTGGGAAACTTAGTTAATATAAGACGGCTCTAAAATAATCTAGTAGAAGTTTGGTATATAGATAGAGAGTATACGGAAAAGTAGCAGCGTTTTTAACTCTTATTTAATATTTTACATAATAAATTTACTTCGCAAAGTGACATTTTATTCCAAGAATTACATACCATGTATGTATCCATCGTCTTCTGCATGTAACATACCGTTATCAGTTAACACATTTTCAGCAATAATATAATTATACCTTATTATCAAGAAGTACACAAGAAGTTTACGCGAGAGATCTTTCCCTTATATGGATCAATACGAAATTATTACAATATTTACATAACTAGTACAGTAATCTATATAGAGACTGTCTCACGTTGACCATAAAAAGCACGCAAAGCGTAGTTATGTAAATAATAGAAATTTATCGTTTGCGAAAATATAACATTTTAATAAAATATTTTATGAAATATAAACAACATTTCAACATTAGAAAAAGTTAAAATTATTATGTTAAAGTATCTTTCAGTACGACTTACATGAATACTGGACTTTCCCTCATCTTCTCCTTCGGGTTCCCCTCCACCTTCCTCTTCTTCTCCCCCTTCTTCTTCTTCCTCTCCACAGGACTTCGCGATAATGTGCGCGTAAGACATATATAGGGGATCCTCCTAAAACGCGTGTTTTATGGTATTTGTGATTAAAGCCGTACTTACAGAAATGTCATATTTATATGAAGTGCTACGAAAACAAAAAGAACAAATATTCACCAAATATTTGAGGCTTGTAGAATGTTTGTAATCATAACAAATGTTATATATTTAGTATAATTTTATATTAAAGTGTAGACAACTTGATAATAACTCTTGTTCACGATACAATTGATTTATTTTCTATTTTGAAATAACTAATTTAGATTAAGTCTTAATACGTAATAAGGGTGTAGTGAGATTGTTAATATTTATAAGAAATGAACATGGGATACCATTTCATAGTTGATAGCTCTGACGGTACTAGAATAACATTATCTGGTGTTTTCAAGGGAAAAGTATTTACAATTATTTTTAATTAAGAGGTAGGCAATAAAAACAATTATATTTATAAATCGGTAGGGTTTGTGTGAAAAGAGAACTGTCATAGTATTCGAAGTTTAATTACTTTTTAAATTACGTTAAAAAATAGTAATTAGTACATTACGTATACTATATCTATAATATAAAAATGAATCGCAAAATGTGTTGGTAAGCGCATAACTCTACAACGCCTGAAACAATTGTACCAATTCTTTTTTTAAAATGTTCGTTGAAGTCTAAGGATGGTTTTTACGGCGAGAAAAATTCGAATAATTTCCGGGAAAACCCTAAAACAGCCCTTTTCTTTTTCCCATACAAACGATTTGTAAATAAAATGTAGAGTCAATTTGAAATTTATTGCTATTCAATAAAGTTTATAATAAATTACAAGCACTCATTGTTGTTTAAGCAATGTCGCGTTCCGAAACACAACAAGTAATAATAGCGCGAACCCGACCAAATTGAATTGTCAAAAAATGTCAGAGCTATAGATCATTAGTACTGATTTTTAATTTGGTTGGCTTCGCGATATTATTTCTTTTATTTTAGTTTCGGAATGCGACATAAAATGCATATGTTTTCACGTCATTACATCTGTCAAACACATCGCGTTAAAAAAAGGATTTAATTTTTTAATTATTAATTTAATATCCCTATCTGAGCAAAATTATTTGAATATATACTAATAGGAAAATATATCAATGAGGCACACAATTTTTAAATATTTGTCTCTCTAGCAGACATCCCAGTCGGGGTTTTTTAGTGGGTCACAGAAGAGTGGCCAAAGTTCGTGGAAGCGAAGATACTTTGGTCACCCGAGCTGAACCTCACACGGCCTATAATCAGGGTGATGGTTCTGCCATGAGATTTTTTGCGCCGATTATAAAATTGGTAGGAACAAAAAACTGCCACATTTCAAATCTTTTTGACAGAACGAAGTCTGTGGGGTCCACTAGTATATAATATAATTAAAGTTATATTAGTTACCATAACCGCTACGGTTCTCTTACCTGTAAAGCCCCGGAGCGCTCAGTCATAGCCCCGCGACAGAAAGTTGTAACGAGTTGAGTGAGTGGATCCGGTTTTCCTTCTTCTTCTACAACATCGCTCTTCTTTAATTCAGCATCTTCAAACGTTTGCTGCAACACATTTTAAAATACGTTAATTACAATGCCTTCACATAGATATACGAGTATTTGTTAGCAACACATTTTAAGTAAGCTTTCTAGAATGCCTTCACATAGATATATTTGTTAGTCTGTTTTTCGTATCGTCGTTGCAAAATATCTGAGTCAATGGAAACTGTTTTACTATTAATTAAAATTCACCAAATTAGAAAACTTTGGTTGAGTCCAAAAAATACTAAATGTTATAATTCTTTTTCTTTCTCAAAAATCTTCTTGCATTTGCCAAACACAGAGTATGATATGATAGTATGTAATTTTGCATTGAACTATGGGTTAAATGAATACATTGTTCTTACCGTTAAATCTTCGATCATGACTTCCTGTCCGATATTTTCTTCTTCTAACCAAAGTTCATAATAAGTTCTAGCGAAGATATTACATGCTCTGTGCCTGTAATCCAAACAAATTTAAACAATTTATAAATATTGGAGGCAACCTGTATACTTATTTAGAATTTTGTACAGAAATAGTTTTTTTTAATTATGGTCAGTTTTCAAAGCATATTAGTTTAGATGTTTTTTCTGGTATTTGCAAGTCAGAACCTTTCACAACCCTCAGATTTGCAGCACTATCTTCAGACAACTGTTTTTGATGTTCACTATAGGATACCAACTACCATTTTACAGCATTTCGTGACGACCGTCGTTCCACAACTGAGCGTTTTCTAAGGCAGTTTTTGCCGCGCACCACCACTATGTGGAACCAGCTGCCCACTGAAGTATTTCCGAACCAATTCGACGTCCTTGAATAAAAGAGCGTAACAATTCTTGAAAGGCCGGCAACGCACTTGCGAGCCTTCTGGCAATGTGAGTGTCCATGGGCGGCGGTATCGCTTCACATCAGGTGCTATTACATGAAAAAAAAAACGAAAGTTGGTCTTAAAGCGATAAAAATAATAAGGTTATTAATAATATAATCATTAAATTCTTCGTACCTACTAATTTTATACAGATGTATAGATCTCAAGCAAGCTATGGCAGCTCTTTTTCTCGCAGCGCAGAGCACTCTCTTCCAAATGTCAGTAGCCTGTTTTGGCTTTGTCGCCTGTCCACGCAGCGTGCAATACACTCATGCGGGTTAGTGCTAAGTTGTAAAATAATTGTTAATAAAGCAACGGTAAAAATTACTTTTGGGAAAAGGCAGTCGTAAATAAAAAAATTAAGAAATATTATATCACTCTTGCAGTAGGTGTACTACCTCAAATCGCATTAGGATAAGATTCAGAAACGAGACACACCGCTAAGTCTCACTTACGTACGTCAAAATGTTTTTGACATTCGGGAGTAGTAGTGCATAGTTCTCGGTTTTGAATCTCGTCTTAAAACGCTTTCGCAAACACGAATCCATCAAAGATTTGTCACACAAACCTATTTTAGTTAAGTCATAAATGTTCGAACTTTCATTAACTTTACACAATATTGTAGAAGAAATTAGTAATTATAGAGGTACTTCGTAGTAACAGTAATGACACTCTCACACACAAACAACACAAATGGATTTTAAGACTGTTCATTAAGGATAAGTAGTAGAAAAAAGTAGAAGGAATTACAACATTAGAGAGGGAGTACAGAACACGACACACATCTAATAACCTTGGCAAGGAATGAAGTGAAGTTTGCCGGAAACAGGCGATGACCGCGCGTTTACGTTGTATGGACACAACAGAACGATAAACGTTCTTACTCATTTGTTGGGGATGGTCGATCTATAGTTAAATAGTATGTTAATTTAGAAGAATTTATGAAATAAATAATTGGTAACCCAGTATATTTTTTTGGGGCTGCATATTTGCAGTTTAGAAAATGTACATACGATCATGGAACCTGCAAACAATTTAAGGTATTTCCACACCTTGAATTGTTAAGTAAAATGCATATCTATTTATATTAATAAAGATAAAATATAACATATATTTTATCTTTTATTAACATAACTTTTACGCATTGAAAGAAAACACCTTTTTAACGGATTGAAGCTATGTATGTATTATAAACTTATAATAATTTTACATAATTTTAAATTTAATCTTTTTCCGAAGTTTCGTGTGATTTACAGCGTGCGTGGTCACGGTGACTGAGTACAAAAGGCGTTGAATGTCAAAAAGTATCACAGCTGTAGAGAATGTTATATTATTTGTATTTATTTCCCCGGAGTTGTTATCGACTAAAACGTTTTTGCAGAAATGACTCACGGTATCTTCTTTTTTCGCGGATTATAAGTTTATAATAATACATAGCTTCAATCGGTTAAAAAAAGTGTTTTTTTTAAATCTCATATATTTATTAATCCTTCCTTTTAATTCCGAAGACACCAAGTTCGCAGAATAATTGACAAAAGGTGGTAGGCCTAAAGCTGACAATGTACTTATACATAATAAATATACTGAGAATTCAATGACTTTAACACACCACTCACCATATGCAGGCCAAACAACACTTTGCTCATAGCCACAATCCTCTCCACAGTGTCATCTATTATCTTGGCTTTATTTTCGGAAGTTTCTACGGTGATAGCTGTCTTACTCTTGGACCCGAGTTTGCTGTACAAATAATGTTGCCAGGACATTTCATCCGCCGGGTCAATTTTATCCGGCAATGTTAGCTGCGTCTTAGCAAATTCTGCCACATCTTGTTCTGACATTTTCTATAAGAAATAAAACAATTTAAGAACTGTTTTTGACTTTAACTAAATGTTAAAATAAATAATTTATAAAAGTATTTAGTTTATAATTGCCGAGTGAAAGATACTATAATTTCCATACACAACACATTTTTTTTACATATATGACTGGACTGCGGATTTTTGTACCCGAAAAGCTTATTAAAGCATTTGTCATAAGAATCAATTATTAAAATGCTTACCTTTAAGAACCTATCCTTGCAATGTTGCACCAACTCTTGTTCTCTTCCCGCAAAGAGGTTCAGACCAACCGGTAGAAGTCTCTTTAGACAGGCCACCATTAAAGAGGCTTGAACTTCCTTGTCTTTGTCTCTCTTCTTATCGCGATGCTTTTTCTTTTTCTGTAGTTCGTTTTAAACATCTTAATAAGATAACTTCAAGAATATTATTAATATTGGTAAAATCCTTAAACTCTTCAATAAGTTGTTTTATAAAAATGTAAGTGTTTCGTTGAGACTGAATTAAAGAAAAATATAACTAATTTTTTAAGCAATTTTGATGAAGATTTTAACTTCTTTGACATAAATAGGATTCAATGGAGTATGATAATTAATAGTTAACAAACTACAACAAGAAAAACCAAGCATAGGTAGAAATACTGTGTGAAATTTACAGACGAAAAAGAAACAAACATAAGAAATGAATTAGCAAAAAACCAAATTACACAATAATACAAAAAAATAACTAACTACTATAGGCACTAACATATAATAGACCTTTTGTCAGTTCACTCAACGGACAATGAAAAAGGTCCGTTAACCTATGTAATTCGCAAACTCAATTTATACACCTTATATGGGCCTTTTACAGAAGGTTTCTATCTGTGGGCAAATGAAGTAACGGCGGACGATGTCGCCTTCTGACTCTTTGTAGTCGACTGCCGAATTACTGTCCTTGCCATGTAACAATTATTGTATGAAGTACAAGCTCGACTTATCGGCGTACTCTAAGCTCGTTGTAACACACAATGTACCGACACAATGAGTGGGTAAAAAGGGTACAGACCGTGCATCCTAAGATATATGTGCCTCAAAAATTTGTTTTGTACCCGCTTCAACATCACCATTATATTTAATTTCACAGTGTACTCAAATCGCTGATTAATGCTCCATATGACTCCTGACCATCATGGAAGACTCTCACAGTAGTGATATTCATGTGAAGTCCTTGGCTTGTCTCAGTCCAACCCCAAGCTTTTTATAAGATTTTCGACAAATCTGTCTTATTTCTTAACATCAAGTCCGGTGTAAACACAACGCCGAGATCTTTTACTTGCGTCGCCTGTTTGATTGTTTCCGATTATATCGTGTAACTAGTAAAGGCACGTTAAAGCGGGTACAACTCATGATGGAACACTTTGCAGCATTAAAATTTAGATTATTTAAAATATATTCCATTCAGAGACCTCTGAAAGATGCCCTTGATGATGATTTTGTTGAATATCGGCAAATAATAGGCTAGAACTCAGGACCTCCGGCAAGTAATTAACCATGAGGACGAATTCGAGTGATCTGATATTCAAACCCTGACTAACTCCAGACCGAGTAAAATACCTTTTCTTTCCGTCGATCTCCATTTCCTATGAAGATGTAATTGTCCACCGTGTCAAACTTTTTTTTTATATCCAAGTAAACTACATCAAACTTGACGCCAGAATCCACTACATGCATCTCATAGTCCATACGTCATCAAGTCCAACAAATTCGTAGGCGTACTAGGTCCTGGTCTAAAGCCGTGCTGTTCATTGCGCAATTGAGCCGCTACTTGTGAGACGCTGCATTGCTTACTCAAACACCTTTGCCGGCGCAGACGATACAGGAATGGATAGTCGGTTCCAGGATTCCCTTTGGAACCTTAGTCGTTTTCCATTGTGCTGGGACAATATTTGACTTAAGACAAGTGCTAAATATATGATGAAGAGGCGCTATCAGTAGTATTTCAGATTCTCTAAAAAGAAGAAGTGGTAGACCACCAGAACCACCGAACGCTTAGGTTTGAGGCGTACCAAAGTTCCCTTATTTCTCGCAATAAAATTATAAGTAAACACGGGCAGTGCTCATCCCATTTGTTACTGCCGCATTAACATCTACTTGTGGCGTCTCATTGTTTACTGAACTTTTGAAGAACTGAGCAAATCATTAGCACCGTCCTCCTCCGTTAAACTTATTCCATATCTTACAATATCTTCCCTTTTTAATGATCGACCCTTGACATATTGCCAAGAGACTTTGGATCAAGCGAGAACTGGTTTTGTATTTTATCTGTATGGAATGCATATGCACTTTCTATGTTATTTTTTTACAGCTTGTTTACATTTGGAACCTCCTGGTAATCTCACGCTGTTTTGTTTAATTTGTATGATTTGTGGAGTCGAACTTTCTTTTTGATTAGGTCAATTAAGTTCTTGGTGTACCATCCTGGATACCTTGAATTCCGGTTCGCCGTCGTTTTTAAGGTTCACATTCATCCACAATATCATAAATCACAATGTCATCCATGTCGGTACAGCTCTATAGAGAACATTTATAAAAGTTCCATTATTATTATTTTACTTCAAGAGTTTTAGTATAATATCAAAACATATATCTAATAGAATCCAGTATATAATACTTTGAAATGCGATATTATTTTTCATTCAACAATGTTTTTGAATAAAAACATTATAAGATTTAACTAACTACTCTATACATTAAACGTAATTAATAAAAATCTGTCTACATAAGATAATTTTTTTCGCTTTAAATATACATTGAAAAAAAATCTGACAATTATTAAAACTATCGAAATCATAAAACTGCTAAGCACATTACTTTTTGCAGTAAGAGCACACAAAGACTAAAGTAAGAAGGATAGAGAAAGATACAAACAGGAAAGAAACAAATAAGAAAAAAAAGAGATACCTTTCCACCACCTTGCTGAGTTCCATCCACAATGGTGGTCACTCTTCTAGTCGCAGTAGGCATTATCAACACCTATGTACCAAAAAGTGCTTAAAATTAAAAGGCTACGGTCAAACTATTTTCGCCTTTAATGAAAAGAAATAAAGAACATAATTGTATGCAATGATAAAGATGATTAAAAAAACTTCTTTAAGGTTTTACCATATTGTCGATTTCGTTAGCTGATATGAAGTTTTGCTCCTCCTTGAGGAAGTACTGGCTCTTAGACCATATGTTGAATATTTCTGCAACATGGTTGTAGAGTTCTTCGGCCTCTGTAACATAAAAAGCAAAAATGCAGTACTGTTCAGCCAATTTCTGACTTAGTAAATAGAGCATGATTTTTGATTTGTTAAGTACACAAACAAAAATTTCCCCATAAAATAATCAACAACCTGTACAAATATTTTTAATCTGGACTTATAGAAAATAAAAAAATATAACGAATAAAACGGGATAATAATTTACTCTCAATAACAAATGCAAATAAAATGCCTTTCTAATTATATTATATTATAATATATTATGGTATATTTCATCACGAGTGCGGAAAGCCTGTCATTGCAGAGAGTTTCGACAAAGGGTTTTTTTTCACCCATTCTGGATAGGCAAAGGGATGCCCATACAGCCAAGTCTTTAGTAGAATTTTTTATTGATATGAAATGAAAATGGAATTTAATGAGATGAAATGAAATGAAACCTAACGAAATCTGATATTGAAACAAATTAGTAGCTTCTTTTTAGAAATATTTGCATGAATTATTAAAAACTTCTATGATTTTTTTTGTAAAAACATTCGTGGTTAGTTTTTTCTTTTTAATAGACATTATTTTGACAGTTGGGTAAGAGAACGCACGAGTGCGGAAAAGGTAAAGAAAAAGCCCGAGTGTGTAGGACAATCCGCCGAACGCTATACGTCCCTGCAATACGCCACTTTTTGAGCAACTGAATTAAAAAAAATATTTAGTATTTAATTAATTCTTGATCAAATTAATTTATGGCTGCGCATCGGGTGTCAAAGACTAGATATCATTAGAATAAGACTTAAAATTGTAAATACTCTATTATCCTTAGGCTTTATTATTAATATCAAGTGTTAATTAGTTCATTTATGTTCTACCGACTATGCTTTTAGGTCGTCAGTACAAAACTCTTTCTATGAGACAAATTTACAAATTCGAATCAATTGTCATTTCAATCATCTAGATGTCGAAGTTGGATCAACGGACAGAGAGGTAGGCTTGAACATATACAAAACGAGAAAAATAGGTTTTTGAGTTTTTTTAAGTTAAATACTGAGGGAAAACTTGTACATAATGAAATTGTAACTTATCAGTCAATTCACACCTGGTACATTATTCCTGAGCCAGTGATTCCTCTGCAAATCCACATATTTAATAAGAAGGGGATAAAAGGAGTAGATGTCCCTTACTAATAGCTGCCAGTCTTCTTGTATCTGCGACTCTACTTGGGATGTGTCATCTGTTGATGACTGAAAGTGAAAATGGTTAAAATTATTACGTAATCTACTTACAGATTTTATGGAAGAAATATTATTACAAATATGTTATACAACTGAAAAAAAAATCGGTACATTACAACATTGTAGACCGAAGACCAGAATTTTTATATTACTCTAACGAATGAAGAATGAATCAAACATAAGATGCTTGGGAAATATTTTTTTAAAATTGATTACTACAGTTAGGCTATGGAATTCACTTCCCGTCCCTATTCGCTTAGCTCCTTCTCTATTTTCCTTTAAATTTCTTCTGTACAAACATTACCTGTCCACATCGTATCCCTAACTTTCCTACTAACTACTAACTGACGTGAGACTTATCTTAAATTATCGTGATTTATGTGTCTTTTTTTTTTCTTTTTACTTTCTATTTTTAATGTATCATCTTTTTAGTTTAGTTTGTTTTTTTGTTCCTGTTTAGTTTTGTCTTAATAAATGTGTATAACATGCATTTTTGCACTACTTGCCTATCTTATGTAATTTCATTAATTTTTATTTAATTTTTTCTTTACTCACTCTTTCTTGCCTGAAAGAGATACGGCCGCCAGTTGCCCTTCTTTTGATTTAATTATGTTCATTTTTTTAATATTGTAGTGTAAATAAATAAATAAATACTACCTACTAAAACTCCTTTTGTTATTTTAGGAGAATTCTTTTTATTGTTAAAAAGTTACTTACTTTAATAAAACCCCGCAAGCTCTCCTCCTTATGGAACATATTATCCGTCCTCTTCCGCACACGTTCTGCCAATGGAAGGAACGACTCTCTCAACAATTCCTCAGACGAGTTTATTATAATCTGTTGCGTATACGTTGCAATACGGGTCATCCAGGGTGCGTTTTCGTTGCCAATATTCTTCTTAATAAGCTTTAGGACATTCTTCAGGAGCTGGTTCATATGCTCTGCGGTTACCATGGTGACGTGGTTGCTGTAAAATCGTCGTAATTAACTACAATAGTCCTTCATTAAAAATTAGGTTCTATACTATTTTTATCAATTTAGAAGTTCACTAAGCCACCGATTCATTTTACCTTCTAGTGTGTATGAAAAATGTTTTAACTTTCATTTTATAACTAAGGGCAACTTACCCGCCTGTAGGTGTAACATTATCAGGTCCCTGTGCCCACCAGAAAGGCAAATACGAGCACAGTAAAGGCAGTACCACATCAATGATATGAGGTGCTTCACTATACGTCTTGTCTGATTCCACGAAGTGATCAACTTCATTCAGAATTGTTTCCAGGGTCGGCATTGATTGTTCCATTTTCGCCATTATGTCTGAAAATGTGTGTATATATATATATATATAATGTGCCCCAAGTACTATTTAAACTTGTCCAATCCAATAATATGTATACCAAAAACTGCCTTCATTCAATATAAATCTAAGAAGATGTTGAATCGATATATATATATTTATAAAAGCCGCACAATCAGACATATTTTACATATGCAAATGTTATACTAAATATCATAATAATAATAAGAACAGTTAAGTTATTTATAATTGTTGTTAGAACTTATGGTTTAAATCATCTCGACTGGTAGATGGTTTACAACCTATTATTCAATAGGTTATAACACGATTTTTCATGAGACACTTCAGTTTATGAGATTTCCTGTCAATGAAAACTGTCAGACCGATTACAAAATGCTGTATATGGTACATATTCGCTTTAAATCTGAATCATTTGCAACCTCAATCAATCGGTCAACAAACGGCGGGACTATGAACCTGCTTTAGTTTTTTAAATTAAAATGTGAGATATTATTTTGAATCTTTATAACTCAAAATGCTACTTATAAATGATTTAGATTTATTTGTCATTATTGTTTTCGTGTTAAAGTAAGCAAACCATTTTTATTACAGCACGTGTTACGCCTAGGAAGCGATAAGGCCGCTCGTTACATCCCTTATAATTTGTATGTTATATGTTTTTATTTTAATGTAACGATGTATTAATAAAATATATATACGGTGGGATTATTTTCAAATTTAAAGAAGTAGTCTGTAATTTTACGATACCTTGAGCTTCCAATGAGTGGTCAGCAATGCGGTTGAGTAACGAGAACTGGTTGTGCTTGTTGAGATGCGGCTCCAGGAAGGCCACAGGGAATGTTGAACTAAATGCGCCGAGGCATGAACCCTTATAAATAAAATATATTATATCAATAATTTATTTATTACTTTCAGCTTTATCAATCAGGTGTTTTTTCAAACGGTCGTAAAAATGCTATAACTATTATTGTGTGTGTCGGAGATAGAAATAATGATGCAGGAAATTAATGAAATTACTTACCAATGCAGGTTTATGTCTCTCGATTTCCGTCTTAAGGTATTTTCTGTCGTGTGTTAGTGTTACATCCGTTCCCAACGTGTATAGCGAGCCCAACATTTTATAAGACGCTACTTGAATCTCGTCAACTGTAAGAAGATAAAACATTCAATAATAATTTCTTATCTTAACTAAAGTAATGTGCTAAAATTATAAGTTCCTGAAACTGTAAGCAAATATTTTTATCATCAAAAATCGCTTTATATTTACATTTATTAATTAGCCTAGATGGAAATCAGTATTTTACGCCTAACAAAAGTTGTAGATTTTTTCGTATAATATATGCCAATTTCGTCACGGGCATTGAAAGACAAATTAATTAGTGCAATCCATCGCCGGTTGTCAAACGCACGATATCAGCGTGAATCACACGCTTATTAGTGGTTAAGATCCAAGATTGCCCTAATTGCTTTCTTATTCAAATAAAATTTGTGAGAATACGCCGACGTAGATATAAACGTAAAAAAATTACCGACGCAATAAAATTTATAAAATTCAATAACAGTAAAAAATCAATTTTCTTTGTATTTTTACATTATGCATGAAAATTCAAATGTGGTTTTTTATTTCTAGATTACTCTTGTTGGTACTATTAAAACCTGTTTGGGTGAGTATTTTAGTTATACGCAGGCCAGGTTATAATCGAATTACTGTGATAAATTAAAATCTGTAAAGTGCGATACAGTTCCTTAACTCCAAGCACTAAAACTGCTAAATTTATTGAATAATTTTAGATACTAAGTAAAGAAACAATTATAATAAGAACAAGCGAAGAACAGAAACAGAATGCATTTGTCGACGTATTGAAAAACATTACTTCCGCCAACCAGATATTACAAGATTTAATTAAAAACTACGAGCAACTGCAAAAAATTTACAAATCCGGCGACGAGAGCTTTAATGATAACAGCGAAAATGAACATGGAAACTTTAAAGCACTATCATCTGAGGATGATAAGCAAACTACAAAAGGTTATGGTATTACACAAATAATTTATGTCGGCGAAACTGAAGAAAGCTCTGAAGAACAACCACCCGGAAATAAATATAACGGATCCAATATTATTGCGGTTGAAAGTGACGATATGGAAGAATTTAACGAAACAGACAAAGATTCTTCAGGTGTTGGTGACGAAACAGAAATCGTCTTGCAAAAACCTCAGAACATTGAAGAAAATACAACAAGCCCTAGGCAGAAAGACCACAAAACACCTCGTTTAAATACGGAAACATATAAAATAGATCCACATTTATATAGTAGAAACAAAACGCGGTTTAGCATAAAACATAAAGACGCAAAGAGGCATTTTGACCGTCCAAATTTAAGGCAAAAAGACGATAAAGCAATTAAACGTATCGTGTACGCTGAGGTGTTCTCCCCAGACAAGATTTGGCACGAAATAGTACATAAACCTATTGAACTTAAAATTTACGAAGATCATGCAAATTTTAGAACTCCTAATAACAACAAGGCTATCTCTAACATTCACGCGAAAACGTCTGGCACAGGAAAGGACTTAAGTGATTCTCCTTTAGAATCAAATCCTGATGACGTAATTGAGAAAGAAGAGATTAAAAGTATGTTACTTAGAGAAGCTTATGGCAATGCTTGCGTACAAGTCGCCGTTAGAAAATGCTATAAAGTAAGTAAAATATGACAGTAGTAAAACTGTAAGTACGATTACTACCCTCTATTTATATTGTAGGCCCTAAAAGCTGTAAGAAAATCTGTTTGTCGACTACGACTTAAGTGTAAAAATTCACTGAAGGGAAGTTTTATTGAAAATGCTAAGAAGGGATGCATTCGTGAATTTGTTAATGGAAAAAATAAACCAGACGACAAGGAAGCCCAGGAGATAATATTTGAAAGAACGATTAATAAGAGTGATGGTATGCGTTTTACTATTCTTATATTTATATGTAATACATTCGTTCGTATCCCGTAAAGCCGGTCATTTGATATTTAATAACTATAAAATCGTATTTTATTAATATTCCTCTTGTAGGCACAGATCTCTCGAAGTATGTTGACTTATGTTTGCCTCATCTCAGATCCAAAACCACAGTAAGTACATATAAATGATAGGATAGTCAATAGTAGTAACACTTTCAATATAACATTGTTTTTGCTTTTAGAGTAACGAGTTTCTAAAGGGCGCTAAGGAGTTTAAAAATATAAACATACTCCGGGATAAATTTGAAAAGGCATGCAAAAAACTGTCGGCGAAAAAATGTGGAAAAGCATGCAAGTTTGCGTATAACACGGCTTGTTCAATACATTCGTGTGAAAACTCATTGAAGAAAGCATTTAAGAAAGGTTGTAATGCGGAATGTAAAACTGCATATAACCTCTACAAGGAATCGAGTTACAGTGACGATGACGATGAATCAGAAAGTGATTGAGATAAAGATGTTGGATATAATAAAAAAAACTTTGTTTAAGACATTGCGTTTTACATATTATGTCTTTTATGTATTATTTAAAATAAATATCAAGGTTAGAGATAACTTTTAAACCTTTGTAATTTGATAGCGTATTGACGACTTACGCAACAAATCGGCTCCATATTCGCAGTTAGCTAGATGATCGAACATCGCTGTCAATATTGGAAGCATCACTCCATTGATGTAGCCCAAAGATGTCGAAGTCTTGAGATGTGTACCTCGGAGATGTGCATATTTACCCTGGAAACGGAAAAAAGAAACATTTTTTGAAAAATATCTTATTTTCTTAGTAACGATTTTGACTAAACTTATAATGTCAAAAGCACTGGTTACAACTGTATATTAATATTTCGTATTTCGTATGTCGTATTATATTTAGCTGATGCTGCAAGAAATTAGGGTAAATAAAAATATAAATTTAGTCATTAAGTACACAGTAGAAAGTCATTTAAGAACACATACCTCTTGTAAATTAAATATAGTATGCCCCAAATCATCAGCGAGATTATTGAAGAACGTCAACATGGAGGTCCTGATGAATTCCGGACAGTTCTTCACCAAGGATTTAGCATCAATGCCCTTCACAAGGACTTGGAGACAACGAACGGTTATACGTACGTCCGGGCCGAACGCTGCTAACCTGAATACAAAAACGTTGTGTTGAAAGAAATTTCTATACTTTATGACGTGTCTGAGAAAAATCGAATACAATTTAATAAACAATAGGTCTACATGTCTTAAACCATACTGTGTTGAGACGATTGGGACATGATCCCAGCAATTAAATCCCGCCGCGACAGTACTTATTTTGGATTGTACGGCACAAGTTCGCCTATATCTATTGGCTCACAAGTACTATGTGTACATATACACTATTATTTCCACTTCGTGAAATAGGCATCAATGCATTGACATTTATTATAAAAACGCGTGATTTTCACTTCTAACTTACCTAGAGCGTAGTAGACTGGCCAATTTACAGAATAAAGCAGCCACCATTTCCTTCTCTTTCAAACTCGCTGCACCGACATTGTTAGTGGCCGTGGCAACTGCTATGAAGTAGTTACGATGTGTTGAGAAGTACTTCTCCATCAAAGGTAGTACAACCTATAATACACGTCCAATATATACGTTACGTAATTTAAGTGACATGATACTGATACATCGCATTAAGCACACGTATGAAACTAACACAAAAATAGAATATTTTTATACATTATGTTATTATATACTTTACATATTACATGTAAGAACGTTTCATTATATTGCGTGCTGTTTGCAAATGATTTTATGTGAAATTGGCTCACATTTAATTATAAGAAAATTTTACCTTTTCCTTATTTTGAATTACCGTAATTAAAACAATAAACCACTATTGCGATACTCACGTGAATATATAACTTACTTCTTCAAAAGAAAAGCTAATAGCTAATAATTTAATGATTTGTCATATTTATACTTCTATATAATTTATTTTCACTACTGTATGATACAGAACAAAAAGCTTTGCGTAACACAATTGATTAGCGTGATTTGTCTCGCCATGTTTTAGCCATATTGATACATCATTTCATATATGGAACGGCCATGATAAGCATTCTAATGACACCATGATTGTTTATACCTTCTTGAAGTATCTTAGTTCCCTTTTGTCTTGCTTGTAATTCAAAATAAATAATCATCTAACTACATTTTCTTGTGAAAAAAACCTTTTATAACTTTTGATTAGATTTATCGTAATCATACAACTTTTTAAACATACCTTAGAGAAGAATTTAATATCCCTCGTGCTTGTCTTAAAACTGGATCGTCTACTGAAAGTAGTAGACGGTTTAAGAAGTTTCATATTAATTGTCGCTCGGTCGATGTACTGGATCAGTTTCTCCAACAATGAATATGCGAATCTGAGCTCTATTGCGACACCCGTAGTGGTCTGTTCAGTGTCGATTTGGGACGCCTTGCTGGGTCTGTGTAATTTGTATCCCTGGTATTGAAGGTATTTTAGGAATTCTTGAGACCTTTCGCGGTCCTTTTTCTTCTCCTTGTCGGTCAAGAGATCGTAAGGAACTAGTTGCGGATGGATACCACCTTAAAGTGAAGCATATTTTTTATAGTATAACAAAACTTACGTTACTTTATTTTACTGACTTTACTTACGTTACGTCACTTTATTTACTTAACTTACTTTATACTACTACTAAATTACTTTAAATAGATATTTTTGTTGACAATTATTGCAATAATTTAGGTACGAAATTAGAAGAGATCAAGACTATCTTTATTATTGTCTTTTGTTAACATAGCTTTTACACATTGAAAGAAAACATTTTTTAACCGGATTGAAGTTATGTATTATTATAAACTTATAATTATTACGGTCACCGTGATCACGCACGCTGTAAAGCACGCGAAACGTAAAATTATTAAAATTTTATGTAAATGTAATTATAATTTTATAACAATACATAGCTTCAATCAAATATAAAAGTGTTTTCTTTCACTATCTTTATTTCTCACGTCTAATATACACGATAATTCTTACTTAGCTTTACTAAGAGTTAACACATACATACATATTAATAACATGTAAATATTTCGGATAATTTTACCTCCATTGGTGACAAGTTCTTCTTTCTTCTTCTTCGCCCAGATGTCGTGCGCGTTATCAGCTAACCTCTCAGCCATGTTCTGCATCTCCCTTGACAGAGTCAGGTTGGTCATATCCACTGGATGTGGGTTGTAGTTAAACGGCGTTGCAGAGTCCTAAATGAAAAATCGAAATTAGTTAAAAATAAATAGTGTATTTATTTTGAGTCTCTAATATTTTAAAATCAAACATTCGAAGCGAAAATATTTTTGTCTATTAGCGATTTTATAATATAATATTATATATTATATGATACAAGAAATTGCAATGTTACAACTATTTTTATAGCTTTATTTGTATAGTTATAAATCGCATATTTATCTTACCAAAGAATCTGGCGTTCTCTGATAGCAAACCAAAAATGCAATAAATTAATCGTTGTATAATTTGGATTATTTCTAAAACCATAAAGAAATGTATATTACCATCCCTCCTTCCTTATTGCATGAAACAAAATGTGATTTACTTTTAAAACTTAAAACGTAAAAATTTGATTTTAACGCCAAGGGAGCGTTCAAGTATTGCGTAACGATTTTTCTTGGGCGCTCTTGTAAAACGTTACGATGCGGGCCGGGGATTGAATTACGCGTTATTGATAATATTATTTTCCACTTTCCAGTACTTTACACAACGTAATGGTAAGTTTTAGGTATAAAGAGACACTGGGGGTGGTCACGAAATGTTTTACTATTGGATACAGAAAACGTTACGGTGCATTTCATGGGGGGAGGGTCAAGAATCTCCAAAAATTGCGTGACGTAATACTTCAACGCTCCCCAATTGTTATTTATTTAGATAAACAAAACACTTTAAATGTTATACTGAACAAAATAAATAATGATACTGATGATGATTGTCTACTTACAATGCCACTCTTAGACTGCCGTCTCATGGAACTCCTATTGTTGCTGGGTATATCCACTTCCGAATGTTCTACAGACCAACCAATAGCAAGAAGAGCCTTCAGGGATTCACGAACGGGCTCCTTGTAACGTTCTTTCTCCTGTAATAAAAGTATTTATCATTGTATTGTCTTTCGTTAACATGGCTTTTACACATTAAGAAAACACTTTTTAAACGGATTGAAGCTATGTATTATTATTATAAACATATAATTATTTACATAATTTTAAACGTTTATGTAAATAATTATATGTTATTTCGATGTTATGTTACGTTCCGACGTTTCGCGTGCTTTACAGCGTGCGTGGTCACGGTGACTGAAGACAAAAGGTGTTGAATGTCACAGCTGCAGAGAAAGTTGTGTTATCTGTATTTATTTCCCCGGAGTTGGTATCGACTAAAAGATGACGGAATTAGTCGATAATAATACATAGCTTCAATCCGTTTAAAAAGTGTTTTCTTAGTATTTATCATTGATTTCATGTCTGGATTCTCTAATCGACTACAAGGCTGTTAATGTATGTTGTACTGCTGTGTAGGCACGAAAGCCTTAATGAGTTGTCCCAACCAATTGGACTTAGGATCCTTCAAAAAGAACGTACCAATTCTTAAAAGGCCAGCAACGTGAGACCTCTGGCATTGAGAGTGACCGTGGGCGGCGGGGCGGTATTACTTAACATGTGGTGAGCCTCTTGCCCGTTTGGCCCGTGTTCTTTAATAAAAAAGGTGATTCACCACTTGCTTATCAATTAAAAAATACTCGTGGAAATAGATAACTTGATGACAGAGGGTTGACGCGCCAAATTCCTTTTGGTTTTTTGTCGGCATTACGGAACTAGATTGTTAAACATACATTTTATTTTTAATAATAAGGTATAACATTTAATTCTTAAAATAATGTGATCAAATTGCACTTACGTAGTCATTGAGCATGTTGTAAGGTTTCAAGCGTGGGTGCGTCTTTTGGCTATCAGACCAGTTTTCGCCGTAAACCCAACCATTTTCGATTTTTCTGAAAAATATGTCCCGTATTGATGTTGCCTGATTAACCGTTATTATCAAACATTATATTCTGATAATTCCGTTCATATTATATGAGTTATACAAACATTGATATTCTAATGAATCTTAAGAATAATGAATTGAGAATTGGTCTATAAGGAAAAAAGAGTACTAAAAGCCGGCAACGCACTAGCCAGCCCTGGCAATGTGAGTGTCTATGGGGAGACGATATCACTTAACATCAGGTGAGCCTCCAGCCCATTTGCTCCCTTTTTCTTGTCCGAACCCTAAACACAAATAAATAAATAAACCTGAAAAAAATCTTATATTTTAAACAAAAATTTTATAAAATCAAACCTTGACGCCCAAGCATCATGATAATGTTCGGAGAACTTCTGAACGATTGTGTTAAGGTCGTTATTGAGAGCCACCGATGAAGTATTGATGGGCTGAGGGTCGTACTGCGGATTGTCTGCGCCTAAATATAAAGTTCTCTTTAAAATTCATTATTTAAAAATATGCAATCTCTTTGGATTTGACCTGCTTGGTTAAAAAACCACGAGCCTGTTTATTAAAAAAAAAGAACATAATATGTAAATGAGATTGGGAATTAAAAACAAAAGAATTCTGACAAACATAACGATATTAATACACTGGTTCACAATAAAATATATTTTTTTAATTATAGGACCTCTACATTGTAGCCTATCAGGCTCGCGATTGGTCGGATCTGAGGCCGAGAAGCTTTGGAGCAGGTAGTGTGCAATGTTCAATGTCCCTTTTTCCTAAGGCGATTTTAGTTGCGTAAAAGGCTTGGCGACTCCCGCTGGACTCGGGCTACAACTACAATAAAATATTGAGCTTTATAAAGATTTGTAATTGAAGAAATACATTGGAGTCTTAAATTACCTGTAGCCTGAGTATCCTTGCCATAAAACTCGTCATCATAGTTCTTTGAGAGCGAATAGTCAGGAGGAAGAGCGCAACCTGAAATTATTTTGAATTATATAATCTTTTACTTCTTTATTGAACACCAACTTGTGCTGAAATGCTTGAGTTATTATGATCAAATTTTTGGTTTATTGTATTACACTATCACAACTACGCAGTCCTGAATGGGTGCTACTTGTGGTGACTTGAATTCGTGGTTGCGGTGATGTTAGTTAGTTCGACTATGTATTTGCGTGTGGTTCCCATGAGAATGTAAGTGCGTGCTCCTATTTCACCATGCCTCTTGCTGATAGAGGACAAATCTTTGTTTTTAATTTATTTTATTATTATTTATTACTTAAGATGTCATGTGGCACATGGTGTAATGGTTGCAGCTTCTTATAAATGTTGTGTAAAACAAAAACTTGGCAATTAAAAAGAGTGGTTGAGAATTTATTGCCAGTTCTTCTCTTCCTTTCTACGCCCTTGATTTTAGAGCTGGCAGTAAATGTAAAATTAGAAGCATTTCATGTATATTTCTGGTTTGACGTTCATAAGCCGTCATTTTTTACCTATATGAATAAATGATTTTCAATTGAATTGAATTGTTAAATAAATACATTTTTTAGGTAAATTTCATAAACTGTTTGATTCACATTTTTATTCCTGAATAAAACTTGTAACATATCGCAATAAGCACCCACTTGCTCGCACAGCTTAAAAGTTTTCTCAACTCTTCAATCTGTGAAGCGTATGGAGGTGTGATCTACTTAGAAAAGATTAATGTATAGTAAAAGATGTTCTGCTAATTTTATAAAAATCACTTTTAATATAAAATAGTTTTAAAATATTTAATGCTAAAATTTGTCCATAGACTGTAAATAAATAAATGTTCACTATTAATTAATTACCAATAGCAATCAAGCAAGGCAGAGCTTTTCCAAACAACTCTGGCTCGTAGTCCATCTTGCTGAGGGAGTCGAAGATATTCGAGAAGAGCATCATTGTGAGTCTCTTTTCTTCATCAGATGAGGATCCGTAGGAGCCTTGACCGCTGGTACTGCCATAGTACTTTGCACATCGCTCGTAGTGTAAAGTTAAAAGCTGAAATACCAGAATATATTTGTTCTTAATTTAAAAACAGTGGCTTGGAAGGCGCTGAAGTAGTGATGTACTTGTAATAAAAACATAATTATAGGCTCATAGCGTCCGGCAACAAATTCTACATTGTATACCAACTTGTACCAGCATTACTAAAAAATCGATTGCGTTTGTCAGGGACGAAAGGTTGATCACCTACTTGCCTATTAAAAAATAAGTGATAACAAAACAGACACAGAAAGAGGGCAAGTTCTAAAAGGCTGTAACGTTACTTGTATAAATAGCGGATAGACAAATAAACTCATACCCTTAAAGCCACAGTAGTATATTCAGATAATCGGGAGACGTCAACCGTAAGTTTTCTTAAAAGCTTGAGTAACATGGAAGGCTGCATGGCGGATGTCAGAGCAACTAAAAAGTCTGACACGGCCTCACGCTGACCCTTTGTCAGCATACGGTTCTTTGATAATCTGAAAGCAGTTTGAAAAACTTTTGGTTACTTTTTATCATAAACTAGAGACTATAGTCGATGATCACTATTGTTGTACATTCTAAGGAGAAGGACTCCACGTCTTCTAAATAGTATTTTTTTATATATATATATATATATATATATATATATGATATGATGCATTTTCTACAGTATTACAAACTTATTCTAAAAATATGACAATTATGGTGAACATAAATTTTACATAATACAATAAAAAAATTACCGTTGCCTTTTAGTTTTTACTAGCAATATTTTGTATTGTCTGTTGTTAACAAAGATTTTACACATTAAGAAAACACTTATTAAACGGATTGAATCTATATATTATTATCATAAACTTATAATTATTTACATTATTTTATGTTAAGTGCGTGGTCACGCTGTAAAGCACGCGAAACGTCGGAAAAATTTAAATTTAAAATTATGTAATTCTAATTAAGAATTAGCAATATTTTGGTTAACAATGCAATGCAGGTAGGCGTTTAACAATGTTTTTTTTTTAAAATTCATCAGCCCACTACCGAATAAATCAAGCTCTGGAGAAATATTTACAGATAGAATTTGGATAATTCTGCTGTTTTTAAACCTTGGGAATGAATATGGGACATCAATGTTAATGTATATAACTGTTTAGCAAGTGTTTTTCAATAAGTGTTGACGTATGACAGAAGAGGTAATTAATAAATACACTAAGTGTTAATTCCATGTTTTTAAAAATTCTTCCAATTAGTTGTAATTACTATTGAAACATAAACACAGAGTCAAGCTTTAAAGAGCAATTTAAAAAGCTCATTAATTTTGAAGCAAATCTTAAACTTAGACTGACCTATACACAGTATGAAGCGTAGCATCTAGCAAACTAGCGTAGTTTTCAGCCTCGTTGTAGAAGTTAGCATGTTTGATAAGCAACGGGAGTATGGAGTTACCGATGTATCTGTTCATTGATAAGGCCATGTCTGACTCACAACCATCGTTCTGTAAAATATTATTTTATAAGGAAGAAGAAAGAAAGAATATCCAATAGTATAACAAAAAACATCGTCTAAACTTGTGATTCCCGACATATTTTGCCTTGCCCCACCTTTTAGCCTTTCTAAGATTCGTAAGCGCCAAACACATAATTTTTAATATAAAAAAATTGTGTGTACTAGTACACACGTAAGAAGTGGAACTTCATTATGCCCTAGTTTTTCGAAAAATGATCTTCTATATGCAACTTTACAGAAATTGGTTAAATGAAGTTAAATTAGATAAAGTTTAACAAAAGGCTTTTATTATCATAGACATGAATACAAATAATGGGTACAATTATTTCATTTTATCTTATTACTACTAAGATTATTAGAGAATTTCATTAATTGTAATATAATTATTACTACCATTGTTATCGTTATTATATATTCGAATCAACTGTGGTAGGGACAAGAAAAAGATGGAGCGTAACGGAAAAATGTGACGCGTAACGGAATAATGTGACGCGTAACCAAAAAATGTGCCTGTATTTTTATTTAAAACGCCAAAAAAGAAGTTTCACTTCAAAAAAAATTAATTTTCCCTTAAGAAACTTAAATGGGAAGTTTAAGAAGTTTCTAGGAAATTGTTAACAAAATAGAGTAAGTAAATTTTCAAACATAATGAAAAACTGAAATTCAAATTTAAAAATATTTTAATGAACTTTCGAATAGCCCCCTTAACAATTAAATTGCCCCCATCTGGTGGGTGGTGCAACGATGGGAAATACTGATCTAAATCCTTAATATTATTAAGAAAAACCTTTAAAAACACATTTTAAAGATATCCAGAGATATTATTTTTACGTTACCTTTTTCAATGATTTACACAGATATAGTGTAATGAGACCGATTACTGTACATTCACAGATCGGCCCTAAGGACAGAATCTAAACAAAAGCTAAATTGTAATATTTTAAATATTATTAACATATTTAGAGGAATTTTAAAAATTAAAACATACCCTGTCTAACATAGTAGCAGCTCTAAGGTCAGGAAGGAAGGCCTCTTCCAGAAGTCGATAGAATAACTCCTGCGTTTCAATTCCATATACTCGTTCTAGGAAAAGTCCTACACTCTGCTTATGGCCTGGTATTAAACCGGATGGCATGTCTAAAAATGAATTTTTGTATGAAAACGTCGTAAGTCCTGACGTCACAAATTGGATTTTGATATCATCGCACCAGAACTGATGAAATATGTATTTTTCTAGTTTTTGAAACATTTTTAATGAATAAAATAGTATTTATTGATTTTATTGGTATCAATATATAAGATTCGTTTTTAAATAAATCAATAAATAAAGAATTTCTCAAATGTTTTTCGAATTACGATGTACCAGATTTAGGTCTCTCTTCGCCAGCAGCCGGGTTGTTGAGGGTGAATCTCAAACTGAGAACGCCTTGCAGGTCCTCCAATGGGACCAGGGATCTTAAGATGGCTCGGGCACGTAGGGATTCGTTTTTACCCTAAAACAGCAATGTATAGCATGATTTTCTTTTGGAATTAAAAATATATTAATAGTTTTAATATTAAAAAGCCGGCAACCCAATCGCGGTCTCCTGGAATTGAGAGTGTCCATGAGTGGCGGTATAACTTAATATTAGATGAGCGACCTAAACGTCCTCTCTATTCTATAAAAACAAAATAAATATAATTAAAAGACAAGTATCACAATCGCGCGGTCAGGTATAAAATTTTGAAAGAAATATCTTACAAGTGCGATAACACCAGTTTCAGGTGCACAGCGTCCCAACAAGTCCACGAGAGTACAGTAGAAGTTCAAAATGGCGGCGCCTGTGTCTATGTAATCTTCATCTTCGTCTGACTCGGGCAACGGGTGGCTGAACTGTAAATGAAAAAAAAAAATGTGAAAAGGATCACTTTAGCAAAGATATGCCAGTTTCGTTAATGCCATGTAGGTTAAAATTAATAAATAAATCGTTGACGCTAAAAACTTTTTAGTTCTGTGCCTCAGATTTCTGTGTTTCATGATATATAAGAAACCTAATAGGCAAGTAGGTGATCAGCCTCCCGTGTATGACACACGCCACGTCTAAGGCTAGAATGTTTAATTCGAACATATATTAGAAAGAAAGTCCATTGGTGCCGAGGATCGACCTTTAGGGAAGAGAATCGCTCGCTGAAGCCAAAAAATGTCAGTGGCCAGTAAACTGGCCAGTGTTTAAAAATATCTACTGTTACTAATGGTCAGGTATTAAATTTAGGTCTTACGTTAGTTTTATATATTTTAGTTAATTATATAAAGCGCATACCAATAAACTTGTAATGTTCATTTTGGTAGTAATAAATGAGCCCTTTAGTTTTTTATGATATAACGTTAATAAAATAATATGACACTCTCTTTTCCGAGAATATCCAATGTATAATAGGTCGACATGATCTATATACGTTATAGGTAACAGACGTGCCAATTAGTTTTAAGAATCATTTCAGCATTTGTGGAGGTGGTTCAAAAGAATACTTACACTGATATCTCCCTCCTGCTCTAAATCCCTTAACTTCCTTCTATCTGCGATCCTTTCGCTCATCTTATTAGCGTCTACTATAGCCTTTAATAGACCTTCGCCTTCACCCCTCAACGCTGGACCCAGACATTCCGGTCTTCTGATGAGAAGACGGATGACAAGATTTGCATTTTCTTCTACGCTTTCACCGTTGACCTAAAATTTGTTTTAATTTAAAATTATTATTAGTATTTGTATTAACGGCTTTTAACAATGCGGCTTTTAATAAGCGTATAAATACATAATTAAAAAGTGTCACTTACCCAAACACAGAATCTTAGGAAATCCAGATATCGTTCTCCCTCCACTGGATCCCAACCCAAGTCTGGGTAACCTTTTTCTATAAGTTCAGAGTTACTTTGAAGACCACATCGAGACAAGTACACCGCTATCTTCTCCAGGTAGTGTTCTCTGTGCGATTACAAGCCCATATAAATAACAATATAATGATTTTAAAATTAAGTAAATCAATGCTGTGGCAATCCAACTTCTTGACACGGCAGTAATAAGACGCCTAAAGAGAACTAAACCTTTTGAGTTAATAAACCTAGTGTAGTGTAAATAATTGCAAGTGCGGTATCTCGGACACATGAATATAGTGACGAACATTACAAAACACTAAGACTGTTAATGAACATTACCTTAGTTTAAATCATTAGTTTTGTAGAAAATTAAATCAACATAATATTACTTATTAGCCATAATTATTGTATAGGCTAGATTGTAATTCATGTAAAGAAGCACTCTTTTTTGTGAACTTTATTGCAATAAAAAAAAAGTAAATCATTCGTAACCTGTCTTTATTTACGAAATATATTGCGCACAAGAACGCTCATATATTCCTTATTAAACTTACATACACGCGTATGTGAATTGTTATATTACATTAAAATAATAGATAATGTATGAAATCTTTGTTTAATAAAGCATCGAACAGCCGTTGTAAATATTAATCGAGCATATCGATTCAGCCTCAAATCCTAAGCATAAGCACTAACCTCAAAGCAAGGGCCAGCTCAGTATTCTCCATGAGACTCGAGTACGCGACATCTAGCGGAGTGGATCCTCTTAAAGAAGGCCTAGAGAGCAGAATGTTGGAGTTCTCGAGAAGGAAGTCGAAATGGTCGAACATGGCTTTCTGGTTCTGTCTGCCCGTGCGACAGAAGTAGCAGAGGAAACGACAGCATGCCACCACCATTTCGTGGGAAGTGTCCTGTACGTAATTTTTTATCATTAATAAAAATTCAGAGCATCGTTGGCTTAGTGGCTTCAGCATGCGACTCTCATCCCTGAGGCTGTAGGTTCGATCCCCGGCTGTGCACCAATGGATTTTCTACGTGTGCATTTAACATTAGCTCGAACGGTGAAGGAAAGCATCCTGAGGAAACCGGCTTGCCTTAGACACAAAAAGTCGACGGCGTGCGTCAGGCATAGAAGGCTGATCACCTACTTACCTATTAGATTAACAAATGATCAGGAAACAGATACAGAAATCTGAGGCCAAGACCTAATAAGGTTGTAGCGCCATTGATTTGATAATAATAATTGGTGGAGCGTTCTTCGTACTTCGTACTTTAAATGATTATTGTAATAAAACAGAATGATAAAACAAGGATTCAAATGAAAGTCCTTTAATTTGTGGTCAGCTAGAGACACAGAAAAACACTTGAAACAGCACTTTATTAGAGAGTACCAATACTGGTAGAATGATATCGCTTTTACAGGGTTGAAGAAAGATTTCTCTTTTAGTACATTTTAACTTGAATTACCTTTTCCTTATCCTCAGGAGTTGGCGGTGAAGTGGCAGGGGCGTCAGATTGCGCCTGCGCACGTCGGCCTAGCGTGTTCATCATTACGGCCATCACGTTCTCGTGTACACGTAACACTCTATATGGGGTTTAAGAATTAAAATGTGTTTATAAAAACAAAACAGCATCTCTATAAAAAATATTCAATATTCTTCGAGATAATTCGTTCGAAATTCGAATTTGAGTATTCGAGTAAATGAAGTAAAAGTGAAGAAAAAATAACGATAATAATAATGTATTCTGCTAAATGCTATTGTGCAATTAAACAATATTTACAATTTACAATTATTTACAAAAATACGCGATTTCAATATTGTTTCAATATATAACATACCTAATTAAATCCGGATGTTGGAAGAAAGTGTGATTGTTGACGAGTTTCCTGAAAATGGGTTACAAATATGACGCATATATAATATAATAGCACGCATGATTAAAACGAGATAAGTTTTCTCCAGGTGTTTTAAACTAATTTCAAAGTTTTACTTCCAATACACAAATATACATTAGTTACAAAATTCTTAAGCTATGAATAAATAGAAAATTAAAAGAAATTTAAAAAGTTTGTTCCCTGTCTTTAATGCTGGCAGCATTTTCTCGCTGTATTGAGATATTTATTCGTTGAGTAAAAAGCTCCTGGGTCTGCAGGTGCCAACTTTAATTTTTAATTAGCGCCTGTGCACTTGAACCCCACTTGAGGCTCAAGATCGAAGTCTCTACTCCACAGGGAACAAAATCAAAGACTAGCAGACAGCTTGTGGTTAAGATTGTTAAATGATTAACTATCATTCAACAATCTCAAACACTGACGTCAACTAATAAGCAGGACGCTTATTATTAGTACCTATAAAAATAACCTAAATTCATATTGTTTTCATTAATGATTTAGATCTGGCGCTTGCAGTAGTTTTTTAACTTACCACAATCTCTTTCTCATAAGTTCTTCTTCCTCCTGACTCATTTGTACGGGCAATAAGGCTCTGATCTGACTCAGTCCAACCCACATTTCTGCTACGTCTAGTTTGGTTTTAGCATTGATTACATATGTTTTCTCAAGCGCGCGGATTAGTTCTCCTACCGCATCGTATTGACGGACCAGAAGACTGAAAATTTTATATTTTAGAATGTAATGTAAGTAATTTCAACGTAAATTCAATTCAATTTAACAAGCGTTAACTAACCGACTATAATAGGAGGTATGTATATTGATGAAATTGAAAAGAAAGTCTATATAGGTTATTGAGATATTGATATACATGTACAAGGTGTTCTACAAGGCATGTATAATATAGGTTACAGGTTAATAGTTTTGACAGGAGAATTCTATTAAAAAGTTTTACTAGCCATTTGCAATTCAGTAGTGTTATCAATGTAGTCTAGGATTAAATATATTGTCTCAAGTTAGAACTACAATACGTGGTTTTTGGTTTCATTTCAGAAACTGGTTTACTATAGAAAAAGAAGATTAAGGACTTGTAATTCATTAACAGAATTTGCAAAGATTTTTACCTGAACATTTCCCTAACCAGTTTAGGCGTTTCGATTTGCGACTCCTCCGCCCAGTTGACGATTGTTTGAATCAAAACTTTACGGAACTTCTCTTCTGGCGTCTTCTTCTTTTCTTCTTCGAGGGCCTGAAGGAAACATAATTATTTGATTTACAATTAATTTGTTACAGGTAATTCGACTAAAGGAAAGTAAAATGTGGTTTTGGTAATAAAATAATTGCTGTATGATTCATATTGTATGTGTCGCAGTAAAGTAGTTAAATCAGAGAGTTAATTGAATATCTAGACTGTTAATTAAAAATCTATATTCAATCAAGTCGCTAAAGTACCGTCAAACAAGTGAGTGAACGAAACGTTTAATGAGTTTCCTAAACGTTCCTAGGCAACAAGACTAACCTAACCATTTACAATAAAGTAAAACACGGAATATCCAATCTCTCAATTCTTCACGATTACGATACACGATACACCGAAATAACAATCACAATTGAAATAATCATGGCAGAGTCTTGTTTTACCATCTTGTTTTACATTATTGATCAACACGCTGGCTTTCGGTCAGACAGATAGTTAAACATTTTCGACGCTGCTTTATTTAAATCAAAATTCTAGAGACTTGATTGAATATCGACATTTAACTGTCTAGAGATTCAATTAACTCTCTGATTTAACTACTTTACTGCGACATATGCATTATGTTTAACATTTTTTGGTGTTTATAAATTCTTATATCACAATTATAGTTTTTTTTTAATTAGCCGTAATTTCTTACAACAATTGCGAATATATCCGGCAAAGGGTAATGCGTGGTGAGTTATTCGGTTCAACTACTAAAACACTGTCTAATGTTAGAATCTATTTGTATATCTGTAGTAGTGTTTTGCTATGGCAACGAATTCAGGCGTCGTATAGCCTATGGATTCGGTTACTGTTTGACAGTTTTGTGAAAAAGTGCGTGGACTGTGACAAAATAACTTTCTTGAAGGTCTTAGCTGGCCATGAAGGACAAAAATACTAAGTTGTGTCTTCAAAATTTGTTACTCATTTATAAAAATGATTATGCAAACTAACATCGAAGTTATATGAATTCTGTTTATTCGACGTTTACTTTCTAGTTTCTACCCCTGGGTACACTACAGTAAGGATCTACTTTTACCTCTTCAACTGTTTCTGTGTTTTCCTGTAAATTAATTGGATTTTAGAGTTTGTTGTTGTGTGCTTTTACTGAAGACAAAAATAAAGTTCATAATTTATTCATTAAGGAACAACATTCAATCATTTAAGAATAGTATTTGTCTTTTTCTCTTATAACGTACGTACATAATTGGACATATTTTTTGGTGAATAATATTTTACAGTTTTTTTATATAATTTGTATCATAGTTTTTTTTTATATTCAATTACATTAAAACATACCTTGGTCTCATCTTCTAACTCCTTCACAGTGTTGATAATGTTGTAAAGTTTACCAAATGCACCTGGTTTCACTTCCGGCTCATTAGATTGCTGCAACGAAATCATTCAAATAAGAGATGACTTTCAAAACATAAAATACATACTCATTTTAATTTTTATTTAAAAATCCCGCAACGCACTCGCGAGCCTTCTGGCATTGAGAGAGTCCGTCTCCCGCCAGAATGCTACCTGTTCTATATATACTGTAGGTCTGTCATGCGACTGGGACATATTGCTCTGGAGCTGTGATGCTTTTGACATTTAACACATTTTGTCTTCAGTCACCGTGACCGCGCACGCCGAAAAGCACGCGAAACGTCGGAATAAATTTAGAATGAAGTAAATAATTATAAGTTTTTAATAATAATACATAGCTTCAATCCGTTCAAAAAGTGTTTTTCTTAACATATTGTGCCTGTTAGACTACAAAGCGTGTACCACTTCGTACAACATTCTGAAATGCTGTAGTCGCCATTCTCCCTAAAAACGCACTGGATTTGACATATGGGAGTCTCGACTCCTGTCGCGCTGGTTTTATACCCATACATGAACGGCGATTTATATTTAATTCCAAAATACCCTCCATTAATTTCTAACAATAAATCGTAGAATGTATTAACGTACATCACCATCCGGCTCCTGCAAAGCACTCAAAGACACGTGTGACATGAGAGCCTCGTGGAAATCATTCATTCTCGCGATGAGCTCTTCACCACATGGACAGTTTTCCGGATCTTCATCTTCTAAGTGCTTGAAACCTGGAATATTTTTTTTATTTTTTATAAGCTTTAAAGGTACTTTTGTTAACTTATTAGAAGCAGATGTCTGTCGAACTATGGAGCCAATACGAACCTACAAACCCAAGAACTGTACAAGCTAAGATTAAAAGCCTGTTTATTAGTCTATATATTGCTATAAGCCTATTGCAGTTAAGTTGAAGTGTGTAGGAAAATTAGAGAAAAAAATAGGAGAAAGATTTGTCCTTATCACTCTACTGTAATTTTGGAAATGAATAAACGGGACGCATACAAGTTTGGTTATAGCAAAAACTTTCTCAGTTGTGTATATCTTAGTGAATTATAATAATTCAGCGGCCCTAACCCCCTTAATTGGTCTTGGCTACAGATTGCATTTGATCACTTTTATTTCTTAGACAAGTATCTGCCTTGGTTTGAGATATGCCGTTTTCTTCACGATATTTGCCTTCAACGCAGTCGCGTGTCAATTGCGCACATAGAAAGTATATTCCATTGGTGCACAGCCGTGATTGAACGCACGACAGGGATGAAGGTTGGTTAAGCCACTAGGCCAGCACCGCTCTTGTAATATATGAATAATTTTACAAATAATTGCATATGAGGCAAATTAATTAAAAGTCTTACTTAATATAGCATTCATCTGTTCTCTTGGCGGACAACGGAATTCCCTGGTCTTCTTAGCAGCAACCGCACTGGGTAGATCAGACTGTTTGATTTCTGTATAGCGTCTGAAATTATTTATTAAAAAATACATATATAAAAATTATTGTCTTTTATTACTAAATTATAATAATTAAATTTTAACGCTCCTTGTGTTTAATTTAAATATATTTAGTTTAAATAAAATAATCTCTGGTTACGTAACCTAACATCAGTAAAGTTACATATATAAATATTTAAGTAAATAATTCGAAGCGTAAAATAAAGGTTAGCAATTATTTATTAACACTTCGTTGCATTAACATAATACAAATTGAACATAATTAAATAAAAACGAGGGCAACTGGCGGCCTTAACGCTTTCGAGCGATCTCTTCGAGGCAACTGTGAAAAAAATTAGATGAGGTAAGCAAGAAGTGCAAAAAAATATAAAACATAATATAGTTAATAAGACAAATTAAACAGGAACAAAAAAAACTAAACTAAAAAATGAACATATACATGATGGATACATGAAAAATGAAAAGTGCACATGAATCACGACAATTTTAGATCAATTATCGCGAACATGCAGCTTAAATGTGCCCTTTAGTTTTTCCCATACTATATGTCCAATAGGTCGGTCGGTCGATTGAACATCCCCATACGCACGCACGTACGATACGTTCGTTAATAACTGTAAAATAAAAATCTTACCTCAACTGATCAGTTTGAAGTTCTCCAACAAAGTCATGCGCAAACGCAATTATTGATTCGACTCTGTGTCTTAACTGAATGTCGTTGAGATGTTGAAGTAAGTAGCACATTTGGAGTTTTGCACCTTCCGCCATTTTCATGTGTAGAAGGCCCTTTCTGTGCTCATCTTTGCCCTCTGCATGTTTAATAAGTGTTATAATGTCAATATATTAAAAAAAAGTTATGGCAAAAACCAATTCTTAAAAGGGAACACCACACATTGTCTATGTGCGGAAGTATCACTTAACAGTTGAGCCTTTTTTCCATTTGCCCTTTCAGTAAAAAAATAGAATGATTTCCCTTTTAACTTCAATAAATCAACACTTTAAAGTAACTTTGAAAGTCTAAAGAAAATTGTAATATAAATTGTTCGTATAACTATGGTTATTAAATGGATACCTTTATCAAACGTCGGATCCCAAGTCTCGGGGTTGATCATTATGAGAAGTTTCTCAACATCTTCATCTCTCATCATACCCACTAATAGTAAGCGATCCACCAGCTTTATTAAGGGCCTACAAAATGTAAGGTAAAATTATCGCATACAGTTGAGATTCTTATAAAGAAAACAGTAACAAGTGGATTCGAAAAAGGTTTACATTTTAGTTATTCTTTTTAGTTTGATATTCTTATATTCAATACGTGTGTACAGGACAACGTCTGTCGGGTCTGTGAAGTTCCAAAATAAAGACAAAAATTCTTAGACATTTTAAAAATATTGTTGCGAAGGTAGTCGCAAATTGTAAATTCAAATTTAAACGTCAATTCGTTCAGCACCTACTGCACAAATTCTTTACCTAAACCTTCTTTTGTATTAGTCTCCTCATACTTACAAGAAAAGATTTTCATTGCTTCCACCAGTAGGATCTCTGTTGTGTACTTGGTTGGTCTCTACGGCTTCAGCCAAAGCCTGCATGACGAATTCCCGGACCACTTCGAGAGGGAAGTAAGGGGAGTAGAGGTTGCTTATGTCCGATATGTTTTCTCTGTAATATGATTTATAATTTCTACGTTACACTTAATGCTTGAAGCTATGAATTAGTTATAAATATTCTAGTTTTTCTGCTAAATATTATTTGTCCAGTCTCTAGCGTGCTTTATAAAAAATATACGGAGTCAGCTTACAAGATCTAGCGTATATGAGATTATAAGATAATTTAAAATACTTTTTACATTATGTGTAACATCTACACATTTACAAGGTATATTATTTATTTCTATAAAAAACATAAAATACTGTTACATCTCTGATTGTATTTTTTTTACTTGTTTCAATAATTTATTAACTTAATTTATGTATTATTTCGTATATTTTCTAATATAAGTGAATGTTATTGAGCAGTGTTGGCCTAGTGGCTTCAGTGTGCGACTCTCATCCCTGATGTCCCAGGCTGTGCATCAATGGACTTTCTTTCTATGTGCGCATTTAACATCCGCTCGAACGGTGAAAGAAAACATCGTGAGGAAACCGGCTTGTCTTATACACAAAAAGTCGACGGCGTGCGTCAGGCACAGAAGGCTGATCACCTACTTGCCTATTAGATTAACAAATAATCATGAAACATATACATAAATCTAAAGCCCAAACCTAAAAAGGTTGTAGCGCATTGTATTATATGTTTCCTACTCACGCAATATTAGTCATATTCATCTGGGGTCGAACACTCTCAGTCTGCAGAGATCGAAGGCTGTGACACATCTCCCGATCCTCGTACAACGACTTCAGTTCTGGGCCCAAAGGGATCACAAATTCGTTCTTACACGCTTCCCTGAAAACATTAAGTTATTTTTAACACGTTAACTTTATTATATAAATGCTAAACGATATTTTTATGACATAGCTAAGAAGAATTAGGTATTTATTAACTACTAACAAATGTAACGCATTGTAAAGAAAACAGAAAGTTTCTTTAGGACCCGTAAAACATAAATGAATTCTCTAAATCTAATCCACCATTTGTATATGTAACAGACCTCAAAAAAAGATTGTGCCTTGAGAAAGATACAATAATATGAAAAAAAAATAAAGTTCAATTACAGCAATTGCACCTATTGCTGAAATTGAAAATATTTTCATTAAATTAAATATAAACTGGCATTGTATTTGTTAAATAAAGAAAACAAACGTACATAGTAGTGGCATGAGACTCCAAATGTAAGGCGATGAGCAAATCGTAGAAGCCTTGCCGTAGAGGTCCCGACATGTACTGAGATCGGATCGCGTATAGCAGTTGTTTCTGATCTACGTGTTGACACAAAGCGTGTGCAGCCCTGAAAAATTCGTCAATATGTATTTTATTCAGAGTCGTCCATTAAATAATCTGTAATTTAGTAGAATATTAATTATTATAATGATGTAGTGAAGTAATTGTAGCTTCTGATCGGATCTATAAATAAAATCTCAAATATAAATAAATCTACAGTAAGTCATTATGAATTAACATTATACCTGTAATTGCTTTGGTAACAGAGAGCGGCGTATAATGTAAGAGTGTGGGCGTGGAAGCTTAGAAGTTTGTCCATCTCTATCAACTCTAAGATATCTATGCAACGGTCCTCCTCTGAAATTCAATATTATTAATCATAATATTAACTTCAATTGTAAAGCATTCGGCTTTTAATGGCTTTAATCTCCTTGCCAACATTTCTATATTTGATGAATGAGGCAACACACAAAATAACTCCATTTTCATCTTTGAGAATAATTTATAGTAAAGTAACTGTTTAACTAGAAAATTTCGTACAGAATATTTTCTAAAGAACTCAATATAAATACCTGGTATATGTAAAGCCAGCATGGATACAGCGTCTTCACAGAGCATGGACCAACCACGAATGTCAGACAACTTCAGAGCGTGAACTTGAAGGAATTGGTTCGGCACCTGGAGAAACAGAGTTGGAGAAATAATTTAGAATATCTAAAGACCAAAACAGATACCTAGGTCATGTACGTAAATGTTTCTACGTTATACTACCGATAAAATGCCTAAACAGTTGTTTCAACACCTCTTAACTGACACGCTCTCTGACTCTAAACAAGCGATAACATATGAGCGTATCGAACACAATTAACGAACATAATTTTAAAGTAATCAACGAAATCTCTTTCATTAAGTAATATTTTATTTTATTAATTGGTATAACGTTTGAGAGGTTTATCGATGGTAACAAATCTTTTTAGATTAACGGGTTAGGCTCAGTTAGCCTAAGTCTATAAACACAAATACTTAAATAGTACGGCGAATTAACAAGACGTAAGGTACGTCTTTTTTAAAAATTTGGGTTGTCAACAGCTTTTATAAAAAATACAAAACCAAAAGTATAATAATTTACAAAATCTTACAGGCCGACCCTAGTAAAATATAATACTGAAGTATCTGTGTATGGGTACGTGTTTGTAAATATTTACATAAATTATTTTGTATATCATTTTTATAGATAAATAAGACAAATTTGAAAATAATTCATTATACTGGGCACAACTTCTATACGAGTTTAGTCCACGATCTTTCGTTTCTTCAGACGAATCACAACCGACAATGCAACATCGTTTTCATTTTACATTAAAAAAAAATCAATTGCGCTACAACCTTTTTAGGTTAAAGCCTTAGATTCTGTATCTGTTTCATGATCATTTGTTAATCGAATGGGCAAGTAGGTGATCAGCCTTCTGTGCCTGATGCGCGCCGTCGACTTTTTGGGTCTAAGGCAAGCCGGTTTCCTCACGATATTTTCCTTCACCGTTCGAGCTAATGTTAAATGCGCACATAGAAAGAAAATCCATTGGTGCACAGCCGGGGATCGAACCTACGACCTAAGGGATGAGAGTCGCACGCTGTAGCCACTAGGCCAACACTGCTCTTCATTTTACATACTTAGAGATAAATAACTAAATTTAACTCACTCTAGCCCATTGATGCGGTTTCAAACACTGAACTTTAAGCCTCGGTGGAAATTGTGGGTTCACGTGTTTGTCGCTAGTTGGCAGCACTGCAGCACTAAGTGGAAGACTAGTAGAGGACCGACCCAGCTCTATTTGCAGGATTTCCTTTGATGTGGCCTCAACGAATATCGCCGGGAAGAGTTTTGTTTCTGGTTCCATCTGAAATTTATTGAATATAAGAATTTGGTTGAAATTAATTAGTCTTGATGATTACTTAATTTGAATTGTTTTACGCATTGTTTATCTTAACAAAATTGATTGATAAATGTTTAAATTTTAACATCAATTTCCAGTAATTACACTTAGTTTTTTATCACACAGATGGAAAACACATTTGCAAAGCCTTTACGTGGGTTTTTACTAAATTGTAACAGATTCTGGCTTAAATTTATTACGTACCTTAAACTTAATGCTGGTATCTTTTCCCTCACACGTGAAGGATACGGTACCAGTAGAAGTATCAACAGAACAACCAATGAACATCCCCTGAGAAGCTCCTTTGGCTGTTGCTTCCGCCATCACTTCATTGTATAATTCATCAGCTCGCACCATATAACACGACTGGCGGTTTACACTGGAAGCAGCAATATGATGATATGAAATCGGGTTATGTAAGTTAGTCTAAAAAAGACTTAGAAACTCGACGAACATTTACGTTACATTTTGTGTGTCTGTTTATAATCTGGATTTTTATAGAACAGGGAGAAATAGGCAGCAGGCTCAACTGATGTTAAGTGATACTGCCGCCCATGAACACTCAATGCCAGAGGGCTCGCGAGTGCGTTGCCCCCTTTTAAGAATGGGTACGCTCTTTTCTTGAAGGACCCAAAGTTGAATTGGTTCGAAAATACTTTAATTTAATGACACATACGAAAATAATGTGAGTGTCTATATAGCCAAAAGGCTCGCAAGTGCGTTGCAGGCCTTTTAAGAATTAGTACGTTCTTTTCGGATGCATTTAATCCAAAATATTCCAGTAGACCTATGAAGAAGGTTTATGGGGCTTTCATAAATCATTTAAGGCCATACCTCTCAATCACCCTATCATAATCGTCAGTGATGATAACTGAAGACTTGGTGACCTTATTTTGATTAAAATCCTTGGAGTGCAAATGGTATTGAGTGGTCACCCATCCTATGTACACGTGAGTTGGATCCTGACCGGGGAAAATTCTGAAAAATATTTTGTAAAGTATGTCATTGTCCTGCCTGTGTTATAAAGAAAAGTCTTTGGAATAACATATATATATATATATAAGTCATTTATTAGTAAGCAAAAGTAAGTTATGTAAAATAAAATAAATTTGACAAAAACAAGTTTGATTACTAGCATTAGAACTATAGAACGTTTTTCGTATACGTACAGCGTAATCTATATAGTTACATAAAAGTTTCTATGGCTAAACGTTTTTGAATTGTCCTCACCTGACACCGTAAAAGTATTCATTGATAAGTTTTAAACAGTCAGCATCAAATATTTCATTCCCGATCGTTTCTGTGGCAGACTTGTCCAGTGTAGCGGTGGTCATTTGTTTACGATCCTGTGTTGGTGTTGGCACTGCCAAATTTGTCTGAAATATTTCATAAATTTTATTCATTAATTTATTCGTAATGTCGCTGTACATGAAATATTAAAAATCCTTTGAAGTTTTGTACATAGTATTGCTTTTGTTTAACATAGCTTTTACACATTGAAAGAAAACAATTTTTAACCGGATTAAAGCTATTTGTATTATTATAAACTTATAATTATTTTACATAATTTTAAATTTAAAATTTTCCGACGTTTCGCGTGCTTTACAGCGTGCGTGGTCACGGTGACTGAATAAAAGGTGTTGAATGTCAAAAGTATCACAGCTGTAGAGAAAGTTGTGTTATCTGTATTGAATTCCCCGGAGTTGGTATCGACTAAAAGATGACGGGTTTTTGGAGAAATGACTCACGGTGTGCTCTATTTTCGCGGATTGTTTGTCTTGGGGTTTTAATTTAGATATTATGGGTGTTTGATATTTTTAGGCCGACTTCTCTATTGAAATTCTTTTTTTTATTTCAATCGAATAATAATAAAAAATACTTTTGTAAAAATAATTATAAATTTATAATATCCTAATAACAAGCTTTAATCCGATTAAAAAATTGTTTTGTTTCAGTTTTGTACATTATGACCATTACAATGGTGAGATTTGAATTTTTAATATTGTTAGTTTACACCTTTGTTAAATCACTTTAGTTTGAAGATACCATCAGACTGTAGATATACACTTATATGCAGTGTCAAACTAATAAAAATACAGTTTAAGAGATGCTGGTGCAAGGATAAGAGGTAATGAATGAAATGAAACTAAAAGGCCCAAGTACGAGTCCTGTAAGTACACAGCGCTATTGACAAGTTTAGGACTCTTTAAGAAGTTTTAAAGTAGAAAGGTTTAGTAGATCTCGATATTTCTATGACACCATAAGAAACACTTAGAACAAACAAGCGTATTCTATAATAACTTACGCTTAAAGCGCCTTGACTGTCGTACATATTGGCCCCATTATTTCTATTTTGCATGTTATACCTCTGATTTGCCTTTGGAAAACAAAAATAAATATAAAATTTACATGCGAGGAAGTGTGCATGGGATATAATAATTCTGGGAGTAACATACAAAAACCCTGTGTGTCTATGGAAAAGCTACTTTTGATAGGATTTGTGTTTTTAAATAGTGGTCCTATATATTTAAATGCGAATGTTAAACTTATGCATTATTATATCTTAATTCTAAAGATAATTTTGTGACAGAACATTTGGTTGCGAGACTAGTCGTTATTTAGAAGGTTTGTTTTTTCAGTAAACTATTCAATTTATTTCATTTCAAATTATTTAAAGTTTTAAGCATATGATGAGAAAGAATTTGAATTTAGTGTAAAAAAATAACTTTCGCATTTACACCATCTATAAATTTTTGGATCAGGGATAAAAACAAACCAAAAACTTTGGACAATTTGGCAAAAATATACAAGCAATACTGTTAATAAACTTATTATACCTGTGATACTCTGATTTGTGGATTGGGTCGCCGAGCCCTATCTGGGGACACCTCCGTATCTGTGTAGGGATCCGGGGTCTTCGATTTCCTCGATTTACCTCTATCCCCACTCTCTCCTCTTTTACTCCTAAAGAACCTATAATCATGGAAGTGGTCATGGTTGAATCTATTTAAATAAAACTGAATCGCGTATAATGTTCCTAAACACAAAACTCGAAGAACAGCCTAAATTCGAGTATTTTTTATTTATTTATTCCTTGATGTCTGAGGTAGAATTTATTCAGAGAAATTTTTTAATTAGATTTATGTCGTACTTGATGATTTATGTTTTTATTCCAGAAAAGCTACCATATAGTCTATAGACTCTATGGGGTAGCATAGACAAATGTTTCATATGTTAGTAGGTAGCTCCTAAAAGGCTAAGTGAAAAATCTTATAATGGCGAAACGAACCTGGTAAAAGGCTGCTAAAAAGCACAAATTATGTTAATATTACTCGTAAGTGTAATCAAAAGTAATATTACGCTATAAAAATATGTGTTTTATGTATAAAAAAAGCGCAACTATGTACTATATTATTTCCAAATTTATTTGATATATTCATATATGAGGAAGAAAGCCTAAACTGCAGTTAGTAGCAACAGCTTTATAGGGTTCACTAAATAACGAACCCTACAAGTAACAGTACAGATACCAGCAAACTTATTGAGAATTAAACAAGGGAGTGGGGAAAAGTTTGCGCATCGTACACATCGCGGAACAAACGTCAACTGATCACGTGATCGACACGTCACTCTCCTGCTGCCCTCCCAGTGATACCTAAAAATCGCTTCTGCGCAGACAAGGACATTTGTTCAAGATGTTTGCCGGTATCTGTATAAACCGTAGTACATTAAAGCCGTCATGGCAAGACTAATACAACATTTCTGTACAGTGTGAAGTTCAAGGTTCAATGACGTAATCCCATAACATATGGGAAGTAGTTGCTGGTGAAAGAAAACCAAAAAAATGTATTAAAAAATCTTACTTGAATGGCGACCTTCCCCTTTTATCTTTCTTGGTATCTTCAAGCAGATTCTGTACTCCGAGTTCATATTTTGACATTTCCGCTTCACTCGTAGACCGGTTCATTCCATTTTGACCTAAAATATTTTCAGCTAATGTAAGTAACATTTTCTCTATATTTGAGTCAGTTTTTAGTTCAACAATTAATAACGGAAGCTGTGATGTGTGCTATTCTGATACGGTCAGACATCAAAATGTATTATTTTGACGTGAAATATATATTTTTAAATAACCTGCTAAATGTATTGTGGGCTCCAGCGCTAACATCTTTTGTAAATTTTCGATAATTATACCAAAGAATTAGTAGACAAAATTGTTATAATTTTATAAAAATATTAACGTTTCAAAAATGTCATACAAATAAACCGTATATGTTTGTACGTACTAAATTAGTAAGCATTACGTAAAATGGCATTATTACGGTATTAAAGGGTTCCGGGTGGGATCTCAGAATTATCTCTTGCTAAGAGAATTCTCACGGCCCCGCCCTGATAACACCTAGCCAATATTAAAGGATCACACAGATTAATCTATCAACGACAGTTAGTTGTTAGAGAACCTGGTTGTAAATTGTAATTCTGTATTGTGACGTTGCGTGTGATTGACCCTTTGCGGGGTGGCCTTGAGGGCTGCCTCTTGATTTTTACGTCTTCTTGATTCTCATCGTAGTGGAGACCTTGAGAATATTGGACATATGGTATTGCACGATTTTATTTGCATATGTTAGAAAAATATGTACAGATAAAACAATATGATTCTAATTGTGTTCTAGTTAATGTTTCTTAGAATTTAAAATGATAGAATTATTACGCAGATCTAAAATAAATGTTGTTTAATTGTCTTTCTACATTATGCTTATAAATTGTATTTCAATGTTTTGATAATTCTACTAAACACGAAATGTGAGTGGTATAACTATACTATTTATGGGAATTGATGGGATGAATGCAGGTGCAAACAAATTGCATTCCACAAAATACTATATACAAAATAATTTTTTTATACAGGTCGATATTCTTTTAATAATTATAATAATTGTTCTCGCTGATTAATGGACTACAAAAAATATCAAAATCGGTTTAGCAGTTGTAACTAAGAAACTAAATCTCAGGCTTCATTTATCAAAGATGCATTTATATTTATTAATGACATTTTATACACTAAGGAATATTTACATTCAACATATTAATCTACGAACTAGATAGATATATATTTTCAATAGCATATGGCTCCAAAATCATAAACATGACAACTACCAGTGACATTTGTAAACTGTCAAAAGAGTGGCGCCATCTTTATTTTACCTTTAATATCGTTCATGGTGAAGCCACTTCTCATTATTTGGTCGATATGCGCCGGCATTTGAGCTTCAACCGCTTCCTTCATCAGAATCTGTTGACGATCCTTGATCTCCACCCAGCGGCGAGCTTTTTCCGATTCACTTTAAGAATTTTAATTAAATAAATAATACTTTTTATTTGTTGAATGACGAATCCTCAATTTCTTATTCATTTGAGTAGTAGAGAGTATTATTTGTATTTTTTTAATTAGAAAGAAACTAAACTATTCTATCTGTTTAAGACTTGTTACTTGCTTGCTGTACATGGAGTTATAGCCAAACTTTTGCTTACTGTCTCAGACGTAATTTCTCCCTTGTAAAATTATATAAATTTACTAGCGTTCTGCCATAATTACACATCATAATATCACAAACGTCGTTCTGCCATATTATTTATAGGAAACATTTATAAAAACAAAAAAATTGTCTAAAAATAAAAATATAAAATTTGTGGTGAACACCCCTTATCACTTAGAGGTTCTGAATTTAGATAGTAGCCGATTCTCAGACTTATTGAATATTCATAAAAAATTTCATAAGAATCGGTTGAGCCGTTTCGGAGGAGTATGGGAACGAACATTGTGACATGAGAATTTTATATATATAGATGATTAAAATGAACAAACGAATATTTATATAGATATCTAGATTACCTAGAATCAATAAAAAGTACACTTCTGTTAGCCTAACGAAAAAATTGTTTAGTTCAAAAACCACAATAAATCACTAATCAAACCCAAACCAGAAAATTAATCCTATTATTTCGCAACAATCAACATATCTTCGGTAGTATAGTGGTCAGTATCCCCGCCTGTCACGCGGGAGACCGGGGTTCGATTCCCCGCCGGAGAGAATTTTGTTTTATTTTTCTATTATTATTATATTTTTAAAAGCCAAAAACCACTTACTCAATAAACTCAGCGTGGCATATAACAGGTAGCGACAGCCTGAGGAACTCCCAATTTGCCTTTTCCATCGTCTCAAAAGTGTTGTGCGATATTTTTAAGCATGGCGGCGTGTCTGTGTTAAAAACAAACGAATAAAATCTACGAAACAAATGCAAAGAAATCAATCATATTTGTATGTTTAGAAATGTTTTTGACCAGTAATTATATATTAAAATACGATCTAATGATATTTCATTACAAATATAAAATTACTGATAATAATTAAAATTATCTGTAATATTAAGACTTTCTTTACAATCAGTATAGCTGTCATACTAATACTTCTCTACTTACTAACTTAACTGTAGCCAGCATTGATTTAACGGGGTTAAGGAAAGTATTGAAAAAAAGAATTTAATTCCTCGCGATATAATGTACTATGAGCGAAATCACGTTTCGTTTACTTCTGATTGGTCAACGGCTTTGTACACGTGACATGATTCAGTTCGACCAATTACTATAAAACGAAACGCGGTCTCATTCGATCCTTATTTTTAGATTGTTATTCGTAGAACTTTCAATCCTTACCAGAGCCAGCTGGAATCCTGGTAACATCGATCCTCGTGTCAATCATTTCATCTGTGTTCTCAAATATCGGCTGATCTTTTGTATACCAATGTGTTACATCACGGTTCATATTGCTGCAAAAATCAATATTGTAGATTTTAAGCTAAACAAATGTGTTGTGTTGTGCTTTACAACCAAATGCTTTTAGGATATTTTATTATTGTGTGAGACCGTCAGGACAGTATAGACGACAAACACATTGGCTATATTGTAATGGCACATCTCCGGTAGTAGTCTTCATATATCCTTCATATTAACCAAAACTTTGGACAACATATTATCAAAATATATTAATCAAATTGCTATAGTAAAATAACCAACGAATATTTGTAGATCTTGGAAGGTAAGTTAACAGATTAAAAGTCATAGTTTTTTTTAATGTAACAGGAGACAAAGGGGCAAGAGGCTCATCTGATCTTGAGTGATACCGTCGCCCATGGACACTCACATTGCCAGAAGCTCTTTACTGAAGTAAAATCAATTTCAGTAGGTTCCACATAGTGGTGGTGCGCGGTAGAAACTGCCTTAGAAAACGCTCAGTTGTGGAATGACGGAAGTCGAGGTGATACGGATGGTATTTTGTACTCTGCCTTGACATCCGATAAAGAAACTCAGCTGCAGGTATTATTCCGAACAACCATTCGTTTTCAATCTGTGTAGCAAAAGCCTACAAAAATACATCCGCAAACTGTTTCCTATTATGAAATTTTCAAGTTCCTGCTCCTACCTATTGGTAAATACTACATATGCAGATACTTACACACAGAAGGGTTCATATCCCTCTTGGAGACCGCAGGTTGTGAAGTACTTTAAAGAGTTCACGTCTTGACCATATGATAACCTGGAATTCAGTAAATTCTTTAATCACACTTATCATTTTAAGCGTTTTCAAATACTCTTTCTCAAATAGATCAAGATTAGCTATTCCAAGATTTTACCCATGTCAAAAGTAGCTTAAAGCAAGTAAAATAAAATGTATAATATAATTTACCTAGCTTTTTGACCGACTCCAAGGGTACAGGCTGGCACGAAGTTATCGCCTTGGACATCCGCAAATGTAGTCTCACCACCAAGCGCGTCCATCAACAATTCACCATTTAGCGAAAAACCTGATTACAATTCCATAAACAATATTTTTTGTGCTAAAGGCCATTTTTTTTCAAAATCTAACTGAATTAATTTCGATATTTTTTTAGTAATGGGTCAAATTATTTACAGTTCATTTTAAAAATCTACGTAAAAAGGCGCCACCTCCTTAAAATGAAATACAGAAAACATTTAAAAATGGAAATAAGAATGTTTTTACATTTGTCTATTGCTTAATTCTGGAATAAGTATACACAATGCAGATAGTATAAAATAAGAAAATCTATTTCAAAAACTCTTGCCTAAAATTTGTCAATATTACTCATTAGTACAAAGCAGCAAGCATGAATATTATAATTAATTTTAACCATACAGTTTCGTATCATTTCTTGTATCCCTTTTCATGTCAGCGTAAACACGACTTGACAGAAAGAAACAAAAGAATACTTTAGTTAAAACATTTGACTTTTTTTGAGATTAAGAACCTGTACACTGTTGTACAGAACACTGCATAATCTATATCTAATAGATTTCAAACCCGATAAGAAACTGTATAATAAGGATATTAGTTAAAACGGTGTCATATCAGTATCTAAAAAAATCGGTGTAATTAAAAGTATTTCGTGCCCCAAAGAGGCTTATTCCATAAGCATTTATCAACTATTTGCAAAGCGAAGCACGTGATGTTACTTTATAAGCTATAATGTTTTGCTGTCTAACCTATATCATGCCTATTATTCGATCGAACGCAAGCTAATTTCAGACAAATCTATGCTTTAATAAACCTTGGCAGGGACATTTTACGATAATCTAAGTAGTCATACTGAAACTTAAAAAAAAATTATTTCTAGATAACAAAAGATTATATTTAAGTTTTAAATATAAATTAAAGCTAGTGTACTGCGTAAAACTGCAATGCTAGTCAAACATTCAGTCTAGTTTTAGGCGTAAATAATTAAGAAACAAATCAAGTATGAGGACTAAAGGACTAACTAACATACGTCCTACAAGTTTTTTAAATTAATAAGCCTTATTAGAATCAGCGTAACTAGACTATTCGAAAACCTTTTTTAAATGTATGCTATCAAATGTGTATAATACATACCAATTTAGTAATTGGAAAATACTAGTGCTATAGGAAATTCGTAGTTTTATAAATTTGTATCAAGCTTCAAAATGCCCCTGCCTGTATGAATCGCGGTAAGCAAAATTCGTACTTATCGTCTTGTCTATGAGATCAAGGAAGACGCCTACAACATCACCGACCGCCCATTGCTTCCCAAATGACTCCAAGCTACCGGAATACACTTTTTCCTCCTTAAATTAGAAATGTAACTTGCAATTACAATCTGATTGAAAAAGCCCCGAAGAAAGCCAAAATGTTATATAAAACTTCTTCTGTTTGTACAAAAAAAGATATGTTGTTGTAATAATTCGTTCTGTCCTGTAGGAAGGTAAGTATTTAAACCGAAAGACGCACAGATGGCTCAATTGGATTCTGATTAGTTAACAGCATCTATAGTCGCGTTGACACGTGACATGATACGTTATGTTATAGCGTCCTTTTGACCAAACACAATCGAACGCAACGAATTGTCTGGCGTCATCTGTTATGTATCCCCAAGATCACTTTTGTTGGCTCCAATGGTCAGGACTTCGAATCAACCGGTTGTAAAATCAGTTATGTAAACACTCTCTTCTATTAAATAATAAATTTCACAAAGATCTAATGGAAAGTATTAGTCCATCTATTATAGCGCTTTAATATAAATAGTTTGTTTTGGTCTAATCCTCTCTCTTGTCATGGGTGTGTGTTCATTCACGTTTCTATATAATTTTAATATAACTAATTTCAGATATACAATATAAATGTTTGTTTAGATAATGTGCCCATGTGATTATTATTTAGTAATTTGGAATTGATAAACCAATTCAACACAAACTCAAAGGAATTATATACATTATAAGAAGAAAAAGAGGAAGGGACAACATATAAATTTAAGTTAATATATTTTAGATATTCAATATACTCGGAGATGGAATTCGATTTAATGTTTGTGTTGCCACTCCAAAATAATTGTCTTTTATGTAGATGTAGAACGAAGACCATCACATTATAAAACCTTTTTAAATATGCTGGCAACATTTCTGATAACATTGATTGATAATTCGATAAAATATTTTAGAAGAACAAATTACATTATTTTAAATTGTCATACTTCGTAAATGATTTAATTATATTTCATAAAGATATATAATGTCAAGAAAAGTATTACTATTGCTCGAGATTGTCATTTGTCACTCCTGTCATTGTCAAATTGACAGCTTATATTTTCGATATCGAATTCCACCTGGTCATAGTTAGACAAAAACGTACAGTTCTTTTTATTTTTTGACTCACTAATTGTTTGATCTGGTACATCTAAGAAACAGGCGACAATATCGCCTACTTTGAGCTGCTGTCCAAACGTGTCGCTTGAACCACCGTGCCATTTTAACGACTGTATTGCAATTTATTATAAGTTCAGAATATCTTATATTTGTAATCTGTTTAAACAATATTTTGAAGGTCCATTTAAGCATTTTTTAGTGAAGTTCGGCAGTAGACGAAAACAAAAGTAATTCACGAACTTTTTTTATATTTTAAAACCACTACATAACCTAACAGGCACTCGATCAGGCAGATCTGTGGTAGAGAAGCTAGGCAGCAGAATAGTGTCACAGACACTTTCATATCTGACAACCGATTAGATAATAAAATCAATAATTTACAAAAAATACAATTACATACATTATATCCGTCGAATGCCCAGGAATTTTCGTCTTGCCCCAACATCATACCTGGAGGCATATCAGCGTGGGCCCAACCAACCTGCAAAACACGTTGTTTCGTTAAAAACAAGTTTTTTTAACACATAATTACTAGAATAGCGAAAGCCGTATTCAACCATCAATCTCTGAATCTTACATTTTTAATTATGTATAAAAAACTGGAACTTTATAAAAAGGGATCCGAACAATTGGATAAAACTCAACTCCAACTCATTAAAAGCCTAGGAACGCAATTAATTTAATTTGATAAAGACGAAGACTCACCCTCATAGGTCCCGCAGTAAGTATTTCAAATTCAAAGTACCATTTGCCTGAACTAACAGCGTAATTCTTCTCGGCTCTGTATGTTCTAAATTCTGCTTGTTTTTGTCTTGAGGCTTCAGCAAGTAATGCTGAAAATGAAAACAACATTTTATAAGTTTTCATAGGTCTTCGTGTTTTCTAAGCCGTGTCAATCAGACAAATCCATTACGTTTTTGACAAAGTCAAAAATCATTTATTCATATCGGTATATAGGTACATAATGTACACATATGAACGTCAAAAAAAGAAATATACATTGAACGCTTCTAATTTTACATTCACTGCCAGTTCTCAAATCAAGGGCGAAGAAAGGAAGAAAGGAAGAGAAGAACTGGCAATAAACTCTCCGCCACTCTTTTTAATCGCCATGGTTTTTTGTTTTACACAACGTTTGTAAGGAGCTGCAACCATTACACTATACGGGAGACTTCTCTTTGTCTAAGATACATAACCTCAAAAGATACTGTACAAACAATAACAAAATGAGTTATAAATATAACAATTTGGAAAAAGCCTTGTTTACCAGATTAACAAAAAATCTGGAAAAATACCTTCGTGTTGTTCTCCCGTGGGTGGATCCAAGTTGTATCCATAAACCAGTAGTGTCCTTACGGTCTCAGATGCGGTATCTCGATTGGCTTTTTTAATTGCGTCGTCAACTTTTGGATACGGTACTAAATGGGGTGAACGATTCATATCGGGATCCTGTACCAAGTGTATAAATTAATAAGTAAAATAAATTGTGTATTTCATTGAGTTTGTTTTAGCGATACGGAGAGAGTAAATAAGGCACCTTTGAACGTGATTAGCAAATTCCGAGAGCTATTGAACTCTTTATGTTAAAATATAAGCTTCAAGTATTTTTCTTTAAAAATCATAAAACTTTAGCTTATGTGAACACCGAAGACAAAATAAAAAAATATACACTGGTTGGTTCACTGTTCAGACCATCCGAGGTCTGGAGGTTCACAGTCCACACGTGGTCTCCTTGCAGCTACAACTTTGTTTGGTTTGTGGAAGTATGGGGATAGTGGCGTATATGGCGCTTATATCACTGAGAACCTAAAAAGTGCTGGGACATACGGCAAAACTTTTTTTTGCAGTTGAAATAATGTGTCAAAATTGTTCAGTATTTTCCATAAAATCGCAACTGGACGTGAGGGATATTTCCACATTCATGCTTGGACAGTTAATCTGTTAATGGAATACGTAATTTTAGCATTAAGATAAAGGAAGCAATCTATTTTTAATTTTTAATATGCTATAGAAATTATCAATCCAAACAGCTTAAGCAAAGCAATCTAATCATAACATACCTCATTAAGACCATAGGTCCATCCCTGTTGTATCCGCTCCCTCGCCCATAAATTGTGAGTGTTCTCTGCTAATTGGTCCACCAATTCATCCATCTTAGGCGTAAGGGTCACCGCACTTAGGTCCAATGGAGCTGGCTTGTAGCCGTTCGACTAAAAATTACAATTATATTTCAGGACTATTATATTGTGTGAACTTTACATAATAATTCTCGTGTTCCAATGTTCGTTCCCATACTCCTCCGAATCGGCTTGATTATGAATTTTTTTATGCATAATATACAGTAAGTCTGAGAATCGGCTACTATCTATCTTTGAAACCCATAATTGATGAGCCCATTTTTTTTTATGTTTTAGACATTCTTTTTTTGTTTTTTTTTTTATGATACAGCATACAAAAATACATACAACCCTTAATTGTTACCCCTCTACGATCAACCACTATTTTTTATTATAGTAGATAGGTAAATAATATACATGGCAAAACGTTTGCCGGGTCAGCTAGTATTTATATATAATAATATTACCTGCATAAATGGTTCGTTGGGCAATCTGACGTTACGAATACGAGCCGGTGGTTTATCCAAACTTATATAGTAACCCAGGGCCAATATAGTCCTGGGAAATACATAGAAAAGTTATAATTAGTAGAGACAACAAAAGAATCGGTGTCAACCCTTCCATAGAGAAATTATTTAAATTTTCATAAAATTTTCTTCAACTGAATAACTTTAATAGTTTTATAGTCCGTGTAAATTTTCTAAATCAGCTTCATAAAATCTTAGTATTTCTGTTTTTTTTAAACGAGGTACCGGCTTGCTTGTCTAATACATAGACAAATCTTGAAAGTAATAAAATACAATACTTGCCATATCACCCGTATGTCAAAATCCTATACGTTTTTGATATATGGGAGCCAATGTTCTCTCAAACTGTATGCTCGTTTCTGATTAGAAAGTACTGTTTTGATTACCTTAACAATTTGATAATACATTTCTACTTACTTAAGAGTTTGAACTGCTAATTGGATATCGTATCGTTTTTCAGCAGCCGGTAAACGCTCAAAGGGGACCAGGCAAGGATGTATTTTATGCAAATCATCTCTTTGGTCTCCGTACATCCATCCTGCTTCAATCTATAAAACGTTTTTATTGAAGCGAAAATTTCTTTAACGTCGTTGTGATTTGAAACTCGATTAAACGAAAAAGCGACAATAAAAAAATACAGACACATAAATTCATAAGATTTAACGTTATGAACTAAGTCAAGTTGATTTTTGTGTTTTTATTTATATTTAACACAGACATTGGGTAGTTAATTTATTTTATGTGGATATAGATAGTGAAAAGCGTATTTTACCTTATTCATGGCCCACATTTCGTGTATATTTTCAGCAAGTTTGTCCCGGATTTGTTCGATATATGATGGCAGTGTAATCTGAAAAGGGATTTAAAGATCTTATTTCGATCACTTTACAAAGAAAACATTTACTATGAGTACGTGTAAGGCTTTCAAGGGGAAGGTGATGAAATTTTAAAGGCACTTTCTTTATAGCGTGGGCGGGTTTTGGACCTTAAGTTTTGACAACAATTACAGGTAACTTAACTGTTCTTATTATTATTATGATATGACATTTGCATGCCTATTTTAAAGAATCTATCATCACAATCTTACCACTAGCTCTAAATTAATTATGAATCAGACAAATAATGCATGTCTAGTTCATGAGTTCTATGTAGTACAGAAAAAAAATATCAGTCAATAGTTACGAATCGTAAATATTTCCATAAAAGGAAAAAGCTCCTAAATAGATACTTCCTTATCCGTTTCTAAAGAAATAGAATCCAGTGAAACATCACTAACATTTAATTAAATTATCTAAAGAAAATACTTACAGAGGCAGTATCAACAGGTGTAGGCACAAATGCAGTGTCATCCTGGACCAAGGGCGGACCAGCCAGAGCGCGTTTAGCCAAGTTGCCAAAGTAGAAGCATGGCTCCAGGTTCAATATCTGCTGCGGTAAGAGTGATTCTACCAATGGGGAGTATCCTTCTGGCGCCGCGTATCTAAGCCTACCGTGTTCGCCTCCCATGAGAAAACGGCAACTGAAAGTATTTGGTATTTACGTTTTATTAAAGTTTATATAATTCAACATAAGAACTTGTTTGTATCAACCAATATACTTCAAAAAGAAAGTTTTAGAACAAAAGAATAACAACTAGTTAACAAGGAATGGAACAAAGGACAGAAATAAGAAAAAAGGACAGAAATAAGAAAAAAGAATAGAAATAATTAATTGCGAAAAACGAACGCGAAAATGTTTAGGCCCATGAACAATGATTGATGGACATTCAAGGTGACAAGGCGAATGGCCACCAGGTACAAGAAAGACTGGTTGCCCCTTTGAACGGTTGGTGATAGAAAGATATGGAGTCAGTTGGAGGTCTATACTCTATAAGAGGTCTTTGAAAAAAATTGTATAAACTTTAAGTGGATGAATGTCTCAAGGGATAGATGAGGCTTATTTTTTATATTATTACCATAAACATATTACCAGATTATTACCACAATCAACTGAATGAATAACAAAGAAAACACATTGTTACTTTATTTAGTAGTATACTTGACCAAAGACAAGAAATGACAAAAGACCTCATACCTCTATTAGCAAGATCATTTATTTTATAAATTGTAAGTACGTCTCAATTAGTATATTTAAAAGTTTATTTTTCAATGGCACACATTTGGCTTCAGTCCTTTAAAAGCCTTACCTCAACTTGCTAGAACAACTCATGACAGGGAAGAACATTCCTTCCAGGTTGAAATTCGTGAAAGAACCAGTGACTCTCACTCCGTTGAACATGAAGTTGATGATCGGCACTGTGAGATCTAAAGCACAGCCAATGACGTCACCTAAAAATTATAACCACTTCTAGAATATTCAGTATCGTAATAAAAAAAGGGTTAGTTGCAGTAACCGCAACTAGAGCCGAGTTGAACAGAACATTAAAGTTAAACAAAAACAATTATTTTTAAAGAAGAAGAAGAAGAACCCATTAGACAAAAAACAGTCATGATTGGTACTACGACCGATTTGATAGCATTTTTTTAAGTCTTCAAATATCATGTTTTCATGGATTTCTCTCTCTCTCTTCAATGGGCTGCTCTTGTCTGAGCATTGTGTCAGCATTCTGTTTCCACGGGTTTCTGTCCAGCAGGTTTTTATGGATACAATATATACTTTGAAACTAACTGTTGTGGTTGACCTTTGACGGCTCTAAAATGACATATATGAACTTATTAAATGAAAATGAACCTTTTTTCACCATCATACCTTTCCTGATAAAGGGCTCCTCAGCATGAGTCTTGTTGACTTGAATCTTCCGCCCACCAGACCAAAGGTAGGCCCCATCAAACCCAAAGGAATAAAGGTCGTCACCGACCCCATTACCACCCCACTTTTCACCACCTCCGGGGTAGGGAACGTAACTGGAATTCGAAATATTTAAAACTAGACATCTAATAGTACAGGAGTTAAAAAAGCGCTACACACTTTGGGATTATTATAACATTCTTAGTTAAACAAAACTGTTGAGAAAAATCTCAAAAAACACACGGTATAAATTACATTACAACATAGATAACACAATTACACTTATGAACGTCAAAAACAGAAATGTATATGAAATGCTATTAATTTTACATTTACTGCCAGTTCTCAAATCAACGGCAAATCTCTATATATATAAAATTATTGTGTCACAATGTTCGTTCCCATACTCCTCCGAAACGGCTCGACCGATTATTATGAATTTTTATGCATATTCAGTATGTCTGAGAATCGGCTACTATCTATTTTTCAAACCCCAAAGTGATAAGGGGTGTCCACCCAAAAAAAATTTTTTTATTTGTGCCCTTAAATCTATTTTTTTATTCTACACTAGGAATTCTCTAGAAAATATTTACATGGCTGACCTGGCAAATGTTGTTTTGCCAGGTCAGCTAGTGTTAATATAAAATAATAAAATTACAATATTTCCACTTAGGTTTAGGTTTAAAGACTTTATTTCTCAAAAAAGACAAAAATTTCACTTACATGAGAATAATACTTTAGATTAACATTAACATTACATTGTAGTCGTTCCTAAAATAATCACAATAAAACGATAGCCGTACATGCAATAAACTCAAAAGTAAAAGTAACCAAAGACATGAATAAAAATTAAAAACAAGAAATGAATTTAAAAGTAATTTTGTCTAACATATTCACTTAGCTTCGATTTGAATGAATTGAAAGAAGTATTATATTTGTGGGTAGTTTATTATACAGCTGTGCTTCTTCGTAGGTAAACATTTTTGCCGTAGTTCGTACGTATTTTAGGTAATGCAAGATAACTCGTTCGACGCATACTTCTATGAGTCACATGTTGCGGTTTGGAGAAAGTTAGACTAGTGTGGAGAGAACTTTTTATAATTTTTTTGACAAGAATACATGTATTATAAACATAAAGTTGTTTTAAATTCATTAAGTTTGTGTCTCGATATATATTTATGGTAGTTGAAAGATTATTATAATGGAACAGTATTTTGATAATTTTATTTTACAATATTTGAATGTTCGTTAATTTTGTTTTGGCGGCACTTACACTTACTAAAATAACTTAAAGGCTTAGCGCTAAGTATGTCGTAGGTTAAGTTCAATACGTTTTTGACATACAGGAGCCAGACTTAACACAAAGCTTTGACCCTAACCCAAGATTCGTTAAGTTTGACTCCCGTACGTCAAAAGGACGTTGAGTTATACATAATAAATGGCCTAACCCTCTTAATTGATTGAGAAACTTAAAAAACTTAAATTTTATTGAGTAAGTGTTTCACTGAAGTGCTAAGCAGGGGTAAGTGAAAAAATAAGTGACCAGAACAGATTGTTTTCCTATTAATAAAGACTGTAAGTATTGTAATTGGACAGTTTCTTATGTTGATTACCTTATTAGTAAATTAAATTATACAATCTAAAACTAGGCTAGATCGTACTTCCATTATGTCTCAGTGAAAAGGCAATGTATAAAAGTAATAGAATTACGTTATACTAGTAATCTCAAAACACTTACCCAGTTGTATTTGCCCATCCAATCCTCAAATGCGGCATCATATGTGTGGTCTTCTCAATATGGTCCATGGTGACTTCAAAATACCATTTTTGGTATACGGCTGAACCTTCTACACGACCCACAAAAATATTCGGTCGCACACTGAAATTATAAACAACTTGCAGTGTACAGATTACTGTGCGAATGAAAACAAATAAATAATTGTTTCTTTTTTGTCGCGTGTACACGTGTGTTTCCCTTTTACTTGAAACTGGCATAAAGCGAAAACTATTGCCATAATATAAAAAAAAACTTTGACGTAATTACCTATAAGTAAGTAATAAAAATGATGAGAGTAATTTTTTACGATGAGCGCACAACGTCATAAAAAACCGACACCCTTAAGTTATAGACAACATTTTAGTTTCTATTGATGTTATACTTCTTTTGGCGCGTTACGGAAAAATGATGAGTGTAAATCTTTACGATGAGCGTACAACGTCACAAAAAACCGACACCCTGAAGTTAGCTATTGACAATATTTTAGTTTCTATTGATGTTATACTTCTTTTCGCGCGTTAGGGAAAAATTATTAGAGTAAATTTTTACGATGAGCGCACAACGTCACAAAAAACCGACACCCAGAAGTTAGCTGCAGTTAACATTTTAGTTTCTATTTATGTTATACTTCTTTTGGCACGTTAGGAAAAATTATGAGAATAAATTTATACGATGCGCGCGGACACCGTCGCAAAAAACCGACACCCAGAGTTAGCTATAGTCAACATTTTAGTTTTTTTATTTATTTAAATAAACTTATTTAACTATATAATGCGTGATAAAACTTTCAGTGTATTTAATACCTTTTTTCTATTGTTAGTGTCGTTTTTTCTACGAAAGCAGTTTTGAAAAGATTCTTATCTTACTTATTATGTTACGCCAAAGAAGTATATATAATTTGTAAGACGTGTACATAACTAAACATATGTTTTTTTTCTGAATGAATCATGCATGGGACTGAAAATGTCTGCTCCAAATCATAACATAATAAAGTCAAACCCAAAATAACTTTATTCATATAGGTAACCCTTATGATCGTCAACAGAATAGATGTTAAATTAATTCTAAATTTACATTTACTTCTAGTTCGCAAGTCAAGGGCATAGAGCGGGCAAGAAACTTTCCGCCACTCTTTTTAATCGCTAAGTTTTGAATCATACAAATTGTTTGAACTGGAGCAAATGAATCCCAAGGATTAGGATCATTTAAATATTCGTGAAATTAAAGGTAACGAGAGTTTTGAATTTATTCAGTGATAATAATATAATTTCGCTTTGTAGTATATACTATAAATTTCGCTGACAATATCAATATATACCTTGACACATGGTCCACTAGAGCAGTCTGGAGTAGCAAGTTCTTCCCTGGTAATAAATAGTCACAAATATTATTCTGCGACGACCTGACAGCAACTCCATTACCCACACAAAGCGAACACAACACGTCCAATACTTTCGGATCACGGCCGTGTTTCTCTAGAAGCGAGATTATAACTTTGATGTGCTCATCCTAAAATACAAAAATTAATTAAAATCACTTTGATATCAATGTATGAATGTTAATATATTTTCCGGGGAAAGTCATAATAAATCAACATGAGTAGCGATTCTGTTAAAAGTATAATAATGCCGCACTAACTCAAAATAACTTTATTCATATAGGTAACCAAGTACACTTATGAACGTCAACAGAGATGTTTAATTTCACGAGTCAAGGGCGTAGAGCGGGCGAGAAGAACTAGCAAGAAACTCTCCACCACTCTTTTTAATCGCCAAGTAGTGCCCCGCTGTTTTTGGAGTAGAAACCCTGATGAATACCTGAGGACACTCTAATCTAAGCTGTTAATACTATATTTCTGTTATCATGATTCTGTCTCCTTTATTTATTTCGTTTGAACGAAGCACGATGTTTTTAGTGTATAGCCTTCTTCTATAAATGGACTAAACAATAAACAGAGATAATTCCTGTTATTAACGCGTAAATTAGGCTTTAACATACTAGTATAGATATTATTGTCTTTTGTAAACATAGCTTTTACACATTAAGAAAACACTTTTTAACGGATTGAAGCTGTGTATTATTATTATAAACTTATAATTATTTTACATAATTTTAAATTTACATTTTCCGACGTTTCGCGCGCTTTCCTGCGTGCGTGGTCACGGTGACTCTTCAGTCACCGCTGCTAAAGTACAAAAGGTGTTGAATGTCAAAAGTATCACAGCTGCAGCGAAAGTTGTGTTATCTGTATTTATTGCCCCGAAGTTGATATCGACTAAAAGATGACGGGTTTTTGCAAGGACACCGTGAGTCATTTTTGCACGCACGCTGAAAAGCACGCGAAACGTCGGAAATTTAAAATTATGTAAATAATTATAAGTTTGTATTAATAATCCATAGCTTCAATCTGTTAAAAAGTGTTTTCTTAGTATAGATATGTTTAGAAGTTAGATTGTTTACTTACTCGCATCATATTCAACGCTTCAGGCGAGTCGATAAGCACACAATGTAGTACATCCAGCATCCCAGTACCTTCTCCAGATGCTTGCGAGCCCAGACGAGAGAATAACCAGTTCAGGCGGTTCGAGTTAGCGAATTGGGCACAATTTGTGTGGTTGCCTTTGATTATCGCAGCTGGAAATTATAAATGCGTCTTTGATAGAAATTCAATATTAAATGGAACGAGAAAACCTGTATAGATATATAAATAATACTAATAATTAATAGATTAAAAGTTATTAAGGATTTTATTTCACTGCAAGGTTTGTTTATTATTTTAAAATCTCATGGTTTACGACGTGCATTTCTTTATTATAAAATGAGAATTAACATTATTTCAAACATTACAAAATATATTGAATACATATTTTTTCGTCTAAAATTATTAAAAACTGAATATTTACATACCTAATAGTTGATACAAATACACAGATATCATATCCCAACTCTGTCCCGATTCGTATCCCGCCAAAAATCCGGCAAGGAAGCCCTGTGACGTAATCACATTTATTTTGTCTATGGCTTCTAAAATGAGGTTCAATATTCCTTCCTCTTGGAATAGATCTTGTCGGTTTCGGAGGGCTCGGAATCTATTTTGTTTTTCTTCGTGTTCTAAAAAAAGTGATTAATTAATGCCATGGTTCAACTTCTATTGCCGGGGAAAGGAAAAAAGATTTGTTGGAATTTTTGAAAATTCTATGTTCCTAAAAAAATATTAAATAAAGGGAAAGACATATAAAATTTTACAAACACTTGATTCTTTACTTTGAAATTATGTTATAGAAATATAATTTTGTAATTAAGATTCATACCCATATCCTCTTCAGGTTGTGCAAAGTAATTGATCAAATCCTCAAGACACATGACCATTTCTCCGAGATTCACAGACGCGAAGAACATAGAGTGACGTCTGTTCTCTTGTAATGTCTCGAGGCCACTGAAAATTAGTTTTATTTATTTAATTATATGTTATCATACAGCTAACAAGCATATTAAAAAACAAAACACTTAGACAATACAAAAAGCCACAACAGACCTTTGTAGACGAAAATATAATTAAATTTAGCATTTGAAACAACACATACTACTTAATATTTAAAATCGGAGAATCAGAGAGGCGGAACTTCAAATGCTTCCTTTTTTATTACAATGTAAAAATAGATAAATGAGCAGTGTTGGCCTAGTGGCTTCTGCGTACGACTCTCATACGTGAGGTTGTTAAAATCCCAGCTGTGGACCAATGGACTTTCTTTCTATGTGCGCATTTAACATTCGCTCGAACGGTGGAAAGCCATCGTACTTTGGAAAATTGAGGTACTGTTTCATATAAAAAATCGATAACTTTTTATTTGTCAAGAAAGATGATTGAATTTTTATTTAGATTGCATACGCAGAGTGTATAAAATAGGGCTTAAAATCAAGCTCAGATGTTTTAGTTTTATTAGAGTATGTATATATAAATAAATGATAAAAACAATAGTGTAAAGAAATGTCTATTACTTACGTACTCACTTACGTACGATATATTAATGTGTGAATAAGTTCACAATAAAGATCAAAAGCCCTGTTATCAATAAATAACCGTTAACTAATCGATGAAATAGTTAGAGGTTTTCTCTTTCCCGACTTGTATCATACTTTTTGCGATAAAGTCTAAAACTACATGTACCCGCAGCTGATTTTAATAAGTGTCATTCTTGATTATCTGCGCTTCGAAACAAAATCAAATGTCAAGTACCGGCAGCTGTCAAGTCTCGATGAAGTTCAAAGATATCGTTGAAAAAGAAACCATACAAGTGGTTTATCTTCTGGAGCCTGGTTGGTCGTATTAAAAAGGTATATTTTTTTTGTACATACAACAAGGCTTCAAGAATATATTGACTATATAGTATCATAATATTTAATTTATTAAACTTATTCCGTACCGACTCCCTTAGGGAAAGAACAAATAATCCAAACAGCCTACTTTTGCAGCACAAATATTATAAAGCGGAATTTTTATATTTTTAGCTTTTCTAGCTAACTAATAGACCGATTTCAAAAATTATTTCAATAAAAGAATGCTAAATTATCCCTGATAAACATTACAGGACAAGCTAGTTGTGAGCTAATTGTGAATAATAGGTTCATTTTTAACGATCACAAGCATTCATGTACGTGGACGTGAACTGAGACTTACTTAGTCTTCAAACTCAGAATAATTTTATTCATATAGGTAAACAAGTACACTTATGAACGTCAGAAAAGAAGTTAAATTAAATGTAAATTTACATTTACTACCAGTTCGCAAGTCAGGGGCGTGGAGCGGGCAAGAAGAACTGGCAAGCTCCGACACTCTTTTTAATCACTAAGACCTTACGTTTATTCATTAGTAAGTACAATTCTTCTGTCAGTATTAAGAAAACTCCACTAAATCTGGGAGAAAAATAGTTAATATAGAAACAGGACACTCACTTAATGAACTTCGTGAAGAGTGAAGAACACTTCCTAATCACCCTGGCGGTTCTAGACTCCTCTTCTTGCGACCGAGAGAAGTCCAGACCATCATCCATCTTGCCTTCCTCGTGGAGTATTGCTTGTTTCTCTTCTACTTTACCTAGTCCCTTTTTCTTCGTTTCGTAAGACTGAAATAATGTTTTATATGAAATCGTGTTGAGTCGCTGTTCAAATGCTATTGGCGTTATAGGAGGAAAATGTATTATCATGTTATGTTTATTATTTATAAATAAGTAACAATTACCCCAATGCGGCAAGTATGTACACTTATACTTATATACAAATAAAATATTTATTGAAACCTAAATGTATAAGGCCGTAGATATTGGCCATTTTAATATACATACACATATTTTTCAAGTAAGGCACGTGGCACGTATAATCCCACGAGATTGAGTTTTATTCACGGAAAGCTTACACAGAAAGCTATCTACTTATTCTTTTGGTAATCGAACCTAGATCTATGTTACGTGATATGTTCGTTATTAAGTAATGAACTAATGCGACCAACAATTAAATACCGTTATTTTCATTTAAATACTGAGTCCTTATCAGGAATTAAGAACATCCTCCCTCTTTTAAGTCGGTTAAAATGTGAATGGATCCAATACCTTATAAGATAACCACAATCCGGTTTCAGAATGCTGTACAATGACAGTGGAGTCTCCATACTTGATGATGGGAGCCCCAATGACCTCTAAGTCTTTGTCTTCCAAAACCACTTTCTGATCATCCTTCTCTTGTCGGAGGCAGAAAGCACAGGATGCCGTTGTAGCTTCCTCTCTGTGTTTTAATTAATTAATTTAGCAATATATTTGTGATGATGCTTATATGAAACTAAACACTGAAACATCTGCATATAATGAGAACAACTTAGTAAAACGCAAGAACGAATGCAGCAATTTCTGTTAAAGTGTTAAAAATATAATTTAAGTAAAAACCACAATAAGAAAATTCGTTTAGTAACAAACTCTTATATTTCGCTCCATCTTATAACTGTAGACACAGTTCAGGGGTCAGTCGCTCATCAGAATTAAAAAAAAAATCTATTGTTAGTGTCGTATTTTCTACAAACGTAGAATAAGGCGAAAAATAAATATTTTGAAAATACTTTTATCTTGTTACTCTCAAGAAGTAGGTACTTCTAACGCGTGCCTTTTTTAATTAATTTACTCACCTGCTAACCAAATACAGCTCGTTCTGATCGTTGACTCCCAAATAGCGGCCCGTGGTAATGTGTCTTATCCTCATGGGGTGGTACCAATTTATAAAACCACCAGCCCATTTAGTCCGCGCCAGCTCCAGTCGCCACAAGGAGCGAGCTTGAGACATTACTGAACCACCTTCATATACCACGATACTGGAAACGCAATTGAATAGTTAACAAACTATATGTACTAATATTTAAGAAAAAATAATATAGTCTATAGTGGTAGTAACATCACGCATAGACATGTAGATGAAATAACTGGGTACAGCAAGTAGTGGATAGAATAAAATTTTCTTATGTTACGGGAGGCAGACGGGCAGGAGGCTCATCTGATGTTAAGTAATACCGCTTCCATGGACACTCGCACTGCCAGAAGGCTCGCAAGCGCGCTGCCGGCTTTTTAAGAATTGGTACGCTCTTTTCTTGCAAGGACCCTACGTCGAATTGGTTCGGAAATACTGTTATGGGTTAAATGTTGTAAATGTTAACATAGCGCCCAACGTTGGGCGCCATGTTATGGGTTTTAACATTAAATAAAAGAAACTAGCACATATTAGGATATCTATAAAAGGAACCTCAAACAATTAAACTAGAAAGATACAAAAGTAAAACATATTAAACTAAATCTTATCATTAACTTAACTAAATAAATGTGCCAGGAGGATTTTGGTTTATCCTGCCAAACCTATTATATGTGGTAACGTTTACCACATAAACAAATTTGTTAATTTATTATTCAATTATGAACATCTAAGGGCGTTTCCCAAAGCTAAAAGGGAAGAAAACATTTCAGATAGCTTCACAACAAAATAAAACCAAACCTTAAAATAATAATTAGAAAAAACATACCCCTCAACACAGTTATTTCCGAAATAATTCACAATTATACATCACACCAGATACAATTTATGTCTTTAAAGTGTCGAAAACAAGGCAAACACCGCCCGTGCCTCTCGATTTCTCCCTACCCTCATTCCTCCTATTATATTACTTCAGTGGGTGGCTGGTTTCACATACTGGTGGTGCGTGCCAATAAATAAAGTATAATAAATTAAAAGTATTTTTGATTAATCTGACAAATTAAAACATAACGACCGCGTTTGATTAACATACTATGCGTTCTAAATTTCGTTATTCTAAGCGAATAACGGCCGTATGATAATTATGTTATTCTATATATGCCATTTGTTATTCTACGTGACTAAATGTAAACATATTAACGTCCATCAAAAAATATGTTTCTTAATTTACATTTTCTCAAATCAAGGACGTAGAACGGATGAGGAGAACTGGCAAAAAAACTCTGCGTTACTTTTGTAAATCGATAATACAGTCCTAGATATTTTACTATGTATTATGTACCCACTCGTTTATTTATTTATCCTCGAAACATAATCCATCAAGATACGAGCCTTTTCGTTTGGTGTGTGTAAAACGGAAATGATAAATTTAAAATTCTACAAATTATTTTATTAGTTATTATTTTTATTAAGAAAGGCTAGTTAACATACCATTTAACATTAAATGTGATTATCCGATTTGAATATAAATGACTAAAATTGTTACGATATTGAAGCGCACACAGTTTAACAGCAAATACAGTCAAACAAGTTTAACACTTAGTATTGTCTTTTGTTTAAATAGCTTTTACACATTAAGAAAAACACTTTTTCAACGGATTAAAGCTATGTATTATTATTAAAACTTATAATTATTTACATAATTCTAAATTTTAATTTTTTTTTCCGACGATTCGCGTGCTTTTCAGCGTGCTGGGTCACGGTGACTGAAGACAAAAGGTGTTAAATGTCAAAAGTATCACAGCTGCAGAGAAAGTTGTTTTATCTGTATTTATTGCGCCGAAGAGAAACGTCGGAAAAAAAATTATTATTATTTTTATTATAATTTAAAATTTAGAATTATGTAAACAACTATAAGTTTTAATAATAATACATAGCTTTAATCCGTTCAAAAAGTGTTTTTCTTAAGTTTAACACTTGTAAATATTTGTTGACTTACTTTAGCCCGCCATCTTTGTTCCATGTACTGGGTATCGTGAGACATTCATCACCTCCATGGAAGAACCTTAGCACGTCACCTCCAAAGACATAACCCACGTACTTCATACGGGAAATTCCAGTTCCATAAGGCTGTACTGACCAGTGTGTGACGTGGAATGAGGCGTTTACTATTGAAACTTCGTTCTCTTTGGTTGTATGCTGAAATTTTGTATCATCTTGATTGTCACCTTAAAACTAAGTTGAGCAAGATTCAATTCATATGTATTGTTATCATACAGTCATTTGTTTAAAAATCGGGCTAATGTCCAAGCACATTTAGTATCCTTCAAGTTATACAGTTTTAACGCGCTTTAGGTAAATTTAGGAATTTATTATATGATTATTAATTCGCCAATGGATGACATCATCCAACACTTTTGTATTCATAACAGTGTGACATTACACATTCTTACTACGGAGTTGTAGTAAGAAGATTATTTCTTTAATAAAAAGTCTCGGAATTTTATTTTCAAACACAATGTGGGATGATAATGTAAACATGTTATCAAATTCCTTACCAAATACCTCTCAGTAGCGACCGACACTAAGATCAGATCATCACCAACTCGCACCTTCTCACCCTCAGACCTATGATCAAAAATATTAATAAATTCACGAGAAGGGTTTAGTTTAACGATGCCATTATTTATAAAACCTTATATTAATGTTGCATTATTATAATTCTAGTCCCCACACTAGAATATTGCTGTGTCTGTGACCAGACTTTTCTTAATAACACTACAAAATTTAGTATTTATGTATGTGAATGTAAAAAAAAACAAATATATAATGTATAAACTAAGTATTCTTTTCATATAGTCATAGGAGGAATGCCTTCGATGTCACATTAAAGTTTACAGAAGCCAGTTTCAAGATACGACGGTAGTTTAGTAACCTAAACTCCGGTCTTATGGAAACTCTCGCTTCATAAGTACTAGAAAGAATACCTTTGTTTGCTGGCAGGATGCAGTGTCCACCAGCATGCTTCACCTTGAGAATGCTCTTGTAAACCGACATCAAACGCCAGCTTGTCTTGTGATGATGACGTGGAAAGACACGCCAAGTACTACAAATAAAAAATGTTAAAACTGCTTACACGAATATGAGTTTTTATATTACACTTAAAAGCTCATTCAATAATTCAAACATATGATACAAGCTGTCTTAAGGAGAAATATGATTTGAATTTACGCCGTTTACCTATACTTTGTGTTGCTCTAAAATTTTTAATGTTTGTTACTCTAAAATATACTTAAGAACTTAAGAATCATTGCAATAACGTATGCCCTAGGCTTAATATTTAGGTCCCAGGCTTCATTAAGAAAAAACATAAAACATTAAAAACAAAACTGTATTAGCGATTTGTCTTAAAAACCAAACAATTTTGTATCTAACTAACGTACTAGTCCTACAAAAACAATCTCAAAACATACTATTGTTATCAAAGAAACTGGAACACCTATGAATTAACTAATACATCGTTAACTCTGAATTCAGAACGCTAACTTGCAAAGAAAAAAGCTATTTTAATACATCATCCTGCTAGTAACACAATTTCATATAGAAAACATTAGAAGCGCTCCAAGGGTGATATTGGAACTAAACGTGAACTTTCACATCGAATTCGTGTAATCTAGACAATTTGTATGAAAAATAAACACGAAATGATGAAATTATCGTATTTACGTACAGTTGAAGGAAGAAAGATATTAAGCCTTGGGCCTGAGATAGAAACAGATTGCGACAGGCGAGACCTTAGGTCAGGCTTGGTCACATGACTATTAAAAAGGTATTTTTGTCTCAGCCCCTTAGCATAGACAATATAAGAACGTACCATGTCACTATTCAGATGACGTAGCAAAATCGCATTGCCGTAAAGCAATGTTCTGTGACCGGAACCTGTGCCTTTACCCTGTGGGGGAAAAAGTAAAAAAACAATTATAAAAATATAAAACTTAAGAATTGCGGTTAGCCTTAAAATGACAAAAAAAGAATTAATAATTTGATCATTCAAGTTACGAATATGAATCTGATTAAAAACCCTTATAATATTACCTATATATGTTTTATATATATATATATATATATGTGCAGTGTAAAAATATACCAATAGGTGAATATTATGTACGAAATAGATTCATGCATTTAATTATTAAGAAAACCTATGCGTATATTGTTAAAATAGCGAATTCTTTTAAACAACATAATATAAAAGCGATATTCTTGCCTTTAAATCATCAACTGCATTGACCGTATACTGGCCCAGTTTATAAAGAAACAATTGTTATAAAAGACAAAACAGCACGGCTACTCTGTAAAACCGATAACGACAATCAATACTGGAATGATAATTTATGATATCGTGTACAAACAAAACCTTGTCAAGGTAATGAATTTAATATTCCTAGCGTGGCTGGGTGCACTACACTGATATTGGAAACTTTAAAATGAGTAATAGACACTCAATATTGGAATCAGCATCAGAAAGCGCTATTAAAATTGCGGGGTAAGATTGTTAACAGGTTCGTGCATACCGGCGTAAGTCTAAATCAAAGATAATGACATTTTAATTTTATGAATAAAACTTATTATAATCATTAAATGACGATTAAATGACGCTTGATTAAACAAATTAAATCAAAAGCCTATTTGCCTTTAGATTAGAATGAATAAAGCGCGGTAAAATGTATTTTAAAAGAATTTGAAAATTCCATTCGTTCGAATGAATATCATGCTGTACAGTCGCGACGAAAATATTATTTTAGTATATACATTTGTTTTATTTTCATTATTTAAATTGGTATAATAAATTTATATGTTCCATGGTAGTGTTTAAAAAATATGATTTTATATTATTTTTAATATTTTCGTCGCAACATCGTTTTGTTACCGCGTTGGCACTTGTTTTCATACTCACTAAGGTTTCTTTGCCCTGGAAAATTTAAACACGAAAGCAATACGTAAAACAAGATAATTAATCACAAATGAAATGTTACAAATACATAGTTATCTGGAATATTTGATATTGAACAGACAGTTTTACAGGAAAATCATAACAACTTTTTGGTAAATATATTTTCTAGAATAAAATTACCAAATAGCTGATAAGCTAGAGTTGGTGTTTTTTTTTGGGAAGAGTTCTTTAAGAGCTTAGCGTGGACTTGGAAAACAAATTGTTAATTTAAAAATACAATTTATTAAACGAAGTACATTAAAATTAAATAAAAAAAATTATGATTGTACTTACGGTCTCTGAGCCAGCCGCCGTGACTAATTCCTGGAGAGCTCGTACTGACAAGGCCTGAAAAAGCCCACCAAAACCACAAAAGGGTTACATAATTAAATTCCATAACTAAGCAGCTTAAAAAATTACCTACACCGCATGGGAACATTGTGGTAATATAAAAAATGTCGGTGGGTTGGGAATGGAAAACAAAAGACGTTCGTTTGATTGTGATTAGTCAAACGGGAACTCGTAAAGCTAAACATTAGTAGAGCTGTAAATTTTATCTTTATTTAAACCTCGACTAGACGAAAAAAATAATTGTAATAAGAGCCTTATCTTAGAGGTAATTTTTTTATAGACGGCATCTAATACACGGCGATTATTAATACACTTTGATCTCAGTCTTTATAAGAAATATCACCGTTAAGGCAGCGTTCGTAAGTTACGTTCTCGTTCGACCGCTTTTTTCTCCGACACGCTTTTCAAATCCGCTTACAACGAAAAAGTATTTTATTTAATAGTCAAAGTCAAAATAACTTTATTCATATTGGAAAACAAGTACACTTATGAACGTCAGAAATGAAGTTAAATTAATTCTAAATTTACATTTCCTACCAGTTCGTAAGTCAAAGGCGTAGAGCGGGCAAGAAGAACTGGCAAGAAACTGTCCGCTACTCTTTTTAATAGCAAAGTATTGAGGTTTTTTGTTTGCACACAGTTTTGTTTGAACTGGATCAAATTAATCCCAAGGATTAGGATAATTTAAATATTCGTCAAATTTATAAAAAAGCTTTATTTATTAATTTACGATTTACGAGGGCTTTGAATTTATTTAGTGATAATGCTCTTGGAGTTTTTATAAATAAATATGACAGTCACAAATAATGTGGCTTACTATTGGCGAAATAATTTTTCAATTCGGTTCAGTATATCACTGATTACCTCTCACAAATTTTACCTCTTTATAATATTAGTGGTAGATAATTTATACGCTAAACTGGAACCTTAGAAGCCAATTTGTTTCAGTTTGTTACATATTTGTTATAATTGATTTCCAAGTAAACATGTGTAATCGATTTATCCATGTCCTAACTTCGTTTGCTATTAACTTCCTGATTAAAAACCGAATCTAATTGCTACGGATTACTTTTGAATGAGCTTTCTATACAATTTTTTACAACAAATTCGCAAAGAAAGTGTCAACTATGTCTAAACTATAATGAAACAAATTATAACTACAACTTATTAATAATAATTATTATAAACAACAATATTTACTTTAATGGTTTTACAGTACCTACTAACGTATTTCGTAAAAAAAAACATTACATGAGTTTTTTGGGTTGTTCGTTCGCATTTTTGTATGGTTTGTAAACACGTAACAAACCAATACATTAATATATTTGGTCGTTATTAAGTTTCAAATAAAACTAATGAAGAACACTTGCTTGCACAGGCTTTGACTTGCTTTTATAGTTTTATAAGTGTGCAAGTTCCCAATTCTATGCAGAATATCATTTACATCAAGTCTTGCCAAAGAGGTCTATTTAAGAATGTGATACCAACAAGATAGTAATTTTTTTCAACTTCATTAACTAAAGGCTGCATTAAGCCAGTTCTTTAAGAGTGGGTTGCGGGGTTTAATCTCGATAATGAGGTGATCGGAGTTTTGTTCTAGGTTACGAAATGCGCTCGTGGAAAACCTGACGTTCAACACAAGTACAAGCTGTGCACTAAGGAAACAATGGCCACCAACAAACGAACTTCATAGTCAGACATAAACCTACTGCTACTACTTAACCTACCTTTAATTATCGTATTAATAAGTTTTAAATTGACATTCTTTTGGCATAATATAGCGTGAAAAGTAGTTAATACTGTGTAATTGTTTTTTAATCACTACATATTATAAAACAAACTCCTTCCTCATAGATATCTCTAGTGTAGCGAAACACTACGACAATTACCTGGATTTTCATTGCATTATCGATAGACAGAGTGTTATGCTTTAGATATGTCGCACCCAACTAGCTTAATTAGCCGTTCAATTAACAGCCTAGCCTTTTAACTAAACTGCTACGTTCTACTAATGGCCTGAAAGATATTCAGCCGTAGCGTTTGTTACAACATTTAATAAAGTGGCTGGCTAATTCTTGGGCCATTCGTTGCGACAGATACATAATTAGTTTTGCGTAAATCGGTTAAAATATGACGATAATCGTTTATTGCTAATGGATAAGCATCCTGTGAAGCGGGGGTGGGTTTCTAAGCTTTATATATAAATCTTCCACTAGACTTGAGAATGGTTAATTTTTATAATACATATAAATATTTTTTAATGATTATTCTTAACCTATATAGTAATAATAATAATTAAATGAAGATAAATTGAAAGTTAACAAATTTTAAATGTTCGGTCCCCTAGCAAGCTTTAAGCAGCATTTCCTCACTGTATCGTTGAGCAAGGAAATCCCTAGCTCTGGGTTCACCGGTACTATGTACCGGGCGCCAACTTAAATATTAAATGAAGTTTCACAATTATAGGATTTTTATAGGCGTGTGCCGATAACGTCTGCCAGGCTCGCTGGTTTATTATAAAACACAAAAAGTACTTACCTGCTCGATAACAAAGACGCACTGTGATAGATCTGGTGGGATATTTTTATCAGCGATGTTCTCCAAGAAGCAGTGCCGGTTACCGAACCCCTCTGCAGCCAGGCACACTCTTTCTCCCGTAGCCGTGCACGAGAGACAGACCATGTCTTCCTGTTAACACAATACAAACCACATGGTCATCATCTGTAGATAAATTTTTAAAACAATAGAATTAAGTTTTGAATCTGCCGGCATGATTGTTACGCGTGTATATTTAGAACTTTTTGACAGAGCGAGCCATATATCGTGTTGGCAACATTTTACATGATAATGCTTTAAGTGGGTTTGTAAATTTCCATTTAAATAATAAAAAATATTAATTCATTTTAATTACTATGTGTAAGGTTTGGGAACACTTTAAAGTAAAAAATACCTCGGGTAGGGTCAGGGTTTCCAGCTCTTTCATAACAAACTTAATTATACATTCCTTAATCAAGTATAAAAGCTCTATAAATCGTTAATAAAATTCCTATAATTAGGTTATTACTACACTTAAGTTGTATATTTTGAGTTGATTAATTATAATGCTGCTAAGTGACAACAGGGCGTTTCAGTTTTGTTCAAAACGTAATGTATAGGTAAATATATAAGGATTCATTAAGTATCTACGAGCAGTGAAGTCGTCGTTTCGATCCCCCGCTTTACACCAATACACTTTCTTTCTATGTGCGAATTTAATATTCGGTCAAGGAAAACGTCGCAAGGAAACCAGCTTGTCTTAGACCCAAAAAATCGACGGCGTGTCAGACACAGGAGGCTGATCACCTATTTGCTTATTAGATTGACAAATAACCATGAAACAGACACAGAAATCTGAGGCCCATAATTATTTATTTGTCTACAAAAGCTGTAATCAGATTTACATCGGAAATATATTCAGTTCTGTTCTACCTTGTAGATATTGGCATCGATATATCTATGACAACAGTATGTTGATTCATAGACTATGTCTCATGTTCATGCTTCCGTTATGCAACGAGTTAAGCCCCGAGGATTGAATAAAATAAAATTTACTGTCTGCTATTGTTAATTAGTTGTGATGACAAACAGACAATCTGTAGCTTAGTTCATAGAAAGTTTCGACTACTTTTGGAAAAGATTTAACTAAGTTTACTATAGATTTAATTAATTAGAACATTGATACTTCTAGTAGAATCTGTGCGTTACTAATGCATAATTCATTAATCCTCTCTTTAATCGGCAGCTTTTGTCTGAGCGTCGTGATCAGCAAGGAAGCACCTGAAGTGGATTATCTGTTTCCACCGGTTTCTTTCCAGCGCCTCTCTTATGACAGTGTACAGTTTTGAGGACGATGAGTCTTTCACTTGATCTTTTGCCTTCTGTTTTACCAACTACAATCAGTTTCTGAAAGTTCTCAAGCCGCAGCGCAATGTGTGGCCGAAATAAAATACAATTCGCTGTCGGCATATGGTAGACAGGCGACTCCGAGTTGGGTTGGAAGAATTGGTGCGCTTCGCAGTTCACGGTATTCTCGTATTCACAATATCCCAAAGACATTGATCCTTTGCCTTTCTTGAGGCAAGACCACGTTTCTACTCCATACAAATATCGTAAAATTCTTGATTGTCATAAAATGGTTTAGGTTTTATGTTTTCTTTTGTAATTTAATTTCGTGATATTGATCTTATTTTAATTTTCGTATTAATAAGTTTTCTATAGCATTCGTTTTAATTTATTACTGGGTATATATATTAATACTAACTCTAAGAATCTGAACAGCCCAGCACTTAGGGAGCGTTCAAGTATTAAGTCACACACTCTTTGGAGATTCTTGAAAATGAAACGCGCCGTAACGTTTTCTGTACCCAATAGTAAAACGTTTCGTGACCACCCAGTGACTCTTTATTCATAAAAAAGTTACCATATTAAGTAAGTAATAAGTATTATGTGGTGTAAAGTACTGGAAAGTCGAAAATAATATTAACTGTTAGCAGAGTGTAATTGAATTATCATTTACTTGTTGTCTTAATATAACAGAGATTATGATAGGTACAACCGGTTTTTCAAAGTCATCAAAATGAAGTAACTAAGTATAGAGTATAAACGAACTACAGACTATAGAACGCGCCAATTTTAACATTAACAATAATGCGTTACTGAATCCTCTCCCCGCATCGTAACGTTAAACAAGAGTAACCCAAAAAAATCGTTACATAATACTTAAACGCTCCCTTATACATAAAATTTAATATGAAGGTTAGCTTCAATCCTGGTTCACATGCAAAATTCAATTTAATCTTTGCAAACTTTCGACCCAGGTCAAGGCTCACGAGAGCACTCAAGGTTTCGCGGGAACTTGAATTTATGTGTCATTTACGTTATTTAAAAAGTACTTCGTTCGTGTGAATTTACAGGGGTAGGTAATATATTTTTCGGAGATAAATTAAACCATAAGCTTACTCGGTGATAGTGTATATTATCCTTAGTCATAAAAAAAAACAAATTAGTCGTACCGTTTAAACAGTATCTGTCTCTTTTTTTAAAGTGTTAACACAATTTGACAGAAAGAAAAGGAAGATTACTTTAGTCAAACGAGAGCGATTTGGACAAACAACAACTGAAACTGAACTGAAAACTGAATAAGGGGAATAAAGTGCAAGGTTTAATATGAGTTCAGTCGTTATTAAGTTTATCCTTGTTTGTACATTTTAACTTATCACCTTGGTGTAGAAACAACAACTCATAATATTGTTTACTTATCGCGGGCTCATTGTTGACTGAACTAATCTAAAAAACTTTATAAGTAAGTAGTTTAACATTTGAAAACCAATTATTAATATTTATATAAATAAAAATGAATGGTTAAATATGATTCTAAGCGCAAAACTCAAAGATGGCTGGACCAATTTTTATTTATTAATTTCTTGAACTCTAAAGGTTTTTATAGAGAGAAATATGGAGAAATATTAGTTTTATTTAGATAGGTACTTAGGTTTTTATTCTATTATTTATAGATGATTGAACCGATGATTGAGAAGCATACAAAAAAGGTCTACATGTTAAACATGTAGGCTTAAAGAAAAAAATATGTTAAGGTGAAACAAAGTATGTACTAGCTTGCTATTTAATAAGATTTATAATATAGAAAACAAAATTCTATATTAAAAATATTTGATTGAAGTTCTAGTTTTCACTTATGATATACTTATTAACCAAATGCATAAACACTGCAAAATAGATTATCATGGTTTGCTGTTTTCTCTATTTATTATTACCGGGTTATATAGACTAGGCTTTACGTTTAAGTTAAGTTACTTACCGTTCGCAGAAATGAAACATCATCCTGCTCGCTTGCTCCTCCTTCCGCTTCCGCCATTTTGTTTTCTTACTTATCACTCAGTTAGCTCTTGAGACCATCGGGAAATGCATAACTGTAAAAGAAAAAAAATATAAGTATCTTCAAAGTTAAGTTATTGAATCCGGAAAATAACCACTTTAACCCAAAAAAATTGTTTTTGACTCACTCTTGAAAGTGATGAGAAATATCCGTAAAAAATTTAATCTTAAGTTGCTGTGAGGTAATATCAGACTTTAAATTTCACTCAGAAATGACCAAATTGCAGAAAGAAGTGATGATAAGGACCTCCTTGCGTGTATAAGTTATGTATATATTTAGTTCTTGTGGTGTTTATATGATAAAAATATAATTTGTAATATGATTGTAGACTAAAAAAAAATAAGATTCTAGATTTAAACTTACTGTTCCGAAATCAAGGAATGGCACTCTCTAAACAAAAAGGGAATGGGAACTCTCAAATGATGCTTTTGCGAGCAAGCAGGAGCTGCAACTATTACACCACACTATATCAGAAATATATTGAAGCTGTGAATTGTGAAATATTTTTAGCTCCTAATAACAGTATGTAAAAATCTTATTTAATTGAAATTGGAAAAGATTGAACATTTCTGAGTACATAACATATTACTTTTTTGTTCATATAAATAATGGACCCACAGGGTTAAATTACATGTTTTCAGAAAATGGCGCTTCAGTGAACTAATAAACGTCAAACTTTTCAAAAGTCTAGACACCAGACGGTGAATTTGCAAATGTTTCACTGGTTCAAGGGTAAACTGTCTATAATAGAAATTCACCAATATTTTCATCTATTTTTACTATTCACTATTTTTATTGAGATTTTTAAATTAAACCCGTACTACAAATTAGCACTTTAATTAAATCGTCGTTTTTCATATTAGCAGATATTTATATCAAATTCTAAATTAAACCGTTTCGCTGAGTAATGACGCATAATTGTGCTCAAGGTCAGACATTGAGTCAAATCAGATTATTCAAATTGGTGTGATTTTATACTTTAATTTCAAACTTATTAACCTGAGTTTACAAATTTATTTTGTCAAAATTTTTGGGACCTTATATTAATCACCATATAGACAGACTGTTTGTTCCATCTTGCAATATCTTAAAACGGTATAAAACCACTTCTACGTAATACGGATCTTGATAAAAGGTCAATTAACATTGGTAATTCTACTAAAACACAGAGGAGTTATGTACACAAACTTGATATTATTTATTCAACGCGATGCTTTTGGCTGAATGCCAGATGTTTGGTTAACGTCTATTTCCGATATGAAATAATAATGAATTCGAGAGTAATATGGTTAATAACCTGCTTTATGGTTGTTTTTTTATAGATATTTATATCTAAATAGCTACGATTTCATCGAGAATTGAACCCACTCAGATTTACTTTGATCAATTTTATTTGACCTTTGGTTTAAGCTTAACATTCGATTAAGCGCAATCAGTATAATGAATGGGTTATAACGCTTCAATTAGAGATGAATTACAGCGGCAAGACGAACTGTTGGTTTCGTAATTAGACGGGCGATGAACTTAGAGTAAACAGTAAAGTTTAAGCGACAATAGTTCAACTAATGAATGTTCAAATTGAGTGACAGTATTATTACTTTAGTAAGTTTTGAGCCTGAAATATATTTGTAGCTTTATGTTGGTTCACAAACGGATGTGACGATAAATCTTCGATTGATTTAAAATGCCTACCGTATTGACGTTGATAACAATATACTTGGAAACAAAAATATTTTTACTACTACAAATTCAGATATATTACAATTATTGTTGAGGTCCTATGTCGGATAGCCATAGTCCATATACCCAGTGTAGTTAAAACGGTTCTAGTCAAAGGCACATTGCATATCTTGCTTTAATATTTTTTTTATTAATTAGTTTTGCATCCGATGTTTGCCTTGATATATAATATGTATCAAGGTAAATCAAGAACTAAATACATAGACAGTGTTTAAACAAGAGATTCTTTATAACTCGTTTTCTCAAAAAATATTTATTTAAAACAACCATTAGTAAAACGTACGGCCGCTTCTTTTATGGGATATAACTGTCAATCTGAATCTGATGTACACAAAAAATTTAAATATTGAGTGGTTATATTCATATAACTATAAGTGCGGGTTTTAATTATGATCGATAGAACAATAAGTTGATACAGATGCATTATTACGATGAAAATTGCGTGTTGCAATAAAATTGCTGTTTAATTGTACGTACAATGTAAGTTTTATCTATAATTATAACTTTTATTTCTAATTCTATTTCTAAATTTAAAAGTGCAGTAGGAAGAATTGCAGTAAAGAAAATCCGACAGTTTACTGATCAGTGTTGGCCTAGTGACTTCAGCATGCGACTCTCATCGCTGAGGTTGTAGGTTAGTTCCCCGGCTGTGCACCAATGGATCTTCTTTCTATGTGCACATTTAACATTAGAAAACACACACGCAAGAAACCGGCTTGTCTTAGACACGAAAAGTCGACGGCGTGCGTCAGGCAAAGAAGGCTGATCACCTACTTGCCTATTCGATTAACAAATGATCATGAAACAGATGCAGGATCTGTGGCCCAGACCTAAAAAGGTGTAGCGCCATTGATTGAATTTTTTTACTGATCAGGACACAGCTAAAATTGTGTATCATAGCAACTTTCACAGCGTTATGTTCTACGGTATTCTATTGTGGGGTGCTGCTGCAAAAGTTCAATCCATATTTATGCTGCAGAAGCGGCCTTTCGGGGTATTTGTTGTAGTTCACCAAGAGAGTCGGTACGGAATAAGTTTATGGAATCAAATATTATGACACTATCTGGTCAAGCCTTGTTGTATGTTCAAAATATATATAAGCGATTTTAAAACAAATGCTGACTTTGCCAAAAAAAGGGCACACCTAGGAATACCTAGGAATGAGATAATAGAATGTAGAAAAAGGTAAAGTATCTAAAATAAATAGGTTTTATTATTATATGTTTCGTATACAAAAGTCGTGTCCGACGATAATGGATTCAATGTGTAAAGAAATATGAGGGTTGTGGTGTTCACGGATCGTTTAACGGCATATAGTAGATATTTCACAATAAAGCGCAAATTAGTATTATCACACATAGTAACACCATTTATAGTGTTTTGTTATGAAAGACTGGGACTAACCCCGACTGACAGTATTTTTACTCATAAGGGTCACCCAATCTAAAACTTGTAATGCATGTTCTTATGACAAATAAACGCATAAAACAACAATTAACTTATTTTGGATCATTAAAAATAACTTATTTAGGATTACACTTTATTATAAATGATGGAACTTAATAATAATATAACAATTTTTGCCATGCACCACCGCTATGTGGAACCATCTGCCCACTGAAGTATTTCCGAACCAATTCGACTTAGGGTCCTTCAAGAAAAGAGCGTACCAATTCTTAAAAGGCCGGCAACGCACTCGCGAGCCCTCTGGCATTGAGAGTGTCCATGGGCGGCAGTATCACTTAACATCAGGTGAGCCTCCTGCCCGTATGCTCCCTGTTTTATAAAAAAAATACAAATTTCATAACTTTGTGACGAAGTTGTCTAAATGCTGAAAGTAGGTGAATAGCCCCATTGATAGTAAAAATAAAGGATATTCACGTAGTCGCATTTTATGCTGGAATTAGGTCAATGAACTTTCATTTATGTGACGGAAAGGATTTTTTTTATACTTGGCTGTTTTTCACCTTTACTTTCAAATACGTAAATTTAATTTACGTATATTAATAACAAGCCTAAACTTGTTAAGGTTTTAAATAAATCGTACCGTATAACCATTACGCAAGCCGTTGATAAAATAGTTAATCGTGTGTTATGATACGTTTATAAATTACATACTCAATTTTTTTGCAACGTTCTTTGTTTCTTAACTATATAAATGCAATCGATTCTTCGTAGACTTTGCTCTTTAACCGTAAGGATAACTACAAACAGCGATCCCGATTTCAATAATGAGCTTTTGTTTCGCTCGATACCAAGGTTGCAATATAAGCGCTACAGATGTTGAGAGAACTACATCAAAATACAACGCAATTGTCTTCAAAAATTCAAACTGTCGATATTATAGGTATGTACTGCGTATCGTGGTCCTGGAGCGCGCGCGATGGATGACGGCACCGAGAGAGCTTCCACCGAACGCTTTTGAAACATTCCAAGTATATCAAATAAGCGTGGCTGGCGCGCGTAGCAACTGTTCCAGTGTCTGAACCTTCATCATGAAAGCCAGTCGTGTACGAGCAGCAGCAGCTTTTATAATTAAGTGTGATATCGCTTTTAGATATTCTCAATTTTTCTCTTCTGTACGATGACAGAGGACTCCCATTTCACTACTGATTTCCCGAGCGATTAATACGAGGAACTTTTGGTTTTCTTTTGTACAGACAGTAGTTCTTTTGTACTATACAGTTGTATTAATATTCGGCAACTTAGATTATCCATATACGCAACAAACACAAAAAAATATGACGTGCTCTCTCAATTCCAAACTCCATTCCATTTGGAATGAGCGGCTGGAACGCACGCCAATACTCCTCCGGGCTACCGGCGCAAAACTGTCATACCGTAGCCCTTGCTTGTAGATTGTCGTAGCAATACGGAGTGTCGTATTGAAAAATAGGTGCTACGCTGCTATCATTTCGTAGCGTTTGTATGTTAAAACCTTTATAAAATATACATAGTAAATTTATAAATAACTAATATACATTTATGCATTATTGATATCATAAATTCATATTTTAAAAATAATATCACATAGGAAGAAAACATTTTTTTCAAATAATGTCAGACCGTATGAAAAAGGTCATAAGAAATCAATTATTAAAACAAATGCCTAATTTGTATTCACTTTAAAATACTATTACTTTAATAAATGTGTCACAGTTAAAGCCTTATGCAGATGAAGTGACCAATGCATATTCAAACAAAAGCTTTGCTCGTCTATGGTAACATTGTTTGGGAATTCCGAAATGTTTCATTGCATGTATTCGTGAACCTTGGAATTACATTATTTATTTATATAGAATAGCACGCAATCTTTAATCATTTAAAATAGTATGTAAATTATTTTTTAATTACATCTTTATTAAATACATTTTCCTTAACTCAATTTTTTGTTAGCTGTATGTTTATTCACGGTAAGCTAATCGTTATATAAGGATAAAGGAAAAAAATATTATTGACTCTGTTTATTGATAATCCACAAATTAACAAACAATAGATCTTGACAATTGTGAATCAAAATAGACAAAACGGATTACATTATGAACTAACAAAAATAATGTACTAATCATTTACTTGTTAAGGTAATGTGTGCGTTTTTAGGTGATTCTAAAAATGCATTTGTTTATTTCCTTCGTAAATACGCATTTGGCAATAATATGGAATAATTTGAGGCTTGTGAACTCCTTATCCTCCTTATTAAATTTAAAATTATGTAAATAATTATAATTTTATAATAATACAAATAGCTTTAATCCGGTTAAAAAAATAGTTTTCTTTCAATGTGTAAAAGCTATGTTAACCAAAGACAATACTAACTGAATGTTATTATCGCCGTTTAATAGTTTAAAGGTTTACCGAGAAAGTAAATACAAAAGTATATACTAGGTACATAAACTAATAAAAATAATCATAATTTAGTTTTAAACGTATTATTATGTTAATCTTGTGTTTAATACGTAAATATTGCGCTACGAAGGTCAGACTTGCACAGAATATTACCTGCGCATTGCTACTGCAGAGTGGAATGCATTACGCATATAATATAAAATGTCAATACTTTTTATGTGTTAGCTTAATTTTATCATTCTTATTAAAATATTCTCTTCAAAATGGGATTATTTAACGTCTTAGACTAATTTGTAACCTTCTTGGGCGTGTATATACTGTTTTAATAAGGAAGTATATTCATTCTACCGTTCATAAATGTAGCATACATGCCAAAAAAGCTTATTTCTTTGATATGATATTTCTATAGGGCTTCTATTCCATGTATGATAATTATTAAGGTAAAATTAAGAAGGTTAAATAAAAATTTAGTAACACTATTTCGTAACTACATTTTATTAATAGTGTTTAATTCATGGTAAACTAAAAATATTACGACGGATAAAGGGGTTCAGTACGATTTGTACTGAATTTGTGTGTAAATGTGTAAAATTTGGTGATTCTAGATTTGAAAATAACTTTAAATAACGTAATAAATACTTTTATCATAGTCACAGATTACATGAATTAAATAAAACTTGACATCCGGTCACGTATTTGATAACATGATCTGGGGAATAACCAGGACTGAATGAAGTCTTCGCTATAAAAGGTTCGTGACTGCGCAAACAAATTATCAAATGTTATTTCACGGATTCGAAGAAAAACAGGGACCAGCCAAGTTCGATAACTACAAAAAATTGTTGTTGTTTTGGTCGTCATTAAAACGTTAAACTTTTTGTACTATCTTTTGTTTGTAATATTGTTTTGTTAGACTTACAAATTTCTAAGTTCATTACCTAACCAATGTTAAAATTTCTGTTACAATATTGTTTAAAGTATATAGTAGAAAATAGGTGATATAAAGTATTCATGAATTTAGTATTTATAGCAATTGTATGGAAAATGTAACGTCAGAGTTGTTATTGTCATATAATACTGCTGGATTTGACTGTCTAAAATTATTGATGATATTTTATATCTCAATCTAATCTAACATAAGTATAGTTAGCCGACAATAAATGATTACTACCTATATTTTAGATCCGTTGATTATTTATTAATTTAAATGCGTAAAAAAAGTACTGCTGTAAATAAGACAATATCTAATTACGAATTGACATTTTAAACAGTAACATATATTTATAATTTCAAATAAAACTAAACTAAGGGTGGTTCTCATGACCCGGTTATGTCAAAATTTTAATAAATTACCTATTATTTGCATACTCATAAAGGAAAACACGCTATGTGATTTTTAGCAAAATTTTTGTAGCGACGACCAAATTTACAATCTAGAACTTTATAATATAACACTAGAGGACCCGACCGACGTGGTATATGTCGTAAATTAAAAAAAATCTAATTGTGAATCTACACCATCGAATCCACAAGAACACACACAAAAACTAGAAAGAGTTTTATTACAAACACACATAGAAGATTAATATATATAATGATTCCCAATAACCTTTATTTTGCCTTTCGTTCATTTTCCGATAATTTCTAACGAAACATTTTTAAAATACATGGATTATCTTAATGTTAGGGAAAATGCAATATTTATAATGAGGTCAAGGATCACGGATAAAGAATTTAAGCTAAGATTCGCGAGAGTTCAAAGTAATAATTATACATTCATGTTGTAGTGGTCATAGTACAGTGTCCTATATAAAATTAGGACAATGTTGTTCTATCTTCTCTATACTAAATTTCATCAAAATGCAGCAGCGGCTCAAACGTGCAGTCATAACATATTCATATCAATTCTATTTACAATCTAGCATACAACAATGTTTCATCGGAATGTTACCATCATTAAATCTTTTGTGCAAATTTCCTTAATCGACTTCCGTCAAATTAGGTTGATAATAACAAAACCACTCACTTCACACAAATCATTTCGCTAACACAACACTCTTATTATTTATTCAGGAGTCCTAAATTTCTAGAACTGTTCATCAAACTCGGGTATTACGTCCGTGGCGGGCAAAAGCCGCAGGCATACTGACATGATAACTGAAGCTTCTAACTGCATAGAATCGAAAGCTTACAGGAAATATATAGATTTGCTCACCTTTATAGAGCTGGGTTTGTTACAGAATTATATAAATTCACTTTTGACAATATAATATTACATTATCGTTAAGTTACAAGACAATTTTTTTGGTTTCTTTTTTAAAGCTGATTCGGATTTAGAAGAAACTTTCATATTACTACATGACTACAGAATTCATGTTTGTGTTAGTGGAAAAGTTTGTAAGTGGTTGAAGTTGAAGTTTTAGCAAGTTCGAGTATATCTTTTTGAACTTGAGATGACTTAATGATAACGATATCACCCGGTACTGCGGGCTTCTGAGCGAAATTTTGTTTATTACCCATTGCATCCGTTTGTTTTTAATACCAAACTTACATAAAGACCGAATAGTAAATACTAAAATTAAATAAGGACCTCAATTATAGGAAATACCAAATACTGAATACTAAAATTAAATAAGGAACATAATAGGAAATACCGAATACTAAAAGGCGTTTTAAAAATATGTAGGACTTATCAGGAAAGTTTAATATCAAAGATCAATATGCTTAAATTAGAATAACAACTACTTTAACGTCATAGGTTTCTATCACTTTAACGTATGATGTGATGCGATAAAACAGTCGACATTTTATTTTTATCCAAAGCTGATTCGCGGTTAAAAAAAAAACTCATTACCGTACTCTTGAGACTTTTCGCCGCATTGAATTCATATTGTAATAGACTTTGGTTACAATGTTTGGGGCATAAAATTAGATACACAAATGTTCGTCTATTGTTTTAAAGCTGAATGAAACATTTACTCTATTAACAGTTTTAGTAGACGGAAGTTTAATAACCTAAAATTTGAAAAGAACTTTGTACGTACGAACACTACTTTGTCTAGCAAATTACGTTCAGAAGACTGATGAATTAATTGATTTTAAATGTAGCAAAGAGGTTTTATCACCTTTAATTTAATACAAAATTGTATTGTATTTAAAATCATCACAAATTTACTGTAGGTAAGTAAAGAATATTATTTATAAAGCTAAATATTGTGTAGCGTTATGTAGGGCATGTCCTCATAATCTTAAACAAATTTAACACGTATGTGTTCGTTAAGCGAGCACGCATTTAGTACTTACCAAAGCGGAAAATGACATCCAAATTATCTTTGCGTGCACAGTTCACACATATTTCACAACACAACACACTGGTGGCCTTTCCAATCGAATTTCGAGATAATTCCTACTTCATAGGAATTTTAGACCGGGCACGGCGAACACACGAATGTATTTAAATCTGTAGCGCGACTCGCTGCTATTTTCGTCCGCTGGGCCAGTGCACGGTAGTCGTAATTATTGTAAAAATAAATATCAGGAAATTAGTTTAGTAATTAAATGAAGGGCTTAAGGCGTTAAAACTATAATTGTTATTTTTTTATAAAATAAAAAACAGAAAAACTCGTGTTAAACTCAATTGTCTGTTACAATATTTCTGAGGTTTGAGACACTATATCCGATGTAATTTTTCTAACCTTATTGGATCAAATATATAAATAACGGTATTTGAGCATTTTTTAAAGGAAATATAATGTTAAGGCCGTCCTGTTCGTTCTAATAAACTACGTGGGTAACACTGAAAATGTTTAGAACGGGCCAGTTAGAAAAATTGCTAATGAAAACTTTTTTGAATTTCAATTTTAGAACTCTTTGGTAACCTAATGTAGTATATTGCTTTCATTTGTCATTTGTTTTTTTCAATTGGTGGCAAATCTAAAACTCTTGTTACACGTGAAAATGAACCTAACGCGAGAAAATTTTCGGTCAATGGTTTATTATGACTTTCGTTGTGGGCTTACTCAACAACAAAGCTATGGTAGGCAGCGATTAGCATTTCTTAATGAAGCCTCATCTCGTGTTCGTGCCCCACTATTTGCAATTGGTTTAACGAGTTTAAGCGTGGATGTAGCAATCTCAATTATGACCCGCGTGAGGGACGTCCTTTAACAGCGACTACTGAAGATAACATCAGTGCTGTGCGACGGATGATAGAGGAAGATAAGAGAGTGACCTATCAGCAGATACGGGCAAGCCTAGGCATTAGTATGAGTCTAGTTCAAAAAATATTACAAGAACATTTAGGCGTCAGGAAGTTTTGTACCAGATGGATTACCCCATACTTTAACCGACGACCAGAAACACCTTCGCATGGACGGAACGCACCTAAGGAAGAATGAGCTCACTGCTTTTCTCAGTGGTTCCATCAAATGCGACGATGAGTAGAGAGGAACGGAGATTACTTCTAAAACCAATAAAAGTATTGGCAACTTTCTACATTAAGCCGTTTTTCAATTTTTAAACATTAGTGTTACCTAGATATAAGACGTGTCGGTATATGATTTATTTATTTTAAACTAATTTTCTCCCATTACAACTTAACTTAAATGTTAATTTAATAGAAAAAAGTAGTAACAAGTAGACGTAGAACATATACATTTGAAGGAAGTATATGTTTGCTGACTTTTCTGCAGATGTCATCGATGGAACAAATTCATTATAGAAATAACGAGCCGGTTCCAAATAACTACTTTGTCGAATAATTTTATGTATTTTTAGGGTCAACTTGCGGCCTTATCGCTTTCGAGCGATCTCTTCTAGCAACCACTATATGAATTAATTACCAAGCGACGCGAACAATCCTTAAGTTTTTCAACTGTTGGTCTTTATGATCTGCAGTCGATCCTGCTAAACAACACTATTAACAATAAAATTTATTCTTTATAGAAAAATAATAGTTCCACTGCATCAAGTCAGAAATATACATTCGTAGTAATAAAAAACCAAAACTAGATTTATGTTTTTATTTTACAACTGATATATGCGGACTGTTTATTGCTGGAATTTAGGCACTGTGGATTAAAAGGTATATATTTTAATAGTCTCCCCAGGCGCATACATTTGCTAACGATATATTTTACAGACCTTTAGTCTACGTATGGCTGACGTGTTGGTTGCCATGGTAACATTTTTGTTTACCACATTACATGCTACCCATAGGATAGAATATTGTTCTCAATCCACGGTTTTTTGGCTGTTCAGTAATACGTAAAAATTACAACTATAGTCAAAAAAACCTTTTTTTTAATAACATTATAACATAACAAATTTTGGTATTTGCGCCCAGCTTTCTATTAAAATAAACACGGTTTATATTAGATAAACATTCCAAATTATAACTTAATTAAATTAAATAACAATATAATATGAAATTAAATATATTGTTCATAGGTTCATGGATAGCGTCACGGCCATTTCAAGTGAACTGTCAAAAATGACATACTGTATACTTCGAGATTATATTTTTACTTTAATTAGACACGTAGAAAAAAGTTAGTAGTACGTACCATTAAGATTGGTTAGACGTCGTCCATGCCAAAATCCTTGCGGGAAAGATGTTAATTATCAACTGTGAATTCGTCAAATACATACAATACGTTCAGTAAGGACTTTATGTAATAATCAGTTGTTTGAAAACAATGTTAACTTAAATTTGAAGCCAATGACAGAAAATAACCCAACGCCATTACCATTTATTATAAATTGACACATTTTTATAATATCATTAAAATAGCTACAATAAATTATTATGTATAAATCGAAATTATATTATATCACATATAAACTCATTTTGAAATCTACTACACGTAACATGGACCAAAAATTTATATTTACAGACTTCTGATTAATATACAATCACTTGGGGGATTAGCGCGATCTATTTACGACGTTATACTTTCTAACCAAGTTAAAAATTGAATGAGGTCACAATTATCCTAAGTGATTTTTTTCGTATTGCACTTTGCCTTGTACGACTCCCTAATGTTTCACATTATAGGAGTCGTACTCAGACTGTGAACCCTTTACACTGTGGTCCCGTACATCCGTGGACCATGACGTTCATCACCATGGTTACCATCACGATGTATTTGGTTATCATGGTAACAGACAGTCCGCGTTTTATTGGGTTTAATAATCGTTACAACATTTCATAGTTCCGATTTCCAACTCCGATAAGACTTTTTTGAGTTCACTTATACCGTTATCATTCACATGTCTAATCACGTTTAACTATGCAGTTATACAAATGCTTATGTCTCTGTTTACCATACAACATTTTTTTTAATAGCACAGGAGCCAAACGGGCTGAAAGCAGACCTGATTTTAAGTCATACAGCCCACGGACACTCTTATTGTCATAGGCGACGCGAGTGCGTTGCCGGCGTTTTAAAAATTGGTACGCCACTTTTCTTGAAGGACTTTAAGTATAATTGGTTTGGAAATATAGTAGTGGACAGCTGGTTCCACATAGTGGTGGTGCGCGGCATAAAATGCATAGAAGTAGTTGGTATTTCGTATTCTGCCTCGACGTCCAACTAGACAATAATTTATATAATTCGATTTTAAGAATTCTATTATGTATATCTAATGCATGTACATAATACTTAACGATTTTTTATCATTTATGATGGATATATATGTGTAGTAAATTATCTTAACTATACAGAAAATTACAAATACTATGACAGTAGCGATCTATATCCGCCATGGGTTGTTAGATGGGCTTTAAAGCCAATATTACCTTCTGAGAATTATAAAATACATCTTAACGCAAGCCCATAACCTCGAAAATTAAAAGTATTTCCTGTCAGACCGAGCTATTGATGAAAGTGCAAAGCGTCTGGTCTAGCTCTCATTATGTAAATTTAACAGAGTATAGCAGAATAAGCAATATTCGCTACCGTACCTAATTAAAAATAACAGCCCTTTAATAAATTCTAGATGGCGCTATTGTCAATCCTCAATGATCGCCTCGGCACTGGGTATAACAATAACGTCAGACACATTGTTTGAACACTCCAGATTACACACATCACTATTCCTATCGCAACTCGCACATAAATCCTCAATTTCCGGACACACATCTGTGTCACATTTCATATGCTTCACCACATCGAAGTTTTGTAGGTCTGTCTTCGCGCAATAGTCTTTGATGGCCGAGCAGATTTCGGATACATCATCGTTGTTTGATGATATTTTGAGGAGCTTCTCATCATCGCCTATCGTGAAAAGCACATCTTCGCTGTTCATTGATGATATTTCGGGGTTCGATTGAGTCTTGAAATTACTGGATTCTGCTAATTTTATATTATACAAGTTTGATTCACTCCCCATAATCGATGTAGATGACGTATTTAGCGCTGTGATATTCTGGAACAAAATTATGAAGTTTCCTGTTATATCACAGAACTCTGTTAAGTATGAATCAGATATTTTGATAGGTTAGTGAGTGAGTAAATCAACTTAGATTTTTATCGTAAATAATTATCTAAATTCCCATCACTTTACCCCCAAACTGAGCATAGATAACGGAGTTTAGTGATGTGTTTGTTATGTATGATATTAATAAATAAATAAAGTATGAAATAAACAATTTTGATCCTTTTATACCTACGGTCACAACTGGTATAGAACACAACATAGGTTACTTACGGCATCCTCTTGATAGCAACTGCCATCGCTTCTTGAGTGTTTATGTCTTTGCAGCGATTTCTTTTGCGATGTGTGTCCGTCTACGCATTCCTGAAATATGCAATCATTTGATACAATACGAGTCGATTACGCGTTGACTACATTAATCTACATCATTATTCTACTTTCTCACTAACGCGGTCGCTACGCACAAACATGAACTAAATTAAACTATAAGTAAAACGTTTCGTGACCACCCCCAGTGACTCTTTATACCTAAAACTTACTATTATGTGGTGTAAAGTACTGAAAAGTCGAAAATAATACTATCAATAACGCAATACAAGAAGACCCCCCCCCCCCCCAAAATTCGTAACGTAATACTTGAACGCTCCTTTACCCAGTTCCCACTTATAAATAAATGAATACTATATCTGATAAAATATTTGGTCAATCAAGTTAAATTAATTGTTTTGTCACAACAACGTCAATGTCATGTATGTATTGGTCTGAAAATACCATGCTATAGATTTCTGAGAAATAACCGTATACATTTGGACAGATGAAAAAAATAATTGACGCATAACATTTAAGTTACAATGTTACTTACCACCTATAGATTCTTCTGTACATGCAAACGTGTTTGTTAATTGCATTGGCTATAAATGCAGTTTTGTAGCCGTATTGGAATCATTAAAATAAACATTGCCCCATTAGTAGTGTAAGAAAGATGATAGGATAATGTATTAATGACAACTTCCAAATGATTTTAATAAATGATAACTAGTTTACATAGTATTGTCTTTTGTTAACATAACTTTTACACATTAAAAAAAAATACTTTTTTTCCGGATAGAAGCTATGTATTATTATTAAACTTATAATTACTTTAATTTAATCCGGTAAAAAAGTGTTTTCTTTAAACTAGTTTATATCCAACGCTTACATAACAGTCAAATAAAATGAAACATACAAAACAAAAAACAAGCAGAAAAAGCTCATAATGCAAAGCTAATTGTCATAATATTTATAAACAAGAGACTAAAGTTCGAAACTAATCCATCTGTGTAAATTCGCATTTCGGCGAGTCAATCGAAAACCTTACTATTTTTTTTATAGAACAGAGGAAAGCGGGCAGGAGGCTCACCTGATGTTAAGTGATACCACCGCCCGACACTCAATGCCAGAGGTCTCGCGAGTGCGTTGCCGGCCTTTTAAGAATTGGTACGCTCTTTTCTTAAAGGACCCTGAGTCGAATTGGTTCGGAAATACTTTAATTTAATGACACTTACGAAAATAATCTCTGAGACTTTGATATAACTATGCGATATAGGATGTCATGTTTGATGCTTATATTTAAAATCTTATGTATACTAAAGCAAATTAATAAACCTCAAATAGAAAAATGCTCCGTTATTCTAAGTGATAAGATAACAAAAACTTTTAGGCAATAAAATCTATATTATTCTAGCGACAAAAGTCGTAGGAGCGCGATTATTGATAAAAACTTTCATACAAAACTTTGGCATTCTGCGATTGCGACAATTGCGAGAATTTCTTCTAATATTCTTTTAACTTACCTTAAATCTATTAAACTGTCTGCTACATTTCCCTCTATCAGAGGCGAGTAGACTTCTTAACGACTGCGTTCTCGGACAATCCCCGTCAGCCAACCATTGATACGTACCGAATAATTTTGACGTGTCCGACCTGTTTAAAATTAAGTCGTCTAAATTCACAGGTGGATACACCTCTTGGAGGAAAGAAATTTTATACAAACAAAACGGAATTATAGTATTGAAAATATTAGAAGCGTGATTTGTTTCGTTTAGATCAAAATTACATTTCTGTTCACTTTAACACGTTTGTTAGGAATTCTTACACTGGTGCCATTATAACGGGGTGTGGAACCATAAAACGAATATCGAAACGTTAGCGCGTTTCGCTTGTTTGTGATTGGTCAAAAAGGAAATCTCATTGCACGCATATGGCGTGGAATAAACAAGAAATTCGAAATAATAAATGTTCACTTAGTTCGATGTAGTTTATCTTTAATGTTTCGTTTATATAAGTTTGCTATCGGCAGTACTGAATACGGTTTTTTTAATGTCTATGATCAAACTGTATGAAAAAATATGTTAGTACTCGGTCAATACCTATAAACAGTTACAATTTTGCAATAGATTTTAAACTAAAATTATCCTTATCCTCAAATAAAAGTATATCGCAAATTTTCGTGTCTAAATTTATCAAAATCAATGTCATGGAAAGAAGGATCATAACGCCCATGCCACCAAGCAACAGACTGACATTTAACCACAGAGTACATTCATTTGTAATAGTTCCACAGACAAGACAATATGATATTTGACAGTATGAAAAATAAAGCGTAGTGTTGACTGTAATCTGTTTGAAACATGGCTTTAAAATGTAAAATGTAAACTTTTATAACAATTTTTTTAAATAAAATGATGAATACTCTATTTCAATTTTTAAAGTTAAAAAATAAAATAGCCCGTTTAACGATGTGTGACGTATGTTCAGTACGTGACCCGCAATAGGCATACCGATCCCGATATTTTCTTTTGCTGTATGTGATGTAGTTCATTATCTTATTAGCACAGGCTAAAGACAAAGTCAGTTTTCGACAGGCGTGACCGACTAACGACAAAACGGTCACGTGACGAGCTACTGTCATTCCCACACCGTTACTGTTTAAAGTGATTATCTCTGAAGCCCCATGTTACAATTGGGATTGCGCGGTACCAACTCCACATTGAATGACTGCTATCGATATTGGAAGTTACAGAATACCGTCGCTGAGCCATAACTATTAACAACACTTAGGTATATTTGCACATAATTTGAAGGAATCTGACTAAAATATTTAAAAAATATTCATTTTAAAATTAAATAAATACCATTATTGTATCTCAAACTTTTAAATAACTAGAGAGATGGAGTGTTTAGAAACATCAGGGCCTGTAGTGCAAAGTCTAAGCAATTGTGATCCAGGCTTCAATATCGTACCGCGTTATCCCAAGTTGCGAAATTGCATACACGTCGAAATTGCAATTTAAGTTAAAGCCCGATCAATATGCAAATTGCCCTGACATTTGAAACATTCAGTCCTTCAGAGTTCTTTCCGACAAACATCGTTGTTATATATATATATATATATATATAATTTTAACACACAATATCCAAGATTTAGAGCATGCAATAGAATCGACCCTGCATTGACGGTCGATATTGACATTGACATCTGAAAGATGTTGCCATTTGAAAAAAAAACGCAATATGGCGAGATTATTTTATTGGTCATGCTTTAGAGATTATTAGTAGTTAACCGGAGTAATAATACTTACAGATTACAGGGCGTAATTAGTAGGCGTTGTAAATTAGCCAAAGTCGGTCTCATGTCGTGAACGGCTAAACCCCTTCCCCAGAGTAATTGTGCTATGCATTTGTTTAACAGGAACATGGCATAACGGAATAGGGTCATATCGCCGCCTCTCGCGAAGAGCGGCAGGCTGAAAAAATATTGATTACTATAAACATACCAATATAGTACGAAAAACCCAAAAACAACTTCCATGTATTGATTATTTGCCGGGAATTATAATATTGGTTACACGTGTAAGTTTTTTGGCATTTGATATTGCAATGAAGACACAAAAGGGCTAGATTTTAATTATAATTCTTTTTAAAAAGCGACAACACTTAGAAAAGTATTCGGTATGTATACATTACGTTAACTCAAAAACCAATAAAAAATAAACTCCTTATATATATTTTCAAATTTTATCAACTATAATAGGCATTAAATTAGTTTATTCATAAAGCCTAAATGCGTTCTATTTGCACCGTTTTAGCTAAACTCCTCTATCTCTTTTCATCACAGCGTAAAAACAATTTGACAGAAAGAGACGAAAGGTGGATGTATATATTGAATTAATGGAAGAACTGCACAATCGTATTCTAATACTGAAACTGATAATAATAATAATCACTTCATGACAAATTGGTTGTGACAAATGTCATCTAAGTCCCTGTGTTATGGTTGATGAAAAGGGACAGATGATGAACTATAAAAAAGTGAAAAAATTATTGTCATGTTTGCATACATACTTTGGATCAGGCAAGTCTGGTGTAATATCGAGTATTTTGCTAGCAGAGCCCAACAAAGTGATTTTGTAGCGCTGAGGTTGGTTCAAAATCGCGGCAGCCAGTACTGTGGCCTGTGCCACAAAGCCCGTAGCCACACTGTCCGGTACCGGGTTCGATGCTCGAGTATCATCACCGCATATGGGTAGAGGAACATCAATTATTGTCCATGTGGTTGCATCCTTCTGAAATTGAGAATATAAAAGATTAAGGCTAATTGCACTTAGTACTCTTTCCTCTCTTTCTATCGAATCATGTTTAGCTTAAGACAAAAAGAGACAGATGATTTAGTAAAATTGCAAATACACCGAATTAATTTTCTTTAAAAATGACTAGTCAAAAGTCTAGGGCTTTATAAAGATATTTACTGTCGATGTTCATTGTTTAATATAATTGTTTCTATGTAAATTTTTTGATGTTGCTCATTGTATATATGTATCAACATATTTTAAAATCATATAAAGTTAGAATAATTCGTATTTGAATTAGAAAAAAAATTGCTGTTAATGACCAGATCATTGCACATTGGTCAACAGCACATTGCATAATATTGCATAACCTCATCTAATATTGCGGCCATACAATGTCCATTAGAATAATAGAGACGAAAAATTTTATCTCAAAAGACGTCTTAGAATTATACAAAACAATAGAACGATAGAGAACTTCTACTTGCGATACCAACCACGACGAACAAGTTGCCGGAACAAAAGAAATTTCTAGAGAAAAAGGCAAGACATTTTTGCGACTTCAATCGTATTTCAATCAATGTACATAAAACCATAAAATAAAATAAAAAATATGTTTATTATGGAATATAAGATACAGGTATCACTTATTCCACGTCATTAAATTTGAATAGGTACACAATGCTACTCATCGGCAAAGAAGACAGAGGGTTACTATCTATTGGAGAACACTGTACCAATCCGTTATAGTTTTTAAGTTAATCGAGTACATAAAGAAATAAAATCAGTGCTGCTACAAGCTTTTTAGGTCTGGGCCTCAGATTTCTATTACTGTATGATAATTTAACAATATAATAGGCAAGTAGGTAAGCCGCCGATGCCTGACACACGCCGTCGACTTTATCCCAAAAGACAAGCCGGTTTCCTCGAGGTGTTCTTCACCGTTCGAGCGAATGTAAAAAGCGCACATAGAGAGATGGTCCATTGGCGCACTGTCAGAACTTTATTTTATACAATCATACCGATATCAATAAAGCACATCCCATGATGTATTCTTGTACTGAATTTCCTTTAAAACAAGGCATTACCTGCTCTATATAAAATATCTTCTGCAGGTGTAGCAATAACTCGCTTCTACAGTTACTAAGCGCCGCGTGATTTCGCGCTGCGAGTTCACGCATCGCACTACACGATTCGCGCAATTCCTTTAACGACTCGTTGCGACGTGATAACGCGTAGTAGTTCGTCATCAGCTCAGAGCCTGAATGGAAAATGAAATAAATATTTAATTGCCGGATTGAATCATTCATTAGTACGGCCACAACAATACAGATATACGTTCAGAAGTGACTTAAGTCGAAAAGTTTTCATTTAATATTTGTAAATTCTAATTCATTTTCAAAATCAATTTGACAACGATATTATTATTTATAGCTATTTTGTTATTACCTAATATGTAAACGTGTATAAACCCATCAAAAATGATTCACTAAATGGCATAGAACATGGTTTATTGATTAATTGTATCACAGACTCGAACCTCTTCCTTTGAATGAATATAACCTATGTTACTCAGATATAATGTAGTTCTATTGAAAAACTTCAAATCTGCGCTTAAATTCACTTACCAACATCCTGATTCTCTTCAAACAACTTCGCCTGCCTCTCTTTCAGTCTTCTAATATTTGCATATTTGCTATCTCTTTCATCTGAGAGGATAAGTCGCTTAAAATGAAGTATTTCTAATTGCTTTGTTAGTCTAATGTGCTCTGCCCTTTGGAAGGGAGACGGCTTAGACTAAAAAAAAAATAATTATCTTAAAGCTGGTCATTAGCATTAAAGAATTAAATATAATAAACAACCTACCTTATATGAAAGCAAATCGTTTAATTTTAAAGTCAGTCTTGGTCCATTAGATACAGGAGTTTTATCTTCCTTTATCTTTCCATTTTTGGTCAAATCACTCTGCGAAGAAGATTTCATCTCATTTGAATCATCTTCAAGTGGAGAAAACAAATTTCGCTGTGATTTACTTTTATTCTTTAAGTTTCCTTCAAATTCTGGCGGTGATATTGAGTCACATAACGCTGACTTTTTGTATATACTTTCCTTAATCTCTTGAACGGCTTCTTGCTTTTTCTTTATGGCATACTGTAGTAAATGGAGGTTTTGCAATTTAGTCGCGTTGTAGCTCGGTCTAATTTCCGATTTCAGAAAATTCAACGCCATATATCGATATTTTGGAACACCGTCCATTTCATTCCTCAAATCGTAACTTTCGGCAGTTTCACTCAAGTCTATTCTAGATACGTCTTCGCCCTTTATATCACAGTTGATATCACTGGTCCTAAATTCTTTAACTAAATCCGGCGAATGTTCGTATATTTGATTGGGATTATGCATCCTCTCGGCGCTGTCATCCCTTTTCCTACCTATATTTAAACTAGATGAGGGCCGGAGAGTTGGAAAACTCTGCTTAAAGCCTCTATCAACTGGACTGTGACTTTTAGAATATTCTTTATCTAACTTTTTTAATTTTCTGGGAGATATGAACCTTATGTCTTTTACTAACTTAGACTCAATTTTAGAAAGGTCTGATGAATCTGATGAAAAAGAACCCTGTTCAGGGCCATTTTCTGGTGGGATTATATCTAATTTTAGACTTTTATAGGAACAGAAGTAACCTCCGAGCATTTGGAAAACAAGTGTGTTGCTTTTAAAGCAATCTGAATTAAAATTGAGTGCTAAATTTGCGCCGATGTATCTAAGACCGCTAAAATAGACGCCCCATGTTTGAATTATTGTATCTTGGATTTGATCAATTGTTTCTTCACCGTCTTTGCAAGGTGAGAGCATATGACACCAGATTCGTATAACAACATTTGTTGACGATATTCGTTGAGTGATTTCTGAAAGTAACTCTGACTTAGAATGCTAACATTGAATCATCTTATATGATGATTTTATATTTATTAATAAAATTACCCACTATTGGTTTCCTAAATTACAAGTAAATTCAAATTTTAATACTCTTGTTTGTATGAACTATAATAAATATTATAGATATTTATATAATGGAACATTTTATTTCCTGACTCTCCACACAAATATATACTATTGTACCTGAATCAATTTCTTTCCATTTAGGATGTGGTGATGATATTCTCTCACTTGTATAGAACGGCGCTGACATCGTTGTGTGATGTAGAGTTAAGTAATAGCTACATTGATGATTACACCACTCTGGTGGGCGTATGTTGTAGCCAACAATCTAAAAGAACATTGTGCATGATAAGTAATTTACATTATATTTAGATTGACCTTAATACAATTGGACTAGTCAAGCTTAATATAATGTGAGTTACTGTAACATGTATTTACAAAGAAGTACAATTTCTTATTAAGGCAGGTAAATTAAGACAAATCTGTATATAATTTTCATATAAGAATCTCCCACATTAAATATTTTAAGATATATACTCTTATTAAATTGTGATGACATGAAAAATATAAATACAAGTTTGATATTTGGTATTAATTTAAAATTTTTAAACAAGGTAAAAGAAACTTAATATTAAATGACATTGCATTGATTCAAATAAACTTGGCAAATTGGGTTGTTATGGTACATTAAGTGGTATATTAAGTGAATCTGGTAAAATTAACATAACAATCATGCTAGACAATTAGGTTAATATGTATAAAGAAATAATTTTCACTGAGTGTATGTTGTTTTAAGCAAACTTTTTTACTCTTATATACGTCACTAAGTGTAGGCGTTTGTTAGTAAATTTACCCTGAGGTCACCTATGATTTTTTTAAATAAGCTAATTTTGATGGTAATGCTCACCTGAATTAAACTTCGTAATCGAAGTTGCTGAGTGGTTAAAGGAGTCCATTCCCTGCACCTCGGTCTTCCAAACATTTTTTCCTTTTTCACAACACAAAAGCGAAGAGAAAAATATTCATCTCTCAAACCAATACAACGTCGTCAAACAGTCGTACTTCATGTTAAATGGAGAAACCAATAATAAAACATTAAAATATTTTGAATAAGTTATGACAATCACAAAACTATACAAATTTGATTACATTGTTCTATTATCATCTTCATGCATGATATGGTAGGTATAATTTTTATGTACGAAATAAATCATAAGTCAAAAGCAAAACCCAATTCTCAATGTTGAAGTATGACTTCGAACTCCGAAGAATTAAGACCGTCAATGTCAAAGTGGAATTTTATATTTGACAGTATTCCTGATACTTGTTATCTGTAGCTGACTGTTTGTCATATAATTAAGTTATTATTTCTTTGAATTTATTAAAATAAGATAATTATTTTTAATTACATTAATTGCATTGAATTAAGATAATTAAACAAAAGCACAAGGATTGAGTCCTATGAACTGCAAAATTGTAATTGTGGTAAAAAAGTTAGAAATAGGGAATACACTATAATATATTTGTAAACATTAACTAAAATCGTTATGTACGTCTGGTTATTGCCGTTCACCTATTTAGATCAGGGCTGAGTCATGATACCTAACAAGTTGGTAAGCATTTTTGTCATACGGTAGGTACGTATACTATTATTATTAATAGTAATGGTACACAGGATAGAACAGACGAAGTTCTTTTAAGTTTCAGAATAGTACAACAAAACATAATTTTAGATTAAGTATCAAAATAATTATATTTCACAACGAAGCATGACCATAACTCATAAAAAATACCTCCTCGTACTTGACAAGTAGGTTTGAGAAACCTAATATTTACAAGCAAGAGTACGACATGAAAACCTTATATAAATTAATACCAATATCTTTAATATTTTGTCTTCAGCAGTTTGGTCTGTGTGTAAGATCAAAAAAATATTTAAGATTGTGATTTTCAGATGTATGTATGTAGATGTGGCATTAATATTTATTTAATGTTTAAGTTGAACGAATACGCGGAAGATATGGAAGCAATTTCAAGATCATTTGAAGAAAGAGTGGTAAGTAAAATTCTGTAGAAGATGTATATTCTACGAATGAGTGTAGTAACTAATACTATTACTGTAAATAATAAACGAAGTTTGATTACAACTTAAAATCAGGCTGAGACGTTGAAATTAATTAAGGTGTAAACTTCAGTCAGATATAGTGATGTGAAATATTCGATAATTTTAGGTAAGTATATTCTGAGATCGCAATAAATGAAATAATCTCTTTAACTATTATAGTAAGAACGTGTATAAAATTAAACTTATAAGAAGGATTGTCTTTTGTTAATAGCTCTAATCCGGTTAAAAAAGTGTTTTTTTTTTCAATTATAAAAAGGAATAAATATTTTGAATTTTTATCATTAATTTGACAGAGGATGAAACTTAACGCAGAGAAGAAAAGCGCTGGGACGTATGGTTATAATCATTTTAAAATACCAAATGATTTTAAAGACTTTGGCCGTCGATTTGTTCTTCAATATCCGTATACAGAAGTTAGTAGCTAAGACAAATATTCGGATTTTAATAATTTATTTTCAACTGTTGATAAAAGGACTGTACTACTTTCAGAAAAAAGTCCCAGTTATAAATATTACGGACGAAGACAATTTGCACAAGACTGTAAAGGTTTTAGTGAACTTTATATTATTATTTATTGCGTTCTAATAATAATAGCAGTAGTTATTATACATACCTAGGTACCACTGAAAATGTTTAGAAAATGAAAAACGGCTTAATCTAGAATTGAAATACAAAAACGTTTCAATTAGCAATATTTCAAACGGGCCTGTTCTAAACATTTTCAGTGTTACCCACATATGTGTAGGGAGTTTAAACGTCTGTAGTAGTGAATTCTAGGTTAATTATATTATTTATAAAAAGGAACTGTGGCATAAATAAGGATAAAATATTATGTTATCGGAAACGTTACCGATAATTATATCCATTTTCATTACGTATATTTATATTGACATAAACAATTTTGGCGGGACTTTTAATTCATTTTATTCATTCCCAGCGCACAGTTGCCACCTTTTATAAAGTTCTAGTCTTATTATTAGCAAAATTTGCGATTATAGATTCAATTCACGCATTCTAATATTTTGTAACACAAATGCAGGACTTCCTATTGGAGAACGACTTATACGAACAATCGATCACTCTAGTACAGGTAAGCAATTATTAGTATTAAAGATGATTTACGTTTAATATCAACATTGTTGTAAACTAATTGTAGGCACCGCCTGATATAGTATTGGAAGTGGCTAGACAATCAGCGTTACTCCAAGCTGCAACTCCAATAAACCCTTCTGATGATGTCATCCACAGAAATATACTTCGAAGTGGTGTGAGTCTTTGTTTGTTGAATAAAATATGCATATTACAGTATGACATAATCCGTTATAAATAAGACGAGGTAACATGCAATTATATTTATTTTGTTGCATAGCAAAGATGAATATTCCCGCGCAAATTCTTAAATATGTTTGAATATTTTAGGATTATTGGAACGATGTTGTCGAAGAGCCTGTAAATACAGATTTATTTTTACGATCCAAACCGCAAACAAATATTGTAAGTATAGAATTAAAGAATATTAAGCGCCATGTTATGTAATATTAAATAAAATATATACACTATATGGAGTAAAAATCTCGAATCTTTATATAATAGTATTAGTTATATATAGCTCCTATAGGTTATACCTGAACACTCGCGTAGGATAACATCGTGAAGAAAACTTCTTGCCTTAGACTTAAAAGTAGATAACGTGTGGCCAATAAGCTGATCACTTACTTGCCTATTACGCAACAGAAATCGGTTGCCGGGAGCCTAGGAGTTGTATAGCTGAACTGTAATTTGCTATTTTTTATCTTTCATTGCCAGGAACACTAACCTTATTGCTACATTTCTGGAGTTTCAAAATGTTTTTGTTACAGAATTCATTACATCTACGATTTCAACCAGGATCTAATTTGTACGACCTTGTTACCGAGTTAAAAAAGATCTCACCACGATTGTTGTATGTAATAAATGATGATTCTGAATAAATAGTACTTTAACAAAGAGAAATATGTACATACAATTTTAATAAAAGTGCGTATTGTTTAAATGTCTTCATGAAAATTCAAGACATATTTTTCAGAGTACTATTATAACGATATGGATTTTTCGTTTAAATTGACTAATTATTTTGCTAATATTTATTATACACAGACAACAATAAAGTTTTTAGCATTGGCGTTCTGATGTTTAATTTTAACAAACAAAGTTATGGCGTCTACGCGTTTGGTTATCTCTCTCCCTAAAATATGGCGAGGGGGGCGATCACTGGCCATGCGTCATACTCGTAAACGGATGCTACTTGAGGTGACTAGTCGGACTTGGATTTTTTTTAATGTAATAGCACCCAAACGGGCAAGAGGCTCACCTGATGTGAAGCGATACCGCCGACCGAAAGTGATTGGTCGTCGACGATTCGCATCGCTCTTCGTTGAATACGGTCAAGTGGAAGGAGCTGGTACTGGGAAGCTCCCGCCCAGAGGTGAGAACCGTATTCCATGTGAGGCAGAATTTGCGCTTTATAGAGTTGCAAGCGGGATGTTAGTTATTTCGACTATGTATTTGCGTGTTGTTCCAACGAGAATGTATGTGCGTGCTCCTATTCCACCATGGCTCCTGCTGATAGAGGATAAAGCTTTGTTTTTAATTTATTAACTAATAATTATTTAAAGGTGTCATGTGGAACATGGTATAATGGTTGCAGCTCCTTACAAACAGTGTGTAATACAAAACTTGGCCGTTAAAAAAGTGGAGAGTTTATTGCCAGTTTTTCTAGTCCGTTCTACGTCCTTGATTTGAGAACTGGCAGTAAATGTAAAATTAGAAGCATTTAATATGTATTACTTTTTTGACGTTCATGAGTGTACATTGTGTTACCTATATGAATAAACGATTTTGATTTGATTTGTAAAAAAGAAAATTGTTGAATCATTGCTCCTATTAAGGAGATCTGAAACGTAGGCCAATATTATTTCATACAAAATGTTACCATTGTTGAGCTACTAGAGTATGCATGGGTTTCTAAATTAATTTTCACGGGCCATCTATAGCAGAGCGTAACGCCACTAACTAAAATAAAAATGACATCAAATGCGTACTGTATTTTAATCAATAATTAAAAGGATCCTTCAAATAATTTATAACTACGTCATTTGGCTTAACTCTCCATGGGTCTTTCTTTTTAGCCTTTTGAAGTAAAGTTTTCGTCTTCCAATAATATTGCAGCACATTTTTTCTTAAATCCTTATTACCAGGACGCTCTAAAAATGTTACCATTTTTCTCAATTTGTCTTTGATTGTGTGTGTCTTTTCGATCCTTAACATTTCTTCGTAAAAATAATTTGTTGATAGATAGTGATCTTTCATAAAGTTTATAATTTCTATCATTTTATTAGTGTGAATCAGGTTTATCTTCGTAGGTTTCGGGGTTAGTGCTTTGTTGTTCATTCTTAATATTGGCAATTCCTGACTGTGCTGCTTGCTTAGTACGACCAACAGTGGACTGTTTAACGTTTCACATTGTACTGATACAAATATCTGCCAGAAAAACCCAAGGGGATGAGAAAGTAAAACAAAAGACGCAATAATGGCGTATTTTGTTCTGTGCTAAAGCCTTTTGGGGATTCCGAGATAGAGCGAGATAGAAGATTCCTAGGAGTATGTCAAAGGACAGACTAATTAAATAAATTTTAAAATTAATTAATCATCAGGTTTATCTTATGATTAATTCAAATAAAAAAATATATTGTAGAAACAACCCATTAGTTATTTATTTAGTGCAGATATATAAATAATAATTAATAACTTAGTATTGTCTTTTGTTAACATGGTTTTTTTCTTAATAATTAAGAAAAAAATTAATTAAAATTCTTGAAAATTAATTATTAATAACTTACATATAATTTGATTCCACAGAAAAGTAAAAGTATCATTATGCTTTCACATCAAAGTTATTTTTAATCATATTAATTTCCTTTACGCATCATTAACTTGAAATTTTATCAAGAAAAAACAATTATATTGAAAATTATTGTTAGTAAAGCAATAGCTACTGGGTATGGGAATGAATTGAATAACTACTATATTATATGTAATATATATATGTAACTGAGACAAGAGATGGACGAAAACGGTGACCGGTAACATGGGCGGGTGCACAGGGTAAAAGAAAGAGGTAGAACTTATGGACCAGTGGCTAGCTGGGAAGACGCCATCATAAAAACAGCTGGTTCCAACTGGATTCAAGTAGCCCAATCTACAGAGGACTGGCTATATTTGGAGGAGGCCTTCACCTACAGAGGAGTTCTTACAGAATGAAGAATAATAGTTTAATAGTAAGGTTAAGGCAAAACTAACACAAGTAAATTTAGGATACAAACTTAATTACTAACATGATTAATAATTATATGTAAGTAAACTATCTTCTTGTTTTATATGCTGTAAGAATTTAAAGGCTATTTTATGTTTTTATTTATTTTATATATATGTAACTAGCTGCCACCGCGAACTTCGTTTCTCATTACTGTGATTTTACTTAGCCTACCTTGTTAGTATATACATGGAACATTTTGCTATCCCACACTGTTCAGTTTTCCAAAATGAAAACTTTGTTTTTTGTGAATATTTCTCTATATAAACCGATGATGGAGTTCAAGTCATATTTTTCTAATTAACACACAATATAGGGGTTGATAGTAGAGGGGTGAAAATTAAGGGCTGTATGTATGTATGTTGTATCATAAATAAATGAAAATAATTTTTTGCTAAAAAAAAGTCATAAGAATCGGTCAAGCCGTTTGGAAGGAGTATGGGAATGAACATTGTGACAACAATTTTATATATATAGATATTAAATTTACGGAAATTGTATTAAATTAATATAAATGGTTTTTCAAAAGAAACTGACATAAAAAAAATAACAATTTCAAAGAAATTGGCTATTCAATTTTGCTTTTCAAATATTTTACACATAAAACTGCAAAAATAATTGAACTGTGCATATAAAATGCTGTATTATTTATTTTTAATGTTCTTATTTTTTGCTGCATTACCATGCCAAGTAGGTGCGATTTAAAACTTTTATACCGAATACTTTAATAAGTTATTGATTTTTAAATAAATACATCAATGTTACAGGTGTCAATGCATCGAACAGTGTTGCCACATTTCAGATTCATCAACTACCCACCTTTATTGTATGTTACATCTAGAGGTCATAAAGCAAGAACAAGAACTATAAGGCGATTTTTAAAGTTATAATAAACCAAATTATAAATTACAAATACATATTAATAACAGCCATGCAAGCATGGATCTTTTGGATAGAAGTATTATAAAACATAAGTAATAAACAACAATACAACTTTTTGTGAAAAATATATTAACCCCATGTCACAATGTTAATATTATCAAAATCAGACATTTTTAACCTCTTTATACTTGGTGGCAAATCACTGTAATTGTCAAAAATAGGGTTATATGCCCATGGCAAAATATGTGTGTATCCATTAGAATCATAAATTACACTTTCATTTTCCTTTGTGGTAAGTTGTGTGGTATTGTCAACTATAAATTTTTCATATATATCCCCAAATGATACTGGTTTTTTTGTTTGTAATTTATTCTTTTCAGCAACTGCAATAAATAGACAAATAAAATGTAACATGAGTTTTAATTTGAGAGTTTTCTAATACTCAGTTATGACATGATTTAACTTTAGAATGATTTAGGACTAATTTGAATAGCTAAAATTAATTGAACCTGTCTCACTGAATGAAGTTGCTTCATCTATGTTTTTCTTAAGTTTTAAAGTTGTATATTTTATTTGAATATTTTTAGGTGAACAAAAGCACAGCGAACAGAGAGTAACATATAATAATGTACCAAATAATCTTTTACATTATATTTGACATGTATAGCACTAAAACTTACCATAATATTTTAAATTATTGATTTCCTCTGGAGTGTAATGTGAATATCTACATATGCTGCCGAAAGGACACTGGCTTGTAATATATCTAGTGCAAGGTCTCTTTGAGCTTTCTTCTTCTAGTATTGTCTCAGGGTCTAAAACAATATATTATTTTAAGGATAAAGTAAATAAAGTCAAGTCGTCTATAAAGCAAACTGCAAAATTCGTTGTAAAGCAGATGCATATCTGCTGTTCACCTAGTATTCTACACCAAACTAGGTAAACATAAAGCGAATACCATATTAATACATAAATCGAATACCGTATTAAGTTTGGCAACAAATACAAACCTTTGAACTGTTGATAATGATCGTTAACGAGTTTTTGGTGCACTGCTCCATTATTGTGCGTCCTGATAGTCGATGGTGCCGCTACTAAAGTTTTATCACAATACTCACAATGGTACCTCTTTCCCATGATGCAAGGAAATATTAACAAATTTTGAATATGAATTATAAAGGACGCAACATAATCAAGACGGTTATGATAAAATGTATTAAAAATACAAAGAAAAAATAAAAATTAAATAGTTTAAAGCGTAGGACTGAATACAAGCACAATATTTACGTTATTAAATATAAATCATATTTTCCTTTACAGCTGATTGAAACAGACTATTAAATTGTTTGACTTTGACAATACTTGACTGAATTCCTATTAACGATAGACAGATAATTATAAAGGAGCAGCTTTTACGGCAAGCATTAAAACTAGTTATCAAATAAATCTTATTTGCGTTATAAATAATGAAGTAAACAAGTATTTTTTTTAAGTAAATTAATTTAAATGTGTTTTAGTGTACGAATTATTGAATTATTTTTATTTTTATACTCACATACTTTACATACGTGTATGATTCTTTTCCGTGATTTACAGGCGGTAGCGTTATATACAACCGGCCCCCTTTGTACCTATCTACTATGTAGGTAATGTTTGTTATTAAAATATTTTTTTACAAAAAATACAATAGCTAAACTTATTTATTTAAATATTAAAATATAAGAATATAATGATTAATAATAATATAACATTTATACTTGTATATGAACTTCTATTTAAATAATGGTCTATGAACACTGTTAAAATTCCTTTTCCATAGAAAAGGAATTTTATTGCAACAATTTTTATTATAAGACCATCGCGACATTTTTTCGTCAATCACGATAGCCTCGTGATTATAGCTGTGAGGTAACTAAATATGCTTTATAATTTTACAAATTAATAACAGCACATTCGATTGTAGAGAAAACTGTTGTCTATTAAAAATCGCTGAGACCTAGGAACCAATGCAAGATTTCTTCCACCCATCAACCTGGGTTCCAAAGTTGGATAAGCACCAGGATATCTTACTATACCAAATCCAATATATGGTAGCTGAGGATTGGGAAGACTTGGTGGTATAACAAGGTTTCTATTTGTTTCAGTTATTTTGGGTCTTTTTGCTAAAACGTAGGGATAGGCGTTAGAATCTAAAGTGGTATATTCGAACGGAAGGATAGAGTTTGTTTCAAAGTCCGTAGGATCGTATATTTCTTGAGATAATTTTGTTCTTGTTGGAATAAAACCATTTGGAATGTTTAATGTACTCAGATGTAACCAGCCATTTGGAATATTTTGGTATCCCGGTGTCAGTTTCCATCTATTCGGTACCGTCATCACGTTGGGTATCCATGTGTTTGCTTCATTCTGCAAAGTAAGGGCTTGATTCCATTTATTGGGGCCGGATATGTCCGGAATTTCTGGAGCCATTCTATTTTGATTATTTATCATTTCCTGTAACATGCCGAATCCATTTTGAATATTAAGCTTATTTTCTTCTGCAAGATTCGATCCAAATAATGTTCCTCTTGAGTTTAGTATATCTTGTGAGTCACCAAATTGGAATAAACCCTCATTATTGTTGTGAGGTAACCGTATGTTTTTCAGTCTGTATGGATCTGGTACGGGTATATTTGGTAATAATATAGATGGGAAAGTATTTGGTCTATCATCTGGAAAGAAACACAATATTATTATAGTTATCTTATATTAATTAATATGTAAAGTATACAATACTGTAAATAAATTACCCAATGGTGGCTCAGGTGCAGTTATTGGAATACTAGTCTCCAAAAGTTCACGACTTTTAGATCTTCCCTTATAATTCATATCAGGAACAAAATCAAACATTCTTCTGCTTGGTTGAAAATCGTGATCTAATCCATCGAGTTCAGAATCACTTTCATCAAATTTACTTTGAGTTTCGTGATGAAGACTTTTATCAAATTCATCATCGTCAAAACTTTTTATGTACTTTTCTAGTATTAGATCATCCATATCATCTATTGTTGTATTTGGTTTCGGTGAAGTAGTACTTTTTTTACTGGGTTTTTCTAAGTCAGATTTAAAGGTTTTGTCAACTAATTCGACATCAGGTTTGTCATCGTCTTGGCTATCCGCAATGGTTTCATTATCATTTAAAATTTTGCTGTCATGGACACTTTTATACATTAAAGTTTTATTTTGTTTATTACTATCCGTATTATTTCGTGATTCAGATATGATTGTATGGTTTAAACTGTGAGATGGTCCAGCAGTATCTGTATCTTTTAAATTCTCTTCTGCCTTTTCACTATCTTTTTCGCTTTTTATCTCACTTGAAGAATCTTTGAATTGACTGACGTTAGCGGCTTTATAAATTTCTTCACTGGAAGAGTCCTTCAAATATGCTGTAAGGGTACGTACAATAATATTTTATATGTTATAAAAATTTAATTAATCTCTATATAAAACATCATCTATAATCTTATACCATAGTCAGGTTTCTCGTCCATATCACTGGCAACATCCATAGGAGTGACAGCTAATTCTATTGATGGATAGTCTTCGAAAATAGTTTTGCTTTCATCAGGGGTTGCATCCTGCGAAACGATGCAGTTCTAATGATAAATAAATATAAGTTAACACTTGTTAATTCTTATAAAACTTACCTCGTCAGCTTTTAATAAATAAACAAAACTCATCAAAAATAGAATATGCATAATCCTTTTCATCGTTACAACTTCAGAATACACTCCACTAAACACTAGTTATAATGTGATGTATGTTACATCACATTATGACTAGTGTTTATAAAAGGCGTTAAACTGATTCATTATATCCATACCGCAAAATCGATTTGTGAAATTTCATTTTGAATAGCAGCCGTGTTTAATCGCATTAGCAGTTTATACCACCTTAGAACGTACTTTCCATATTTTATCTAAAAAAATAATTTAAATACTTACGTAATTCTATATACTGACGTATTCTCACACCTTTCCTTGTATTTGGAGGGCCATAAATCATATTTAGGTAATGCTGTGAAGTGAGCATTTTAGTAACTAAAAGCGTTTTACAACCGCTTAAATTTTCGAAACACTACTACTATTTTTCTTAAACAGACACAATATTATGATACATGAGATGTTTTTAAAGTTCACACTTTTTGTACACTAAATACTATATATAAGATTCAAAATGAAAATTTATTTTGTTTTAAAGTAGATCACCGGATCTAATAAAAAATCTTGCAACTGCGAGTTGAAGATTGACTTAACCAGGATGAGGTAATTTAATTTAAGAATATATTTATTTCGACTTCAAATTTAAACCCTAAATAATATCCAGTAACACACCTAGCTAATAGTTCTAATATTATAAATTGGATAATTTACTACAGAGATTCTACTTGAAATGAATCTGGCGACCAAAAATTCTTTTTCCGAGAGAAGACTAACGTTGATATTGACTTTCTTTTTAATATAAATTGGATAATTTACTACAGAGATTCTACTTGAAATAAGTCTGGCAACCAAAAATTCTTTTTCTGATAGAAGACTAACGTTGACATTGAGATTCTTTTTAATATAAATTTGTGAAACTGTTTATGCGTGTTTAGATAATGTTTTTATTTGTAAATTAATTTAAATAATTTTGTATTGTTAAAATGGTAAGCTTATTTAATGTTTTTTCTCAAGGTATTCAAATAATTATTATATTTTCCTCACATTTCCCACGAAATCAATTGTTTGTTAAGAAATGTAGTTGGGACGACTTAATAAAAAATATTAATTGATGGTATCCAAGTTTTTTAATACCTTTTGCTCAGCGCTTCATATTTACTACTTCTTAACGTTATAAAACCTACCATTTCTGAAAAATTATACGATCGTCTGTATGGAATTACCAGATTTCAAAACTTTAAATATGTTTTTTTTTGTGATTATTGAAAGTGATTTCTTACAGGCTTTAAAAGCAGAGCCAGGTGGACGAGGAAATTTCCGTAACCACACTAAAAACCAGGCCGAAGAAGATGCTTTCGACTATGTGAAATTTAGGAATATTCCCAAGCCGACAGGGTAATTAGAAAATAGTAGAATACATAAATGTATTAAATTCTCTTTCTTGCAATCCTTTTACGTTGATAGGTGAATCATCTTCATCGATAAAAGACGCTTGTTTATGAAATTAGTCTTCTCTTTCTCTCTTGGGGTGGTAGCTTATGTCTGAGTGTCGTGATCAGCAAGCAAATCGCAACCCCAAAAAGCAGACAATCTGTTTCCACCTGTTTCTCTCCAGCGCCTCTCTTACTACAGCGCACATTTTGAGGACGATGAGTCTTTCACTTGGATCGGTCCACATGTTTGGTAAACGTCCACGTGATGTTTTCACTTCCGTGTTACCAACCACGATCAGTTCTCCTCGCCTCTGCGCATTTTATGGCTGAAATATATAATCGTTGTCTGCATTTGGTAGACAGGCGAGTCAGTAAGCAGAGTTGGGTCAAGATCGATGTATTGCTGCCGTTCACAGTCCTCGATATTCTGAACAAAATTAGTAAATGTTTTCATAAAGGGCAGCAAAGTGAATACGCTTCTAAATATAGTGATTGGCAAGAAGTAAATAGCGAATAAAATCAAATAAGAGTTACTAATTCAGTGGATTCTGTTTGATTGTAGGCCTTTGAGAACTAAGGCAAGTAAAATGTGGTATTTTTAAAGCCGACAAACAATCGCCTATTTGCTCAAATTGCAGTGTCATTGGATCCATAGCCCACATGGTGAAAGGTGCTTTGGGAGGAGGAATCTTAGGTGGTCACGTTGCTTACATGAAGGCTGGTGTTGCCATAGCTGCACCTTTTAATATCCTCTTTGGCATTTACATGGGTTACTGCTTATACGTAAGTAATTATAAGTTTTAATTTGTTTATGCGGTAAGAGCTATAATCATAACTCTCTGGGTGAAGCTGTTGAATCAAAATATTTTATATAAAGTTTGATATATGGTTTGTGTATTGTAGGTATGATACGCCCTAACACAAATTTAAGATGCTATTATAACTCAAGAGAATTCAATATAAAAATTAAATCATCTTATTTATTTATTAATACTTCGTTGCAGAAACATAATACAATTGATATAATTATATGAAAAGGAGGCCAACTGGCGGCCTTATCGCTATAAACTAGAGCGCAATCAGAATATCTTTTTTAATTATATAATCTTGTTAAACCCACACAAATAACAATATTTTAGTTGGTGCTTAACACTTTGCAGATCTTAGTGATGTCAGCCCAAAAGCTGTATCGAAGAACTCGTGTGCCAAGTATGTCCTACCCCGACGTAGGAGAAGCGGCCATGGCTTGCTTTCCAAACCCTAAAGTTGCAAGATTTTCCAGGTTTTTCAGGTAATTTGTATTCAACTGTTTAATTACTAAAGACGATCATATATAACGATATTTACATTTGCAGATACTCCATTGACGCTATCATTTGTATAGATTTATTCGGTGCTTGTGCCTGCTATCAAATTATTATAGCGAAATCTCTTAAACAGCTGGTTGAGAACACCCAAAGAACGTCTATAGAGGGGATTAATGAAGGTATTATTGTATTAACAGATTACTAATTTCTGTTCATTCTGCTATGTAGCTCAGTCCACAAGGCATTTTTGTCTTTGTAATTAACTGCCCACTAAAGTCTTAGAAAATGTATATGTGTAGAGAAAATGTAAATGAAAACTCGTCATTAGCACGTGACTTGTTCCCGTTTATATACGAGTATTCCTGATCATGAAACAAACTGCGCGAAATGCAAGAAATCCTGCTGGAACACTGGCCGCGTTCTCTTGTCACCAGTCTTGTAATTATTTTCTCAGGGTATCCCAGTCTAAGAGTCTACCTGGCATGCATGATAATACCGGTAATATTAATATGTTTGATAACTCACTTGAAGTGGTTGGCACCATTTTCTATAGGCGCTAACCTTGTTGTATGTGAGTATATTATATTTTCAAAACCTTAATTTAACACACACTTTATAATTAGTCGGAATATTGTGTAATACATACATCACATATGTACATCATTATCTGATTAGGAAGTGGAATGAGAAATAAAAGGAGGTAATTAATTAAAGTATTAAAGAGTTCACTGGCCTTTTTTCGATGTGTATTTATCAGTAATTTAAGAGATTCAACTCCAAACTGGATCGTGTAATAAATAATAAATCGTGTAATTTTTTCAGTGTTCATCATATTCGTTGCTATCTACTACGCTTTCGTATACAATCCTTCATTTGAAGGCTTGGTTCCGATAACAATACTGTACCAGTACTTTGAATTCGTCGGTATGCAGGTGTTCAGTATGTCATGTGCAGGTGTCGTTATACCGATTGAGAATAACATGGAGAACCCGAAAAAATACCCCCTGGTTCTAGTTACTGGTAAGTTCTAGTAAATTCTTCTTTCAAAGAGAAATCAGTAAAAATAGAAAGCAAAACTTATTTACCGAAAGGTTGTGAAAAATATATTGGTCGTAGAGTACATGTATTTTGGGACTTGTGTAACTATAACTAATATGAAATTACTCGATGCGGAAAATGATTTTTAACATAATATATACATATTTTTAAATTCATTATAATATTTTTTTATTATTGATTTGGCTTTTTTAGGAATGTTTCTTATTATTTGCTGTACGTTTAATGTATCCTTCTTTGGATATTCTGCGTTCTTGGAAAATTGTGAATCGCCTATAACCGTGAATTTCCCTATGACAATGTTAGTACTTTCTAATAACTATAAATAATCCAGTGGCGGATTTACCAGCAGGTTGAGAAGGTTGTAGCCTTGGGCGGCAGATTTTTGGGGCGGCATTTGGGATATTTATTGCTACTTAATAGAAATTAAAAAGATTTCTGCAAAATTTGCTGATGACGAGTAGCAGACTTCCATATTCTAGAGTAAAACAGCTAGTGCGCCCTCCAACATGTAATCGACGCACACTTTGTATGAGTGAAAAGAGCGAAATTGCACAAAATGTATTTTCATCTTCTCTCTTCCTCCTGTCAACCCATACATATCAGTCCTACAACTGGTTGGAGGTTGCAAACTGGTTGGTTTGCGTTAAAAATTTTTCAACGAAATTGTTGGATTGTTAAGGCAAGTTAGCCCAACTTCACAGCATATACCTTGATTATTAAATCCGTCACTGAAATAATCTACGTAATAAGTAGACTTGGCTGTAACGTAGATATAAACTTAAATTAAGATACAAATGAATACGAATAGACAAAAAGAAATATTGGCTTGGTCGATTCTTTAGTTATGAAACGAAGTACGTGTCCCGGTTTCGCACAACTAACATTTGTTTTAATATTGCATTCTAATGTTCAATTATCTTTTCGTTACAAAACCACAAATATTTCCTTTTTATAGTATTATTATAGATAAGTATTGGTATTATGGAATAGTATAAAGGTGTACAGTGTTCACAAAATAAATTGTCTTATAGTGGGCCGAAGATCTTAAAGTTCCTGATTGTCATCATGATTTACATTACACACGCGTTGAACTTCTGGCCACCTTTCAACTTGTGCTTCTACTATTTGAAACAGCGACATCCCGAAGACCAGTTGCTGAAATGGGAACTCATATATAGGGCGTGTTTCGTGATGCTAATCGGTGTTATTGCCGTTTGTTTCCCTAATATTAACGCCTTGATGGGATTCGTAAGTATTTTTAATGTCTTTGGGAATCATGCATGCAGCATACATTCTAATTGCTGATAGCTAATATAGCTGATAGAAATAGTAAGCTTTTACTATTACTATGTAATTGATAATAATTATTGGCCCCAACTCGGCGTTTTGTTGTTGTCACTAGAAACACTGATTTTCAGTGCCATTTGAAGTGACAGCTATACACAAAAGCAGCAGCTATATAGAAACAAAAGTGTTAACAATTAATGTACAATTATTTAAAAGGAAAAATAAATAAATTATAAACACATTACACGATACATGAAGCAATGCCACATACCAAAAGGGTTTATTTGCATTTTAATAAAATTTTGTTGTACTTTTTTGCAGCTCGGAACATTTTGTTTGTCCAACATGGCTTTCATTTGGCCCAACATGATTTATTTGCTGACAACTTGGGAACGGCCTGGATTGGGCAAATATAATTGGAGATTGTGGAAATGTATTGTGCTAATTTCAATTGGATGTTTCTTCCTCGTGTGTGGTTCCGTTGTTAATATCAATGAGTTGATGTCTGTGTTTAGATAAGTCCAAATAGCTGTGGGCTTAAGAGGCCCGTATTCTACACTCGGCTCAAATCCAAATCTTTTTGAGATCAGTCAATCCATTTTAGCTCATACTCTTAAAATCGAACCTAGGAATACTAACCGTTTTCTTCAATGGATGATTTTATAGAAAGAAAAAAAAACAAATATTTAATGTAGATGGCGCTAATCTAAATGTTATATTGTTAAAATTCTATTTGATACCGCCTAAAAAAATATTTTGTTAGAGATAGATAATTGGATGCTGTTAATTTTTAAAATTTTTGGATGTTTCGCTGTAAAATCAACCTATTGATTTTGTTCATGTTTTATGTTATTACAAAAAAATAGATTTTATTGAAAAATCAGAGTTATTATTTTAGTATAAAGCATGTTTTTTTATAAGTGGCGCTAGTCAGTTTCTTGCGATGCATGTGATGCGATGCCATAGAAAAATCCATTGGTGCACAGGCGTATTTCAAAGACACGTCCTAAGGGTTGAGCCTAAGCCACTAGGCCAACACTATCAATATAAATATTGATTGTTTATAAATTATGTGCTGTAAAATATTTATTAAAAACAAATTTTTGATATATTGCTATATGCTCCCTTTTTTAGTTGCTTTTATAAAGCTTTATTATAGTCACATTGAACGTATACTAGGGACATACAATATAGTTATAAAATGGTTGTTAATAGTCCTTTAAGATTAGAATAAGTTCCAGCAAAGAAGAGAAGTATTCCAACAAATATTATAGCAATGTTCCTCCAGAGACGCCATCTCCATTTTCCTAGACCTGGCCTCTCCCATACAATGACTAAGTCTATTATGGCTGGGAATATGAAGCCCATGTTTGATAAAGCAAAAGCCCCAAGCTGGAATGTTAATATTCAATTAAAAAAAGGAACAACAACTATAATTTTTGACCTAATCCTCATTTATATACAAACGAGTTCAAAATTAAAAATTATCGCAGATATACTGTTTTAGATTTGAAAATAGAAGTGTTGGTCGTCAATTGACCCACCTACCATAAACAATAAAGAAAGGTCGCAATAAACCCAAAATGTAAATAAAATACCATATTGTACAGTGGGTTTGTTACCTTGGTTTTTGCATGTAATAGTTTAGGTTAGGAAATATTAATTCCATTCGATTATTTTTCGTATAGATAGTTCACTTGGAAAAAATAATGGATATATGTTCTAAATACGTATAGGTTTTAGTTTAGTTTGTTTCTATATTAGTTAAGATATGACATTCCAATTATGTTCACCATTTTGAACGTTACTTCTGTCTTGTAATATTAAAATACTTACCAAACCCATAAAGTTTCCAATATTAGGAAATACAATTGAGATAATAGTTATTAAGACAATGAATATGGCTCTATACACTCTCTCCCAAATCCAATGTTTCTTGGGGTCATGCCTTTTTGATATGTAGTGCCAGACCAGATTGAAAGGAACCCAGAAGTTGAGGGCAAATGTTAGGAAAATCATAACTCCGATTAGACTTTTGATGACTGTCGGAAACCTGTTGATTTAGGAGAAAGGGCCGTTATCTCGCAGTATATGCAATAGGTAGGTTTTTTTTTACTGGTTAAAACGCTGAGGCTCGTCTCAATGTGGCTCACCACCCACCACCAATGTCAATGCCAGAGGGCTCGCGAGTGCGTTTTTGGAAAAGTAGTTTAACACGGCATTAGCAAAAAATAAGGGTATGTAAATTTAACCATTCTTGATTGGTTGGTTTGATTTCGGTTATAAATAACAATCAGTTTATCAGATGAGACATAGATAATAGTTATACATCGTCTTTGTTGAAGTGAAACTTCTTTATCGGCGTTGGAAATAAAATTACCGTCACATTTTTCGGTTACGCGTCAAATTTTTCTCGTTCTGTCTTCTTCGCATCAACCCTACCACGCTTGATTCGAAGCCATTAATATCAAAAATATATAATAACGATTACAATGATAGTAATAATACTATTACAATTAATTAAATTCTGTAATAATCTTAGTAATAAGGTAACATGAAATAATTATATTATTTGCATTCATGTCTATGATAATAAAAGCCTTTTCTTAAACTTTATCTAATTTAAGTTTATTTCACCAATTTCTGTAAAGTTGCATATAGTGGATGATTTTTCGAAAAATAAGGTCATAAAGAAGTTGCACTTCTTACGTGTGTACACTAGTACACGTACACATTTTTTATTAAATTAATTACGTACTGTATTTTGCTTCAATATTAAAACAGTGTGAAATTAATAAAAAAATAACTTACACATCGTTAGGGAAGTTCAAAGTGACTGGTGTAACGCAGTTCTCACCGAACCCCCAATAGCCAAAGAAACCAATTGGTAATAGAAATAATAACACTGTGAACATACCTAAAAGAAAACATCGATAGGTATTTGTTTATATTCATATAATCAGATTTATAATATTTTATTATGTAACGTTTAGTCGGTATACGTATTTATTTTTGGTAATCAAGAATTTACATTAAAGCATTATCAGATAATTTTTTTATCATATTAAATTTTCTCTATACAATAATAATGCATAAATATGTTGTGGCCTTAACGTTAGACTGACATCCCTGAGGTCGTAGGTTCAGCATTATTTCTATTTGCGCAAAAGGCTTTGGGTCTATGTGCGCATTACTCGCTCGTATTGTGAAGGCAAATATCGATACGCACAGAAGGTTGAACACCTATCACAAAACAGATACAGAAATCTGAGGACCAGAAAGAATTTATTACCTTCATAATGGATCTATATTAGACTTACGAAGTCTTGATTTTATAAAATGACATCATTACACTTACCACATGCAATTACAGCAGGATACTGTTTAGGATTTTTCATATTATTTTCTATTGGTAAGATAACCGCTATAGCTTCTAGACTAAATACAACAATACCACAGAATTCAAAGAAACCCACGGCATCCTTCCATCCTGGTACCGTGGAAATGGGAGGAGCCGATCTGAGGCCGTACACAACAGTCGCAATCACACAAATCACTGTAAAGTTAAGGTAAGATTCGGAGACTTAATGGTTGAGATCGCTGGAAAGCGATAAAGCCGTCAGTTGCCTTCCTTTTTATTTAAATATGTGAATTGTATTTTATTTCTGTATGCAACGAAGTGTTAATAAATAAATATACTTTCAAATCTTACCATTATTTTCTTATGTATGTGGGCGTTTTTATAGAACAGGAGGCTCATCTGACGTTAAGCAATACTGCCGCCCATGGATACTCAATGGGCTCGTGAGTGTTAACCCAGCCTTTTAAGAATTAGTACGCTCGATTCTTGAAGAACCCTAATTCGAATTGGTTGGGAAATAGTTCAGTAGGCAGTTCCACCTAGCGGAAAAAACTGTCTTACAGCCGCAATAACTAGGTAATATGAGCTTCTTCTAGGAACAAAGAGGCTACATATATGGTGTTTCATTATTAGTCTGCATTGTATATGTAACTAATGAACCCATAGCTTCTCAGAGATACGTTAATAATTTAACGAAAAAAACCTTACCATTAAAGATTATGAAAGTCTTACACATCATCATCATCCGTTTCATCATCGGACGTCGAGGCAGAATACGAAATTCCACCCATATCACCCCGACGTCTGCCATTACACAACTGAGCGTTTTTTAAGGCAGTTACGGACATCACCACTATGTGGAACCAATTGAACTATTTCCGAACCAATTCGACTTAGGATCCTTCGTACCAATTCTTGAAAGGCCAGCAACGCACTCGCGAGCCCTAGTTTTGTTGCTAAGATGCATGTATTGAATAGAATAATTGTCCTCACTTACCAATAAATATATCCCCAATTATAGAAAACGGGGCCAAATATTTCAAACTTCGTATCATACAAAGTATTAAAATCGGTATCAACAACGCTAAAATGTAAAGCCTTAATCTACCTAGGTCCAATTCATTGGAACCTTCACGATTGTCCACAACTTCCATAATAGTTTTAGCTATCATTATCTGGTAGACGCAGGATGCTCCAAATAAGTCTATGATAATGGTTAGGTCTACTGCGTACCTGAAATTTAGGATTTTTATTAAAAAAGGCCTCCAACCGAATTTTCACTTGCTGGTGTAAATAAAAAACCCTCGAAGCAATCGAATAATTAATGTGTTTATTAATTAGTAAACGATTTTTAATTAGATTAAAATATTATTTTAATGATTTATAAATTATTGATTGTTAAATTTTAAAACAATTTTGATATGATTTTATCTTATAACTATTATTTTTATTAACACTGGCCAGAGGAAAAAGCAAAGACTGGCGAATAATGACTGATGATTGATAATTTCTAGTTTAAATAAATGGTATATGTACCTGAACCATTTGCTATATCGCCTCAATGAGGGGAAAGGACATACTTCAAGCGAGGCCTCTGCGACATCTGGATACGACATCTCAGGGACGTGTAACTGTTTGCACAACTTCTGTGCCGCACTTACCAACATCTATGATTTAAAAGAGTAATCAGAAAATATTGTTTAAACAGTATTACAATTTTTATAAATATATGTTGAGTAACATGTTTGAAATCAATCACTTTACTATATCTCTTTTGTAATTTTTTCGTTTTATGGTATAGGCCAGTAAGTGCACACCACCCAGAAATGAATACTTCATTTAGAATCAAACCAAGGATTATATTATTACTATATATATATAAACCAACACATTCCAAAAACTAACACACTCAAATACATACGCACACCCATTCAAATAGTCAAACATTCACGCGTAATTAATGTTTTGTTCGACTTGATTGAATATTTGTAATACCAAAACTACTTAAAAATACTGTTTTAAACATGTACCATGTATCACGAAATAATTGTTATCTAGTTACCCACAACACTAGTATGGGAACTAGCGATAGATGAATTTTGTCACGATCTATCTGTCATGAAAAGTTTTTATTACTTATTATTTTTATTGTTGGAAAGCCTACTTATCAACAATATATTAGACAATACGACTGAAACAACGCGGGGTTCACTAGTGAATCAAATACTGAAGGTTTTTCTAATAGCCGTATCTCAAAATTATATTGTATCTTTTCTAGCAATATTGTTTATTGTATAAGTCGATAACAAAATTATTGTTATAAGTAGATACTTACGTGTAAGCAATAGGAGATGTAGATACCAAAGATAATAGACACAAAAAGGGCGGTCCACAATCCGCATTTCATGAATGCCTCGTGGATACCAAGAATTCCACCGCCAAGACAACTTTTAACAAAGTGACCTACTGCTTCGAAGAGGCTGTATGTTAAAAAATATGTTAAAAATCAAAGTGTAGTTACACATAAAGGTGATATCAATCTCATCAAAATCATAAGGCAAAATCTGCCTTAAAACGTACTATACGTTTGTGGAACGACGGACGTCGAGGTGGTACAGGTGGAATTCCGTATTCTGCCTCGACGTCCGATGATAAAACTGGTGAATTCCCAGATTCGTGTTCGGTAGCTACGCCACGGGACCGATGTTAGGTATTAAAATATAAATTTCCCTAACCGAGAAATAAGTTTTATATATTATGTAAAGAATATATACTTATTTCGTTTTCGTACAACACGGTTGGCAACAAAGTCATATTCTTTCTGCTCATTTTTACTGTGGTATTTTGATGTTGGTAGATCACCATGATCTACATAATTCTTGCTCTGAAAGATATAAAATGTAGTATTGTCTTTGGTTAACATAGCTTTTACACATTGAAAGTAAACAATTTTTTTACCGGATTAAAGCTATTTGTATTATTTAAGCTTAAGCTTTTAATTATTTTACATAATTTTAAATATTTATTATGTTATACAAGTTTATAATAATAGCTTTAATCCGGTTAAAAAATTGTTTTCTTTAAAGATATAAAGGTGTATATCGAAATTTTCCCTGACATAAGCTCGCAATGAATAGATTAAAAATAGGTATTGCTAAAAACTTTTGGAGGATAAAAAACTAAAGTAGTATTTTGAGTCTTGTACTTCTTATTCGATTTTTTTTATGTAACACGAGGCAAATTGGCAGGAGGCTCATGTGAAGTCAAGTGCCACCTATGGACACTCACATTGCCAGGAGGCAAGGAAGTGCGTTGTCGGCCTTTTAAGAAATAGTACGCTTTTCTTGAAGGATGGTAAGTCGAAATGGTTCGGAAATACTGAAGTATTAGGCAGCCGTTTCCACATAGTACTGGTGCGAGGCGAAAATTCCCTTAAAAAACACTCAGTTGTGGAACGACGGACGTCGAGGTGATACGCATGATATTTTGTATACTGCCTGGACGTCCGATGATGAAACTCAGCTGCAGTTATTAGTTCGTACAACTAGCATGTTTCGATTGATAAAGATACTTTAAAACACATAGATTATAAGAAAACAAAATACCAGCATAAAAGGTAAATGTCCTAACCTAATCTAATGTATGGATACGACAGGTGTAAACTGAAAAAGCTATGGGAATAAAAGTAACAAAGACAAACATAAAATAAATAATAATCAACAATAGTCATCTTTCTGGAATTTTCTGTAAATTAATACAAAAAGTTGTTAAAATAAATAGGTTGTAGTAGGTAAGTGATTAAGTAATCATTCGGGTTACCAATAGCAAACGTAAGTTGTACAATGTCCATATACGTAAGTTATTTAATACCTTCGACATCAACATAGTCCAGGAATTAATATATATTATTTTTATAATGTATATTTTTGATACTGCCACAGGGACGAAACATTTTAAATTTGTTTTAATTTTCTATTTATGAATTTTTCATGATTATTTCTATTATTACTATGTATATTAAGAACATTTTAATATTGAAAATACATAATAAATAAACATTATCTCTTCTATTCAATAGGGCTGATTGCGTCATACGAGTTTTGTATTAAGTAATTATGTAGACAAAGGCCATCTTGAATTGAAATTATGTATTACTTTAAGATATATAATTATATACACTGTAATTTTGATAAGGAATCGATCAATTAAATTTTCGTTAACGCATATTTCATGTGAAAGTTTTACCTTATGACTAATATATAGTATAGATATAACCTAAATTTAATTTAAATAAAAACTAAAAGAAAGACTGCTCGATAAACTGTCACAATATTTTTAACTTTTATTGAAACACACTTAGATAATATTTGTCAGACGCACCTGTTTTTCACTTAACTCCATTTTATGTAATACACTGTTGATAAGACAGTTTTCCGTTTTAATTGTACCGCATACTCGTCAAATTTTGTTTGCGTATGACTTCTGTAAATAATGAATAATATCTGTGTTATACATGCGGATTTTTTATGTTTAATATAACCGAAAGTGGCACATTTAATCATACCTATTTATTTAACGTTTTGGTTTTTATTGTTGTGTCTTATACGTAGAATTTACAGGCTGCGAATTCATTGCATACGGTTTAAGAATAAATTTATTTCTCATAAGAATTGCATACATAATTCACTTACTGAGAAACAATATGTAAAATTAAGATTAATAATTAGAGCTCACAAATGTAGGTATATAAAATAACAAAACAAAACATAAACAAAAATGTGGGTAGACTATGTGTATAAACTCGATCAGTCAACCAAGCAAAACATAGAACATTATTGGAATTTGATTTTTTATATATGTGGCATTGATGGCATTTATTTTATTATTTTTTATCGGACTATTTTATTTTTAGTTTATTCTTCTATTTATATATTGGCTATATATACCTGCATATCTTTATTATCACGTACCTTGAAAGAAAACACTTTTTTACCCGATTGAAGCTATGTATTATTATAAACTTATAATTATTTTACATAATTTTAAGTTCATAAACCCGAAACGTCGGAAAAATTTAAAAATATGTAAAATAATTATAAGTTTATAATAATACATAGCTTCAATGTGTAAAAGCTATGTTAACAAAAGACAATACTGTATCACGTACCTACACCTACTTGGGTTAGTAAAATATAGACACTTTTTTACCCGATTGAAGCTATGTATTATTATAAACTTATAATTATTTTACATAATTTTAAGTTCATAAACCCGAAACGTCGGAAAAATTTAAAAATATGTAAAATAATTATAAGTTTATAATAATACATAGCTTCAATGTGTAAAAGCTATGTTAACAAAAGACAATACTGTATCACGTACCTACCTACTTGGGTTAGTAAAATATAGACACTTTTTTACTAGACTATATGCGTGAAGCAGTGCTCTTGTGACTTGATACATAGGTACAAAATTTAATACAGTTCCTATATTTAAATCCTGTATACATAAGCAAGTAGATAATACCAGACTGTTATCTTCTGTATGTGTTTTATGGCTCTCAATTTATCTTATAATATTTAATTATTTATGAAATCTGTTAATAACTATACCTATGTTTTTAATATTATTGGCGAGATGTGACAATGTTGGCAGCGTTTTATTACGAGTTACTGCCTATATCGTGGTTAGGCTCGTAACCACATCCTAACAATGTGAAAGAAAATTTTATATATTTCATTGTTCAGATTTTATTGGAACATTTACCAACTGGTGACACGGCTCACGTGGCATCTATACTTTTATTGCTGAAGATGCGTTACACCGACAGCTCACAAGAGTCATTTAAATATGTATTATTTTACATTGACCAACTGCTGACACGACTCACGTGGTTGTTCTAGATTTTAACGACCGAAGGTGCTCCATACACCAACAGCTCACAATAATAATATTATTTATGTGTGAATAGGTATAACTAGTATTTATAATGTTGTTTTATGATATAAAATCAGTTTTAAATATTGCTCTGTCTCATTCATTTCTCGATAGCTTTGAGATAATCCCACCTTTGTCTCTTGGTGCAGGCATCCCGTATACATTTATATATTCACTATTTATGTGTTAGGGTACGTCTATAGTAATTAGGGATCCGTAGGGTTGTTAGGTTTTGAGTTACCTAGTGCAGGTTGCTCATACATGCACTACATATACTATACAGATACTCCTGACATTTTATATGCATATATGAATGGCAAGCTCTACCTTACACGGCTCACGAGCAATGTAGACATTGGTGTAAGCAGTTGGTCAATGTTCAAATGAAAATTGTTTAGGGGGATCGAAACCGGCTGGATATAAACGTGGAGACTTGATACTGACTTGGAACCTAATCTCTGTGCAGCAAGCATGAGGCACAAACATCTCACGAAATTAAAATAATGAATTAGTATAGAACAATATTTATTAACATTATTGGGTATTTGACAGATTATTTCATATGTTCTGTTCTTCTTTTTAAGAAAAAAATTAAGATTCTTAAGTGAACAATTAGCGATACCAATAACGACTATTGTATCCAAGTTCGATGTAGTAGGCACACAGTGGCGTAACAATAGGGTGGCAGGGCTGGCAAAATGCCACAAGCCCAAGAGGGCCCCTGCCCATAACGCCGCGAGCTCAAAAAATTGAAATTTTTATTTCTCTAGCCTTAGGGAGGAGTTATTATTGTGGTATTATTGGGACATATACAACGTGTAATTGGGTACACTGGAACTCTTGAAGTTTATTAAAATTACATTACATTAAAATTAAATTTATTAAGAGTACAACGTGACGATTTTTACTGATAGGGCCCCATCAAAAGAAATTGCAACGGGCCTCAGTTGGTATAGATACGCCACTGTAGGCACAGTATAGAATTACGCATTATAATTTAGTAAATTTACACTTCTTAAACACTTTTCCAAGTTTAGTATAAGCTTTATTCACTATTAATAACAATAATAAATAACTATTATGTAAATATTTACTACAAATGATATAACAATCCCTTGACATTAGAATACGTTCCAGCGAAGAATAAAAGTATTCCAACAATTATTATAAAAATATTCTTCCAGAGACGCCACTTCCATTTCCCTAGACCTGGCTTCTCCCACACCACCAACAAGTCGATTATCGCTGGGAATATAAAGCCCATGTTTGATAGAGCGAACGCTCCAAGCTAGAAAGAATGAAGTTTTGTTTATTAAATGTAGTTAATATTCGAAACGGCAAAATAACGGCCTAGTTATGAAAATCAAAATGTTTTATTTTTGTTCCCTACGTTAACTGAACAATACAAAATAGGTGTAATCAGACTATCTCTATCCGTTCTAACAAATAAGATTTGGAGCTTTTCAACATAAAGCACGTTTGATACATCTTCCTTAGAGAAATAAATCCTGTAATTACAACAAATTTTGATATAGAATCTGGCTTTATTTCATTTAGCCTCAAATTAATCTTGAGCGGTATTAAAACTGACAAGCTTCTGACAAGATTTTGATCAGATTTGGATCTGGTTAGTGATTATATTACGGAACTTAGTTAAGATTTTATATCGGTTTTTCTAGATTCACAAAATGTCCATCCGTCTAATTAGAGCAAAATAACATACGAAATTACATTTCATTTATTTTTCTTGAGTTTTTTTCTTCATTACATGATCGTATAGTACTTAAAACATAGAAAAATGGCACCTAAATACAAATTATAAAATATTACTTACCAATCCCATAAGGTTTCCAATATTGGGAAAGCCTATAGCGACCGCTGTTATAGTAACAATAAAACCTGCTCTATACACTCTCTCCCAAATCCAGTGTTTCTTTGGGTCATGCTTCTTTGATACATAATGCCAGACGAGGTTAAAAGGCGCCCAGAAGTTGAGGGCAAAAGTTACAAAAATCATGACACCCATCAAACCTTTGAGAACTGTTGGAAATCTTTAAAGGAAAAATTAAATCATCAAAAATTATTATGCATCAAATGTTTACCTAGGTAACACTGAAAAACGGCTTAATGTAGAAAGTTGCCATTACTTTTATTGATTTTTCAAAGTAATCTGTGTTCCTCTCTACACACGCGACGCATTCGATGGGACCACTGAGAAAAGCAGTGGGCCCATTCTTCCTTATGGACCATAGGGGCTCTTCATAGCTTTGTTGTTGAGTAAGCTCACAACGAAAGTCATAATTAATCATTGACCGAAAATGTTCTCGCGTTAGGTTCATTTTTACGTGTAACAAGAATTTGGACTTGCTGCCAATTCACAAAAACAAATGAAAAAATGACTACAGTCGTTTAGGTTACCACAGAGTTCTAAAATAGGAATTCAAAAAAAGTTTTTATTAGCAATGTTTCTAACTGGCCAGTTCTAAACATTTTCAGTGTTATTATTACGCAATTTAACCTCATAGAGTATAATTTTTTTTATAAATACAATGCACTGTGTTGGGCAATGCTATGTCAATTTGCACCTGCTCTTATATATTTACATAATATTCAACGTTCTTCATAAAAAGGGGTGAAATAACCAAATAACTAAAACATACACGATCATGAATGATGTTGCCCATTTTTAAATAATTACTAATGCGTAGGATAGCTTAAAAATTTGTGATCTATTATCAACTTACAAATCAGAGGGAAAATTCAAGGTGACCGGCGATATAGAGTTTTCACCAAAGCCCCAATATCCAAAAAACCCAACTGTTATGAGGAACAATAGTACTATTGTCATACCTGCAAAAGACCAGACATGAATGAAACAAGTGTTGTGCCGGGAACTGAACTCAAATCTCATTATTTCATTTAAGCCAATGGTCAACCATTTAGTATGAAATTTTTCAAAGTATTAAACAAGAAATATTTTTTATTTTTTTGACACAATTAAAAATTTAATTAGACATCAACTACCGATATCAACTCCGGGGAAAAAATACAGATACCACAACTTTCTCTACAGCTGTGATACTTTTGACATTCAACACCTTTTGTCTTCAGACACCGTGACCACGCACGCTGTAAAGGACGCCAAACGTCGGAAAAATTTAAATTTAAAATTATGTAAATAATTATAAGTTTATAATTATAATACATAGCAATCAATCCGGTTAAAAAGTGTTTTCTTTCAAGTTATATATTTTTTTTAATTCGTTGCATATACGATGTTTCTTTATAACTTACCGCATGTTATTACCATTAGATATTGTTTAGGATTCTGCATATTATTCTCTATGGGCAATATTACTCCAATGCCTTCCATACTGAACACAACGATACCGCAAAATTCAAAAAAGCCTAAGGCATCTTTCCAACCAGGTACAGTAGCGATAGGTGGCGCTGTTCGCAATCCATATACTATTGTTGCAACTACGCATGCCACTGTAAGAAACGTAGTATAAAAATACATTTTTAGATCACTCCCTGCTTAAGCGTTAAGTTTCTCTGTCTACAAGGATCTTAATGTGGAATCAGTCCTAAATACGATAAAAGGGTTTCCTTTAGGTTACTTAAACAGGCTACATAACCATGAGAATGCACCTTCGTGATACAACAGGAATAAGGCGACTAAACTTTTTTAGTTACTAAAACTACTGTAGTGAAAATAAGTGCAAGTGCGGTGTCTCGGACACACGAACATAGTGTCAAAACATTATAAAACACTAAGACTGTTAATGAACATTACCTTAGTTAATGCTATTCTCTAGTATTAAAATTAAGTCAATACAATATTACTTGTTAGCCACAATTATTGTTTAGGCTATATTGTAGTTCACGTAAAGTGGCTTGATGTGAACTTTATTGTAAGAAAAAAAATAGTTTCCGTCAATATATCAAATCAAATTACAATATTAACGCTCGCTTGAACTTTCCAGTGAATTGGAGTTTCCATAAAACGTGGACTAGAGTTATTACCGCTGTTACCATGGTTACGATTTTTTCATTTTGTAATATTACTTGAAAAACTGTTTCTTTAAACTACGACCTCAAAGTTAAGAGTGCTAGGCTAACAGTTCATTGCAGATGCGTTGTTTTTCTTACCAATAAATACATCAGCAACCAGTGTAAATGGGGCCAAGTACTTCAACGACCTTATCATACAAAGCAGTAATATAGGTATCAATAAGGCCAAAATATACAGCCTTAACCTATTCAAGTCAACGATCTCTTGGGTGTCATGTGTATTTTCTATTATATCTTTTACAGTCTTCGCTATTATGATCTGGTAGACGCAGCAGGCCCCAAACAAGTCTATACAAATGGTTAAATCCACGGCGTATCTAAAAGTATATTTTATGTGATGTAAAAGTTTTATTGTCTTATGAACTGGAAAATATTCCTGCTCCTTGAATTATTATACACTGTTTAGTGACGATCTAAAGAATTAACACGTCAATATCTTAGTAACAAAAACCATTGCTTATAAAGTAATAAGCAACATTGATTTTATTTAAAAAGTCGGAGGATCTAGGAAGAATCAATTTTTTTGTGCTTTTCAACTATACACCCGGAACTACCTATGTAACATAAGTATGAATATTCAAAACGTATGTAAAGTAATTTATTTATATATTACAATATTCAATACAAATCACAATGAGCGAGGATAATAACTTCTCCGAAAATAAAACGCTTTTGTTCAAGTCATTGTTACAATTCTATTAATGTCCCAACTAAGACAACGCATACTTGCTGTAACAAAGCGTAAAGCGTACACAAAAGACACTAAAGGTATTTATTTTACAAACCTGAACCATTTACTATATTTTCTTATTGAGGGGAAGGGACACACTTGTAAAGAAGCCTCCGCTACGTCTGGATACGACATCTCTGGGACGTGTAACATTTTGTACAACTTCTGGGCTGCACTCACTAACATCTGGGAAATTAGATCATAAACGCTTAAGGCATAAACTCGATATGGATTATCGAGACAATTTCGTGATTGTGACTTTATTATTCTTGTACCACGTAATTTCAAATTTGCCTATGATTTTTAGAACTACAATCACGATTGAAGATCAGGTAGATTCTCTCGGTTAAACAATAATTGTTTTGCTTAAAAGTTTATTGAATATCGTTTCAATTTAGATGAAAGGACTTTAACAAATAACGAGAGTGTACTTACGTGTAAACAATAGGAGATATATATTCCAAAGATAACGGATACAAATAGAGAGGTCCAAAGTCCAGATTTCATGAAGGCTTCGTGGATACCAAGAATACCTCCTCCAAGACATCCCTTTATAAGGTGTCCAGTTGATTCTAGAAAACTGTAAAGAGATAAGTAGATATAGTTTCGCAATCTACCTTTTTCCTACGGTATTTAAATGTGTTTAATTATTAAACTGTGTTAATAAATAAAAAATATACTAATAAATTTACAGACAAAAGGGTTATATACCATGATGATAGTGATCTTCTTTTCTTATGTCTTTATATGTATAATAGACTTGGTTCCTTCAAGAGTGTAACAATTCTTAAAAGGCCGGCAGAGAACTCGCGAGCCCTTTGGCATTGAGAGTGTGTATGAAAACTAAACATTAGGTGAGCCGTTTGCCCTCTGTTTTATAAAGGGGGTAGGGGGAGTAGGGGGCCTTAAGACTACTACAATAAAAAGTATTTAGCCCTTATTGCTATTGTTAGGATAAACCTACTATAGGAGGAACTTATTGGCCAACAGAATTTATTTCAAGTTTACACAAACACATCAAAAATAGCTACCTACTTATTTCTTTTCCGTGGAACTCGATTCGCAACGAAGTCATACGGTTCCTTTTCTGATTGCACATTGTATATACTGCCATCTGGCGGTGGCTGCGGTGGTGGTTTTGTCACATTATCTAGTCGACTCTGTTTGTCTGTCTGCAATTAAGTACTCTTAGAAACTAGAATAGAATTAGGTACGCTAACGCCCTACGCTCTACAGACTTGCTCTTACTTCTGAATGTTTGCTGATATTGGTATTCATCATACGAGCAAATTTTAATTATGTATATAGGACTACCTGAAGGTAGTTACTGGTATCACACGCGCTCGCTGTAGAGAATCCCCCAATGGGCATCTTCCACCGGGACGCTTATCACCCGGTGATGGATGCACATGATGACCTTCATCTTCTGGGAGGGGCAATTGTACACTCTTTGACCAACATAATTCAACTATTAACCTATCTCGGGGCAAACGGAGCAAACCAACAAAAGCGCCCCCTTCGACACTCGCCATGGACTTTACAAATGTTAGAGGGCTCAACTCCAACATCCACACTATCTCTAATCATTTAGATACTGCGAAGCTGGCCCTGCTATTTCTAACCGAGACTCATATATCCTGACCAGCTGATACTTCTCCATTTCTACCTCTTCTACTCGGGGTTCAAATTGGAAAATTCATTTGTGCCGCGGGCCTTAGCTTGGGGAGGATATCTGTTCTCGTCCTTTGGGAAGCTTGAAGGAATGGAAGGGCCTATCTAATGTCGGGCTATGCGTAGACTGAGATGAATATCCACGATTATACGGTTTCCTGTAGCGGTCCCATAGCGGAAATGACGAGACTGACTGACTCATTGAGCACATCCAACGGCTACAGATTCCCTACTCGAAAGGGTTGCTAGAGCTGAAATGCTGATTGGCTCGACTTTGAAACCACCAATCACGCGGGAAGGTCCATAAATCTCCAATGTCCAGTTCAAAAGCTCTATTTTCTACAAAACTAGACAAATATCACCGAAGAATATGGGATTTCCTTGGTCATGTCTTGGCAAGGAAATCCTTTAACGTAATATTGAAGTCTTTTTGCTGTTATATAATTATATACAAACCAAATACCATGTAAATATAAGGATAACATTAATATGTGAGTTATCAATTCTACAATCTCTATGACACAGAATCTCGGTTATTAAATATGATAACAAACAAGCGACTCTTTATTTTAATATTCATTTTCTTTCAGAGCTGTTCTTAGACGTTTAACCTATTTAATAAAGATTTAAATAAGCATAGAGGGATTGCATTTCCCTTACATAAACCTAATTTTTAACATCAATTATTAATTAATAACTATACTACACCAATATAATAATATTATACAGATATGTAGTTTTGTATGTAAAAATAAATAAACTAAAAAACTGTACCGAATTGTGAATTTATTTTACCAATTAAATGCTATATTTTTCCTAAGTGACGTATATTTCCATTAAAAATTAATCCATCCTTCCTATTCTGGAAAAGGACCTGGCGACCTTAGAAATATTTTAACTATGCTAAATTACGACAAAATAAGAACTACATATGTAGAACTGAAGACACTATCGCAAACGCGGTAAAACGTTACCTTGAAAGCAATGTTTCTTCAATAATCATCGTATTGTATTTTTGTCACTTGTACGAATTGGTTCCATCAATAATATTTAATTAGACAACAACGCAACACATTTAATTCCAGGGACACGCATATTGATACGGTTGAGTTGTGAGTGTGCTATGTTCTTTAAGATAATATTTTAGTTGTATAATAAAGTTACAAACGCTTTAACTTTTGTTCAAAACTTAAATGGTATTGGGCTGGTCATGTAGCGAGAATGTCAAGCAGAAAGTGGACCAAACTAGTTACCCAATGAAAAAGGACCACCAGGCAAGAGGCGGAAGGGGAGACCCTTGGGAAGATGATATAAAAAGATCAGCTGGCATAAACTGGCACTCCATAGCACAAGACTGACAAAAATGGGCATCTTTGGAGGAAGCCTTTACCCAAACCGGGGTTCCTTTTAATTCATAAATAAATAATGTATATATATTACTAACGGAATCTAAGCTAACCTACTAACAAAATTCAATATTTTTGGTTACTGTAATATAGCAACTACCAACTATTGTACAACAGGAAATAAAAAGGCTTATTATTATAATAAAGTACTTTTCCGGTTATTTATCTTGTAGATTTTGACAAACTGTTTCCACGTAGCTGCCCTGGCGACTTTACTTGCGTAATTCGGTCGTAGCGTAATTTCAAGAGAACCACACTCTTCACCGATAAATGAAGTACCCAACATAAAATAAATAATATTTTCGATTGAAAATGTTGTGTGATGTTCTAGTAGGTCCTTCCGCCTCTGACTAGCAGAGGGTGTAGGTGCACTTTCACCGCAAACTGCTGTTGTCATTTTCAAAACACCAGTTATAATTTCTACAAGTCGATTTATATGAACTGAATGTTCTAAAGTCAGACCCGTTTTGTATGATGATTTGCTATTTTAAAAGTACGATCGTTTTTTACGCCAGCTTTTTCTCTTGGTCTACACCCTCTGTCTTCTTTGCCGATGAGTAGGGATGTGTGCGATACAGATTTAAAGCATCTCCTATTACTACATATATACATAACTTTTTTTAATATTTTGATGTCACTTAGCTAATTTTGCACGGTTCTTAGATACTGTTGGTGTTTTCATTGTTATAAACTTTCCGTAACTAATTTGGCATGAATATGTAAATAGATGAGGAAAAATAGGTTTTAAAGTGTGTAATTTCCCAATCGTCTAATCGTTATAACTGTTTTTATATTGTTGAAACCTGTTTGAGGTCTGATGGAATATTAGCTTCACTGTAATAAATTAATAGATTTATAATTTATGCATTGTTGTGTTTTTAAGGTAACTAAACGTCATTGACCTGTTACAAAAAATAAGAAAACTTAAATAGAATTGGGCTGGGCATATATATAATGAAGACTAACAAAGAAAAAAGAAATTTTTCTTCACCCGAGGAACGGGAAAAAAAAACGAGCTGGTCAAATCAAAAGATGGGAATACGATCTAAAGGATGGAGTAGGTCTGCCAAAGATAGAGAGACGTGGAAACAATTGGTTTTCTATGTCGACAGAGAACCTGATCCAAGTGTTTGCTAATAAATGTATTATTATGTAAATTAGATTTAAGAATACTACTGTATTATAAGAATAGCATGTTAGTCAAAAAGGTCAGCGACTAATGGGCTTTAATTATTATTGTTATAGTAATTTGAATTTTTAGTAAACCAATATAATGACGGTATGTTTTTTATAAAATAAAAATATTAATTATGAACTTGTAAATATGTATTTCCAAATATCTTCCGTAACTATTATAATTTTGTGTACGGATGATATATTACGTATTAACAAAATAAAGTATTTGATAAGAATATAATTAATGATAGCAGTTTCTTAAATAAAATTCCATTGCTTGGGAGATGATTAAAATCAAAATTAAAACTTACCTGTTTTGTACTCAATTCCATTTTCGAACACGAGTGCACTCTTTGTATGTTGATTTACGTTTCAATAAAACACAGTGTCGAACAACCTTCAAAGCGCAAAGATAGAAGACATACCTATCTCGAGAATGTCTCTAAGACAAAATAGCGATCGAATAATGTTTGACTAATGCTAAAAGACGCGACACTCATTTTAATTTTGTGGTTACCAGTTGCGTTTATGATTGTTTAATAATGAGCCTTGAATTATATAGAGGTATTGAATCACTGCGTGGTTGGCTACTTTCCCTTGTTACTTGACGGGCCTTTACCGGGCTGTTTAAAAGGCTTACATTCAACATGAAGAGTATTACTTAAAAAGTTTATAAAATGACATCCAAATCCTACATATCCACATGATAAAGCAAAACACTATATTTTAACGAAAAACGATTATTTTTTTGTAGTTATTCTATTTTAAGGTTAGGTTAGGTTATTATGTAAGCTGTAGGATTACTTTATATTAAATTTAGTTAAATAGATCAAAATATTAATATTAGGTTTATTAGGAGAAACAAAAACATTTTTTTAATCGTGTATATTTAATTAATCAAAGTATGTACCATTTCTGTGTATGCATTTTTGCTAAGAAAACCATTCGGGCGGGAAGCAATAAAAATTTTGAATGCTGTTTCGTCTGCCCCATGAGATTTGAATTTTTTACCTTGCAAGAAGTTATATAAACAGTTTATTGTGTGATTTTGCCTAAACGTAAATAATAACGTATTAATAATAAAGTTAGCATTGTTAATTACAATTTAACTACGTGTCCTGATAACATTCTGGTTAATACCTGGATCAATTTGAGTGTGTGCAATAACTTGAGACTATCTGTAATCTTCGCGTATAAATCAAAATCCTTTGAAGTTAGATAGCTGCGTTTAAATAAATCTATTTTATAGAGCAGGGACAAACGCTCTTTTCTCGCAGCTGGTGCGGTGGTGCACAGCAAAAACTGCTTTAAACAACTTTTGAGGTGATACGGCTGGAATTTCGTATTCTGTCTTGACGTCCGATGATGAAACTCAGCTGCAGGTGTTAATCAGAACAACCAGTTGCTTACTTCAACAATTCGACTCAGGGACCTTCAAGAAATGAGCGTACCAATTCTTAAAAAGCCGGCAATGCACTCGCGAGCCCACTGGCATTGAGAGTGTTCATGGGCGGTGATATCACTTAACATTAGGTGGGCCTCCTGCCCGTTTGACACCTGTTCTATAAAAATAAACAAATTCTCCTATCTGATATATGTAAGAGCATAGCAAATAACGTGTGGCGATTCGTCTTTTATTCAATCCCAACGTTTTTAAAGTCTGGTCCTGAGTGTTAAATTATATCTTCGGGGTACGAAAAAACCAATAAGTGTTACTGTGCACTTAGAAAAACAATTAGTCCATACCCGTGATTCGAACGCATGGTCTCAGGTTTACGAGAAGGACGATCAAGCCACTAAGCCAACACTCTGTCTGATATTATTCGTTGTTGGTTGTTGGTAACCTTAAATTTAAGTGTATTTGGTAATAAAAGACGACAGGTGATTTATTGCGCACAGCAAGAATGTCCAGAGCTACATATTGAGCTTTATATAGTGATTATCTCCTTGTGGGTTGCACAATACATGAAAATATAGGTGACATATTTTTTTTAAATAATTCAATGAAAGGCCAAAATTAACACGGTATATTATTACCTTAGAATTTATTTATGGGCTATTTGACAGTATGAAAAGAAAATGTTATTGAGAAAAAGTTGATAGTTTAAAATGTTACTATCTCTACTAAGATGTACTTACTTGCAAATAATGACTATGATAGCAAAAAAGACATTAAAAATGTTGATTTTTATTCGTCAGTCACGTGACAGGAAATGGTCATAGATAAGTCAAATATAAGATTAAGTACCAAGCCAGTGAAATAAACTAATCCAAATACTAACTTGGAGTGTAACTTGATCAAATAATACTTTTTATCGAAAAATAATATATTTGTATCTATATATTTTAAGAGAAATAAAACACATAAACACTTGACGTTTGCTGGTACTGGCACGGTACGTCATACCGACTAGTGCGTCGCCATCTTTAACAGAAGCGTTTGGGCTGGTTCTTGAAATTATAAATGTCTACACACTAGAATAATAAGAAAATTTCAGATAGATAAGAGATTTCCATTATTTACCTTATTTTCGTTTATTGCATAAACTAAACTTTTGACAACAATTCATTCGTGTGTAAGATTTAGGAATGCTTTTAAGTAAAAAAAAACCGGAATGTTCCCAGCTCTTTCACAACAAACTAAATTATAAATTTCTTGAAGTATAGATGTAGATATAAATTATAAATATTAACTTAAACTAAACTAGAACTTAATTGTAATTTGAATCAAATAAAACTTTTATAAATATTAAATAAATAAAAATAGACATTGCAAATCTTGCGAAGAATGTCAATGTGTTAGACTTAGGTCGTACACAAAATGATAGTAATGCTAGTGACATACGTGTTTAAGATATGAATTAATCAACATTAATATTATGCTTATAAAAAAATATGCATAAACATCTCAATTAATTTATAATGGAAATTTTATATAAAAGTATAATGAACATGCCCTGTCATTCAATGAAAAATAATGACATTATTATTGGATCAATTATAATAGATAATTATTTTGACCATGACTTTAATTTGGCAAGTTCCTACAGTTGAATTCTTAGATCTTCAATGTAACTGATACATTCGAAAAAATTCGGTTACGTACACTATTATTGTATTTAAACTATTAACTAAATACCTTTTTAAACGAACGCCATTTACCCTGGATTTTACCCATTATAGTTAATTGAAATAGGTGGTAGCGGTAATAACGCAAAATGTAGCCCAGCTACGCAACTTTCCGTTGTTTTATGTATATGTTTAATAATATATTAGTATTATACAAATACATACAACAAACTTCCATATTTTAGTGCGTTTGGACCAATTCCGGCCGATACATAGCACGTATGAAGTTTAGTATCTATCAGGTATATATACTATAAATATAGCATAGTTTTTAGCCGGTAACGCACTTGCGGTTTGCAAGGTCGCAATTCTGGCAATATTATGAGTGTTCATAGGTGGCGGTGTCTCTTAACATCAGGTGAGCTCCCTGCCCGTTTGCCCCTTAGATAAATCTGAATTACAACGTTTTTGATCGTCTTTTATTTCGAGGAGTAGGGGAATTTTGGCCAAAACAAACTGAATTGTTTGAAGTAACTGGTGCAATGCTGCAAAAATATCAACCTCAAATTAGCTTTATTCAAAAATAAGTTAAATTAATTGTAAATTTAAATTTACTACCAGTTCGCAAGTCAAGGGCGTAGAGCGGGTAAGAAGAACTGGCAAGAAACTTTAATCCACTCTTTTTAATCGTGAAGTATTGAGTCATACAAATTGTACTAGCAATACCTAACAGTATTGGAAATTCGGGCGCACCGGAAGTCCAGCGTAAGTTGGCCCGAGGTGAGGTGTCGGTGGGTAAAGCCGGTGGAGCAGGTTATGTTGCGTTTTCGTTGCTGTGTGGTTGCTGGTGTAGGAAATTATAAGTATACGTGACGTATACTGGGATCGTGGCATCGAATATTGATATTTTTTTTGTATGAAGACAAGGGGGTTCTAGGTATGCATGGGTATGTTGGGTTCAGTGAATTTGATGTCTCTATATGGAAACGGAGGTTGTAAAGGTTGTAGGTGTATGGGTTTTGACGACGACAGACTCGTGTGTTTCTATTGCGGTGGAGTATAACAAGATAGAGAGGATGATGAAGCAACGTTCTCAGTGGTTTGATCATTTTAAACTTTAAACTTACACAGCAGCTATACACCAAAAGGTTATAAATGAAATAAAAGGCAATTACTTAGTACTCATAATTATATATATTTAATTTAATTCTGTCCTCTGTAATATATCTCTTATTATCAATACCGGACAGTATTTTTTTTTCATTTTACTTTGTGTGTAGACCCAGTGGTTAATCAAGAGGGTTTCGGTCTACGAATACCACTATCAACCTCTTGGACATGGTCAATATTAGCTCAGTAGTGGACAGTGCTGCCTATATCGATATAAAAAAGCATTTGATTTCGTTGACAATGACGTGCTATTGTAGGATAAGTAAGATTCATTCCACACTTTCAATTTTATGGAAAGTTTTATGAAAGATCGACATCAATACTTGGAATATGATAGGTTTAGGTTAGAGGTTTACTTTAGGAGATCAAGCGTAACACAAGGTAGTAATTTGGAACCGTTAAAATTTTTGATTATGCTGAATGACACTAAAGATTTTTGTATAAATGTCATAAACACATTGATGTCATCGACAATATTTTCAAGTTGATTAGATATATCGCACCAAAATCTGTCCGCTGATTTTAAATAAATGTCATTAATATTTGTGACTTAAATATAACCTGCTAGTAGTTTGTTTATGTTTTGAAATATTAGATTCAGTGGTTTTTAAAGACGTAGTATTTTTTTTTAAATCTTCATCAATTTTGTGGGTGTCATAGTCATCCTGAATCGTTGTCATAGTTATTTCAGATATGGTTGATCTCTCGTTACCTTTTTAGGTGACTATAATGATAAAGACTACACCTACTCATTAAATTACCCCTAGGTAGTTTCACCGTAATCATCACTATATTATGTTTTCTCGAACAAATTAGACTTCCAAGTTTGTGGTAAACTATTAATCGTTGCTGCTTACGATTACCAGCTTGTACAACAACAATTTATTGCTATCACAAATTGTTTATAAGCTTATTACGAAGGGCACAGCCGAAGGTTTAAAAAAACAAATGTTTAAAACTTATATAATTAAAATAAAACAATCTAGCTAAACAATCCGGTTAGGAATTTGAATGCGCAGAAAATATAACATATCGCAGAAATATCTTAATATATTACTATTAATGGTAAACATTTCACAAGTTTTGCCCTCCTATCTTGGGGATAAGATCTATTTCCTTAATAATTAATTGTGTGTAAGGCTAATGCCCTATGCTAAACCCTTCAGCCCGCCAACTTGGCCACGTGCTGCCTAGCACCGCGCAATAACTATAGAAATTATTTGCTAGAAGCGAAAATCAGTAAAATTAAGTTTTCGAAAGCATTTTAATAATGTTTCTGTTTACAATTATAGTTTATTTTTCTACAATATTAAGGTTTATTCTTTAGAATTTAGATGCCATCTAGGTAAATAGTACGGAGTTTCAGTAAAAATAATGTGATATTAGTTTAATATTTAGCGTATAGATGGCAGATGGCAGATAGATGGCATGTCAGAATTAGTTTAGCATTGTGCTGATAGATGTCAGTAAAACAAATTTTGTTAAGTAAACATTTATTTACATTAAAATCTTAATCATAAGAATAAATTGCACCACCACATAAAGTTACTCCAAGGGACATAATTAATAAGTTTTTGAGCAATCTTAGTCTGAAACAAAGTAAATTTATATAAATGATATAATGTATAAGAGAAAGCCCATTGAAAATACAATCATCAACAACGAGTTAATATTATCATTATTTTCAATTTCCGTATTCAACAAAGATTGAATCGAATCGTCAACGACAAGTCACTTTCAGAGCGGCTTGATCCCTTGGCGTTGCGTAGGGTATGGGATCTCTCTGCATCTTCTCTCAGGAGTTGTGTGGACTAATACTTACAGCTGAGTTTCCGCATCGGATGTCAAGGCAGAATACAATATACCATACGTATTACCTCGATGTCCGTCGACAACAGAGCGTCTCTTAAAGCAAGTTTTGCCGCGTACCACCATTACGTGGAACCGGCGGCCTACTGAAGTATTTTAGAATTCGACTTAGGGTCTTTCAAAAGAGAGTACCTTTTGTTAAAAGGCTGGCAACGCACTTGCAACCCTCCTGGCAATGTGAGTGTCCATGGGCGGCGGTATCGCTTAACATCAGATGAGCCTCCTGCCCGTTTGCATCCTGTTACATTAAAAAAAATCACACAAAGTGACTGATCCATAAATGTGTTTGTACCGTGCCTTATTGGATAGCTAGTAGACGTCATACTTACATATTTTTATTTAAATTTGAGAATTTTTGCCTCATGTGAAATTGAGGTACATTCATTTCATAGTAATTTTGTTTGTCATTGTAAAAAGTTTTTAAATTTACATTATTTATAATAACACAATTATAATAAATTTTGCTATTGTTTAAACATATAATTTGGGAATTATTTTGCTGTTTTAATGCCTACCGCGTGTGAACAAGTGGTTGATTCCACGACACCATACTGTCTATGAACGCAGGCAAAATGAACACCACCAACCCCATGAAGAAGTTTCCCAGCTGAAACCAAAATAGAAATTAGACATTATTAACTAGAATTGACATGGATAATTGATAATCAAGTGGTGTAATGTTCTCCGAATGTTAAAATAAATAAATATAATGTAACATTTCCATTTGCAGATAACTCATTAAGGGCCTATACGGTCGCACAACTCCAAAAAAGTACATCGTTTCTTTCCAGTTTTGTCATCATTTCTTTAAGTATGGCCAATGGAAAGAAATTATGGTGGAGTTTATGTATCCATTTTTAAAGATCAATACACGATTTAAATAACTTCGCTCGATAGAAAAAAAATCCAAACATAGCCAATTTTTTACACTTAGAATTCATTTTATGACGAAAATGTATATAGAACGTGATTTTAAAATTTACACGATATATTTTATCGCCAGCCAAGTAATCCATTTCAAAAAAAAAATTGATAAAATTACATTAATTTAATGTTTTGCATAACTAATTGTTATTACGGGCCGGCGCGCCTCAGCGCGTACCGCAGTCCACCCCGAGACACTGATACAGCAATGCGTGCTGGGATTCCTATCCCATTTAATTTCATCCCATATATCCATTAAGGATGTTTGTTGTTTAGTTTGATAAATGAAAGTCCAAATGCTTAATTATATGGTTTTTTATACAAAATAATTTATTAGTAATATACCTTCTGCACGATTGTAAAAAAGTCAGTACATTCGTAACTATACTAGCGGTCGCAATAGGTACTAGCAGTAAGCGACGTCGAACGTCTTTTGTTATTAATTAAATTAAATATCAGCTGCCCACTGAAGTATTTCCAATTCAACTTAAGGTCCTTCAAGAAAAGAGCGTACTTATTCTTATATAATAAAAAAAATATATTTAAAATAATAATTATATTTATTATATCAACAACTTACGAAACTCATCCATTTGCTAAGATTCGGGAAGGCGATTGCTAGACATGATAGTAGCATGACATGAACACCTCGGAATATACGTTCCCAAATATTCTTTCGCCTAGAAGGTAAACAAAATATCAAAAGCTAAAGAAAAAAAATGGTTGAGTGAAATAGAGCACAGTAATAATTAATTCTCTTTAAAATGTGTGATTTGGCCAGGTTTCGTTTTTTCCTAAAAAAATATTAAACATGTACGATGGCGCGTTTAATTAGATTTTGATTGGTTAACTTCTCCAGCACAATCAATGATGGATCTTTCTGCTTGACCAATCTTAATAAACGAATGCCTTTCGTCTTCTGTTTTACAAATTCCCAGGGTGCGTCCTTGAAGATACGTATAAGATTATGGGCCAATTCATAAACGTACTAGTCTCAAATAAGAATGAAGAAGTAGAATAAAGAAGAACGGTTCAAAGACGGTTCATGAAAGCGGCGGTTAAACAGGAATCTCCTGGACAGGCGTCCCCTCCAAAGGCCACATCTTACTTAACATTAGTTGGGATTGTGGCCAAACGTCTGTCCAGTTCTTTTAAAAAAATAAAACTGCCAACTGGACCAATTAACCAGTTGTTAACTTATCCAGACTTTTGCAGCTGCGTTACACTGTTTGTAATGTATCCTTACTAATTCCCTAATCTGAAAATCATCGTAATTAAAACAATACAAACCTTTTACATTGTCTACTAATGTAGTGCCATATAACCCTGAAGGGTACCCAGAAATGTACAGCGAATGTGACCCCGAGAGATGCGGTGAGCAGAAACTGCATGATAATTGGTATACTGCAAAACAGTTTATAATGGGCCAGATGCTACGCTCCAATGGGGACCCAAATTGTACGGTAATTAGTTGAACTACTGTAGTTTACAGAATGCAATTGCAGCGTATGGACCAACATTCACTTATTATTCACTACAAGGTAGCCTTTTAAGTTATGCTTCTTTTGGCGCGCTAGGGAAAAATGATGAGAGTAAATTTTTACGACGCGTGCATACAGCGTCGCAAAAAACCGACACCCTGAAGTTAGCTGGAGTCAACATTGTAGTTTTTTCTTTTGTTAGTGTCGATTTTTCTACAAACGTAGAATAAAATCTTTGAAAAGATTTTTATCTTGTTACGCCAATTAAGTAACTATGCGATAACTTCTAATGTGTGTTCATAGGTACACACACCTTATTTTTGTTACCAGGGACAAAATGTAAAATGATATTTATTTCAAGGAAAATTGCCTGTCTCGTAATCGTGCTTCGTTTCACGTTCCTCACATCAATACCAACTATGCAAAAACTCAGTTTTGTATCGCGCAGCCCGGACATACAACGACCACTATTTAAGCCTTGACTTGTTTCAGCTATCACGGAATATGCTTAAAAGCAGTATTAAGAAAATCCATAGCACTAAATCCCCTGCATCATGAGCACACCACACTAACACACCTTCACGTTCACACTAGCAGGTATTACGTATTTAATGTTTTTATAAATTTCTTAAATGTTTGAAGCTTTTTGTTTACGTATATCTCTGGCTACATGTTAAGTATTATTGTTTTATTGTCTATACATATAATGTTAGATGAAAGACGAAACCGTACGTTGAACTGTGATTGGACAAATTATCTAAAAGTGTTAACGCGTATTTGACAAGAAACGCTGTTGACATCACAACCAATCACAACGCGCCTTTGACTATAAAGATATGTCTTCTATGTAAAGTTCTTGCCTTTTAGACGAAATGAAAAAAAATGCTTTTTATATAAAGTTTAGATTGTACCACCATAAAAATTTTGTACCATATTCATACAAATAAATAATTATTATTATTAAATGCGCTGTTTCACTTTACAATTTATTTCGGACCACTGTTTGAGGTACATACTATGGTAAATTAAAATAATGTGTTAATAATAACTAATGTGTATCATAAAATAATCCTTTGGTTCAGTGGTCATAAATAGCTATTAATTTTGAAATGTATGGTTCATTACTTTATTCAATAGCTAGAATAACTATAACCCGTAGAATTGTATTAAATTTTATTAATCACGAAAAAGCGTTAACTAGGATTTTTTAAAAATTGTAATAACATTCATATTACCGGTGATATATTATTTGTATTTAACAAATCAAAATGTAAGAATATAAATTAATTTCCAAACCAATTTAGGGTTCAAAATCAGAGCGTACCAATTAAAAACTTCTCTACTTTCTTACTAACTACTAACTGACGTGAGACTTATCTTAAATTATCGTGATTTATGTGTCTTTTTACTCTTTAATGTATCTTTAATATTTTATTCCTGTTTAGTTTTGTTTAATAACTGTGTATTACATGTATTTTGCACTACTTGCCTATCTTATTTAATACATTTATTTTTTTCTTTACTCACAGTGGTTGCCTGGAAGAGATCGCTCGTAAGCGATAAGGCCGCCAGTTGCCCTCCTTTTGATTTAATTATGTTAATTTTTATTTTTATTTTGTAGTGTAACGAAGTGTAAATAAATAAATAAAAAAAAACCGAAAACGCACATGCGAACCTACCGGCAATGAGTGTCCATAGGCGGAGGTGCAACTTAACATCAGATAAACCTCTTGTTCGATTGTCAACTGTTTAAAGACAACACAAGACTCCTTAATCACTTAAACCCTGGATTTTTAATACTTAGGTAAATTTGACCTCGGTATATCAGGAGTATGGCATTACAAGGGAAAATTAGAACACAATCTCACTTCTCTGGAGGCATATGTATGGTGATGGGTGTCCGACACTGTTCACCCCACGCCCAGTAGCCGAAGAACCCCACCATAGCTACGAGGGGTACCACAATCGCCGTCCCTGTCAAACGTGAAATTACAGTAAATTTTTGAGTATTTATATTTTAGGTATAAAGATGATCCTGACTTATGAAAACCTGTCTAAATTAAATCAAGGTTTGCCAACCTTATTAAAACAGTATACGTTATAGTATAGAAATACTAGAATTTTGACCTAGTTTAAATTACGACATATATACGTGTAACTATTTAAATAAAGCCAAGTTTATTAAATCTGTGGTCAAAGATGTATACAATACATTGTTGCTCAGTATGACTTATCACATTCATTCTATGGCTACAGATTAATAATTTATATGACTTAAATCAATTATATCATATTCTGCAGTAAATAATGTTATAAGGACGAAATATTTGTATTTGAGGAACAAATGAACTCAAAACATACTGAACTGACTTCACAAATTTTTTCACCATTCTAATGCTACATTCGCCCTGAGTAACAACTCATAGGACATATTTATTCCAGAAATATTTTTAAAATGTCCAGCCTTGTAAAAGTGACTGCGACTTCCATACGAAACCCAAGTCGTAGCTATCAAAAAACAGATTCACTAATTGATTATCATTTACACAACAAATCCACTTCACTCCACTTCAAGCTTCAAGTAGTGCTTACCGCATTGTAACACAACGTTGAAGTATTGCGGTCGTCTCATATTATTCTCAATTGGTAATGATACACCGATGCCGTCAATGCTATAAATGCAGACACCGCAGAAACGTAGGAAGCCATGTACACTCTTCCATGCAGGAACGTTGCTTAGCGACGCAGCCACAGATATACTGTAGTACATACTCGTGATAACGCATGTAGCTGTAAGTAAAACCTTATGCAAAAGCAATGTTAGATAAAGGCTAAGCGAACGACTCTCGTCTCGAATACATAGGTTTTATAAATATAAGTATTGGAAACCGTAGCAAAGCCTCTATGACCCAATAGACAGCTTGTGTCAGGCATAAAAAGCTCATTTAGATATAACAAAACCCGTTGAAACAAATAATGAAATCTGAGCCCTGCTTCACTATGTAACTTCCAATAGAAATACCGACAACAATACTACCTCAATACTGAGTCTTTGATCCGCACGATCCAAGTTGCGACATTGGCGCTACGAATGTTGATATACAGAAACATCGGGATCGGTATCGCTATTTGAGGTTACAGAGTATGAGTGATAAGAAGACTTTAGCGTTTAAAATGCTTATCTCAAGAAAAGAAAACTTTATTGGGCATCAACGAAAATGCCAAGCTTTCCAATTTATAATTAAGTTTTATTACCATTGTATCAGCGCCATAAACTTTTCTTGGCCGGTAAGAACGTCGTTGTCGTGGATTAGTATTGCCAGTAAATAAAAATTAATTATTATAAGGGAAAAAATTAAGTATCAAGTCTCAAGTCAAGGTTGGTCTGTAATTACCGGGGATTTTGGGTTCGATTTATAGATAGGAGTAACTTTAGCTTTCTTAAAGGAATCCGGAAATTCACCTTTACGCAGCAGCTTTATATAGAAAATCGAGAAATATTCAGAGATATAATTGATTATACACTTTAGTACTGATTCCATCTATTCCAGTAAAAATATTTATCGTACGCACCAAGAAATTACAAAGAATTAACAATATCTCTCTGACATTTCAAAATGGCGACGGTAGTACCAATTTTAGCCGCCGGCCAAGAAAATTTGTGGCATACCTGCGTTAATAATTCTGAGGCTAACACGCATGGTAAGTGGGGCAAGTTGATCAAATGGCTTCAGAACGCGAATCATCATGACCCAAAAACGCGACGACGTGTCTGGCACAGAAGGCTGTTCACCTATTTGTTTATTAGAAAAAGGCAAATGATCACGGAACAGATACAATAATCTGAGGCTCAGACCCAGCGCAACTGGTTTTTTTTAAACCGAAAGTTTACCTATAAACAGGTCTGCAACAAGAGAAAAAGGTGCCAAGTACTTCAAACTTCGTATCAAGCAGAGCAGTATTAGAGGTATTGTTGTCATAATTATGTAAATGCTTATATCCAAATTCCAATCTTTCACAGTCTGTGATATAATCTCCAAAACCTTAAAAATAAAGCTTTATTTTATTGATTTATTATCGATTTATTTATGTAATTTCAAGACAGTTCAGCCTTCTGTGTCAACCAATCATTTAATGTTTCGTCATTACCCGTATCTAACAAAGTTGTATAGATATTTTTGTAATTTTGTAAGCGGACAGGAGGCTAACCTAACCGAGTGATATCGAGGCCCATGGACACTCTCAACGCCAGAGGGACGCCCAACGCGAGTGTGCTGCTGGCCATTTAAAGATTCGTACGTTTTTTTAAAGGAACCGAATAGATTTTAAGTCGAATTGGTTCGGAAATAGTGAACAGTAGGGACTGGTGCGCGGCAAAAACTGCCTTAGAAAACTATCAGCTGTGAAACGACGGACGGTGAGGTGATACGTATTCTGCCTCTACGGCCTATGATAAAACTTAGCTGCAGATCCGAACAAATCGTCTGAACACTCTCCGTGATAAATTCAGAAGAATGTGATATTGAATTAAAATTAAAGTTGAAATCTATAGGCTGGAGATAGCAAAAATAGGAAATTGAGGAATTACTTGGAGGAGGCAGGAGGTACCCGTAGGGTATACAAATTTTTAATTTTATTACTTATTGTTAATGTTTTATATGAGTTTTTGTTTATAATGTTTTCAGTATCATGGAAGTCTACAGAATGTTTATCAATATCACATAGTTTGTGTTATTACAGAAATAGAAGGGAATTCCCCCGAGAGAGCAGATCTTTTTGGTACTAAATTATATAATATTATAGCTGTAAAAACTCAAGTGAAGTGTAGGAGTGGGGTATATTGGACTAAACTGGTTTTCAGTCTATAAAAGCACGGCACGCGGTATGGTCGAGCTGCTCAGGCTGAGTTACGCTCGCCAAAACAGCCCGAGCTGAGCTGTAAAGGCCCTTAAGGCCAATAGCCAGATTCCATTAAAAAAAAAACATGGTCAGGCTGACTTCTTTGATGCTCGCACTAGATATAGACGTTACTTATAGTTATTGTTGTTAAATTTGTGGTTATCTGTTGTTTGTCAATTAATAGAAATTGTGTGATAAATTTCGTGTTTTTTTTAGTAATTTCATTTGTTAATTTCTTGATATTTATATAATTTTATATTTGGGTCTTTACTAAGACATCATGGGCGTTACGTTCCATATAAGCTAATATTAATACAATATATTTCTATCCTATGTTTCCCATTATCTATAAACATCAACCAACGCCTAGTATTAAAAAATATGGGGCAAAAAATTATGTCAAATAAAAATTGGGCCCCAACCTGTTTGAGAGTGTTCGCAATCATTATCTCGAATATACAGCATGTCCCATTGAACTCAATAAACAGTAACAATTCTACGAAGTACCTGCAACAATCGCAATTAATTTTTAATTAATACCAAATACTAACAATTAGGTCAAGTATTTTAAGAAAATATTTATTGATAAAATGTTAATTAATATTTCATGCAACATTTTTAGAATATGTATTTTGGAACGCAACCTTTACGCAAATTTTTAGTTCTAAATTATGCCACATGAGGTCCTGTATTACTTCGCCTCCTTTAAAATGTAACAACTAAAAATGTACTACAGTCTTAGTAGTATATTCTCTATACAATTATTAATTTATTATTCATCAATACATTCTAATATAATCTCGAGTTCAATGGTAAACATATAATATAAATATAATAGTCTCTTGCACTAGTACTTTGTCCGAATTCAAGATTTTCAACCTTAAATCTAGCATTTAAATTTCTTTATGAACATTGACATATTTGATAACACTGACCCATTAGAAAATGAACTTCAATAGCACTATGGCGAACACGATATCAACATTTTTGTACTGCGCGATTACTTTTTTTTAAATTGAAACGGGCAGGAGGCTCACATGATGTTTAGTGATACCGCCGCCTATGGACACTCTAAATGCTAGAGGAATCGCGAGAGTCTTGCCAGCCTGGTTATACCAGTGTTATGGATATTGACAGAAAAATATCCAAGATGTTGGCATTAGTGTGCGACTTTCAACTCTGAAGTCGTACGTTCGATCGCCGGCTTTGCACCAATGGACTTTCTTTTCATGTGCGCATCTAACAACCGCGAAGGAAAACATCGTTTACATGCCTTTGATCAAAAAAGTCGACGGCGACTGTCAGGCACAGTTATAGTAAACAGCTACAAAATCTGAGACCTAAAAAGATTGTAGCGCCACAGGTTTATTTTTTATATCCAAGTTGCATAGCAAACGTCAGTATCGCTGTCGGTATCGTAATTGAAAGTATATCTACACTAAGGCAAAATGAGTTAACTCGTAGAGATCACTTCTAACTGAGTGAGGAACTTTATTTAATCTATAAGTGCGAGTCTTTATGACCGAAACTGTACTGGCATGCATAGCCATTCGTTTTATCGTCATAACAGCCCCGACTCCTTATAAACACGAGCAGAAAGTGCAGATGGTTCAATTTCTACTACACACGTTGAATAATGCACAACAGCTACACAGTTTACGAACATTCAGTAATAAAAACAGTTTGTACAATTCTCATTGGGTTTAAAGTAAATTTTTAATATAAATCCGTAACGCTATTAAAAGTAATTCTGGAAGTAAAGTTAGTTTGTTAGGTTTTTTAAGAGTTTCTGAGGGAAAGCAGTAGAACATATATGTCTGCTTAACAAATCCAAAACCAGTAGCACTACAAGTTTTAAGGACTGAAATTTCTGTTTCGTGGATTTTTTTTCTAATAGGCAAGTCAGCCTTTTGTGCCTGACAAATGCCGTCGACGATGTGAATCTCTGTTGCGTCACGATGTTTTTCTTTACCGAACAAGCGAGTGTTGAATGCGCATATAGAAAGTGCGCGGGTTGCATCTACGACCTCAGGTGAGGGCATCACGTTGAAGCCACTTGGATAAAATTGTTTCACTACTCATTTCTTTATATGTCTTCAATGATCGTTTCTCTAGAACATAGGATCTGCAAAGCCTAAGAAGAAACCTACCTAGTTCAACTAACCTGATACAAAAACAATGGCTTATCAAATATTTAGTTGTCATTTATATTATAATAGCTCGAAAAATACAATTGGAATAAGCATTGCACAACTACGAGTGAGTAAACTACGATCACCTGCACGCCTTACTGTGTCGCCGGAAGAATATCAATGGGCCAGTGGCGACTGCAGCCTCTGCGAGGTCTGCGTATGACAGCCTCGGCACCCGCAGTCGACCGTACATGCTCTGCGCTGATCTGATCAACATCTGAAATGTAGGTCCTATTTAAATAATATCTAAATTTTGTGTTTTATTGCCTAGCAGTCGGTCTACGCGTTGTCATCTACAATACACTGTCCATACATGGATATCGAAAAAAAAATCAAAAGTATTTTTAAATTATTTTCGTATCTCCGGTTAAATCCGGTAAATAGACAGATGCATCTACCTTCCTTTCCTTCCTTACCATCATTCAAATAAAAATAAATTATAAAAATGCATTACAATGTAAGACTTGGAAACACTTTTCAGTGAAAAATTCCTTTGGCAGGATTGCCATCTCTTCAAAAACAAAGTTAATATTTTTTTTCAATTACACTTTTGAAACTTTGTTAAAACTGTTCATTTCATCAACATATCCCAATTATTTTTCACAAAAAGCATTACGAGACGCGTAACACGTGTGATTGTGTGGATACATGTCAGCGAATTACTGACATGTTAGGTCTCAGTATCATCTCCAACTCTGCGTAAAGTGTCGTCAGAAGCCAGTCCTTTAACCATTTTTATAAATCGTGCGTTATTCATATAAAAATAATATACTTTTAATTGTTATAAGAGGCGGTTTTAAATAAACACTAACATATGTACAATAGGGCACAAGAAATCCAAGTATAACTGTGGCGCCGAGGGAAGCCCACAACCCTCCATACATGTAGCCCTCATGAATTCCCAACAATCCAGCGCCAAGGCAGCCTTTTACGTAATGTGCTGTTGATTCCACTAGACTGAAAACGCAGTGTACTTGGAGTTATATAAGGATGGTTATATCAATGTCACATTTACAGCAACAAAAAAATTGAGTACGGATATTTTTTTTTGTATCTGCTTTTTTGCTAAGACTAGAGAGAAATAAATAAAATGATGAACGTAAAACTCAAGACAACACGATGGCGCGTTTCGTTTGATTGTTATTGGTAAGTTTTTTGCATCTTTAGACCAATCACAGACACGATTCTGGCTAAGTGTGTGTGTCTTTAGGCGGTGGTATCACTCAGGTGCACGTAAGCCTGTTATATATAAAAAATAGATTCGCCAATTTCCCTACCATCCTGAAATAATGATTGTTCTACCAAGAATCCAACCTAGTACTTAGGCCACAGTAAAAAAATTGAAAATGATTTATGAGAAAACATTAAGGAACTATACCGTTCTGGCAGAATATTGTGTGTACTTAACGAATTATTCCAAAAGTTTAGCCGTAATAAAGTTTCAAAGAAACAAGAAAGACAATTTATAATTACTTTGTAGCGTAAAGATTCTGTCTCTCAGCCGTGAAATCGTAATATATGGTCTCGACTCCAGGATACAGGTCGTATGCATTCCCGTACACATTAGTTTCAGCTTTCTGGAGATATTCAGACAATTCCTCGTGCAACGTGCAGAGGGATGATATATCGTCAAGGTCTTCCTAAAAATAGACAACAGTATAATGTGTCTTTAGTTTGTACGACTTTTTGAGCCAATATAAAATTTACGATAATATCAATGCGTTTTAGTGTCATTCGTTTAAGTATTTGCGAAGACATCTGTTGCAACAATATTAGCTTGACATCATGAATGTAACAGAGATTATGTAATAAACATGATACACTGGCGTTAAGACAATAATGTCGCCGCCATCGAAATGATTTTTTTATTATTTTACACAATATATTATTTCTAGTAAAGTATCAATAAGGAAGTAGATACAATAGGTGCAAATTTATATAACTAAACATATATTTTGCTTATTGTACACGCCTCCCAAGATAATAGTTACGTTTGTGATTTACTTTGACTTTGTCTGTCTTTAGTTTAAGATAATACCGCCGAACCTACATCCGTTCCTATCGCTAAATAAGCAAGCGGAAGCGATCTGGTTTTACCTATTTAAGAAAATATAATCTAAGTAATTAAAACTTCAGTAAATTTTTCTGTCAAAATTAATAAATTATAAAAAAAATACGTTGAAACATGAAGATTTTTAAAAAATGCGGCGCTCCATAGGTTTCGCACACAGGCTCTGCGGGGGTCGGCGAATCCCTGGTCGAATGACAGTAGTGATAATTACTGGGCTAAAATTAATCGCTTCGAATCTGCGACATATTTAAAGTAAAACTGCGTCAAAAATTACGTAAAATGTTTAAATGTGATTCACTCACGGATTCCACAGGTGACGTCTTGACGACTTGAGATACATTCTGAAAGTTTTTGAATGTTACGACAATGTCAATATAAAATTTTAGATTGTTAAAAAAAACAAACTACTGCACGACAGAATCGCACATCGACCAATCAAACTAAAATCGTTATCGTTTCGTCCTTTGCTTTACATTCATAACCCGAGTGTGAATGCTGAACACTGACCACGTATTTAGAGAAAAATAACTGAATATGTTTCGTGTATTAAAATTGTGTTCTATCTAAAAATATACTTTTTTAAAACTTACTGATCCAACTAGTGATATTTTGTTTGTCCCTCGGATATCCTATTAAATAAATGAAATTTAAAACTTAATTGGAACTTTAAAAAAAAAGTACCCACCAATCAAACAATAACAGATATTTTAGATTTACCAAATCATTTTAATGTTTTTAAATGAATATAAATTGAAAGATTTTTAATCCAAAACAAAATGACTTACTTCAGATTTCGGTTTGTTTGGTTCTGAATCCTGGAATATTCAATAAAGTCAAGTTCAGTCATCAGTCAACTTTACTGGGATTAAATGTGTTGAACGATTTAAAATTTAAACTGTTAGTAATACGCAGGTACTAATATATCTTTAAAGTTTTACATATTAAAATGAATTCGTTTCAAATGTGTATTTTAACTTACGTGAATAAATACTTACATCGTCTTTCTTCATTTCTTAGCAATGTCGTACATGTCATCAATTCACAATGTTTATATATATATATATTAAAGAAAATATCACAAAATCGTGGCATAAAATCACTTCTTCATTATTATTTCGTCTTGTTTATAAACATTGATAAAAATATATAAACTAGACATTAACTTTCAATGACATGTTAAATGTGACAACTGACAGATGAGCCATTTTATAATCTATGCTAACAAAGGAGGTTGCTACATAATATTTAAAAAAAAAACAATTATTAATTCAAATAGCATAAAGTGAAAACAATTGCCATAATATAATATATTAATTCGTGTTGTTTATAAACATTGATGAAAATATGTAAACTAGAAATTAATTTTTAATGACATATCTTAAAATGTGACAGCTGTTTAATAATCTATGCGTACGGAGGTTGCTACATAATATTCAAGTTTGCCTTATTCGTGTTTGCCTCCAAAACAACTCTTTAAAACTAACTTTTCGTACTTAGGCTGCAGAGTCTATGCGGAAAGAGAACTGTAGTGGTATTTCTACTAATCTTAATTCTAAAGTACATGTCCTTCGCGTCATGTGGAAACTCAATTTCACCGCAGGAATCGAACATTTTGATAAAATGTGCGATTTCAGAATACAGGTTATTTTTGTACCAGATTTATCTTAGTATGTATAATATCTGCAGAGCTCACAAGATTAGGAACTACAGACAGACTATTACCGTCAAAGCACGATAATTAACTTTTGATTTTAAAATACACATACGCGATATACATAAAGGCACCAGTACAATATACAGAAACTTAGTTTTATTATAAAACAATCATACTGTTATTTGGTATCTTCATAGCATAGATTTCAGGATCAGGAGGCCAGAAACTTTTAAGCGTCTAAAGCACTAATTAATATATATCAATCATGAACACTGATCACAATTGCTGTAAAGCGAAGCGCAAAAGTTTTGTGCGCTGTTTTTGTATCCGTTAAAGCTAAAAGAGTTGCTTAAGAGAGACTCGCTTAAAGCAATAATAATAAAAATCTTAATAAATGAAAATCTTTATTAACATCGTCCTTTATAACACTTTTTCTCAGAAGACATAACGTAACCCTTAGTGCTACCCTGTTGGGGTTCGCAACTATCAGACTGACAAGAATTTGGATAACATTCGTCGCCCTTACATGAATCCGATTCCTGTTTACATTCAAATGTTATTTGGCATGTAAAAACACATTTCCTTTTCTTAACACCGCTGAATTTTACTTCGCATTCGTCGACGCAGTCATCTTTTGCGTCACATCGTAGATCGTTGGAGATGCGTAGAAGACTCTTGACAATTGGTGATTGAGCATCATCTAACGCTCGGAACTTGTTTCTGTGTTTGACGGGTCTCTTTGATGGTGGTATCGTTGACATCCTGGGTCTTCCAGTCTGTGGAGTGATTGCTATGTGTGGGTCTTATTTAAAGTATGTGATAGTGCGCATCAGATTTAATATGTTCTATGAAAGACACAATTATATATATAGTTTAACGAGAGATTAATGAATACACTAAAAACTAAATATTCTTCAAACAAAATTCTACTAATATCGTGAAATAACAATACAAAAATCTAATAACAAACTTACCAATTTTAGAAACTCTTGCGCCTCAACATGTCTGATTTCTCCACTACTGGTGATCAACGGGTTAATTGGCTTGTGAGCTGGTTGAAGAACGCTCTTCTTTAAATAAGAGTTGTCCAGGATGACAATCAGGGGCCGGTGGCTGCTTTGGGCTTTATTATAGAGCCGAGCGAGAAGGCTGTCTAAACGTCCGGAAACGGAAGTAATACTCTGAAACTATAGACGTATAGTTTTTGATTAGATTTGAGAGTTTGATAATTTATTTTTGATTGAGAAGTTATGGGAAGGGGTTTTGACTGCCGGGTGTTTTTTTTTATATTGTACAATTGAATACATAGCGAGTGATTATATTAGGTAGAAGTAGTAATTTAAATGCAAATATAACTATATGTATGTGGTGAAAGAATAAATCCTCTGTTCGTTTATGTGCTGTTATTTACACACATCAGAAAGTGTACATAAATTATTGAAAATAAATACTAACTATAAAACCATAATACTACAATATCAACCTGTTACAGCAAAATATCTTGTAGGGATGGCAAAAATACCACGTACTACTTCCAACAATTTTGAATACAGATTAACAGATAGTCCGTGAATTTGGTCTATATGAAATACACGGAAACTTTTTTAAACGAACTATAAAGGCTTCAAATAGTTTTCGAACTTTTGCGAACGTTACTTTGTGAATAAATAAATACCATCACATACCGTACATTCTTCTAAAAAGTTGTAAAATTCATGTAATAAGTACCAAGTTGGTTAATTTATTAAGTCTCTACGTAATGGTCCTTCTGTCTTAAGTTATTGCGTAATTAGCTAAACATCTTATAGGGACCATATCAAAATCAAAATACGTTCATTCAGTTTAGATGCGTCAAAAACGATTACAAGCAAAGAGAAAGACTACCAGGAGGCCTTGTTGTGAGAAGAATGGAACGGAAGAACTATCAATACTACAAATCTTTTATGTTTTAAACAAATACATTGAATTATAACACGCAGATTTAAGTAAAATTACATACTAGTTAAATCCGAAATATTTTTAAGCTGTTCATAATTAAGGATTATTAAGTATTATGGAATATACTCACCGCGATAAATAAACAAATAAAATGAAAGATCATTTTGATTTGAATAAATTTTGACATTTTACACTTCTGCCTTCGCTCTTCGAAATGTTTTAATGAAAATATTCGCTTCCGTTGAATTAATCAAGTTAATTATAAATCTATTAAATGGACGAATTAATTTTATGATGATTGAAGTAAGAAAATGAATTAACATTTTGAATCTATATATAATTTATATAATATTTACAAATGAATATATTGATTACTATCCAAAAGGGGCTTTGTGGTCACCGCTGTGGTTTTAAAACACGCGGGGAAAACTTCTGAGCTTCTGGAAGCTTCGCTGGCTTAATTATCCAGGACTTAATGCACAACACACCAAATGTCCACACTGCACTACATAAAACAGATTACCACCAATTTGCTTACAAAAAAGTAAGTATGCATTTTTTTACTAATTAAATTATTTAATTGCTCTGAAATACTCGTATACCAATATAATAATAAAAATATTAAATTTCTATACAATAATTATTCATCATTTATCAAGTAGGCACATCATTCGTATGTATTAGTTGTAATTGTAGTACTCATAGATGTCTTATTGTAAGTGTTTATGATTTTGTAAAGATGATTGAGACAGGAAGATTGTAAAACTGACTGAAGCAGCGTATAGATCGATATACATATTTTGATTAAATAGCAACATTTTGACTGCAAAGCAAAGTAAAATATTATATAAAAAATTTAGTGGCGTTATAACCTTCTTAGGTCTAGGCTTCAGATTACTGTTTATGTTTAAAGTAGCCTCCTGTGCCTGACACACGCCATCTACTTTTTTTGTCAAGCCGGTTTTCTCGCAATTTTTATCCTTTACCGTTCGAGAGAATGTTAAATGCGCACATAGAAAGTCAATTGGTGCCAGCCAGATCGAACCTAGGATCTCCGGGATGAGAGTCGTACGCTGAAGCCACTTGGCCTACACTGCTCTTCAAGGCAAAGTAATATTACAACATTGCCTTTTTTATTAGTATAAATATTAGTATTAGTATACGCTTGCAGCTTTACATAATCGTGAGATAAATGTGTAAAATAAAATAGATAATAGATGTAGTTATAGAATATCAAATATATATTCAAATTTCTATATAATTCCTGGTCGTGTTTGGAGCTAAAAAGAAGCGCGGACATTATTCGTATATTAATTCTAACTAAATGAATTGTACGAGGTACTTTTACTCTTTTACCAACCTAAAAGGTTCTCGACCAGTCTAACCCAAAACTGGTCGGCCTGAAAACCTGAGTGACCGAATTCGTGAAGTTATAAATATCTTCCGTAGCTTCGAAATAATTATTAGTGTCGATCTTCGCAGTTTGTAGCCGAAGCTTGTGGGAACAGGAAAGTTTACGCGGTTCTAATTATATCAGGCGTTTGCGTTTTGATAGTTTTTTCTTAATATCTTTCAAAGAACAAAAGTCATGTTGCTAAAGAATCAAGAAGAAATATCGTTTGTTATTATTTATTTTATTACTATTAATTACTTACGATGTCATGTGGAACATGGTGTAATGGTTGCACCTCCTTGCAAACGTTGTGTAAAACAAAAACTTGGCGATTAAAAAGAGTGGCAAAGAGTTTATTGCCAGTTCTTCTCGTCCGTTCTACGCCCTTGATTTGAGAACTGACAGTAAATGTAAAATTAGAAGCATTTCATATACATTTCTCTTTTTGACGTTCACAAGTGTACATTGTTTTACCTACATGAATAAATGATTTTGAATTTGTATATTATGTATACTCAAGCCCCACGGATTACAAATATAACAAATAACAATTGTCACACATCGAACGTATGTCAGAATTATGCTGCTAACAATATTTTTTTTAATAATAATAATTTTTCTATTCATAGGAGGCAAACGGGCTGGAAGCTCACCTGATGTTGAGTGATACCGCCCGCCCATGGACACTCACAGTGCGAGAAGGCTCGCAAGTGCGTTGCTGGCCTTTTAAGAATTGGTACGCTCTTTTCTTCAAGGTCCCTAAGTCTAATTGCTTACAATATTACATCGTTGTATTGTTCTTTTTTTAAATAGACTCTGGTATTTTCGATTTTTGTATTATATTCAAGCAGAAGTCAAAAGAGAATTTACTACTTCAATAGTAAAATATAAGAATCATAAGTTTTAAAAAGACTTTTTAACTACCTCCCTGTACGATATTTTATCAATGTTGTCTTCTAACAAGATCCCAGTACTAGTGGTTATAGTCAAGTGGCCTCGATTGCATTGTACGCTATACCAGATTATCTATAGATATGGAAATATTAAAGTACTCTTGGCTTTGAGCACGCTCTCGTTTTGTATTGGAACAAAGTAAGATGCGATTGTCTATTGTTCCTATTTGAATTTATATTTTTCTTAAATAAATGTATCTTGCGCCGTGTTCTCTATACGTTTTCTGCTTAACTAAATTATTTATCTTTATAACGATGTATATATTCAGTTCTGGTCCCTAATAGAGAATTGATAAACGAAGATTTTAAGAGAATAAGCTTTGTCTGTCGAACCACTACGATAAGATAAATGAAAAATAACAAACAAAATAACATCCCCGTTTTATTTCTTACAATAACCAAGATGGTGGCATTGTCCTACCCCAGCAGGCTTTGCCACATACAGGTTGACGGCATACGTCATAGACGTCAATCTCTTCTCTACAAGTTACAGTGCAAGTGTATCTCTTTTTTACACATCGACGGACACAGCGGTCCAATTTATTGCATCTAGAGCGGAGGGCAGCCCGCAGCATGTCCTTGGTTTTCTCAAAGGTCCTGTTCGTTGCCTCATCCAGGTCCTCATTTTCTTGGGTTGTCTGTGTATGCAATAGATAAAAGCAAGGGGTGTAATATCAATATATATATATATATCAATGGCGCTACAACCGTTTTAGGTCTGGGCCTCAGATTTCTGGATCTGTTTCATGATTACTTGTTAATCTAATAGGCAAGTAGGTGATCAGCCTTCTGTGCCTGACGCATGCCGTCGACTTTTTGGGTCTAAGGCAAGTCGGTTTCCTCACGATGTTTTCCTTCACCGTTCGGGCTAATGTTAAATGCGCACTAGAAAGAAAATCCATTGGTGCACAGCTGGGGTTCGAACCCACGACCTCAGGGATGAGAGTCGCACGATGAAGCCACTAGCCCAACACTGCTCTTTAATAATAATATATTTATATATATGTAATATCAATATACCTATATAAAATTGATCCAACATCAACGACGTAAAAGATCAAAATATAAAGAAAAATCCAAACCAGCAAGAATAGCGTGAAAAATAACCTTATTCATAACATTAATTTGTCGCTAGCTGCTTAGTTCAGAAGCGCAGTAAGCTATCAAATTTTTATATAAATAGTTAAGGCCCCCAAGAGGTCCTGGCATTACGCCAGAAGAGTTTTGCTACGTCGCGTTGGTAAATAAGCGTAATGCTGTATTTATACAATGGCCCAATTTAAACTAACATGGAGTTGTGAAGAGCCCAGCTTATTGCATACCTGGACTTTAATATTAGACTCTGTTAAAACCTTGTTTAATATGAAATTCAAACATTTTTAGTAAACAAAAAATATGTTCAATGTTTAAAACAATTTTCATGAAAATATCACTGTAATCGTGCTACTAACATTATTCGTTTTTAATGAAACAAACCAGTAGATTTGGTTTCGATTCGTTCGTTAATCTATGTTAACATTGTTTACGGTTTTTTATTGAACTGAGGGCAATCGGGCAGTAGGGGCCACCTTTTGTTAAGTAATACCACCGCTCATGGACACTCTCAATACAGAAGGCTCATTAGTTCTTTGCCGGCATTTTAAGAATTGGAACGCTCTTTTATCTAAGGACCCTAAGTCACATTGCTTCAGAAATAATTGAGTCGGCTCCACTATGTGGAACCAGCTGCTGTTGGCAGACATTGACTACTGTACTTTAATATCGATTTCACCCATACAGATTAACACCTCAACTGGCATAGTACTGATTAGCGAATGTTAAGTTATCTCACTCTCAATAAATTATATAATAAGTAGGCTCCATCGTCACTCTCATCTGCTACGTCGTTTGTAGTCCTTTCAATGTTACTTGTATCTTTTCGGCCCAAGTCAAAAATTGCTCCCGTTCGTTGCTTTAAGTTCAGTAATACTACAATAGGAGAGCTGCCTTTGTAATCGTCTTTCATAGAATTTATAAGATTTTGTGGTAAAACGTACTGAAATGGAAGAGAAATTTTTAGTATTTTATCTTTTTTAATACACATATACAACAATAACTCTCTAAGCGCAATGTTAGTCTAGTCTGTGCACAAAAGGACTATTAACATGCTCTGACATGAAAAAGCATTGTGGGCCTATATAGAAACTTATAATTGACGTATATAAGGCTGATTACCAATGTGCTGAAAAGTTGTCAAACAAACGGACATTAAGATTTGACTGCGTATTTTTTTCATAAATGCTTTTAGAAAAAAAATTTTTTCGTTGTGGGTCTCATCAAACAACGTTATTTTTTAAAGGGTATTACATCAACACAAGGTCACCAACATCCCTTGCGTGGTGAATGGCTGATTTTTTTTGTAATAAGAGTTAGCCTAGAGACAAGAGCGTGCCGCTCTTAATGCTGCGTATCACTGCTGTCCTATGGACTTTTTCTATGCAGATGAAGGACAACATCGTAAGGAAACCAACTTAGATTAAAATTCGACGGCGTGTGTCATCTACAGAAGGCTGATCTCCTACTGTCTATTAGAAAAAACAAATGATAACGAAACAGATACAGTCTGAGACCCAGACCTAAAAGTTTGTAGCGCCACTGATTTTTACTAAGAAACTGACTAATTCTGACAACCTTGTTCGATGTAATATGCTATACGATAAGATTGCAAATTTATATATAATGGGTCTGAGAGGATTCTGTTAAAGATATAAAATTTATTTGTTTAAAAATATAATCTTGTCTATAAATATCTTCTCTTCTTATCTATTATAAATAGCAAAAAAAAAAACTTGACCTATATTACCCTTAATATAATTTTTAAGGGTGTAATTAGTTTGCAACTATTAAAATGACGCGTTTATAAAATAATACAGTTTTAATATATTTCAAAACTACATCGTCATTTCGCTTCATTAACAGAATATTAAATTAAACTCACGTTTATATTAAAAATTATTAAAGCAAAAACACAGTTGTCCCTCGCAAGCATTACGATAAGAATATTTTCACTCTAGTAACGAACCAATTAATTACAAGTTACGGTTTAATTAATTTTACCACCGCAATATGTCATGATATGAAATTAAAAAAATATTAACCGTAGTTAAAATACTCTGTTAGGGTTGGCATTTAACTGATTTTTACCAGCTCTGCCACACCTACGCTCGCGCGGATTTCGTGTATTTCGGCTCTTGATTTTTAAAATCTTTTTTAAAAATAATCGTTTATTTCAATTTTCATAAAAACTCAATTATTAAGTATTAACGATTTATGAAACTTCTAATGAATGTTGAAAGGCTGACAACATATGGGCGGTGCGCAGTTTTGTTATGTAGCGTTCAAACAAAAAGAAATATATATTCTACAGGGATAGAAATGTGCTCACACAAAAGTATGTATACTAGTGTTTAGCAGCCCTTTGGAGAGGGAGATGCACAGCTAGTGTTTCATCACCAAATGAGGATGCTGGGACACGAGCCACCACAACCCTCACATAGTTCTTTCTTACGCTTACAGGTCCGAATTATAAATGGATAATGAAATGGACTTTTGAAGTGAAACTTCTTTATCGGCGTTGGAAAAAAAATTACCGTCACATTTTTCGGTTACGCGCCAACTTTTTCTTGTCCCTATCACGGTTGATTCGAAGAGATTCGAAGACATTAATAAAAAAATATTTAATAACGATAACAATGATAGTAATAATTCGACTACAATTAAAGAAATTTTGTAATAGTAGTAATAAGGTAAAATGAAATAATTGTGTTATTTGTATTCATGTCTATAATAATGATATTTTTTATAAACTCTTTCTAATTTAACTTTATTTAATCAATTTCTGTTGCATATAGTAGATCATTTTTCGAAAAATAAGGGCATAAAGAAGTTTCACTAAGAAGTGAAACGTAAGAACGTGTGTACAGTACACGCACACTTTTTTTTTAGAATATCAAACCTATCAAGTCAATCGCTAAAATATTGTATAGGCTTAATATATATATTTATGCTTGGAAAAAATAAAATAATACATCAATGTTGATAGTTTTAGTTTTAACGAGATTTCAATTTATTTGATTAGAATATCTTCCTATGTACACGGCAATGGAAAATCCGTAGTTTTGCGAGTGAATTCTGTCACAATTGATAAATGAATTATATCGAAACTTGTGTTATTAATGCCATGATGCTTTTTTTGTATTTGACTTGACGAATTTTCGCGTTATATTACTTATAATATTGTTACGATCTAGGGGATCGGATAGAAAATGCCGTAGATTTCATCAAGGGTTTATTTCTTGATAAATCAATGAGTTATGAGAACATATTACTCGTAGAAATGCACTTATTACACATAAAAACAGTCACTAATTACTTAATTATACACACAGTACTTTATCACTTCACTTTATTCGCACATTATTGCTTCGGTGTTTATCTCTGGATATCGCATTCGAAACTTAACTAACTGGTCGCGTTTCGGCTCGCTTATATATCCATGGGAATAATCTTAAACAATATTCGAGAACTCTCTAGGTGGGATTGCTACTGAGTAGCGATTGCTCAATTCTAGAACGTCCGTACTCTTTGTCTCTTTCGCACATTGCTCCGTCCTTGGCGTACGGCATTCTAGAGTGCTCAGGCTAGCTTCGAGAAGGTTCCGGTCTTCCCTCTCTCTCGCGTATCATTTCGTCCTTGTCCCACACCTAGAAAATTCGGTCTAGAATATTCCTTCATCAAAGAAACGTCTTCATCCATCATCTTGTCTTCTTGTCTTCAGACAGCTTCTCCTGAAACGGTCAGAAATCATATTTCAGCCTGCTGTTTAAGTAGTAAAAAATCTAGAAACATTGCAGTCGACCCTTCTTCTTCTTATTGTAATTATTGCATATACAATTCAATATATGAATCACTACAAATGCCGAAAAATACATTTCTAAATCCAAATTTAATTTTACATTCACAAAATGGCAACAAATGCAATTTGAATCACATTATTCAATCTATTTAAAGTATCGATGAAAATTCAACCAAAGCTAAATTATTTCCGTACTAGCAATTATCTGAGGTTAGATAACATACAATTTGGTTTGCTAACCCTCATTCCGCCCAAAACCACAGAGGACTCTATGAAAACAATTTGAATTTATCTATAATAAGCTAAGAACATTTCAGACGACGTATTTAACGTAGAACAAACGTGATTCTGATCGTAGATTCTATTTTTAATGTTTAGTTTTTTGGCGTTACTTTTTGAAGATATGTTGGTAGTAACCAAAAGAGTAGGAGAGGTAGTACCTAAAGAGTACTTTATTTGGCCCATATTTCTCGAGTACTAAAAATGTACCTCCTTGACGATGTCGTCAGTCCACCTAGTTGGTGGACAGCCGCGCGATCTTTTGTTCTGCCGAGGTCTCTATTCAGAAAGCCTATTGGTTCTTGCCCATCTACGCTATGCTGCCACCGTCTCTTAGTTATATGTACTAATAGCTAAACTTCGTTTTATAAGTCGTAACTATTTCAACAATTTCTTAAACCCGAAGTTTTAGTCTAAAGTCAAATTAAATCGTAAATTAAAATGCGCAATGATCATGTTTTGTTTATGTTCTGTTAATAGTCTTAATGTTGTCTGATGTGACATTACGACAAAGAATAATTAAGGCATACAATAGCCATTAAATAAAACTAGAAAAGACCAAAGAGAAACAGAAACTAATTTGTGTGAAAAGCCTTTAGGTGTTCCGTGATGCAAATAAAATCGCTTCATAGCAATAGCTATTATTTTGAATTTAAGTCCTATACAAAGCCTAAAATGTTATAGGCTTTGTTTGGTTTCCTCTAAATATTAGTACTAATTTGACGTTTATTGATTCAGTTAATGAATTAAAGCAATTGTTTTCGTTGTGCATGCATTTTAGTATAAGTGCGATATGAAGTAAATAATTTTTAATAAGGCCTATTTGTTTTAAAAAGACATAGACATTTATTACTACCAAAATACACACACAGAAACACACACGTCCCTCAGTCGCAAAAAACAAATAAGATAATTTAAAAAAAGGAAATAATATACTAATATAAATAACAAAGTACGTTTACGAAGAATTATTTGTAGAACAAAAGCGTAGAAATCATATTGTGGTGTCAAAAATGTTCGATTCAAGGTGAAATTTATTCAGATTTTTATTTTAATTCACTTTACGGAAAATATAATTTGTTTAATCATAAAAATACAGCTAAAGGGGTCTTAGCCTCAGATAGCATAAGTTTTTATTATTTTATAGAAAAGTAGGTGCTCAGTTATATGTGTCCGACAGACATCAAATTGAATTTATAACTTGCTGATTTCGACAAGATGTTCAAGTGCTAATT